>NC_048590.1:18017697-18641626 GCF_013265735.2 Oncorhynchus mykiss
GCTGATCTAACAAAGTGGATATTTTGTCAAATCTGTCATGATGTATGTGTTCGAAAAGGCCCACAATGTGCTTACTAAAATCTGATTTGGTGCATAATATTTAATGTCCTTTTTGGGTTTAGAAAACATGTCTGCTAAATGTCAACCACCGTTCGGATAAGCTGATAGGGTAGCTAGCCATATAGCAATTAGTGGTGGTATTTTTAAGTTGTTTTTAAGTGTAATGCAATTGATTGGTAAAGATGACGTGAACATGTATTGCGGGAGACATACATACAAGCGTTGTACAGTTTTTTTTTCCTTCTTTACACCGATGGTGTCAAATACACAAATAAACAATAGCCTAAATGTAGGCTAACTTCGATGGCCGGTAATGAGGAGATTCTGGATCTATCCCCCACACCGTTTCCATGGCTTGTCAGTTATTTTGGACAAACTCTTATTAACTGATCTATTCAAGAATGCACATCTGACAAGTATAGCCATAAGTCACACGCCCATCGGACAACCCAAAATGTAAACGATGCTAGTTGGTAAGTTCTACGTATGGTGACTCACACGTGCATGCATATCAAGAGGAGGAAGCGCTCACTCCTACTCAAATACGACCATGCACATATGTGTCCTCAACGGCCGATGCAGGCAGGCAGTTCCGATGTGGGCAACACCGAGTTCAGCTACCTGTGCCACTTCACAGTACTGTCAGTTCACGAAGCGAAGCTTGTTTGATGATGAGTAACCTTGCCTCACGCCTATAGATCCCAGAACGAGCACTAAGGCTTTAGCTCAGCCTAGTCCAGCCTATGACTCCGGTTAGTACGGACAATCGTAATGGTTCCACTGTTGTGTGATTGACTTTTCGTTTTGCTTGCAGGAGGCGGTTGTTAGCACCGTGTCACATTGGCGTACTGTGTCGCTTGTGGCTGCAGTGGCTTTCGTGATGGCCGTGGTTTACTGGAGGAAAACACGCTGACATCATCTCAGGAAGTGCCCTTGGTGAAATCAAAGTGCCCTTAAAATGTGGACAGTTCTCTAGGAAGACAGGTTAATGTGTTATGTCCTGTGCAGTTGATTTGACTTTGGGGCAAAGGTGACCTAGTAATCTTTATTTTTATATGTGTATATATATATATATATATATATAAATGATGAATTGATCTGAAAAGGGAGATTCAGGGGCTTTTTGGTACAGTACTCCAAACTGAGCAAGTATTTATTAGTACCAATGTGAAACAGAATTTTTCTATTGCTCAAAATAACCTTCTAAGGTGTTTTATTGAACAATGTTTTATTGGACATTAGCTGTTTTATTGAATCACAAATCTTCTATTGATTTGGAATTAAAAGTAAACCACTACTATTTTTTCACAGCTCTAAATAGGTATTATATACAGTGGGGCAAAAAAGTATTTAGTCAGCCACCAATTGTGCAAGTTCTCCCACTTAAAAAGATGAGAGAGGCCTGTAATTTTCATCATAGGTACACTTCAACTATGAAAGACAAAAATCCAGCAAATCACATTGTAGGATTTTTAATGAATTTATTTGCAAATTATGGTGGAAAATAAACTTTTGTTATTGACCAAATACTTATCTCAATACTTTGTTATATACCCTTTGTTGGCAATGACAGAGGCCAAAGTCTTCACAAGGTTTTCACACACTGTTTCTGGTATTTTGGCCCAGTCCTCCATGCAGATCTCCTCTAGAGCAGTGACGTTTTGGGGCTGTTGCTGGGACATGTACTGGCTTAAGCAGGGGGACACATCTGGCACTGCAGGATTTGAGTCCCTGGCGGCGTAGTGTGTTACTGATGGTAGGCTTTGTTACTTTGGTCCCAGCTCTCTGCAGGTCATTCTTGTGATCATTTTGACCCCACGGGGTGAGATCTTGCGTGGAGCCCCAGATAATAGCCATTAATACAGGTAACGAGTGGAGGACAGAGGAGCCTCACAGGTCTGTGAGATCCAGAAATCTTGCTTGTTTGTAGGTGACCAAATACTTGTTTTCCACCATAATTTGCAAATCAATTCATTAAAAATCCTACAATGTGATTTTCTGGATTTTTTTTCTTCTCATTTTGTCTGTCATAGTTGAAGTGTACCTATGATGAAAATTACAGGCCTCTCAACTTTTTAAGTGGGAGAACTTGCACAATGTGTGGCTGACTAAATACTTTTTTGCCCCACTGTATATGTATCTGAATGGACCAAATGTCTTTTAAATCGTGGCAATCATGCACACATGTTTAATAAAAATACCTTTGCCAAAGCAAAGTAATATTGAATTTGTAATTTACTTTTAAGTGTTTTCTCATTAACTCCACTTCCTGAGGAAACTTTGGTTTGGGACCATACTAACTCTTTCATGGTTTGACCAGATCCCTCTTTAACTAATATGTTTTATGGTTCTTTCTCCTTAAACCTGAAAGAATTGCCCAATCCCAAGGGTGGGCAATCTTACCCACCAAAGGCTGATGTGGGTGTAAGCTTTTGTTCCAGCCTAGAGGAAACACCTGATTCCACTAATCAATCTTGTATGATAGAAGGACATGCAGTACTATGCTTAAACCTCAAGATGTCGTAGTACTCTTATGAGAAGTATGTTGGCGTATTATAAACAAAATTGGAATTGTACATAGTTTAGACTATTTCACAAACTAAATCTAGTCTGCGATAGAAATGATAGATGCCTTTCACCCAATCCTTTCTTACCTTTCTCACAGTTAGTGATTCTGTTAGTCCTTTACCTTTCTGACAAAATGAACATGCTGGGTTATATAGACATGATCAATGATATTACATAACAAATGCCTCTCAATTAACCTCATTAGACTGCTCTAATTGCAAAAATGATGAACATGTATTATTAATCATGTATTATTTGTCTCAGTGTAATTAACTCTATTCTCAACCAAGGGCCGGATTCAATCAAGACCGCAGGAAACGGACACTAATGAAACATTCTGTTGTTCCCTGCACAAGGGAAGGTTTTGGTTTCATTGTGTAAACACTCACCAATAAGTGTGTAAAAATCTTATTTTATGCCACTGGTGCGATGTGATTTTTATTCAATGCAGGTTCCCGCAGTGTGAGTCTGATTGAATTCTTCGATGCCAGTATTTAACATTACGTCACATTAAAAGTGTCCCTTGCACGTGACGATTTGCCAATGTCTTCACCTGAGTACTGCTTTGCCTGGCCCATCTCCAACAGACACAGCTGTGCAAATTGCACCGGTCTTAGCACCCCCCTTATTTGCAAGGATGCAGCATCCAATCATTTTGAAGAATATTGTGTGTGCACGTTTTTTTTCTACCTCATGATTCCTATTTTTACAATTAGTCATTGAATGTCCGACGGAAACGGGTTGCCGATTTCTGGGCCTGAGGAAAGATTTAACTTTAATTTCCCGCTCCCTATTGGTAGCATACATTCTGAATCAAACCATAAAACGCCTGCTAGATCACATGCTCAACAGGCATCTGGCATCTCACTCTAGTCAGCTGACATCTTTAGCCAATCTGCTGAACATGGCTGTCACTGGAAATGTCAGCCGCGAGGTAAACACAGGGCTAATAACCAGTGATCCACGCGACCTCTAAAAAGTGAAGGCAACCAAATGTCACTCAGTGGTGCAGTCGATACAGAGGAGAAACCCCGAGTGACATCAGCCCAGTCATCACTGCGTCATCAGAGAGGGTAACACACTGACAGTGGACTGGTCTCTGCACTTCACTAGATCTCACAAAACATCCTGCTGTACATGTATTGCCATTTGTAAATGGATGGTTGTTTACAATTTAGGTCATTTCTGTCAAATATCCTTTAATACTACGTGTGAACTTTAAACCACAGTTACCCCCTCATGTGACATCAGCCCTCACCTATGACAGAGGGTTAATAGATATCATGTGGTGATCACTAAAGCAAATTTAAAACTTCTAAAGACCCGCAATAGGCGACGATTGCTCCATGACACTGAACAAAAGCCGGTGTGATCCCACGTGGTCCTCAGTAGCTCAGTTGGTAGTGTGGCTCTTGCAATGCCAGGATAGCGTTGGGGACCGCCTAAACGTCAAAAATGTATGACTAAGTCGCTTTGGATAAAGGTGTCTGCTAAACGGCACATATTATCATGGTAGCTAATGGCATCCTAATGTAGGTAAAGAAACAACAACCATTTCGTGAAGTGCCGTACTTCAAGCTTCAAGGTGCCCAACTCAAGGGTTAATGGCATTGCTGTGATAGTCAAAGCAAACAGAAATGGGCCAATTTGATTTGCCTGTTTCTCTGACTTTTAAAGCAGATACAAATCTTAAGGGGTTATTCAGGACTACTTAGTCATCTCGGTGAGAGTCGACCACCTATGGGTTCCCTTCTGCACCGGTTTAAACCCCAGGGTCCTCTGACCACAGTGGATGCCAGGGGGGAAGAATGCAACACAAACCCACTGGCACGTAGTGAGGGCAATGTCCTGGGAGAAAACAAACACAGAAAAGGAGAAAAAAGCTGAGCACACGTTTATAATTGTATTATCAGAAAAGTTGTTTTACTACGAACAAACTTGCCAACTGCCTAAATTCCAACTGGACAATGGAATTAGCACAATTCACACTGCAATAGTCTTCATGTGGACATATTACATTAAAGCAGTATCCTTGATCATCTGAATGTATAGCTAAACAACATTGAAACAGGCTTGGTGATGGAAGTGTTCATTGGGAATAGCTAACCTCTCCATTAGGAAAAACTCAAATAGAATGAGACTATGCAATTTAGTAACAGATAGTATTAGACCATCGCGTCTACATCAAAGGATGTCGTAAGACTGTTGATAAGGTGATATTTTGTGCAAAGAGAGAAGACTTTTGATCTGAAGCGCAGTATGTGCCCTGTGTTTGTGTCACAGCACTTGGCCATTCATTTACCCGTTTTCAATGGATCAAATACTTTTTTGTGTTCAACATTTAAAAAAAAATGATATTTCTCCAAACTTACACAAAGAGCAAAGTAAATTAGGTCCCACTTTAAACAAACAACAGCACCAGGCTTAATGAAGTGTTCATAAACTGTTTTTTAAGGCCTATGCATCATATAATTTATACACCTATGTCATACTATATAGAGGGTGTGGATTATTAAGGGTGAGACTATGAAGGGTGGCAAAAGGGCTTATGTCACATTTGGAAAACACCAAATGTAAGCACCTTTCATCCCCTATTATGCTCAATGACTTATACATTATTTGCGAGGCAAATATATATATATATATATATATATATATATATATATATATATATATATATATATAGTGCTTATGAACACTTATGAATCTACTGTAATGGACATTAGAGTTCTTGGCAGTAGAAGGGCAATAGTTTGAGAATAAAAATAGTTGCCCTCTGATGTTTCTATGTAGTTAGATTCTATCCCACCAGATGTCAGTATTCTTTGTTTGTAGCTAACTGTTCAGTGTCTTCCTATGTTTCAGTAGAGACTATTAATGTACTGTGCAAGATAGCCTTGTTGCAATTATAAACACTCTATTGTCACATTTAAGAATACACATTTTTTCATCACTGGAGAACACAGCTTGGAAAGAATCTCAGCGCCAATACTTGGCAGTGTCTTAGTTCTCTTCTTGAGTTTGAAACTTTGCAATTTTTCAACACCCATCATTTTCATATTTTTTGATTACCACGGACATTGCATGTATACCTGATAAATATTTAATCAGTGACAGTATCATGGTAGATAGATATATTATATGAAATCTTATTGTGCACACCAGGAACATATTATTATATCATTGCAAGGAGAACATGCCCACCTGGTCAGAGAAAAAAAGAGACAACGCCATTGTAACAAATTTCCATGTGTGGCTTTCTGAAACATTTAGAAACACAGAAATGGCGCGCTAGATATGACAATGTATAAATACCCCTCTTATCTTTATTAATCGGGAACCAGTGAATGGTTGTGTCACTGTTCCATGGTCACTTCAAATTCCATTCTGACAGTAAGGGCACTTAAAGCACTCTCAAGTGTTCATTCATGATCAACCTACAGCAATGCGAGGTTCAGCCAAAGGTTTTTTTGTAAGTTTTTTTTTTATTTTTTGAAGTTGAGCGGTTCACGGCAGTTATTCTAGACAAATTATCAACACTGAGGGATCCTTCAACTCCGATGTCGTCTAAGGAGGAACCTTTAACCCATTGTGTGCCTCTAATCCTCAACTCCCACCCCCGTGACCCCCGTTCACATCTCTGCTGCAGGGGAGGCCAACGACAGCGCGGCCAGACTCTACACTCATTAGATAAATCCCCATCACTCATTGTGATTATGTTTTACGATGTAGACATGTGTGTACTGAGCAAGACAACACCAAGAAAAACATTGTCCAAACATCATGCCCTAAAGAAAGAAAGGCATCAGACCACTGCATGGCCCAGGCTGCTGTGCAGGTGCTGTTCAGCATCACCTAGTGTTTCCGTGGCTGGTTGGGTTAAAGCTTAGAGGGAGTTAATGCTCCTCCTGTGTGACCTATAATCCGCTGCTCCCTCTCTCTGGCTCTCCTGTTCAACTGAATGGAGAACTTGGGAGGTGGGTGAAAGGGAACAATTGTTATAGCTGGGGTGAACCTGCCTTTCAGACACTGTCTGTCTGCCCCTTGCCAGCTGTGCAGTTAGTGTTAGGGGATTTGTGATCATTTTCCCCACAGGGCCCTGTCCTCAACTCTGGTGAGGGAGTACTAACGGCTAGACTATGGGGAAAATGACCCCCTGCCTCTTGCAATAGGCCTCCGTGGGGCTTGATGGGAGGCAGCACTCTGCTCAGTGGTCTTACCCAACTTTTTAAATGAGTGTATTTACAATTTTATTTTACCTTTATTTAACTAGGCAAGTCAGTTAAGAACAAATTGTTATTTACAATGAAGATTTTTACCTTGTTCAGCTCGGGGATTCAATCCAGCAACCTTTCAGTTACTGGCCCAACGTTCTAACCACTAGGCTACCTGCCGCCCCAAATACAAACCATAATTGAATGACCTTTTCCAAAATTGTAAAACTATTGACTGCCATATTAGAACCCATCTGTTAAATAAAGATTTTGTCTAAAATGAACTAACCTGGGACTGTAAAAGGGAAATCATTACATTATCCCAGTTTGAACATATAAATAGATGTGATGTCAGATGTCTTGTCTAGGAAAGTTGACCAATCTACCCTCTGTGACAATATATCGTTTTTGCTGTGATCCTCTGTTGCAGCCGGTTTGTCTGGGAAAGGTTGACTTGCATCAACCACCTCAAATAGGATACATGTGGGTGTGGTAGGGTTCTTAACAGGTTGTTTCTAGTTCCCATCTATATGATCCTAGGCTCTACATCCACCTGTCTCACATCTGGTCAGTTTCATCTCCAGTGACTGACCAGGTCAAGGACTGACCTCTTGTCCCACACCGACATACTAAGATAACTTTGTTTTCCCTGGTGGTATAATTAGTATTTATAGAAATGCCAGCTTCACACGTTAAAACACTATAGGCCTTCTGACAGGACCGGACAGGGCCTGTAAAAAGCATCTGTCTGATTTATTTTAACACTGCTGGCCGGCCTTCCTGCATGCTGTCAGTCTGTCCTGCAGCAGGCAGCACACAGGACAGTTTTCAGGATTACAGAGGGAATTTAAGGTGTCCCACAGATATTTTCCCAGCTAAGGGATCACTGGAGCTGGCGTTCGGACTGAGTGTAAGTATGTCACGACTGTGGTCGACATTCTAGGAGGCTCAAAGAATGAGAAAGATTGATTATCGCCCCCGGGCTGTGGAGTGAGAATTCGGATTTCCATGAAGAGGTGCACTAATGTTTTATTCCTCCTTATTGAACTGTTGGTCATAAAAGCCGTCACGTATTTCATCACGGGATATTCATTGCTGGGATATTTATGGTGTTTAAATTTAGAGAGGGCTGTGAAAAAAAATGCCTCCCTCTGAGCACTGGCAGACAGTAAATCACTGAACCCCAGCGATGGTGGCCCTCAGATCTCTGTAACAAACTGACGCTGATCCTCCCATGAACATTTATAACATGTCAAGTCAGCAACCTAACATAAAACAACTAGAACGTCTTCAGAGAACAAGGCACAGACAGTGGTACAAACATGGTAAGCGGAAGTTCTTGTGGGATCATTGGCAGCATCCCTCCTCCTCCCCTGAGCCACCACGACCAACCAACAGCTTACTTACGTAGCTGTGAGTGACAACGCTGCGTGGTTCACTGATATAATAATGTAAGCCGTGGGGATGGATTGGATTCTGTTCACCGGATATGTTTACCTTGTTGCTTTCAAAGCATCTGCCTGACCCGCTGACATGGATGAAGGTGGTACCGCGTGCACCGGCTACCACCAAATACTAGCAGGTCACGACCTTGACAAGGACCAACGAGAGACTGAGAGTTCAGATCCCAACCCTTACTCACCAAGGTACTAACCCCCCCCGACAAAGACTCGCCTCTCAACAAAGACGACACAATTGGAAAACAGGAATGCAGGGGCTAAAAAGAGAGGGGGGGGGTAAGAAACAAATCCCATTTGATGCAAAGTTGGCCAATGGCTATTTAACTCATAGCATGCTTTGAGGAGTATATGGACTGTGACTTTCAGGCCCTGTTTGCACAGAAGTGATGCACCTTTGAAAAGGCTCTGAATTGACAGCTTTTTCTCGCTCTGTGTGGTTCAGGCCAGCCCTGAGACACTCATATCACTCGGGTGTGACGGCAGAGAGAGGAGTTACACTTTGAAAACACACACAGGGTCCTCGGCCCTGGCTTTTGTTCCCGGATGCGGTCCACTGTTCCTGCTCGTCGCAAAAAGACAATAAGAGGGCAGCCATTGGATTGGCTGCCTCCGAATCAAATAGCGAACAGCCGTCGATGCAGAACTAATCTGTGAAGAGGTCTTTCCTGTGTGATAACCACCCCCTACCCTTCAACCCTCCCTCCCTCCTCAAACCAGAAACCTAATCTTTGATGGGAAATGACAACAACAAAAAAAGCAACCAGCTTTAAGCATAGCTACATTTTTTTTCATTAGTGTCGAAGGCTCCCATTTGGGATGTTCCTACTTATTTGATGTGGCAGCAATTAGTGAGAGACTTTTGTGCTCCGTGAAGATGGAGCGGCCCACTTCAATGATCACATTTATGCTCTGAATGGAAAACAAAAAACCCAAAGAGGACAGATAACATGTTCACATCAAACGGCAAACGGCTTACGCCGTTACTGTTCTGGCTCGCTTGTCCTTTATGGTGACAAGAAGAAGTGTTCCTTTTCCCATGAGAAAGCTTGTCGGTTAGCAGAGTGACATCATTGGGTCCCCATGGTCTGGGCCCACCTCCAGACAGTAGGGTGCTCCCATTTCTGTGTGCACCTAAGTCCACCACTGCCTGCTACTTTGATTTCTCCTCGCTTTAATGGACCCATTGAGCAATAACAGCCATTAGGAGCCCTGTCGGAGGCCATGCTTTCACTGGCTCAAACTGGGAGGTGATCTTTCATATAGCCAAAGGCACAAGGTTGCACCTCTGCCCTCAATCTACTGGACACAAATGCATAAAATAGGCCAACTAACTGTGATACTTGTAGCCTACATGTGAAAATGTATCTCAAACTCCCGCATCTATTGACTGATACTGGATGACCAGAAATGTCATATTTAAGTATCCATATTATGTCAAAGCTTCCTAACTCCTATTTAGCTGGTCTAGGTTTCTAAAAATGTGACAGTAGTTGCTTTCCGTGAGTTATGTTAAAAACATCCCAGTTTGTTCAATCACTCTGTATCCAATTACAGCCACAGAGGCACATGCTGACAGATGAATTTGTCTCCTGAGAATTCAAAACACACAGAACATGTTCCCTTGTCTTTGTTTTAGCTGTCAGACGTGTGTATTCTCTTACCACTGGGTGTTCTGCTCATTGTATAACTGATTTGTTAATGGACACACAATGTAATAGCTGGTGATTATGAGAGTGAAAGACGTTGGTGTAATAAGAAAGTATTCACGCCCCTTGACTTTTTTCACATTTTGTTGTGTTGCAGCCTGAATTTAAAATGTATTAAATAAAACATTTTGGGTCACTGGTCTACACAGAATACCCTATAATGTCAAAGCAGAATTGTTTTTCAAAATTGTTACAAATGAATTAACAATGAAAAGCTGAAAGTCTTGGGTCAATAGGTATTCAACCCCTCTGTTATGGCAAGCCTAAATAAGTTCAGGAGTAAAAATGTGCGGAACAAGTCCCATAATAAGTTTAACTTGATTTTGGAAGGACTACCTCATCTCTGTAGCCTATACATGCAATTATCTGTATGGTCCATCAGTCGAGCAGTGAATTTCAAACACAGATTCAATCACAAAGACCAGGGAGGTTTTCCAATGCCTCGTAAAAGGGCACCTATTGATAGACAGGGGGAAAAGCAGAAATTGAATATCTCTTTGAGCATGGTGAAGTTTTTATTTACACTTTGGATGGTGTACGAATACACCCAGTCAATACAAAGATACAGGCGTCCTTCCTAACTCAGTTTCCTGAGAGGAAGGAAGCCGCTCAGGGATTTCACCAAGACGCCAATGGTGACTTTAAAACAGTTACAGAGTTTAATGGCTGTGAAAGGAGAAAACTGAGGATGTATCAATAACATGGGAGTTATTTCACAATACAAACCTAATTGACAGAGTGAAAGGAAGGAAGCCTGTACAGAATAAAAAATATTCTTAAACGTGTAACCTGCTTGCAATAAGGCACTAAAGTAATACAGCAAAAAATGTGGTAAAGCAATTCACTTTTTGTCCTGAATACAAAGTGTTATGTTTGGGGCAAATCCAAAACAACACATTACTGAGTACCACTCTAGATATTTTCAAGCATGATGGCTGCATCATGTTAGGGGTGTGCTTGCAATCATTAAGGACTGGGGAGTTTTTCAGGATAAGAAATACATGGAATGGAGCTAAACACAAGCAAACTCTTAGAGAAAAACCTGGTTCTGTGTGCTTTCCACCAGACACTGGGAGACGAATTCACCTTTCAGCAAGACAATAACCTAAAACACAAGGCCAAATCTACACTGGAGTTGCTTACCAAGAAGACAGTGAATGTTCCTGAGTGGCCAAATGACAGTTTTGACATAAATCTACTTGAAAATTGATGGCAAGACTGGAAAATTGTTGTCAGTCAATGATCAACACCCAATTTGAAAGCTAGAAGAATTTTGAAAAGAATAATGGGCAAATGTTGCACAATCCAGGTGTGGAAAGCTCTTAGAGAATTACACAGAAAGACTGACACCTGTAATCGCTGCCAAAGGTGCTTCTACAAACTCAGGGGTGTGAATACCTATGAAAATTTGATATTTCTGTACTTAATTTTCAATACATGTTTTCACTTTGTCATTATGGGGTATTGTGTGTAGATGGGTGAGAGAGAAAAATAGTTTCCATTTTGAATTCAGGCTGTAACACAAGTCAAGTGGTATGAATACTTTCTGGAGGCACTTGTAGGCACTCTAACAACACTATTTCTAATGTTCTTGTTGACAGAAACATTATCACTGCTTCAGTACCAGTATAATTTACAATAAGTAGGCAATCCTTTATTTGGAATTCATTAGCATCTACTGTGCATAATACCTTGAAGTCTGATGAATGTCCTTGCATAGTTTTCATGAAACTGCCTGGTGATTTGTACAAACTAAGTGGATTTTTGACAAGGAGGGAGAAGGATTTGAACCATTTCATATGGATGTTTAGAGTATAACAGCAAACACCTCAAAGACCCATTGCAGACAGTTTTATATCAATATCAAATATTTTCTCGGTAACAATTATTTACCTTACTGTTTTCCATTAAATGGAAAATTAAGTACCTTACTGTTTTCCATTTGTTTTCCATTAAAATTGACAAAAATATACAGTATCAGTCAAAAGTTTGGACACACCTGCTCATTCAAGTGGTTTTCTTTATTTTCTTATTACTATTTTCTACATTGTAGAATAATAGTGAAGACATCAAAACTATGAAATAACACATATGGAAACATGTAGTAACCAAAAAAGTGCTAAACAAATCTAAATATATTTGAGATTTGAGATTCTTCAAAGTAGCCACCCTTTGCCTTGGTGACAGTTTTGCACACTCTTGGCATTCTCTCAGCCAGCTTAATGAGGTAGTCACCTGGAATGCATTTCAATTAACAGGTGTGCCTTGTTAAAAGTTCATTTGTGGAATTTCTTTCCTTCTTAATGTGTTTGAGTCAATCAGTTGTGTTGTGACAAGGTGGGTGGTATACAGAAGATAGCCCTATTTGGTAAAAAACCAAGTACATATTATGGCAAGAACAGCTCAAATATCATTTGAATAGGCAAGTTAGTTAAGAACAAATTCTTATTTACAATGACAGCCTACTGCGGCCAAACTCAGACAACACAATTGTGTGCCGCCCATGGATAGATGTGATGAATTTGAACCGGGAACTGCAGTGACACCTCACAGCACTGAGATGCAATGCCTTAGAGCACTGTGCCACTTGGGAGCAACGACAGTCCATCATTACTTTCAGACATGAAGGTCAGTCAATCCGAAAAATTTGCAGTCGCAAAAAAACGTCAAGCGCTACGATGAAACTGGCTCCCAAGAAGACTGCCACTGGAAAGGAAGACCCAGAGTTCATCAGAGTTACCAGCCTCAGAAATTTCAGCCAAAATAGAGTTCAAATAACAGATACATCTCAACATCAACTGTTCAGAAGAGACTGCATGAATCAGACATTCATGGTTGAATTGCTGCAAAGAAACCACCACTAAAAGGACACCAATAAGAAGAAGAGACTTGCTTGGGCCAAGATTTACGAGCAATCGACATTAGACCAGTGGTCTGATGAGTCCAAATTTGAGATATTTGGTTCCAACCACTGTGTCTTTGTGAGACGCAGAGTAGGTGAACAGATGATCGCCACGTGTGGTTTCCACCGTGAAGCATGGAGGAGGATGTGTGATGGTGTGGTGGTGCTTTCCTGGTGACACTATCTGTGATTTATTTAGAATTTGAGGCACACTTACCCAGCATGGCTACCACAGCATTCTGCAGTGATTATTCCATCTCATCTGGTTTGCACTTAGTGGGACTATTGTTTGTTTTTCAACATGAAAATGACCCAACACACCTCCAGGCTGTGTAAGGGGTATTTGACCAAGAAGGAGAGTGATGGAGTGCTGCATCAGATGACCTGGCGTCCACAATCACCCGACCTCAACCCAATTGAGATAGTTTGAATTGTACTTATCTATTTTCACCTTTTTACAGCGTTAGTTTCATCGGCTGTTGTACAATATGATACAAAACACAGGAAAACGTCATTTTTACGGCACTGGGCCTTTAAAGAACCTGTTGATAGATGCTTTCATTGAATCCACCTCCTTCCTATGGAGAGGAATTCAGAAATGTTGACTGACTGCAAGTGAGGAAAACACAGACACGGTCAGTTATTAGCCCAATAAAGAGGAGAAACACAAGTCTTCAAAACGCTTCAGGGAAATGGCAGGTCAGTGGAAACTTGTCCTAGCTGATCAATGAAGTGGGCTGCACCCTTGTTGTTTTACAGTTAGCAGGGGGTTAGGGAGGGGGGGCAGGGCCTTTAACACCTTCATTGACAAGGAGATATCTGCAGGGAGCCTCTCCAGTGTGATTTAGGACAGCAATTTGCCACCTCATTACCAGCTGGATTCACATAGACAGTGTGTGACTGACTCTATACTGCTCTATGTCTGTCACTTTGGGCCTGGCTGTCCAGCGGTCTCTCTCTGGCTCCCATGATGGATGACTGGAAAGGAGGGATAATACAATGCTTAACAATGGGCCCTGAGGCTTATCCTGCTGTTTCTCCTGAAAATAGATGGAAACATCTCAACTTCTCAATGAGAAAGTTTAACGCGAACATATTTATGATAGCCTATAATTACAGGGTTGAGTATCATAATGATGTAAGACCTCACCTACAGTACTTTGTATTCATAACACAATACATACGTTGAACATTCAACACATAGCATACGTACAACTTTTTTAGCAGTAATAATGCTCACTAGGGTTTTGAGCCAAACAATTTGCCTCTACAGAGTACATTGTTGATTCATTTTCCTTTTTGCTGTACAGGAAACTTACAAAAACACTTCTCAGCAGCCACCCCCTTGCAAAATGCAAAAATGCAATAGGAATTCTGTGCAAAATATGTACATTATAGTTCAGTGAATTCAATAGAATTTTGCAACAATGTCAGCCACGGAGCATGTGGAGGGTCTGGACACAAACAATAGAACTGCTAGCAGCGGCCATCAGAAAGTGTTATTATTTGTTAACAAACTGTATTGTATTTTCCCACTCACTAATCATAATGTGAGATCTGCATGTGTATCTAAGACTTTTGGGGTAAACAATGCCTTGATTTCAATGGTAGTGTTGCGTCTGTAATAATCCATGGTCCCAAGAATAGTGGACCACGTGCAGCCACAATACAGCCGTCGTCTCAATGCACTAGCATTAGCCAGCAGACGCCAAAGTCTGTCCGTCATCAGTACGAATTAAGCATGGCGGTCTCTACATTTTCAACATAGAGTCAGCACTCCACTAAAAGTGGCTGGCATTCTTCTATGGCAGGATACAAGAGCAAATGAAGGACTGGAAGAATAAGAACATGATTGAGCCTATCAGAGCATCTGTAATGAGGGCCATATGATCCCAAGTTTACCCCTAAGTGTTTTCTCAATAGCTACAACAGCAGAGGCTCTATGGGCATGGCAAATCACAAGTGGATCAGAAAATGTGCACAGCACACTGGGAAATTACATGAAACAGATTTTGCAATGAGCTTTAACTTAAATCAAATCAGTAATAATTTGGCCTTTGGCTTGTTATGGATACAGTGTAAATATTAAACATGATAAAGTTAGACGATGGTTATAATTATATTATTGCTACTGAAATGTCGAAAAAAAGGGATCCTCATTGGGAGTCCCTGGGAGTTTCACATGAAATGACGCACACATAAATCAAGACCGAGCTCTCGTGGGTGCACTACGGATGTCCTTAGCTGTAACAGGATATTGACATGCTGGGGTTGACAGGATAACATACTGAAGTCCCTAATTATAGTCCTCTATACCAACCAACGCACTGCCATCCGTATGACAGCTTCCTCAAATGATGAGATGGACGAGTACATAGACTGAGGGGGCCTGGTGGCTACTCACATCAAAAGAGTGCTGAGCACACACACACACACACACACACACATGAGATATCTGGATCTTGGCTGTTTTGTTTGGGCCCCATGATGCATGTTTGGTTCTGAGGTTTAAGTTGCTTTACATCTGAGGTCAGTTAAGGACAGCTGGAAACGCGTTATAGAGGCATTGACTACATCAAGTTAGTCAGTCTTACTGCTCCTCCCCCTTTACTCAACAATAGAAGCTGCTGATTATAGGGCAGAGGGAAAACTGTGGGAGTATCTCCCATGTTTCTATATTTTCATTGTCTTCAGTTCATATTTTGCGATAGTCACTGAATTATCGGCTGTAGGATACTATCTGTGTGTTCATGCCATGTCAATAAGCCAACATTTAACAGAGGCGCCACATGTCAAATGAGGACTTTGCCGGGGTAATAGTCAAAGCAGACAAATGCATCTCCACAAGTCCTTTCTGTGCTTCATTTCTGTACATTTCATTATTCCAAAAAATGTGGCCTCTGTCTCCAATAAAGAAGTGTGAGGTCATTCAGTGTGTTCTAGTGCTGCTTGAATAATCCCACCAGGTCTTTCTACAGCAGACAATGGACGTTTTTTTGGGAAAAAATGGCATCGAGTTACAGGTGGTCGTATCTGAACTGCTTTGATGAACAGTAAGTATAGGGCTACCTTTGAACGCAGATAAAAAAGGAGAAGAGATATCTGGCTGGGTGCCAAAAAGGGACACACTCATTTCTCCATTGGCAGTAGTGCATGAAAATGGGAAGCTATGTCAGGAATCTCCTACTTTGTTGTCCCCTCTTTCTTTCTTCCATTGATGTGGAGAGAGGACCCTTTCGTGGGCTGCAACGGTCACTCTCCCATGCTAGCTGGGTGTGAGGCATCTTGTAGGACAAGACTGATGACACGGCGAGGGGCGCCAGGGTGGGTGGGGGAGAGGATATGGGGTGCACCATGACCATTCCATTCAGCCCATTTCAATGCAATCTGCTGATCGATTAGTGAAACAAGAGGCACACCAACTCAACTGTCTATAGGACCCTTCGTCCCACCACACACACACACAATCTCATCCTTCTCACACATACAAACCAATCCCACATGAAGTAAACATCCTTAAATCATAAAAAACAGATGTAAATCTGCACTCAATGACCATTGCAGCTTAACATTTCTCTTCAAAGGACTACCATCAGTACTACTAAAGGAGTTTTGGGGAGTATCTGTACTTTACTATATATATTTTTGACTACTTTTACTTCACTACATTCTTTAAGAAAATATTGTACTTTTTACTCCATTTACCTTGACACCCAAAAGTACTCGTTACATTTTGAATGCTTAGCAGGACAGGAAAGCGGTCCAATTTACGCTCTTATCAACAAAACATCCCTGGTCAGCCCTACTGCCTCTGATCTGGCGGTCTCACTAAACACACAGGCTTCGTTTGTAAATAATGTCAAATCAAATCAAATCAAATCACATGTGTTTAGCAGATGTTATTGCGGGTGTAGCGAAATGCTTGTGTTTCTAGCTCCAACAGGGCAGTAAAATCTAACAAGTAATATCTAACAATTTCACAACAATACGCACAATACACACAAATCTAAAGTAAAGGAATGGAATTAAGAATATATCATATTTGGATTAGCAATGTTGGAGCGGCATAGACTAAGATACAGTAGAATAAAATAGAATACACAATATATGAGATGAGTAATGCGAAATATGTAAACATCATTAAAGTGACTAGTGTTCCATTATTAAAGTAGCCAGTGATTTCAAGTCTATGTACGTAGGGCAGCAGCCTCTAAGGTGCTAGTGATGGCTATTTAACAGTCTGATGGCCTTGAGATAGAAGCTGTTTTGTCTGAATGTGGAGTGTGCCCCTGGCTATCCGTAATTGTTTTTTTTTAAACAAGAAAATGTTGCCATCTGGTTTGCTTAATGTAAGAAATTTGAAATTATTTGTACTTTTACTTTTGATACAAAAGTATATTTTAGCAATTACACTCTAAGTATATTTTAAACCAAATACTTTTAGACTTACTCAATTTCACTGTGTGACTTTCACTTTTACTCGAGCCGTTTTCTATTAAGGTACCTTTACTTTTAACCAAGCATGGAAATTGGGTACTTTTTCCGCCACAGACTACCATAATGAAAAGGTGTGAGGGCTTTGTAATGGAATGATATGATGGGAAAAATAAAATAAAAGCTACTCCTCTGTGGTATCAGCACTATACTCCACTCTAACAAATCATTATACTTAAACAGATACAATAGTCAACATCCAATACTCATCATAATGATGAATTATTAAAAACAACTTTTTTTTTTCAAGTACTACTAATGTCCTTAAAATCAAATATTAGCAAGCCCTGTGGATTAATAAGCATTGATTAGTCATTACTATGCAGTGCAGAGGAGCAAAGGTATGTTTTAAATGTTTTTTTTTTCTAAGCTTGTGTACAGAATGCCACCCCCTTTTAACCTTCCCTGAGGTGTTTTTTTGCAAGCTGTGGTACTCGGGCTGCAAAGCAGATCAAGTTTGCGTTCCCAGGCTCGGCTGGTTAGCATTGCTTAGCGCTCGCTCATCGCTAAAACTGTAACACGGGCGACATCAAACACATGCCGCAGAATTGCAACGCGATACCAAACTGCCTCCCTGCAAATGACCTCTCTCCACAGAAGTTAGGAGCACACAGCAGAATGTGCTCCTCTGTGCTCCACTGGGAGAGGGAGAGGGGAAAATAGAAAGAGTGGGACCCTAGGAGATACTGTTGGCTAGGGTACTGTGTGTGTGAACATGTTTTATAAATCTGTGGTGCTTACTTCCAGGCCTTTGGTCTTGGAGATGTCAACTGTTTTGACTGCATCCATGGCTTGGTTGCATGCAGCATTTCCAACATTAGGGGTGATAACTGTGGGTACGATAATCATGGGTTAAAAGGAATATAACCAATTACCACTTATAGTGCATTGACATTTGCGCACACAAGCTGGGCATGGGATCTTCCTGCCAATCCCACCCCCTCTTCGTTGGCTTCCCTTGCTGACTGCGTTCAAGCAGAATACTGCATCGTTTTCATCGAGGCTGGATGTCACAAGGGAGGCCAACGCAGGTTAGCGTTTTTCGTCATGAATCTTGTTCTGGAGGCAGCTCTGCTGAGTGGTTACTAGCTGGCACAGCCACAAAGTCATACAATTGGATTTTAAATCTAACCTTAACCCTAACCTTAACCACACTGCTAACCCTAATGCCTAACCCTAACCTTAAATTAAGAACAAAAAGCAAATTTTACAATATAGCCAATTTTGACTTTGCAGCTTGCCTGTCTAAGGGCAATCACACAATTCTGCCTACAGAACAAGACTCATGACAATAAACGTCAACCTGCAAGGCCAACAGGAGAGAAAAAATGCCTTGTTCTCTGCCTTGGTCTTTAACTGTGTGCTTGTGAAGGAGGTCGTGTTATGTGGTCTTTACATTTAAAAGCTAAACAGACGGATACCACCCCATTGTTGCATGGTGATGTGTGGGGCGCTTAGCGCCTGGTCACAGGCGTGGGACACATGGGCTCCCGAGTGGCGAAGCTGTCTAAGGCACTGCATCTCAGTGCAAGAGGTGTCACCACAGTCCCTGGTTTGAATCCAGGCTGTATCACATCCGGCCGTCATTGGGAGTCCCATAGGGCAGCGCATAATTGGCCCAGTGTCGTCGGATTTTGGCAGGGGTAGGCCGTCATTGTAAATAACAATTTGTTCTTAACTGACTTGCCTGGTTAAATAAAAAATAAATGACCTCAGTACGCTGCCAGGGAGAGGAAGAAAACAAAACCCTGCTTGTTGGAGAAGCCTGTCTGTCACAGCGGGGAGATAATGATCCTCTTAAACGATGTGCTCTGGTCACCAGATGAGACAAAGATGTGCAGAGCAGACACCAACAGGGGACGGAAATGAATCTCCCTACAGCATCTCGCATCTTGTGACACTCGCAGAAATCAGTCAACTCTGTCTTAACTATTCACGACCTTTGAAAGTGATTTTTTTTTAATGTCAGAGTACAATTGAATGAAAAGCTAAATGATCTATAGCTGACACAATCCATCAGTAAACAGACCCAATCAGTTGTCTTTCCATGAACAATTCTCTGTCCTTCCCTCACCTCGAAACAGAGCAAGAGCTGTGCGACAGAGCAGTTAAGGGCATGTCACTGAAGGGTGTCCCACACTGTGTCTTTCTCGTCTTTCTCTCCGTAAGATAACACAGTGTCCCAGTGATGGAGTACTCTCCACGTCGGCGGCCTTTGTTCCTTTGTGTATTTGTTCACTTCTCTGTAGATGTTTATACAAAGATCTCGGATCCCTCACTTTCAAAGAGCCGTGTCAGTTTTTTTTTTTTGCCCACGGTAAATAGGTAACCGAAACACAGGGAGGAAGAGGGATTTTCAGTCAAGCAACACGTTTGTGGACACATGACCCCAAAGTCTGAGTGGATGAATAAATTCCTGGATACATTCCTAGATGGCTTTCTGTTAGAGGTCAGGCTTTCTGGATGGATTTTCTGGGTGGTCATAGAAAAAAAAATGATGGAGATTTTTGGGGTCACGAAGGATATCAAGGATCTGGATTCTGTACGGAGGGAATGGTCTAATGGCCCAACTCATAAAGCGTTTTAGAAAAAGGCTCAGTGACGGAATCCTCCCAAAGAGAGGTGTTGAAACGCATTGAAAACTGTTTTTTTTCTCTCTGAGCAATAATATAATTTCCAAACTATTTTATTGCATACAATATAGATCAGAATTTTAATTATTTATTTCATACAGTCATTTTTGCTTATCTTTATCAGGGTTGTCAATAATTTCGCACCCCACTGTATATTATGCAAAGCTTAGAATACTCAATGAAACTTCTATGAGCAAATTATAGAATTATGAAACTTCTATGAGCAAATTATAGACTCACCTGACCGTGAACCACACATCCAAAGCAAACTGATATGGCAGAAGCAGCATACTATTTGTCAACAAGAAAGAGGCACCTTTTAATATGAATAATAAGGAACACCAAATACTCCCTGTTCAACCACCCACAGAGAGAAAGAGAGTGAGGGGGAAGGGAGCAAGAGGCAGAGAGAGAGAGAGAGAGAGAGAGAGAGACAGAGACAGAGACAGAGACAGAGACAGAGACAGAGTAATGTTTACTGTTCATTTTGTATTGTTTATTTCACTTTCATTTATTATCTATTTCACTTGCTAAAAATCTATTTGTTTACTGTCTATGGTGGCCATCAAGGTCAGCAGTGCAGTAGTGATGTATGACACCTTGCCCCCCCCCCGCTGACAAACACAGTCTCGGCAGAAATGATTGGCAGCGGAAGGAGCAGGTAGGGAGGGTCCAACTCTGGATCAGGGCCTTGTGATTTAAGCGGCGGGCTGGCGGGCGGCTGCCAGAGAGACTTCTGCCCTCAGTAGGTTGGCCAGCGTCCAGGGACGAGTCAGAAGTTGTTTTATATCACATTACACAGCGCATAAACACAGCAGGCAGGCAGACAGCCCGCTGCTCATCCTGCCAGGGATGTTGCTTTGAGGAGTGCTGCCTAAGAGCCCCCCTCAATGTCTAACAGGATAACTTATTTTGTCTGGGGATGTAGCAGGATTAGCATTATCAAACGTGTTGGGTATTAGAAGTAACGGAGACCAAAGAGGGATGTGTTAAGGGCAGATCAGAAAGATTGTGTGGTGATTAAAAAAAAGTTGTGTCACCCTGCTTCACTTGAAAAACCCACACGGTAGACTTCAACCATTCTGCATGTGGGTTGGCAAAATTATTTTAACAACAGCCCCTACCGCCTCTTTTTTCTTCTAAGATTGCCTTCCTTACGTGGGACTTCAAATGTCATGTACCGCTCTTCAGTGACGCGGGGATTTCCTGTGAGCTGATGACGACTGAGTGCATTTCTAACTCAGACCATAAAGAGCGCTCCCAAGCCAAAATGACTTTTACAATCAGCCAAGTGTGGCCACTCTTTACAGTAAAGAGCATGTTGGAACATCTACAATGGCCAAATAAAACAGATGAGGAAACAATAGGGATGAAAGGGCTTTTGGAGACGATTTCTATGAGTGAGTGAGTGAGTGAGTGTGTGTGTGTGTGTGTGTGTGTGTGTGTGTGTGTGTGTGTGTGTGTGTGTGTGTGTGTGTGTGTGTGTGTGTGTGTGTGTGTGTGTGTGTGTCAGATTGGCACCAGCCCAAGCAATTCCCAACATTCTTGTTGAGATTTTAAAAATACACCCTTATGCCTCCAGTGTGAGCCATTTGTGGAATCTATGGCTCTGAGAAAGAAAACACTACACACTTGAACCACAGAGCCAGCGACCTAGGCAAACTGTTGTGAAGAGTGGTTTTCCTTTCAAAAGCACACGTTTGGCATAAATAGAATCAGTAAATGTCCCGACGGAGAGTGGCCGAGTGAGGCGTTTCTTCTCCCAACTGTTTGAGCAAGGAAACGCAGGGGAGACTCGTTGATTGAGCTACTGAGCAAAGTCTGGCTGCAAAAAAACAAGAACATGTAACTTCTCTGTAACTGTAGCCACCCTGTAGGTGGCATAGTGGGTTTACAGTGAGGCTCCCCCTCTTACACTAAAACTCTCCCATAAAGTCTCCACACAACCTACCAATATAGAATATATATATACTATATAAGAATACTGAAAAGTATTGTTATACCAGCAATGTGCCAACCCTTGCTGGCATACTATTAAATGAATAATTTCATAATGTACAAGACGTTATAAAATACATTATAAAATACATTATACAAAGTATATACATTATAATGTATTTTATTGCTGTTATAACAATACTTTTCAGATCATTCTATGTCCCGTTAAAGCAGAATCCAGAATCATAAACATCTCCCATCGTAAATATTTGCAATTTGTAGAATGAGGTGGAATTTTATTCAATTGAAGATAATGGGACCAGGTTGATCCACTAACAATATGCCAACTAACCGTCAACCAACAGCATCTGTCCTGGGAAATGTGAATGACTGGCATGGGAATGTTTATGTCTGAAAAAAAAGTTGATTACTTTGGAGGAGAAGCATGACTCAGTACATACAGTAACAGTGACTGCTCTCCTGATTTAGGGAAACTCCATCCCCTGTGTCTTATTTACTGCAGTCTGGACCCAACCAGGTCTGATGATGTCTAGACCATGCAGTCTGTCACTGCTACTACTATGACTTGTAACAATAATGATATAAACAGTGTTTGTGGTAAGAATAACTAAAGCTTAACCAGAGTCTAAGCCCACTCACAGTGTGGACTAGATATTTATTTATAGTTGTTATAGCGCCACCATTTAGCTTAATGTAGCCTGCGGTGAACTACTGCCTAACCCCTGTGCATGCCTACCAAAGTTCACAAAGTTATAGTGCCACTATCAGGTCAAACTATTTAAAATTGAATTAGTTATTGCTATAACCCCTGGGAGAAGAATTGTGGGACCACAATTTGTGTTTCTGGGTCAAATAGGGCAGTTTGCTATTTCAGAAACTTGGTATAGAGCCACCATCGGGCCAAATGAATAAATATTCTCTGACCCTATATGTTCATGCAGCTTCAACCTCTTAAAGTAAAGATTCGCCCATTTTTTTATGTTTTATTGTTTTTTTGCATCTCTGAGGAATGTTATATTGATTCCCTGGGTCAATTCATGTTTTCATGTGTATCTGAGATATTGCCGTCCAAGCAAGAAGAAATTTGGCCAGTAGGACGTAGCATTGTGATAAAGTCTCTCTCACTACACTGAAAGTTAATAGGAATGCGACTTTTAGATCGCGAAAACATCGATCACACATATCAGATTTCAATACTGGCCGATGGCAACGTGGTAGGTTGTCTTCTCTCGAATGAGCCATTGATCTTATTTTTGCGATATTGCTACCCCATGAAATGTGTAATTTATCAGAGGGTTTAACAAATTTCCTCTATTTGCCTGCCTCTTCAGTCCAAGATGCATTGCATGATGCCATTGCGAATGTCAGAATCCACTCTTTGAGGCACATCGATCTGCAGGTTGAACATGATGAGACTGTAGACTCCTAAATTGACAGCGCAGTTTGTTCAGGCGATTTTACAACTAACTCGCTACTTCATATGCTGATACTGACTTTGGTAATATTGTGTGTAGCCACGTTTGCTAACGAGCTAAAACACTACACACTTTTACAAAGCATAGCTAGCCAGCCAGCCAGCCCATAGAGAGAGCATTGCATTGTGGATTTTGAGTTACAACCAACCTTATTATAGTGACGAAGTTAAACATTTGTTCTCAAAAAATATTGTTCTCACACATTGGTGTTATGAAACACTGTAAATTATATGAATGAGTGGTTTTGGGAGGATTTATTCCTTTACGTGTGTAACCACAACAGCCACTGACGGAAATATCAAAAATAACAGATGCTGTTGTAGCTCTATAGGAACTGTTATAGCCCGAGCATGAATACCCAAAAGTCATACCAGACCAAACCTGTGTGGTGTAGCAATATGGGATGACTGCTAGTGGCAGACCAAACTTAAAAACAGTAACACCTGCTACAAACCACAAAGCTCAGGCCCAAGGACAACACACAAACAAAAGGTAGAGAGAGAGGGAGAGGCTGTCTCCTGGAGATGAAAGACGCCACCGAGAAGGCTTTTCTTCTTTTGATGGAAACAAGAATCAGACGATTGAGAGCAAAGAGAACCTGCCTTATCGTGGCTACGTTCAAAAGCCACACCTGCTGTTTGCAGTGGTTGTCTCTTCACTCCTGGTGCACAGACGAAACAGCACACACAAAAAGTTCACTTCAAACAGTCCACTGTGTCCTGCACCCAGTGCCACACCCACAAGAAGAGAGACCATATCGTTTTACAAAGCACAGAAATCAATCGTTTTCTATTTCCATGTCACGTATAGTAAGGGTTGAAACAAGTATTTAACAAGTTAGATTTTTCATGGCATCTGTAGTGTCATAAACATTTGAACATCAACGACAACAATGGCAACCACGGGAGATCTATGAGTTGGAATAACTTTGAACCAACGGGACAGCACAAGGGTGATGGCAGGGTGTAGACCATAGGTTATCTACAACTGGAGGGTCACTAAAAGTAGGGGTGAGGGGCCAAACACCTTGCTAAGTGAGGTTCATATGATTATATTTAGCTGACCACGTCCTGTCCCCTTTGAGGTATCACAGCACACAATCAGGCCAATTAGCATGCACACACCAACTCCACAGTGAGGCCACAAAGCCATGTACACCTGAAAAACCTACTTGACGCGCTTATTATGTTTGTCTACAGTCTTTAGTTGACAGCACTCACCTTGTAAGATTCATCCCATCAAGTCACTTTACACGAGAGAACAAATGAGACCGTATTCTTCGACTGGGGGGGAAAAAAACTCTCATTTCAACAGGAAGTCATTGGGGAGGAAAACACAAACAGACACCACACGTACACACCCAAACACACATAAAAGAGTAAGGTCACGTTGCAGACATCAGAACACACATTCTTACAGCGCTGCGGTGACCACATCAAGAGGCCAACAGACAGCCAGCTCCAAACAAAGTGCTGCCGCAAAGGGAGTGGAGACGTCAGTGATTAACGCTCCACAAGGTGCCCCGGTAAAACAGCAGGTTCACAACCACCGTGTCTATATACAGGACAGTATGCCTCTATCTACAGTATCTGCAGACGGCTGGAGTCCACACAAATACAGAAGATCGTTTCTAATCATGTTCACCTAGAACACCTTAGAACACAGGTCACCTACAAGGCCAAGACTCAAATCAGAACAGATTTTGTAGGTCATATATTTTCCCAAAAGTAATGTTTCCTATAAAATGTATTACATCCAAACAAACACCTATACTATTTTGTTTCTGAATGACGAAGGGTAAGATTCTCTGAAATACTAATTCTCTGTTACTTCTCCAGTGCATAGGCGTGCTGTCTAACACAAGCAACAGGTAAGCTTGGGACAGTCTCCCGACATGTTCCTCACCATCCTCTCATTATGTATGTGCCCATGTCAAGCCTATAGTGGTAGCACACAGATCCCTCCCCCTCCAGCCCTGATGTAATTGTTTGTGTGTGTAGCCAGCAGGAGAGGGGACCAATTTGGGAGGGATGTCGTGCTCTTTCTTTTGAGTTGT
Organism: Oncorhynchus mykiss; assembly: GCF_013265735.2. NCBI lineage: Eukaryota > Metazoa > Chordata > Actinopteri > Salmoniformes > Salmonidae > Oncorhynchus > Oncorhynchus mykiss. The sequence continues at coordinate 18,043,225 of NC_048590.1, forward strand.
GGTGTCTGAAGGGGTTCCGCTTGCCTTCGGGGAGGGAAATTAATTTGTCGACTGCACACACTCCTGCACACTTTGAAACTAGAGTGGGCCTGACACTGTGAATGGCCTGAGGCCTTCACCAGTCTCCCCCAGCCCACTGCAGCTCTGCTCAGCCCCGGTCTGGTCAGTCTAAACGGAAATGGCTGGCCAATCCAGTCCACATAGCTGATCTCCCAATGGTTACCAGAGCAGGAAGTAGAAACTGGTTGTATTCTGGGTATGCCGTGATTCAACAATCTCTCTGGCTCTATTCCCTCTGTTTGGGCGCTTCTGATTTTTTTTTTCTACTACAAAGCTTTCCTTTTTGTTCTGCCTAAACCATGTCAGCCATTGATGTCCCACCCAAAGTTATTTTTTTCTTCTTTTGATTCCTCTTTTTATCCAGGGATACCTGCATAGAGCTCTGTGAAGAGTGGGAGCGAGAGAGGGAGGGAGGGGACTCTGCGTTGACACATAAAACCTGAGTTTCTCCGTTTTCAAATGTTTCATTGAGCCTCTCGCTTCTTTGATATTCTAAGTAGGTATCACAACAAAGGAGTAACAAATGGCTGGAAAGGTAATTCAGAATATTAAGGCTTCTAATGGCCCAGGCCCTCTGGAGCAGATCTGCCCAGAAAGGAGAGCCCTGTCCCATGGGTCCTATTTGGTTTCCAAGGGGAGGGCCATTCCTCCTCCTGGTTATACTGGGCTACCCTCTGCATGACAAATATTCAGGCATTTTTCCGGTGTTGTGAGGGGCTGCTGATCAACATAGCAACCAACCAAACCTCACATACTTAGCTAATTTGACAGGTTATGTTCTGCAAATGTTATTCCTTTAATAATCAGTTCAAGATTATTCTACGTGTATCTTTCCTATCTCCCGTGAAAAACCCTTGCACTTGAAAGTTGCCCTCTAATACAATGTCTTAGCAAAATATTATTGTACAACCGAGACATTGTTCAGGGACGGGTGTCATTTCTTCTTTGTTTATTAAATCTATGATAAGATTGATCATCTCTGACTCGTGTAGACCTGTATATCAAGCCTTAACCATTACCAAGGGCCACTTCTGAATATCTAAAATGTATTTCTAAAATATATACAATTTGAAGGTGGGGCACATCCTCTCTCAAAAAGGCATTTGATCAGAAAATGTATGCACAAGCCTCTGAGGTTCAGCTCATCAAAACAAACCACAAAACATATCCCAAAAACACAGCCGAGGAGCAGAGGACTACCGTCATCCTGGGACTTAGTACCTCTCTTCAACAAATCAGTCTTATCTAGACGGACCTGGAAGCCTGCCAATTTGCCACCTCAACTCACACCAGGGATTAGAAGAGGAATCTGTAGAGCAAGTCGACGGGAGCCCGCGCTTTAGATTCCCCTCCCAACTAACCAAGGCTGCCAACTGGATCATGTTTAAAAGGTGAACTTCTGGTGTCATTTCCCAATAGGGGATCACCCTAATTAGTCCATGTATAAATCTGATAACAATTTTGAGACGGTGTGTTACATTTTTGTTGTTGTAAAATGTCTGTTTGGGAGTAACTAGAGATTAACACAACATTTTTTTCAGATACCACAAAAGTGATCCATTTCCAGAAGGTCTGGGTGCCATTTTGGCCTCATGAATGTTATGTCTGGGTACCTTCTAGGCGTGCTTATAGCACACTCACAACAACAATGGGTGAATATCCATATATGGTGAATAACACTGAATATTGTGCATCGATGATTACCTCTGCCTGGGCTGTCTTCATGCAGGTGGAAACACACTATGGAACTGGGAAGAGAGTCTTCCAACAGGATGCCTTTGGCTTTATTGGGTTATGCTAAGCATTGTAGCATCACACTTCCTAACTGAAGCACACTGAGCGGAGCTCTGCTTTTCATTAAGCAGCCGACCACCCTCCTCTGCTGCACCTATTCAGTTCTGTCTGAGACTAGGCACTCCTGTATGATTAGTGTGTTTGAGTGTGTGTTTGGGTGAGAAGTGTTCTAAAGCTAGCCTGTGAGTCCGTCTGACATTTTAATTTCACACCACTCAGTCTGGAAGCCACTCGATTGAGTCGGGATTTATCAAAGTATACGAGAGGGAAATGTGTAGCCAAGATACAATGAGCGGGGTTAGCAATTACTGAGATTGGGCATTCCGTGCTAAGTTTCAGGACAGAACTGTAAAGTCAGTCAATAACATGATGATACATCTGCTCTCTAATTCATGCATAAGGAACAGCAAAATAGCATTCATACAGTACCAGTCAAAAGTTTGGACACACCTACTCATTCATGGGATTTTCTTTATTTTTTACTATTTTCTACATTGTAGAATAATTGTGAAGACATCAAAACTATGAAATAACAGATGAAATCATGTAGTAACCAAAAAGTAACCAAAAAAACGTTTAAGTGTTAAAAGTGTAGCCACGCTTTGCCTTGATGACAGCTGTGTACACGCTTGGCATTCTCTCAACCAGCTTCACCTGGAATGCTTTTCCAACAGCCTTGAAGGAGTTCCCACATATGCTGAGCACTTGTTGGCTGCTTTTCCTTCACTTTGCGGTCCAACTCATCCCAGGTCATCTGATGCAGCACTCCATCACTCTCCTTCGTGGTCAAATAGCCCTTACACAGCCTGGAGGTGTGTTGGGTCATTGTCCTGCTGAAAAACAAATGATAGTCCCACTAAGCGCAAACCAGATGGGATGGCGTATCGCTGCGGAATGTTGTGGTAGCCATGCTGGTTAAGTGTGCCTTGAATTCTAAATAAATCACCAACAGGGTCACCAGCAAAGCACCCCCACACCATCACATCTCCTCCTCCATGCTTCACGGTGGGAACCTCACATGCGGAGATCATCCGTTCATCTGCTCTGCGTCTCACAAAGACATGGCGTTTGGAACCAAATATCTCAAATTTGGACTCCAGACCAAAGGACAGATTTCCACCGGTCTAATTTCCATTGCTCGTGTTTCTTGGCCCAAACAAGTCTCTTCTAATTATTGGTGTCCTTTAGTAGTGTTTTTTTTGCAGCAATTCGACCATGAAGGCCTGATTCACGAAGTCTCCTCTGGACAGTTGATGTTGAGGTGTGTCTGTTACTTTAACTCTGTAAGCATTTATTTGGGCTGCAATTTCTGAGGCTGGTAACTCTAATGAACTTATCCTCTGCAGCAGAGGTAACTCTGGGTCTTCCTTTCCTGTGGTGGTCATCATGAGAGACAGTTTCATCGTAGTGCTTGATGGTTTTTGTGACTGCACTTGAAGAAACTTTCAAAATTCTTGAAGTTCTCTAAATTGACTGACCTTCATGTCTTAAAGTAATGAGGGACTGTCATTTCTCTTTGCTTATTTGAACTGTTCTTGACATAATATGGACTTGGTCTTTTACCAAATAGGGCTATCGTCTGTATACCACCCCTACCTTGTCACAACACAACTAATATGTAGGTGTGTCCAAACTTTTGAATGGTACTGTATATAATTTGCTATCACTGACGGCCTTTGTCAGTGGACCATTTGTGATCATTTCTACAAGCAACAAGCAAGCTTTGGATGTCAACATCTACATTCTCAAGGAAACTGTGTTCAAGGAAACGTCTCTCATCTCAGTATCTATTTATGGGAGAAACAACCATACTTAACCCAGCGGTTCCAAAACTAGGGGTCGCAACCCCGTGTGGGGTCACCTGATATGAAAATGGGGTCGCTGGAGAATTTCCAAAATCCCACCAAACCTTAAAAAGCAACCAATGACAATTATTGAAATCTAAAAGATAAAATCCGATCAGAGAATGCCCATAGATCAGGGGTTCCCTAACCTTTTTCGTCCACGACCCCATTTAGATATCTGAAAATTCTTGAGAACCCAACCATGTGAAAGAAATGATGTAATTAATAGCCCATGTTAACTTTTTTATTTTGGGCTATGGCAGTCAATTGCAAAACATTCTAGCAGTATTTCTGATTGTCTTCTTAAATATCAAGCACATACTTTTAATGTGGGGCTATGACAGTCAATTTCAAATTAGTCTGACAATTTCTCTAATGCCAACTGAGAACTTGGAAATTGCCGACTACAACCCCTTCACCAGTGCAAATTACTATTTTGATAGATTGGTTACCGTTAGCACCGACAATTCCACAATGTCACCTCATGTCATTACAAAGCACATTATTCTCTGCCTGTAAAAAAATATATCTAGAATCAATGATGATGTAGTCTGGGCAGTGGGAGATTGATAAATCATGGAGTGTTTTCAGTGACAAATATCTAGAAGAACAACCTGGTCTCAGAGCATTTCTTATTGTTCTGTATGTAAATCTGTGACACTCCATTTAGTATATGTTACGTTTGGTATGGTTACATAAAACAGATAATTACTGGCCGGGGTGGATTACGTGAATGTCTAGCAACCAAAAGGTTGCGAGTTCGAATCTCATCCCGGACAGCTAATTAGCAACTTTTCAACTACTTACTACATTTTGCTACTTTGCAAATACTTAGCATGTTAGATAACCTTTCCCCTAACCCTAGCCTTAACCCTTTTAGCTAACACTTTCCCCTAACCCTAGCCTTAACCCTTTTAGCTAACACTTTGCCTAACCCTAACCTTAACCTTTTTAGCTAACCATTTCCCTAACCTTAACCCTTTAACCAAACTCCTTAACTTAACCCTAACCTTAACCCTTTCCTTAACCCTTTCCAACCCCTAGCATAACGCTAGCCACCTAGCTGCCTAGCTAGAATTCGTAACATATCATACGTTTTGCAAATTCGTAATATTTTGTACATTTTGAAAATCCATAAAATATTGTACATTTTGCAAATGTATAACATATAATATGAATAACATATCATACTAAATGGGTGATGGACATCCACAAATGAATACTTACCATACGAAACATAACATATCATACTAAATGGAGCATCTCGGATTTACATACAGAATAATATGAAATGCTCTGAAACCAGGTTGAGGAGAAGGCTGTACATGGAAAATGTTAGCATTGCCGTGGTTTCCAGCTGTACTGTCTAATATCATCTGCATGCTTCCTGCAACCAGCTACAGCTTTTTAACTCTTTGTTTGATGTGTGCATCCTCAGTAAATATAAGCACTCTTAACTATCATTATAGCAAAACTATACACATCTGTGACATTTCCATTAAACATTGGTAGAATGTTGAAATAGAAACCAAAAACTATTTTTTGCTCCTAATACAAATTGTTGTTATTCCCTAAGGGGGTGGATACAAGCTGGGTAGCTTCTCTGACCACGAAGGAAGAATGTGTGTGCGCACATACGTATTCTAGAGTTACCACCCAGTATGTCAGAAGTAGTGACAGTCTCCGCATTCAGACAGGCAATACACTCTCAGTGGCCATAGGCTGTGCCGGGGCCACATAATAGGAACCCCCCCTCTTCTGTCCCCTGAAATCAGAGAGCAAGACCAATGGCCTCTAGCTTTACAGTCTGCAGCTCCGTAACACCTGTTCTCAGTCTGACTGACAAACAATTGTGTCTTTATTCATCACTAAAGAAGCCAGGCCAACCGGCTAGGCCGACCGGCCGCACCCCCCTCGACCAGTCTTGCCCCTAACCCCAAACTAGCATAGAATTTACATGATCCGTTCTACAACGATCCCTGCAAAATCGGGTGCCAGGAATGCTTTTAGGACACTGTAAATTGACGTAGCACGCTCCAGGTTGTAATTTGTCCTTTTTGTCCAGAGGTCTAAACAGGTTGTAAGGTGCCTCATCACTAAAACTTTGTTGTTTTGTGTTGTTTGTTTGATGCATACCATTCTATATTTTATGGAGAATCATAGTCCTTTTCTTCTCACACTGAACAAAAGATCCAAGGCCAAACCCTGCAATAAGCGTTTCATGTATGACCATCACAATACTGCATAAACTATAATATACTACTACACAAGCTATAATATACTATTGTTGTCAGTGCATTATTGCAGAAACGCTAATTCCATTGCTTTTGACAAGCGTTTACGCTCCCTCTTCGAGCTCTAGCTTAAATCTTTGTTGTATGGGGAATTCAATGATAATCCTAATCCCCTCTTCGCAAACAAGAGTTAAGAGGGGGAGAGAGAGAGAGAGAGAGAGAGAGAGAGCAAAAGCCAGGCCCTTACCGCATGCTTCAGTGTTATCACTAATTGCAATGTTGTATGATGTCCTTTATAATGGCCTCGGCATTTACATCAATTGCAGCGCATACAATTGGAAGTATGCAAGGCATATGTGACACTTCCCCTCGTTTGGCAGTCTTTTCCACAACCACTTCTAATAGAGGATCAACTTCAGTCCCTGAGTTGGTATGCTTCTACATTTTATTCAAGAATTTTGACTCATTAAAATCAAATGATTGGTTGCATACACATACACAGCAGATGTATACTATTTTCTGATGTATACTATGACTGTGAGTACAGAGAAGAGTAATCATACACTTGTGCCCATGTATGCTGTAACTATTGTCTGATTCCCAGGAACAGCACCACATACCCTCTCCCCTTCTCAAAGGTACTATATCCAGCAGGGTGGTGAATTATGTGGATCCACTTCACACACGAGGTGCTATTTTGGGAGAGTCACTCAGAACCCATCAGAAAGAATGGTATTAACATAGCTCAGGCTTGTCGGCTGAAAGACATCAGCAAACAGTGTAGTGGTGCTAAGTACCTGCAGGACAGAGATCTGTCAGTGGGCCAATTTGCTCAAATAGTGACAGACAGAGCTGTCTGAGGAGAGAGAATGTGGCCAGGGAGAGACACTCCAGGAAGATGGCCCAGTTCTAGGGCAGAAGCCTACTGTACATATGGGTATACTCATTGAAAAAAGGGTTCTTCAGCTGTCCCCATAGGATAACTATTTTGGGTTCCATAGAGAAACATCTTTGGAATTTAAATGGATTGCGTGAATACAAAAATCACAACCATCATCCTTCCTTGAGTCATGTCAACCAGGTCATCCTGGTCTCTTCCTTGGATCATCCAGGTGTTGATGGATACCAGTCCACCCAGAAACCGTGCAACACGTGGCCCTCCACAGGTCGATGCAAACTCCACAGACACGCCAGCCAACTGCTCTATGTTGCCATCACCTTCACACTTGGGTTGATTCGTTGCCAAAACGGATTATCAAAATTCCCATCCAAAAAAAAAAACACACAGAAACATGATCAAGCCTCATCAAGCTCCTTCCATCCTCAAATACAAACACAAACCACATTTTAATAATTTCATATATCTAAAATGTAATGATGCATACATCAATTTAATGACGTACAACAGCTTAACCATCTAAGCACGAAGCTAGGGCTATACTCATGTAGCCTCTGTGGTGTTTTCTTGGGTTTCTATTGTGTGTTTCTCTAGTGGGTGGGGGGCACAAAAGAAGCCCAGAGTAAAAGTCCACCTAGGGTCCATATAAATGTCACTGTGACGCTTTGAAAAGGAGACCTGAGAACAATACACCATGCCGTAAACAATCCTCTGCCATCCGTCTTTTACACGATAAACATGAGGCTTTCTTATGCAGCAGCCCCTGTGGAGCACCCCACCCCTTGTTTCAATGGCCTTATATTAAAGGGAAATTAGGTGACATTGAGTTTTAAATGAGTTTCCGACATCTGCTCCGTCGCTGTCACTCCAAACCATTCGTCTCGCTGCGACAAGGGGACGGCATTGCCCACCTCCCAAGCCCTGACGGTAAGTTCAGCCACTTGAGGGGGAGCAAAAGGTGGCAACCACAGAGGAACTTATCTAGAACCGTTGAGAGCAGCGCTGTTTGACAGACAAAACTAAATCCGATCATCATCTAGTTGAATTGCAGAAGGAATGGGTTTGAATGGAGAAATGGTTGTGGGGGTGTTATGACCGTTGGCTGTCTTCTTCATCAAACAACTGCATACCCTTTGAGTGAGTTTAACGATTTTAGGACATCTGTATTGGAGTACTTGTTATCAACCTGTGACAAGAAATGGGCTAATGTTTTTGTCCCTCCCACAAGCTAACCCTTGCCCGGTGACTGTTTGGTGTGTGTCAGCCATTGATGGCTTATAGAGTTACAACCCACCACAATCATTTTACTGTTGGGAGGTGCAGTGCACTCCACTGTCCCACCGAAAGGTATTTGACATCTGCATGTAGGAATCAAAGGGCTAGAAGTTTAGGACAGCCCTATCCGGTTTCAAGCAGGGCAGAGTGGAAGAGCGAGAGAGAGAGAGAGAGAGAGAGAGTGAGAGTGAGAGAGAGTGAGAGAGAGAGAGAGAGAGAGAGAGAGAGAGAGAGAGAGAGAGAGAGAGAGAGAGAGAGAGAGAGAGAGAGAGAGAGAGAGAGAACCCTCTTACCAGGACACAACATGGAAGTACTGCTGTTTAATCAGGCACAGCATACAGATGGGCTAATGTCTCTCACAAAAGTGTCTCTCACAAAACCTGTCTCTCACAAAAGGTGATGGATATGTACCTGTCTCTCACAAAAGGTGATGGATATGTACCTGTCTCTCACAAAAGGTGATGGATATGTACCTGTCTCTCACAAAAGGTGATGGATCTGTACCTGTCTCTCACAAAAGGTGATGGATATGTACCTGTCTCTCACAAAAGGTGATGGATATGTACCCGTCTCTCACAAAAGGTGATGGATATGTACCTGTCTCTCACAAAAGGTGATGGATATGTACCTGTCTCTCACAAAAGGTGATGGATCTGTACCTGTCTCTCACAAAAGGTGATGGATATGTACCTGTCTCTCACAAAAGGTGATGGATATGTACCTGTCTCTTCACCATGGATGAAGTCTGCTCGCCGCTCAGGCCATCCATGCTCTCATAGTGCTAACACATCCAGTGCACCATATCAGAGCTATCCTGCACAAGGGAGAATGTGCATGAAGGTGACATGATGTTATGATTTTACATCTCCAAAGTGCTTGCTCCTTGCTTGAGTGCGGTTGTACCTTCAGTTTGAAGTGACTTTGTAACAGCCCTACTTCTCATAATAAAAAGAACATCCCTTTTGTTGTCCTTCAAGTAAACAAATACATGTCAAAAAGGTGCACCGCTGAACCTGAGCACCAATATGCCATACATACAGAGATTGTCAGAGCTTTACCTGCAGTATGTCAGTAGAAAACACGGAAAACATAGATATTGAGAGAGAGGTTGATATCCACATGCAAAACTCCAGCGCAGATGCTGTGGCGACCGTACGTGCAATGTGTCTTGTTACAGTGCGCCAGGTACTATTTTAGATCAAATGATTTTGATAATTCTGTGGTTAAAAAATATGTTTGTACTGCTATAATATCTGGCCATATTCATGGCAGCCATATGGCACCTTAAGACGGGATGTCATTTCTATGCTGTCTAACATTCACAATCGATGTCAAATGGAGCCAGTTAATACAAATAGGACCACAGCCATACTATCTATATATATACGACAATTTGGTGGTTAAACTCCATCAGAAAAAATTATATAGTAGATGACTATAACTTCCCACAGTCTATTACAAGATACAGTTGATCGGGGAAGCCAAAATCATGTTTAGTTTAAAAATCATTGTACAATCACTAAAAGTGTTGCAGAAAATCAATGTGTATGTGAAACTAGGGTTAACATTTTCAAACCAACTTGGGTTAAAGGGGTATGAGAGAAGAAAATTGTTGCCAATTTGTTTGCAATGCATTCGAACTGTACGGGAGTTCTTTCTTAGTCTCTGACAAGCAGGTGAGATCAAAGTAAAAGTGGACAAAAGAGGCTCAGCGGTGATTTGTCAGGGGACGAGAGGCATTCCCGTCTGGGAAAGTGGCTGCAGCCGTGGCCAGACCCTCAGATCACTAGCTCACTAAAGAAACCAAGCCATGAGAAAAAGTACAGCAAAAAAGGTTCAAAGGTCACTTTGATTTGGTCTGGATTATTGGTAACTCCCTTTTTCTGCAAAGAGGCCAAGAAAAGGACCTGTGGCTAATAACCTTTGTAATGTCAGAAAATACCCTATTGTGCACTTTTTGGGGGAATTTGGGGTCAATTAAAAAAGAAGCCCTGAAATTCTTGCTTTCATTCTTCAAGTAAAAAGTTTCAAATCTATGTGTTGGTTGCACTTGATATATAGCATAGTGTTTAATAATTTGTCAAATGAATGATAACACACTTGGCTGCAATAGTTGGGTGTACACTTTCAGAAAAAAAGGTTCTGGATAGAACCAAAAAGGGTTTGGTTGCTTGCTTCATATATGGCACCGCTAAAGGTTCTATATGAAACCTTTTTGCAGGGTTCTTTGATCAGAACCCAAGGGGTTCTTCTTCACTGAACCAAAATTGGTTCCATTTAGAGCCCTTGGATTCCATATAGGGTTCTATATGCAACCAATTTCAGTTCTACGTATATATAGAACCTTAAGGGGTGCCACATATGAAGCAAGAATATAATGATGTTTTGTTCTATATGGAACCTTTTCTTCTAAGAGTGTGGTATATAGCGAAGCAGTCTTGCTAACACGTTTAACCAAATGGACCATGGGAGATGACACGTGGTTTAAAGGAATAATCCACTCATAAAAACTATATATATATATATATATATATATATATATATATATATTTTTTAAATTAGTCCATTGTTGACACACTCCCAACATGTTTTGCATGTCATGTTTTGCATCTTACGATGCAAAACGGCAAGTTACAATTTGCTTTTTGAAATCCCGATATCTTGAAAGATTGATTGCAGACATGCAAAACATGTTGGGACTGTATCGACAGTGGAAGAATGAAAAACATACCAAAATACAGCTTTTGAGTGGATTATTCCTTTAACTTAGTTGTGGATAAAACTGGGGAATCATAACCAAAACACAACTCAAAACAACCAAATCAAGCCATGTAATCAAGCCGGACATTTACAGTTTGGTTCAGTTGTTAAAACTTGACTGTGCCCAACTTAAAGGGCTCTTCATTCCAAAAGGTTTGATGAAAGATAGGTCAAACACTGTGAAAGATACAGTAGGTCGTATAAAACCAATAGTGACTTTGTCACTAAGTTTGATAACAGTTTTATTACATTTTCAAACCATTTCATCATTTATAATCCAAAAAGGTTTTTTTTTCAGAATAATTGAAGCATCAACCATTCAGTCTATCTCTTCCTTCCTCTCCCTCTGAATGTGTGTGTGTGTGTGTGTGTGTGTGTCGCGCAAATCAGACTGTTCATACGGATTACTACTGAGATGCTTTGTGGGCTGCTATAGGCCATCATTAAAATACTTGCTGAAAGAAACAGCAGACCACATCTTAAGTGCCAAGCAACCCACCGTCTGTCCGAATCAAGCCACATCAAGACAGTCTCTCAGAAATGGTCACCAGCACAACGTATGACATACATTGGTTGGCTGATGTTTTGGTATGTTGTCTGACTCGCAGGCGTCTACGATGCGCAATGCTGAGTATGTTATATGGCCACCTTTCTATTGATTCAAGTAAACCTCTTATATTTGACAGACAGGGGCACCACAGTACGTATGGGAAAGGGAAGACAAATGAACAGTTCACTCCTTAGGGAGTTTTGAACGATGGCCTTCGTCGCATTCTCTGGAGTAGCGCCAAAGGGCAGAGAGATGTGTAGATGGTGCTAATTACGAGAATGGTCATAATGCGACCAAGATGGAAGCAATTTAGGCAGTAGTCATTTCCGTGTTACTCTTCCGCCCACCGGCTGCAACATAGCCTGCGCCTTAATATTAGGAATAGAATAGCCTAGGACTTCACAATCTCAGACAGAGGAATGAATGCACATATTGTGCAGGAGGAGACTATAAAATTGTGGACTGCACTGGGGACTCAAACATTGGCTTAATGCCAATAATGGTGCTTCTCTGCTTGTTCAAATATGCTGGAAATGTATCATGGCGAATAAACGTTTCATCTTTTGATTATAGAAAAACAAGTCGATAGTTTTAGGTCAGTAGTGAATTTAACGGTTTGCTCTCCGGGATGGCAATGATATGAAGTTCTGAGGATACCCGTCTGTGACAAAAGGAAGAATCCCTAAAGTTATTATGTGGCTTGCCACGATCCGTCCCCATGCGTTTCATGCCTTATTGGAGATAGGCGATGCTCTCTATCAGAGGCACATTGCTTGAAGTTTCCGTTGTGAAACGATCTCAACAAAAGAAAGATTCGGGAAAATTATAAAATACTAAAGCTTATAATAATATATTGATTTCGTAATCTTTAATGTCACCTGCTAGCGTTAATACATTGGTAGGACAGTCACTTGAGATATTTGGACCACCCTAAAAATGACTGAAATTAATATTTAAATAAATACATTTCAACTATTTGAGAGTGTGATAGTGGAAACACCTCATATATGTTAGGCTGGTTAGATTATCTGATCAAAGTGCTTGGTTAGGATAATTTCAATTATATAAAAGTTTGCAGATGTTTCCAATAACCCTATCTTTGAGCCACGAACCAAACGTTTTGTTTTGTTTAAGACTCCTACCTTCACCTGTTAAACTGAATTGATAGGGCACTTGGATAGGCGCGCATGTCTTAAACCACAGTGCATCGTTTGGTCTTTGGGGTATTTCAAAAGAGGAGTTCAGAGGGAAACTGCCATCAGATGGCTCGCTCTTTGTGATGCGGTTTTCCGCAATAAGCCACTGTGTGTAATGCTGTGTAATTTTATCCACGCTGCACTCTCTTGATTCACGCAAGGCTGATACCTTGCCTCCCCCTTTCCTTTGTATCAATTGGTCGGAGTTCAGGCTATTGTCACTGGAAGGTTCTTTTAGATCTGTGCACGCTGTCGATCAGCGAAATCTCACGATAGGCTCCTTGTAGGATCCAGAACTTTTTACAGTCCACTGTAGGGAGAGCAAAGGAGACGATAACCTCCAGGACGAGACCACACTGTTGTCAACGCACCGGCCCTAATCGACCACGGCTTCACCAGATCACTTCAGATAAAGAGACTGCAGAGGAACACATCTGCGTGCCAATGTTTCGTGGGCAGGATCATTACGTTTTGCCACCACTACGGCAAAGGCATACGCCAACTCTTTAATGGGACCCCGGAGGCCATTTCTATCCATTCTTGTCAGAATCTTACGATATACAGCCATGCCACAATGGTTATAATTCAGTTCCTGTTGTTGCTGAGTTTCTTGGACCAAAGCAAGCAGGATTATCTGTCTCCGAGGCTTGCTAGGACTTCAGGGACGCCTTGTGCCAGGGGCCAGGCGTGTGACCCAAGGCAGCGGAGAGATGCTGGGGGACGCGGTGGAGTCTACGAGCACCTCGGAGGAGCACCAAGATGCAGAAAACTTTACTGTGCAACTAAATATCATTTGCAAATACACCCAAGCGGGAAAATAGACGGTTCTCTTGAGGAAAACAACCAATTTAGTAAGTATAGGCTATAACACATTTTGTATTTCCTTTATATGTGTAGCCTACGCGTAGAAAAAAAAGGTTATGGGTAGAACCAAACATGGTTATATGCTTGCTTTACATATGGCACCCCTTAAGGTTCTTCCAAGAACCGAAATTGGTTCCATATAGAACCCTATGAAATCCAAGGCTTCTATATCGAACCAATTTTGGTTGAGTGAAGAACCTCCGGCGTTAAAAGGGTTCTATATAGAACCTTTAGGGGTGCCATAATATATGACGCACGCAATATAACCCTTCTTGTTTCTATCCAGAACCTTTTTTTCTAAGAGCGTATATATTTTGTTTTATATTGAAGAGTTCATGTGGTTAAAGAACACTGTTTGTTTCATAAGCATTTGAAAAACGTAATTATAACGGAAATATCTGTTGAATTGAATAATTTATGTTTTAATTGTGTGGCGCTGGAAGTATCATTCCATGCGATTTGGACTATATTTTCATTCATAGCTGCATTAGGTCAGGCATGCTCTTTATTAAACAGTATTCGCCTATGGGGTGTAGTAGATCATATAGATGACAACACCGGTAGGTAAGCTGTCATACATGTGATGCAATATATACCAAACTGATCACTTCTCACTGTTCCACACATAAACTGCCCCCCAGGCTACTTCATCAGGGTCACAATTACGGATAATTGGTATACTGAATGGTTTCCTCTTGCATATTTGACTTGGGCAGTGTAAATAATGTTTGTATATCTTTGAAAACGTGACCAGAGGACACTTATTAACTGTAGTATTTAAACACTTAGACATAGTCACTTATCAGGCAATAGAGCGCCCATTAGCCAAACCCAAACACTAAATTGAGGCCTATTTACATATGAACATCATAATTAACAGACAATGAGAGACACAAAAGCTGGGTCGTAGCGGATGTATTTATCCAATCAATGACGATTATCCGAAACCACTGAATACCCTACATAGACTAATCAATGGGTGACGATAGAGCAAATAAACCCAAATGTAATATTTTTTAATCTTACAACTTCTAAACATCCAATTAGATCTTAATTTATCAAAGTTATTTGTGAGAAAATTGACTTTTATGATGACATTACAACCCCCCCAAAAAGAAAAGATACGCAGTCAAGCTAATTTTTTTTTAAATAAACATTTCATATACATTGTGTTTCTACACCCGACACTTAACCAAAACGCATAACGTTTATTATCATGATATAGCCCAAAGTGTTTCTGTGCGTAATGGAGCCCGAGAACGCAGAAGCCTCTACACGTCATCCAAATCATAGCGTCATGAAGGACAGTACTACTACTACTACTCCTATAGTCTACTATAGCCTCGATGCAAATGTTATTCAGAATGTATTAATGCATAACATTTGGTCTCGTCTTCTCAGGCATCATGGAGATCACAGCAGTGGATGTTGGAGTGGTAGCGATAAAGGGGATATTTTCCGGGAGGTATCTGGCCATGAATGATAAAGGACGTCTATACGCCTCGGTAAGTGTTGTCACATTTGCCAAGATACCTAGATATTCATTAAGAGGATTCGGGTAACAAGGAGCGCTATTTGATTCCATCTATCCATTGGGCTGTTTATCTTGCGTAAAACTGCACCAAACTAGAGGGATTTCCCTAAACAACATATCTTATATGAGACTTGTGCGACTGCTCCAACTAATTGGTCACTGCTCTAGTTCTCAAGAGTTTGAAGCAACCTATCATCAATGCAAGGCATTATGATCAATCACATGGAATGTGTTTGTGTGGGTGCCTGTGTTTGGTTTTACTATCTTTGTGGGGCCCAGAAGTCCTCACATTTTGCTGGTCCCCACAAGGAAAAATGCTATTTTAGGTTTAGGGGTTTGGGTTAGAATTAGGGTTAGGGGTTAGGGAAAATATTATTTTGAATGGGAATAAATTGTTTGGTCCTCACAAGGATAGCAAAGCAAAGGTGTGTGTGTGTTAGTGTGTGTGTGTGTGTGTGTGTGTGTGTGTGGATTTAGATGTCAGTGAATCAAGGAGGCCTATTTGAATAGCTTTCATGTGAAATTGTGATCTCATAGATTCACGTCTATTTGTGAATTGGTCCAATGTCATTAATGAAATGATTAATGAAAGGACTGATTGACAATGATGAAAGGTTGATTGACATTGCGTTATCTTTCAGGATGTGTTCAACCAGGAGTGTGAGTTCCTGGAGCGGATTCATGAGCTGGGCTACAACACATATGCTTCACGACACCACTCCACCCTGCAGCCCCCTGCAGTGGGTGGCAGTGGCAAACGACGAGCCAGTGCCAAGAGGCAGTGGTATGTGTCCATCAATGGTAAAGGCCGGCCAAGGAGGGGCTTTAAGACACGCAGCACTGACAAAGCCTCCCTTTTCCTGCCTCGAGTGCTAGGCAATAAGGACCATGAGATGGTGCGAAAGCTCCGTGACAGCCAGAGGCCTCCAGCTGGACAGCAGAGTCCCACTATGGGCCGGGCTGAGCACCGGAGACGGAGACACCGGGCCCGTGGCAGAAAGGGCAGAACCAAGAGGCCTGGTGACTGACTGACACTCGCCACTGCCTGAGCAGTAGGCCCTATTTCTCCGCTGAGGAGCACCAGTTCGCGGCACATGAAAATGACCAAAAACGGACTTACTGAAATATCTGTTTTTAGAAGGAGAAAATTTCACTTGGATCAGTCAGTGGCAGCAAGCTATACTTCATTGTACAAGCTCCCGCCATAATCCTTGCTTGACAACTCGAACCATCCCCCACAACTATTGCAATACCAACACAAGATTTGCCTGGGACTTCGAGTCAGGCACATACATCTAAAGTTAGATCTACCACTACACAAGTATGAAAGGATGATAGGTTTAGTGTTTGTTTTGTACATACACGTGTGAATGTGACTAAAGTCAACACAGCTGGATACCTTCTTACTGCCGTGTTACCTGGAAGAAGACAAGTTATTTTTGTGTTCTTGTGGAACTTTTTAAAGATAATCATTTTAAAAATAAATACAAATATTTGACCTTTATTTAACCAGGTAGGCTAGTTGAGAACATGTTCTCATTTGCAACTGCGACCTGGCCAAGATAAAGCATAGCAGTGTTACACATGGAGTAAACAATTAACAAGTCAATAACACAGTAGGAAAAAAAAGAAAGAGTCTATATACATTGTGTGCAAAATGCATGTATATATGTGTACAGTTATTTTTCATATCCGTTTCATTTATCAGCAGCTTTAAGTTCAAGTAAGAACTGGACATCATTCAAGTGCTTACAGATGCCAAGGAGGTGGTATGCTCCATCATTCAAGTGCTTACAGATGCCAAGGAGGTGGTATGCTCCATCATTCAAGTGCTTACAGAGACCAAGTAGGTGGTATGCTCCATCATTCAAGTGCTTACAGAGACCAAGTAGGTGGTATGCTCCATCATTCAAGTGCTTACAGAGACCAAGTAGGTGGTATGCTCCATCATTCAAGTGCTTACAGAGACCAAGTAGGTAGTATGCTTCATCATTCAAGTGCTTACAGAGACCAAGTAGGTGGTATGCGCCATCATTCAAGTGCTTACAATGACCAAGTAGTTGGTATGCTCCATCATTCAAGTGCTTACAGAGACCAAGTAGGTAGTATGCTCCATCATTCAAGTGCTTACAGAGACCAAGTAGGTGGTATGCGCCATCATTCAAGTGCTTACAATGACCAAGGAGGTGGTATGCTCCATCATTCAAGTGCTTACAGAGACCAAGTAGGTGGTATGCTCCATCATTCAAGTGCTTACAGAGACCAAGTAGGTGGTATGCTCCATCATTCAAGTGCTTACAGATGCCAAGGGGGTGGTATGCTCCATCATTCAAGTGCTTACAGATGCCAAGGAGGTGGTATGCTCCATCATTCAAGTGCTTACAGATGCCAAGTAGGTGGTATGCTCCATCATTCAAGTGCTTACAGATGCCAAGTAGGTGGTATGCTCCATCATTCAAGTGCTTACAGATGCCAAGTAGGTGGTATGCTCCATCATTCAAGTGCTTACAGATGCCAAGGAGGTGGTATGCTCCATCATTCAAGTGCTTACAGATGCCAAGGAGGTGGTATGCCCCATCATTCAAGTGCTTACAGATGCCAAGGAGGTGGTATGCCCCATCATTCAAGTGCTTACAGATGCCAAGTAGGTGGTATGCCCCATCATTCAAGTGCTTACAGATGCCAAGGAGGTGGTATGCTCCAGAGAAACAGAAATACAGCAAAGCACTTTTTCAAACTAACATAAAAAAGAAAACAAATAAAAACATGGGAACACATTTATTTTGAAATGTACTTATGATGTGATAGTGTACTGTCTGTAAACTGCGAGAAGTACTTTGTATATTGCCAATGATATGAATATTTATTTGGTACCTGTGTTTTTTAAATTATTGATGAGATTGTTTCTACATTTACCAATGTTATTATTTTTTACTTTGTTGTAACCAACCAGGCGTACCCCTCACTCAAATGTATGGTAACAAGAGATGTTGTCAAAACAAATGGTCAATCTGGCTTGTCAAACATTACTTCGTTTTGTTAATTGGTGTAACTGGCTAGTGCAACTGAACAGACAAAACACATAAAATGTACTTATCAAATCCTCTTTTTCCATTTTTGGGCATGAGCTCACACTCAACTGACTCCATTTTGTCCTGCCCATGACCATGTTTTGTACTTCAACCCAGGTTGGGATAATCTCTTGTCAGTTTTGACACCACTGTACCTACACCAATTAGGCCTAGCTTTGGCCTTCCATGTTGCTCATAGATTGCCGTTCTGTTCAGAGCATGGGGGATACAGCTTCGTTCCACTCTATGTTAACACAAATATGTAATTGTCATGATTTTCTTTTCACCACCAATCAATTATTTTATGGTGAATGTTGAGTCATGAGGCTATTGTGAACACTGTAACATGTAAACAATAAACTATCGAGTATTTGTTTTAATGTCATATGGACATGTGAACCTGTGAACGTTGTGTTTAAAAAAGGCTTCTTGGGGTTAAGAGGGAGGTCTAATGTTAGCGTCTGAGTTACCTCTGTCAAGGTGAGGTGATTATTACACAGTTTCAAAATAACATAGGCTACTGATGGCAAAATTGACATTTTAAAAGCTGAATGGTTGTTTCTTTATTTCCAAGTACCATGACTTTGTGCATAGCCTTCATCAAACCCGATAGTGTAATCCCACGGTCCTGAAGTAAAATGGCTCTCACGGCCTTCCAGCAGAATGGAACTCTCTCAGGGGAACCAATCCCTTCTATGCTGTACTCTACCCTTCCCACTCATTCAGAGTGACTGCACCCGTTTTAATGACAGAGAAAGTGTTAGGGATACAATAACATGTTTTTAATTGCAAGCACTGTCATTGAATGTTTAATTCAAGTTTATATGAAAAACTGAACCTTGCAACCACCCACTAACTGTGTATTGCTAAATCTATAGGAGCATATAAAAGAAGTGTTATCCTATACCTTGAGGGTCTGAAAGCTTCCTGAGCATGACAATAGAGCGTCTCTAGGGGAACCTGGGAAGCTGTGTCGCCCGAGACATTCTGCTTTTTTTTCAAAAACGACCAAAGCCTCAGATCCAATAAACAAGGCAATCCCTCCTGAAAAAGAAACTGTGTCATAGAAAGTGTAACATGTTGCTATAGTTTGTTATGAATGCCAAACTCTAATATTACTTAACCGGAATGTGGGACTTTTGATAAGTGGAAGTATTGAATTAGCCTTTGTGTTTCCCGCCCGCTGTCTTATTCTCGCCTAATCTCATGGGACAAAACATCATATCTCAATAGCCTGATGACTAGGGCCTAGGCTAAGCGGTCACCCTACAAAGATATGCATTTATCAGCCAGACAATAAAATATACATTCTGATGTAGCCTTATATCCGCTGGCTAACGAAAACATATGCTATTTCCCAGGAGAGCATTAGACATGAATTACAGTACCAGTCAAAGGTTAGGACACACCTACTCATTCAAGGGTTTTTCTTTATTTTTTAAACTATTTTCTACATTGTAGAATAATAGTGAAGACATCAAAACTATGAAATAACACATATGGAATCAGGTAGTAACCAAAAAAGTGTTAAACAAATCCAAATATATTTTATATAAGGAGATTTTATATTTTATTTAGCCAGCCTTTGCCTTGATGACAGCTTTGCACACTCTTGGTATTCTCTCAACCAGCTCCACCTGGAATGCTTTTCCAACAGTCTTGAAGGAGTTCCCACATATGCTGAGCACTTGTTGGCTGCTTTACCTTCACTCTGCGGTCCAACTCATCCCAAACCATCTCAATTGGGTTGAGATCAGGTGATTGTGGAAGCCAGGTCATGTGCTGCAGCACTCCATCACTCTCCTTCTTGGTCAAATAGCCTTTACACAGCCTGGAGTTGGTTTGGATAATTGTCCTGCTGAAAAACAGATGATAGTCCCACTAAGCGCAAACCAGATGGGATGGAGTATTGCTGCAGAAGGCTGTAGTAGCCATGCTGGTTAAGTGTGCCTTGAATTCTAAATAAATCACAGACAGTGTCACCAGCAAAGCACCCTCACACCTCCTCCTCCATGCTTTACGGTGGGAACTACACATGCGGTGATCATCCATTCACCTACTCTGTGTCTCACAAAGACACAGCGGTTGGAACCAAAAATCTCAAATTTGGACTCATCAGACCAAAGGACATATTTCCACCGGTCTAATGTCCATTTCGGATCTTTCTTGTCCCAAGCAAGTCTCTTCTTCTTATTGGGGTCCTTTAGTAGGGGTTTCTTTGCAGCAATTCAACCATGAAGGCCTGATTCATGCAGTCTCCTCTCAACAGATGATGTTGAGATGTGTCTGTTATTTGAACTCTATGGAACATTTCTGGGATCTTAACCCATCATCAATGTGTGACCACCCAGCATTTTTGAAGAGGAAAATAAATAGACAGGATCAATTTAACTTGCGTGTAAAGTCTGACATGACAACGGTAACTGGGTTATTCACTAGGCCTCTATTTTATACCCACAATTACATCCAGCTGAGAAACAAGGTATGAAAATTACAATTTTGATAAAGCGATAACAATATTAAATTGGGGGTTATGGGACATGTTCATTCAACTTAATAGGAAGCATACAGAAATCAGGAGTTAAAACTGATTTAAATTGTAGAAATTGAGGCTACCATGCAGCTTGGCCCCTTCTGCATATTCCCACACAGATCATGTTGTTCTCCTGTTCCCTTCCGTGCTCCAGCAGAACATCTATTTAGGTACATGACACTTTTATTAGTTCCGTGGCACTAAGCAAGTCAACAAAAGGTCAGTAGTTAGAGTTTGCATCTCGACATGGCGACTTCTGTTGACCCGCACAACACAATGACGTGTCTGGTTGTCGCCATGTCAAGGGGAGATCCTCATTAGTGCAAACTTCCTCTCCCACAGTCGACGTGGTAAAACCCGTAATGACATCCAGTGATTGAAGGCATTGTATTCCACAACTACGTCAGACGGCGGGATAAACCATAGGCTATCACAGGTAAGCAAGCGCAGATTCTCTTTTCCCATCTATGGAAAGCATCTCTTGTGTTAACTTGTAGACACTGCACCCTAGGGGTAGGGCGTTAGGATAGTGGTTTTCTAATAAGACAAACGTTTATAACGTGGCCAAAAGTTTATAACGTGAAACATTAACATTAAACGTTTTACACTTTTCCGCCAAACAACGACTGTAATAATGAAGTAATGCACATCAATGTGGCATCAATTTGGATTTTTCAGCAAATATATGGAGTGCAAATACTTTTTCTTTGAAACGTCAAACGCTTGTATACGCATATATGACACGAAATGTAACCTAAATAAATCAATAATGAGCTTATGAACAGCAAGTCATAATTTGAGCAAATTCAATATAATACCAAGCAATCGACAGAATAAGGCTAAAAAGAAGAGTGATGATGAAATCGAAGAATTTGAATAAGATCCTATTATCGTTTCTGCTATTGTAATTTGAACATGTAATCTTAACAATCAGTGAAATGTGTCCCACCAAATTAAAACCGCAGGTATTCAGTGTCTCTCCAAAAGGAGACAGGCCCTCATGCCTGCCGAATTGGTGTGGCCAGGAATTCCACCTTCACAGAACCTCGGAGGCTTTTGTGTCTGTCCTGTGCAGGCCGTCTGCACTGCTTACCATGACCTCTCAGCCAAATTGACACTTCATTGTTTTGGTTTTCACATGTTTTATTTGTTGAGCATCTACCCCTAAATGGTCAAATAACAACTTGACTGAGAAGTGACATATTGATGTGATCTAAATTGTGCATTAAATATAAATATAGACACAATTTCCAAATTGTGTGATACTCTTTGTCTCAAATTATATTTGGTGCACATCACACAGTATTTATAAGATGCCATAAAAGAATGAGCTAGTGTTAAAATCACGACTTCTATCCCACAAGAGTGATAGGCCTACTTCAAAGACCAGTTGATCGATTCACCTTAAAATAAAAGTGACGTAGCCTACCCCTGAGTCTATACCAAAATGATGTTATACAATTTTTTTTCGGAAATACATTTTACACAATTAGTGACATTCACTTTCAATTTAATTGTCTTTCACCAGCAGAAATACAATTATAAAGAAATTATAGTCACTGAAACGGCTACAGCCGGTTACCCTGGCTGTCGCAACCCACTATTACAGGAGGTCTTCGAGTTTGGTGTCGGCAGTAACTGCCAGTAGCAAGCATCAAAGAAGATCAAACCAGGATGATTTCTCCCTTTATAGGCAAAAATATTGACACTGTCCAAATCAAACGTGAAAATCATCAACTCATCAAATTCAAATTAACAATTGGGGAAATTCTCAACGTTTCAGCACTGAGGAAATATGAAACAAATCTAATACAGCTTTGAATGATTTTACTCATAAAATACATAGTCGAGTAGGACTTTAGGTCATGTGGTGCACTAGGCAAAATGCATAATCCTAGACCTAGAGCTTGCTAAAATGCTGTCATCATGTTCCTTTTAACAAAATAGATTTCAAATAGGGCTATCGAGTGTACGGTTTGTATCGATTTGTTTTAAGACTAATGTGCGGTTATTATGGTTAACAGCTACACCTAAACCCAAAACACTGAAGTGTGACTATCACAGCTTATCAACGCATAGTCTACAATTTGAGTGTATAGATCACAGTTGCATGCAGTTGGGTCAATGTCCTTTAAAACTCGCACATTTCTATGTATAAATGCCGATTACAACAAAAACAAAAAGGTTTAAAGTTGAGTGAATGGAACTGTGAACAGTACCTTGCATAATACACTATAGGTCTCTGCCGGCTGTATTTTCTAAGGGGACAATGGGTGGGTTTTCACGTGCAGACTTGAGGGTAATTTAAGTGTACGGTGTCCCTCGATATCGTCAGGTTAAGGGCGAAAGCAGAGGACATCACAGACACTTGTCGATTGCCTTGCTGATCAGGCGAGATTGAGCCAAGGGAGCAATAGATTTGGACCAAAACAGGCTACAACCACCTGCCATGTGATGAAAGCGCTGCCTGATTCAAACATCCTCTTCACACATTAATGTTGTCCTTATTTAACAAGTTTAAAGACATGCTCAAAAGTTACAGGCTTAGACGTGGAGTAATCTCAAGCAATCAAGACAGCAACGTCGAAAATGCATTCAGTCAAATACGAGAGTGAAAAGTTATTGAGCAACCGAACACAGTTAGAAAGTAATACAAAACGTTACCCTTTGATAGTGAATAGCTATGCAGCGCGATGTGTAGCCTACTTAAAAATGTGGAGACAAATTGCAGCACCATGGAGAGCGGCACCCCAGGACTACGTGAAAGGATAAACGTCACTTGTTGAAGTATGGGTCAATACTGTGCATCTTCAAAGGACAGTTATAAACCGTGCAAGTCCATTATCTTTGCTTGAAAAGTCAGCAAGTTATTAAACGAATTATTAAAATATTTGTTTGTTGTTCGATTTTCGTCCAGAAAAATCTTTTTGATGTTGTCCAGAAATATATTTTTGATGTATGCCTGTTTCGTTTACACAAAAGTATATTTCCCATCAGTTTTACGGAATTGATCCAAAACGAAACCAGGGGAAAGTACAGGTCTGAAGCTCAGTTGACATGGGGGAAACCTCCATAGTCGATGCTCAAACGTGTACAAATAGACCAAAGTTGTACTGGATGTGTACAATGGTAATGAATGATAATCCATGGAGTACCTCAGTGATCGCTGCCAACGCAACAACAAATGTCACCCCCGATCTATTTGATTATCCATAAGGCAGAGAACAAACAATCCACTGGTGAGACACGGAAAAATATCAAATTGAACCGACTGAAAAAGACGCGTCTTCTGTGTCATCAGTAGGCAGCGTTTAGTGAACTAGCGAACCCAGGAAAGCGGGGTCGCCAAGCTAAAGGTTGAGCAACTCCAAGATCTGACTCCATTCAAAGTTCAAATTTGCAGCATAGAGTGGGGGAATGTTATTAGCCTATATATTGAGGATTACTCAAACGTGAACATGAGAAAAAGTTTTCATGAGAATCATCAGCTTGTGACTGGGAGGTTCAGGGTCCACAAAAGGGCGCCTGTAAACCCACCAATGATTTCCAAGAGATACACGAAAAGGCAAAAAAATTAAAATACATTTAATCAGAGATGAAGTAGCGTACTTACTGTTGACAACCCTATATGGCATCAGTGCCATTCAAGTTGAAAAATATTTGACCTAACAGTTTTGACTAGCCTAATGAAAATGTTGTTTCCCCAATCAATTTCACCAACGTGTAGAGATGTAAGTAACTTAAGTCGTGTAGAAGCAAATTGGTGGCTTATAGTAGACAGTTCATGCATGTCACTGATGGAATTTGGCCATTATTTGGACACAGACGAAAGCTGTAACTGAAAATAAGAAAAACACACGTTCATTGCTTTGGGACACTGATATTGTCTATCTATGTAACACCATATTAAAACACATTGAACCCTATCAAAACATCTGCATTGTCCACATTCTCAAAATGATCTTTCGCCTAATGAAGCATTGGCACTGCAAATTAATTCGTAAATTGAGTAATAATTTGTTATCATTATCGGTGATGTTATGTTATAGTATACTACTTTATTGATGTTATTATAACTTCAGAACTTTGACAGAGTTAGAGCCAGCAATAGCTTAATGGCATTGTCGCGATATCCTCCACAAGGTAGGCAATAAAAACTTAAATAGTCGTGAATAGCTTTTCTTTGCCACTATCTTCACTGTGCAGATTATCAGCCGGAGCATCTACTTATCATGCTTTTTCATATTATATTTAGTCTCACCATTGTTCTCTTTAAGAACCGGGGTCATTTTTTGTGTGTGTCAGTCTTAAATTAGTGTTTCCAATTCGTTGAATTCAACTTTTGTTTTTTCCTGTTATTGTTCATTTATAGAACTGTCTCCTGTCTGACACCGCAGTCTGTAAACTTGGCTATTTCCTATTTTACATCCTCCCATACATAAATTATTTAATTTCAGTCCAATAATGAAAGAAGCTTTACACAATGAAACCCTATTACAAAGTCTTTATTCTAATTTTCACTATTTGATAAGGGCATTATTTGTATAGACAACTTCCCGCAGTCTTGCTCGTTTCAATATGAGTGTACACTGGCAAATGTTGTTTTGTTATCCGGGCAAGTCTAGTTTTGACATTCGTTAAACGCCCCCCTCCCTCCCCACCCTTGGCACAGCATGTACATTATGAGGGATCCGTCTGTTTAGAGTGGCTTAGAATACTGTCCCGTGATGCAGTAGGTATTGCGTGATGTAATTTCGCAGAAGATATAAATATCGTCGGCGAGGGAAAAGCGGCATGGCTGAGCTGCGCTTGCCTAGACGGCCAACGCTTCTCAACTTATCCTTGGACAAGTTCGACTCGAATCTATACACGTTACCTCGGAGAGGACAGTTAAACCAAGCAAGAATCGATGTCGCACCAAACGGAACTCGTCATCTTTGTCTTGGAATGAGCTTCTTTCGTTGCTTTTTTTCATTCGTTCATTTTGTCTTATTCGGAGTTCAAGGTAAAGGCCGACACAGGGGTGATATTTTTAGTCCCCTAAACTCCCTCAACAAACACTGTAGGCTACTGCAGTGTTGGTAAGGATGGCCTTTCAATCGGCCTTCTTACCAATATTGGTCTTGGGACTGATGACTAGTTTGGTGCGTTGTGCCCCCTCCACTGGCAGGCTGAATGGCACCGTGGAACGACGCTGGGAGACACTGTACTCGCGGTCCTTGGCTCGGATCCCTGGGGAGAAAAGAGAGATAAACCGGGACAGCGACTATCTTATGGGCATTAAACGGCTACGACGCCTTTATTGCAACGTAGGAATTGGGTTTCATATTCAAGTTTCACCCGATGGGAGAATAACAGGGGTGCACAATGAAAACCGTTACAGTAAGTTCAAAATTATTATTTGCACTTTTATGCATAAGATTGCCTTCTGACATTAGTTGCATGCTGGCATTCCCAACCTGATCTCTGGCCTGCCTGGTCATTCCATGCACTTATCCCGTTCCCGTGCGAGCCATTGGTATTAGAATAGGCCTAGGCTATTCATAAAATGAAATAAAAATATTTAATATATCATAACATATTTCATGCAATCAATTTTAAATAACTTTAGTGACTTACGCAAATGTTTTTTTGTTATATGTATAAAAACACGTTTTTATGTGCCACTTGTGTATTCCAATTAGACTATACTTATTTGAAGAGACTGCTAGATTGTGTCTTCATAAACATATTATCGCGGTATGAATATATGGCATTTTATGTAATAGTGTCAGTATCGGGGCAGGGGTATCTTGGAACTGTTTGAAATGCCTCACCAATGTGCTTCATTTGAAAGTGGAATAGATATGACTTGATTGCAGGATTAGAATGTGCCTCTTATTTCACTGCTGATGAAACACGTTGTCTGTGTGGCATCCGTGCCATGCAGTGCTATGCTAGCTAGCTAAAAAAGCGATGCTCCTATTAAATAAATAGGCATAAGTGTCTAAGGAGCGAATAAGGTGGGCATGCGTTGGAACATCTGGAGGCTAAAAATGACGTGTGGGTGCTTTCCACTCTGAAACCAGTGTCTGAAATCAGAGATTTCTAGGAACCAAGCCAACATCCAATACGTCCTAACGTTAGGACGGAGATAAACCCATCTGTTACGGTAAATTAACCTCTTGGCCTTGCGTCTCAAATGAATGTCCGCTCGAGACAAAGTCATATTCAATTACATTTGCAGACACAAAGAATAACAAGCATGTATTTGTCTAACAGTTGTCATTGCAAATATGAACCGGTATCTTCAACGATATGATGTGACAAATACGCCCCTATCGCCTATATCGACAAGGTCTGCCTGTGAACTTAAAGGTTGTTTTGTGTTCCCTTGGCCTATTTTGAGACATGGCATACAATTCAAGGGAGATACATTACATAGGTTCTGTTTGAACAGCTCTAGTCGCCATAAAAAAAACTTTAAAAAAGGAGTCAGACACCATTCTGGCCTCAAAAGTCCAGGACCTAAAGCTCAAGTGAAGACTTAAATTGGACATAAGGTGACATATGATCGTTCAGTTAGGACACCTTTAATAAAAAAAAGCACAAGAACAGCATCAGAGGTCCATAGGCTGCTTGAATGACCTTAAAAAATGATGTCAATGTTTGTTAATGCACTGTCAAACATTTCCTGTAACATGTTCAGTCACTTACTGACAGCAATTGGCGGGTAGGTTACTCTAATTTATTTTACAGTGCAGCTACTGTTATCAATTTTATGGTAATCCATTTTACGGTACCACAAATGTTACTGTAATATACTTTACAGTATATCACTTGCACTTTACAGTATATTACTGTAATTACCAATGCAGCGACACAGTTTTCTTTGCAAGATTTTATTTTTGACATTCTGTTAATTTAGTGGTGCCTTTGTCCTTAACAACTTACAGTCAGTGCATTCAACCAAGGTTGATAACAAGTAAAAAGTCATAGCAAGTCAAATGTTTCTGTAACCATTACTGAAAATGTTGTTGTAGTTACGATAATTCTCGGACTATCTCTGGATAGTGCCAATACAATTTTGTATTTTTAACCTTTATTTAACTAGGCAAGTCAGTTAAAAACAAATTCTTATTTACAATGACGGCCTAGGAACAGCGGGTTAACTGCCTTGTTCAGGGGCAGAACGACAGATTTTTACCTTGTCAGCTCGGGGATTCGATCTAGCAACCTTTTGTTTACTGGCCCAACTCTCTAACCA
This sequence comes from Oncorhynchus mykiss, assembly GCF_013265735.2. Lineage (NCBI taxonomy): Eukaryota > Metazoa > Chordata > Actinopteri > Salmoniformes > Salmonidae > Oncorhynchus > Oncorhynchus mykiss. The sequence goes on from NC_048590.1 coordinate 18,071,084, forward strand.
CCAGGCTACCCTGCCACCCCAATACTGAGATATTCATGGTAACTTGATGCCAGAGCAATGCATCACAGTGCAATACATTAAAAGTGACTATTAAACTGTAAGACAAGTATTTAGACAGTATTTTACAAGGGATTAGAGCAAGCAAGTTGGCTGTATGCATTTGCATATTAATGAATACTTGGTGTTTTCTATCACTTGCACTTCTAGAGGCCTAAACAAAGGCTTCCAAACTGGTCGTGATTAGAGGTCAAAACAGGTCAAATGGACATGGGTAAATATTCAACCATTAAAAGGTTTAAGACCCGTTACCACTCTGATCTGTTCCCTATATACATTTCATTGTTAGGGAACTACGACCATATATAATTTAAATTGGTACACGACTCTCGCTATCAGATGCAACAAATATAGCCACAACAGCCTTCAAATATGTTAATGAGCCAGCGCTTCTTTTTCCTTCCACAATATTTCTCCACAATGCACAATAATTCACAGTATTCTGCAGGTAATACATAGCGGAACAGCAATGCAGTACTTTATTGTTGAATTGCATTGAATATTTAATATTCACAATTGCTAATAGTGAATATTTAATTATATATTACACTATACCAGCTGATATTTGGTGTTTTATATCACGTGCACTTTAGGCCTTAACAAAGGCTTCTAAATAGACAGTGAGTACAAGCCTCTTTCTTGGAGGATGCATGCTTGCGCAATTTGAACCTTTGTTTCTGTCTCCAGACATGAGTGAAATCAACTGGCGCCGTGATGTGAAGTTAGTTGCATGTGAACCACATACAAGACTATTTGTTTTCTTCTTTCCAGGTCTCCTTGAGATATCTCCAGTAGAGAGAGGAGTTGTGACAATCTTTGGCGTCCAACGCGGTCTATTCGTGGCCATGAACAGCAAAGGGAAGCTGTACGGATCTGTGAGTGCACGAGAGGATTTACGGTTGATTTCCGCCGGTTGATGCTCTTATCCGTAGCCTACTCGATGACATGCCACCACTTGAGCTGTAGCAACCACTTCCTCTGCTACATCCACCACAGCACCCCCGACAGCTCCTTTCCGTGTCACGTTGTTGGGCTAGGTTATGGCATGCTTCCAGTGCCTGGCCGTGTTTTCATTGTGGGCCGGATAAACCCAGGAACGGTAGCGCAGTAGATCATTCAGACTGCACATTCCATTCTTAGCATTGCCAGCCACCACATGCACCTACTGTCCTTCCCCAGAGTAAAGATGAACTGGCCAAAAAGACGACGCACACACACGGCCTATAGCCCCACAACACAGCACATTCATTAATGTTCTTGATGGGATAGTTAAATAGTTGGATTGCGGCTCTTACAGAATAGTTTTTTTCACCTGCCCCGGTTATCCCTACCACACAAAAGCATCAACATCAAAGACAAAACCAAGCAGTCTAATGGACTAGCCTACCCCTATGTCATTCATTAAGGATATATGGAATATAACTGTTAAGAGACACAATAAAATATTTTGTCAAGTTTCAAGATCCACAAAGTAGGTCACGTCTATGCCATTATACTGCTCACACTAAACATATAGCCTATAATTAAACATCTTTCTAATCTTCTCTGTTTTTAGGTTCATTACAACAACGACTGCAAATTCAAAGAAACTCTCCTGGCAAATAATTACAATGCTTACGAATCGGTGGCATACCCGACGATGTACATTGGACTAAGCAAGGCCGGTAAAACAAAAAGAGGAAACCGAGTGTCACCAGCCATGACGGTGACGCATTTCTTGCCGAGAATCTGAGTCACTCAGAAATAGACTTAACCTCAATAAGGTGGGGTGAGGGGGACTCAAAATGATGCACTTTCAACTGGAGTTTTATGCAAGACTAAGTGTATCATCCCGTTGAAATTGTATGTATTCGTTTGTATATCAGTTTATTTATTATGTAAAACAATTTTGTATTTGGGGGAAAACAGGTCCTCGCCTGAGGGGGAATTTCAGAAATCAACACATTTATTTAATTTTTTTAATTTATCAGAAGTCTGCTGCTATTAAGTGTTTGGGTAAGTGAGATTCCTTTGTAGAATTATGGTTTTCTTTGCACTGTTTATAGACAAAATATTCTACAGCGACAGAGCAAAGGATACTTTTATATTCTTTTTCTTCTATGGAAATAACTTTAAAGTCTTAGACCGAAGTTCAAACAAGTGAAATTAGATCAAATGATTGGTTTTAGAAGCAGAAGCAATTGTCCAATGGCAGGACTCTTTGTATGGCTTTGGAGTCTAATTGAAACAGTATCAGCTTGCTACTGGTTACAGAAAGAGCCACGTTGAAGTCCTACCCTCTCAAATCTGTTTTTAGCTCTGCCAGGTGGTTGAACTTTGAACTTTTCTGCAGTCAATCTTTGTCACATCTATAAGACTCTGGGTAGAGAGAGGCAACTTCTTGACATTGTATAAGCAGAGAATTTGAGAGTTTAAAGGCAAGGTCAGTGTGCTGACACACAAGGCAGAAACCATAGCCATGGCTCTTTAACATTCAACTTTTATGATGGGGAAGTCCTCAGCAGTATGGAAAATGTATATGGATCTCAAAAGGATTCATTGAAATCATCGCAAGTTCAGCATCAGAGCTCCTCGCTGAGTGCAAAAAAAAGAAGGCAAGATAATGTATGGATTGTCAAAAGGTTATGTTTTCCCCCAGTTGGTACACCGAAAGGCTATACATTATTTTTGGGGATATGTATCACCACTCATTTCTTCCCATTGCCCCACTTTCCTTGTTATCTATCCTATACCTCACATATTCAACAACCCCCCCCCCCCCCCCAAAAAAAAAAAAAACCTTTTCTAGAGTTTGTCCTGAAGTAATTCTATTGAGCCCCAACCTCTTCTCAGAGCACCATGCCATAGGCAGAAGTTCAGGCAGCCATTTCGTCCCAGTTGCGCCTTGTCACGTTTGGGCTATCTTTACCCTGTGATTTACTTTTAGAAAGGATGATCATGGTGGGAATATTTACAGACAGCTGTTAGACTGCACTATATGCTCAACCAGTAACCCTATATTTTTCTTTATATATTTTGTAAATATAACCCCTGGTAACTGGCAGAGCATAGCGATGCTGCTTCAAAGTCTGTTTTTCTGTCTTTGGGAACATTCATTCACAGACGAAGGGGTTTGACCGGGAGATGGCCCATGCCAGAGGGTGTCTCTCTCTCTATAATCCCAGTCGGTATTCACGTAATAATAAGGAATTCCCTCAACCACAGCCACAAATTGGGGAAATCCATCATTCTTTCCTATTGACCCCCATTGTAAAAGAGGCAACTGTTTTTTGCCATACAGAAATAACAAAACGTTGCTGAAAAGCCGCTGTGTTGTTCAATGTAACCAGGCCAAAGGCCCTGACCTATGGTTCGCAATGCTCCCATGTAGGGAAATAGAGCCTGCGAGAAGAGCCCTGTGCTGTGGCTTCAGGCTATTTGGCGTTGGAGAGTGGGAAATGTGGGGACCCGTTGTCCAGGTAGGCTACTCGTAGCTATGTGTGTGGAAAACATTTCATCACAGGTCAGACCTTTAACTTGATTAGTATAGTCCGTTTGTAACTCCACTCACTACTTGTAGCTGTATAGTCCGTTTGTTTGTGTTGTTGGTCTTGGCTAACTTTCGCTAGCTAGCACTCAGTCAAGTATTGAGTGTTGAAAAGTTATCTTGAGCCATGTTGTTCTTCAATGCAGTTTTGTAATGGACTAAAACAAGCGGACAACAAGAAAATTGCGTTTGAAAATGTAGAGTATTTACTCCGAGCCAATAGGTCAACCTATGTCACCACCGGTTGTTTTCCCCACAAGCGGGCAGGGCTGCAGCGTTCTATCTAATACCGACTGGGACTATTAGAATACTTCTAGATTGTACGATGGTGTTCATTCTCGTCCGAGAGGGTTCCCTCTCAGGTTCAACATTCCACATACCGTGGCAGTTTACAATGTAACAGTACTGATTTTAGACAACTCAAACTGGAAGCGATGGCCCCATTGTTCTATATTCAATAGAACAATAGTAACAATTAGCGTCCAAATCCTGAGAAATCTAATGAGGCGTAACTTTGACACAGCAAATAGCTTTGCTAAATGCAGTCAAGGGAAAAGACATCACTGGCTAGTAGTAAATAATAGAATGGCTGGAGCGCCAGCAAATATCTCAGGGTGTTGTTGGTGAACTCTTGGTTGGTGTCCATGTCTAAACACCTGCTGTGGAAGTCTATGTCTCCCGCAAAACAATCCTATCCCGGATCCCGTCTTCCCCTTCAAAAAGACACGAGCACATGGCAGCCAAAACGAGTCAAGACTATGATGGTCTTGCATACCATCCAGCTCCTGAGACTGACTAGTCAAAGAGCTAGCCAATGCTGTACCTGACTTAATATTGTCACATATGACCTGGATGCTCAAACACCTGTTGTTAATATTATTTAGTCACCCGAGACACCAGGCTGCACTGCCAATCTCATAACTATTTTCCTTTGCCACAGCTGTGCCAAACGCTCCCCAATTAGACTGTTTTGCATGGCTCACCATAATGTTTACAAAAGACTGAGAAGCCACTGGCAAATATTCTGTGACCTCTCCCTTCAACCCTGTTCCAACCCCAGGAGAGTCACCTCATTTGCTTATACAGCAAGTGTACAAGCAACACGACACAATGTTCCCGAAATGTGCACCTCATAGACAAGACAGTTTGAACAATTGTTCAGACATTTAATCTATCCCTGATGCTACAGAGACAATAGCGTAATATGCAGAATAACGAGCATGTTTCACTGTTTAAAATGTTAATTGTCTATCGTCTTCTATGGGTGCTTATCTCTTCCATTGCTGTGCTGTTTCTGCATCCAGAGGAGGGCTCTTGGTGGTCTTGTTACTCTTGTTTCCATTGTCTTTAAAAAATATATATATATTTACTAGATATTATCTGTAGTTTTATACAGGTCTTGTTGAATATCTTGATGTATGTGCTGTGCACATGACTAATGCCTAACTTAAATTTGAAGTTAAATAAAACTCCCAATGTTGTAAAATGACTCTTTCATGTCTGAACCCTTGTTGGTACAAGTCTTCACAGACTAATACTGGTCTCTGACAACATCAATTGTACAATAATTTGACTGAACGGTTTAGAAAGAAGTGTGATTACATAGGAGTTCAGAATTCCAATGGTTCTCTAACTCACAGAGTTTCAAACTGTTACATCAAATTCCATTTTATCTATCGTACTACAATACACATTATTCGATAGAGAAACCAGAAATATATTTGCCAAACTGAGGAGAGGAGAGCAAGTTGTGTAAAATTCCAAGTTATTCCTTTGTTGAACTGTCCATTTTGATAAATACCTCAAAGAAAAATAGCCTTGGAAGAGTGAGACAGGTGTGGCCACTCAATACACATGTATTTCTGTCCACTGGGTAGCTCGAGCTAAATGGAGCCTTGCCTTTGCCTGAAAGAATGACAGCTTTCTGCTCAAGTAAACTGAGGCGGCAATGTTTATGGATTGTAAAACTATCCCTAAAAACACTGGCTACACTCCATCTATATGCCTTGTCTCTATCGTCTGTCAACCAAACAATCATCCATCCACCCATGGGCCAACACGTCTTTCTATTTCAGATGTGCCTTTCAAGTTCTGTAGAACACAAAAGACTACACAGAGACAGCCAGGAAAACCTGCAACGATGTGTTCGCTAACAGTGATGGGTAAGACACTTGGGCTTGTAAGGGCTTGTAAAGTAAGCATTTTACTGTAAGGTCTACTACACCTGTTGTATTCGGCGCATGTGACAAATACAATTTGATTTGATTCCAACGGTTGTTCGATGGTCCTATGTAAATAGGCAGCAAGGTGTTAAGAGGATTCCAGCGAGGTAGAATGAAAGCAGCCCGTTCTACATTTCCAATGTGATTTCGTCCCTCTGCCACACTGCCCTAACAGAGTTCAGTGAATACTAGGGGTTTCAGCACTGGGGAACTGACACAAGGCATGCGATTAGAGGTAGAATATCAAAGTGTTTGTGAAACAAACAGCAAAACTAAAAATGTACTTTGCAAAAACGCAAAATAAAAGTGAACATGCAGAATTGTGAACGGTACAGGCAATCTCCACAAATTAAGTTTTTCACGGCCAAAAGCTATTTAAGACTGACACCTGCACGCATGCACCCCCAACATACACATTATACACACACATCAGTATTTGTAACTCCAAGATCATCAACAGTGTCCAAAGCCATCCGTGTAGATACCATTTGTAAAGATTAAAACCTGCTGCAGTGGGATGGGGCCGGGAGTGTTGCTGACTGGCAGGGGCACCTTGAGCACTTAGTTATCTAGGCCCCCTCACAGAGTCCCTGGATTCCATGGGTATCGCACCTCCTAAGCCCCAGCTTATAGGGTTTTGCTGCTTTATCCTGCCGGCAAACACAACGGAAGCCTGAGTCTTTAACGCCAGTGAGGCTGGATCATCTCTGGGGAAAAGGGGCAATGAAAGGAGATGGATGAAGCGACTCGGGGCTCAATTGTTCCCTACTGTCAAAACAAAATGAGATTTTGTCGGGCTATCCCTCATAAGCACAGAGCAGAGAGGATGCAATGGGAATGCTTCTGGTGGTTGTTTTCATTTACTAAGGTTATTCCCTGCTATTCAACCACAATATAGATGCTTCGGATTGACTAACTTCTCTCAAGAAATAAATGAGTGGAGTTTTGATCTATGGCACTATGGCACGTTTAATTGTCTCAGACAGAGCAAAGCAAAACAAAACAGAGAGGCGCTGAAGCACATCAGCCAGGCAAGGATATTCAAATAGCCACACCTGGCCAAAACCACATGCAAACAACTGTTTGTGCTAATAAACACCTGGTGTACTATCAGGTGACTGGCTACTCAGTGTTACCCTTGGTTCAGCTTTATTCAGCCATGATAGTAGGCAGCATCTTTGGCAAACAATGTGTTTGGCAGAACTTGGCACACGGGAGGGCATCAGAGCCAAGGCGTGTCACACTGCTGCCCATTTCAGAGACATATTTTTATATCACATAATAGTTCAGTGTAACACAGTTATTAAAACCTTGATAGTGTCTCACTTGAAATGTACTACGACACTGACTGAGTAATCTTTTTGTTCTAAATGGCTAAATCTATGGATTGAATTAGCCAAAACCCGACTTGAAGTTCAGTACTTTTCTTCAAGTCGAAATGCTCTCCACCCATGTTTGCACCGTGGTGACGAGCGCAGGATATGGCTCGAAAACGTACTTCAATCCAGGGATGGAAGATGTCGCTGTACTCCTAATTATCCCATTATCCGAAATGGCAAATCGAGAAGATGAAAATACTGCTCGTTTTTTTATTAAACTGCTTTTTTCCATCCTACCTTAAGCATTTACTAGCATGAGGACGAAAAAGTCAGTTACAAACGAGCAGTATTTAAATCGTCTTGATTTGTCATTTCGGATAATGGCATTGAGGTACGTTTTCGACTCATATCAGCTGATCTGCCTGGGGGTCTGGGCCAAAGGGAGTAAAGGGGTACTTAGAGAGGGTGTTTGTACCCCATACTCTCTTTGTAGGGCCAGCTGTGAAGTGTCTATTTGAGATCCTCCAGATGTTTTCCTAGAAAGACAAGTTACTTCAAAAGGTAACCCCCCCCCCCCCCCCCCCCTTCACTTCCATGCTGTGTAATGCTTTCTGTACTGGGGCATTTAGGAAATGACATGGACCATTGTCCTGTAATCATGGAGCCGATGGTCACCATTTCAGCAGAAACAGTGGAGGTTATCCTATCCTATGTTATCCTATGCTACAATACAACTACAAATAAAACTACAATGTATGTATAATGGCAGATGGATGTTGCCTGCCAGTGAGTGCATTAGCAGAGCAATCAACTCTCATTTGATGTGACATCAGGATGACCACATAGGTCAATCGTACTGTACATCAGTAGGCCTATGAATGTCACATCCTCTGCACTGCATCACACAGAAGCCATGCATTCATTTGAGCATGACACAATTTTTCTAAAGTCTTTCACCAGACAGTTTGGCCTGGCAAGAGAGCCTAGTTTAACTGTGACTCAGGCAGTGCGACGCCTTCATCCAAAGCATAAAGGCGTTCTTTCAAATGTCACCATCAGGTCACAGCACCGGATTGCCGTGCAGGCCTTCAATTCACTATTGTTAAGGAGGCCATTGGTCGAGGCACGCCAACTGACTTACGGCTCGTGTTCACTAGCACATGGTAAATTGCCTCGTGCTGCTTAGGCTGCCCAGAGTGGCTCGCTTGTGGGCGTGCTGGCAGCATATGGCAGGACGTTCGATTGTGAGTCAAGAATTCAGCATAGCAAGTTTGTATGAAGGTCTGGTTATTAAAATGGGTAAATAGTTAAATAGTAATATGCTCTAAAAGGCTCTGGTGACAAACAAACTTTGCTGCCCTGTTTCCAATTGTCCACATGGCTGGGAGAACCTATTGAAGTAAGTAAATGCATTTTGAAAATGTAAAAAAAAAAAAAATGTTTTATTAGCTAACTAGCTATAGTGCAGGCTAACTCAAATTAGCTGCTAACATAGCTAGTTAACTATCTAGCCAACTTTACATACTGTATAGATAGCTAGCTAAGTGAATTAAATATCACCAGCTACCTAACTTAATATTAGCTAGCTATATTGGTGTATTTATCACGGTAAAAAAAAAAAAACTCCAAATGCATTTGTAGGTAGCTAGCGAACAGCCATGGAGGAGGGTGAAAGGATAGCATCTGTAAGGGATTTCCTCCTCTTCTTCCGAAGAGGAGAGGCGAAAAGGATCAGAGGACCAATATGCGGCGTGGTAAGTGTCCATGGTTCTTTTAATACGTAAATGTACACATGAACAACTGAAAACAAAAACAAGAAACGTGAAAACCCCAACACAGTCCTATCTGGTGCAAACACAGAGACAGGAACAATCACCCACACACACAGTGAAACCCAGGCTACCTAAGTATGATTCTCAATCAGAGACAACTAATGACACCTGCCTCTGATTGAGAACCATACTAGGCCGAAACATAGAAATACCCCAAAACATAGAAAAACAAACATAGACTGCCCACCCAACTGCCCACCCAACTCACGCCCTGACCATACTAAATAAATTTGAACTTATTTTGTACATAATGTTGCCGCTACCGTCTCTTATGACCGAAAATAACTTCTAAACATCAGGACTGTGATTACTCACCAAGGATGTACAGAATCCTTTTTTTCCTTTCACGACTCTGACAAGCCCGACGCAAAGGATATACTGCTTCCTTGGGAACAGGCCCTGATCCCCGTGATCTGGGTGAAGAGGAGGCTGAGAATGAGGGGCCAAAGAGCAGGCTGCCTTCTGAGAATTCGTAGGCGATCGAATAAACCCCCACTTCCCTCCATTCTGCTAGCAAATGTGCAATCCTTGGAGAATAAAATTCACGAGTTACGTGGAAGATTAAACTACCAATGGGACATTAAAAACTGCAACATCTTATGCTTCACGGAGTCGTGGGTGAACGAAGACAATATCAACATACAACTGGCTAGTTATACGATGTACCGGCAGCATGGAATAGCAGCGTCTGGTAAGACAAGGGGCGGCAGACTATGTATTTTTGTAAATAACAGCTGGTGCACAATATCTAAGGAAGTCTCGAGGTATTGCTCGCCTGATGTAGAATATCTCATGATAAGCTGTAGACCACACTACCTACCGAGAGAGTTTTCATTCATATTCTTCGTAGCTGTTTACATACCACCACAGTCAGAGGCTGGCTCATTGAATGAGCTGTATTCCGCCATAAGCAAACAAGAAAATGCTCACCCAGAGGCGGCGCTCGTAGTAGCTAGGGAATTTAATGCAGGGAAACTTATATCCATTTTACCAAATTTCCATCAGCATGTTAAATGTGAAATCAGAAGAAAAATAACTCTGGACCACCTATTCACCACACACAGAGATGCAGACAAAGCTCTCTCTTGCCCTCCATTTGGCAAATTTGACCATAATTCTATCCTCCTGATTCCTGCTTACAAGCTCAAATTCAAGCAGGAAGCACCAGTGACTAGATCAATAAAAAAAAGTGTCCAGATGAAGCAGATACTAAATTACAGGACTGTTTTGCTAGCACAGACTGGAATATGTTCCGGGATTCCTCTGATGGCATTGAGGAGTACGCCACATCAGTCATTGGCTTCATCAATAAGTGCATCGATGACGTCGTCCCCACAGTGACCGTACGTACATACCCCAACCAGAAGCCATGGATTACAGGCAGCATCCGCACTGAGCTAAAGGCTCAGTTGCCTAATTGCCGCTTTTAAGGAGCGGGACTCTAACCCGGAAGCTTATAAGAAATCCCGCTATCCCCCCGACGAACCATCAAACAGGCAAAGTGTCAATACAGGACTAAGATCGAATCATACTACACCGGCTCTGATGCTCGTTGGGTGTGGCAGGGCTTGCAAATCATGACAGACTACAAAAGAGGCACAGCCGAGAGCTGCCCAGTGACACAAGCTTACCAGATGAGCTAAACTACTTCTATGCTCGCTTCGATGCAAATAACACTGAAACTGTGAGTAAGAACCTTTAAACTGGTCAACATTCACAAGGCAGCAGGGCCAGACGGATTACCAGGACGTGTACTCCGAGCATGCGCTGACCAACCAGAAAGTGTCTTCACTGACATTTTCAACCTCTCCCTGTCTGAGTCTGTAATACCAACATGTTTTAAGCAGACCACCATAGTGCCTGTGCCCAAGAACACTAAGATAACCTGCCTAAATGACTACTGGCCCATAGCACTCACATCTGTAGTCATGAAGTGCTTTGCAAGGCTGGTCATGGCTCACATCAACACCATCATTCCATGAAACCCTAGACCAACTCCAATTTGCATACCGCCCCAACAGATCCACAGATGATGCAATCTTTATTGCACTCCACACTGCCCTTTCACACCTGGACAAAAGGAACACCTATGTAAGAATGCTATTCATTGACTACAGCTCAGCGTTCAACACCATAATGGCCTCAAAGTTCATCAATAACCTAAGGAACCTGGGACTAAACACCTCCCTCTGCAACTGGATCCTGAACTTCCTGACAAGCCTCCCCCAGGTGGTAAGGGTAGGTAACAACACATCCGCCACTCTCAGGGGTGCGTGCTCAGTCCCCTCCTGTACTCCCTGTTCACTTATGACTGCACGGCCAGGCACGACTCCAACACCATCATTCAATTTGACACAACAGTGGTAGGCCTGATCACCAACAACGATGAGACAGCCTATAGGGAGGAGGTCAGAGACCTGGCCGTGTGGTGCCAGGACACAACCTCTCCCTCAAAGTGATCAAGACAAAGGAGATGATTGTGGACTACAGGAAAAAGAGGACCGAGCACGCCCCCATTCTCATCAACGGGGCTGCAGTGGAGCCAGTTGAGAGCTTCAAGTTCCTTGGTGTCCACATCACCAACAAACTAACATGGTCCAAGCACACCAAGACAGTCATGAAGAGGGCACGACAAAACCTATTCCCCCTCAGGAGACTAAAAAGATTTGACATGGGTCCTCAGATCCTCAAAAGGTTCTACAGCTGCACCATCGAGAGCATCACTGCCTGGTATGGCAACTGCTTGGCCTCTTACCGCAAGGCACTACAGAGAGTAGTGCGAATGGCACAGTACATCACTGGGGCCAAGCTTCCTGCCATCCAGGACATCTATACCAGGCAGTGACAGAGGAAGGCCCTAAAAATGGTCAAAGACTCTAGCCACCCTAGTCATAGACTGTCCTCTCTGCTACCGCACGGCAAGTGGTACCGGAGCACCAAGTCTAGGTCCAAGAGGCTTCTAAACAGCTTCTACCCCCCAAGCCGTAAGACTCCTGAACATTTAGTCAAATGGCTACCCAGACTATTTGCATTGCAACCCCCCTCTCCCCCACTTTACAGCACTGCTACTCTCTGTTGTCATCTATGCATAGTCACTTTAATAACTCTACCTACATGTACATACTTCCTCAACTAACCGGTGCCCCCGCACATTGACTCTGTACTGGTTCCCCCCATGTATATAGTCTCGCTGTTGTTATTTTACTGCTGCTCTTTAATTACTTGTTACTTTTATCTCTTATTCTTATCCGTATTTGTTGGTTAGGGGCTTGCTAGTAAACATTTCACTGTAATATCTGTTGTATTCGGCGCATGTGACTAATACAATTTTCTTTGAATTGTGGCTCCTTCCACCTTCAAAGAATAGGCAAGAGGGCCAACCATGGAGAATAGTAAGACACTTCATTATTTCTATAATTACGCTATATTGTTTGTCCTCGTGTGTTCGTGCATGTTTTTCAGCATAAAGTACTCTGCAGCCACTTAGCGTGGACAGCGTGAACACTGTCTCTTTAACTACCTTATTTTCTCAATTACAGTCTCTCTCCTTCACATCATCCCTCTCTCCCCCCTTCTCCCTAAATTCTCTAGGTTATATCAGCTGTGTCGGTGAACCCCTCCTGCATCTGAACTGGCTACATAGAGGACACAGCATGATCAGAGGTGAGTGGTCACTTGGTCGGGTCAACAGGAAGTATTATTAAAGAGATGCTTTGCATTGAAATACAGATAGAGATGCAGCAGTCCCAGAGTTAATGATCCAAGGTCAGTTTTGCATTTCACCTCCTGATGATTGATGACTGACAGTGTTAGAATAAAGAAAAAACACTAGGCTTAAACATGCTCTTAAACATGCTCTCTCATCTGTTTCTCATCTGCAGGTATGTTTTGATGTGAGAGAGGATGCCAACCCCGAGTACCGTCATCGCCACCTCACCCGCTCTTAAGATAACCTTTGGGCCGACTGGGAGCCCAAGGCTGTTTAGGAGACACCACTAGAGACACTTTTATATAATTGTGATGAACTGAGAGAATATTATGGTACCACTGTGATTCATATGCTGCCTACCCCTTCTGTCTTTTGCACCTCTCTTACCACCTCGTCTTTCTTCCTCTGATTTTATCATGCACAACAGATGTGCATTGAAGTTCAGTTTGAACTTGTATTTATAATATAATATTGCAATTATAATATTTATAATGCATGTTTTATGTATTTATAACACTTGGATAATGAACTTCTTTCAATAAAGCATTTCACATTCTCTACTGGTTGAAATTAAGTCTCTCCTTTGATGAAATACTACACCTGTCCTGTGTTTATCAGATCAATGCAGATGAACCGGTTTTAGAGTATTTACATGATGCATAGGATGCATACTGTTTTTTAAATTATATTTATGTATATATGAATTACAAATCAGCCTTTAACTAGTTAAATCATGTTTCTAGCTTATTGCATAGTTACAATGTGTAACCATTGATGCCCCAGGACCAAGATTGGTAAACACTGTTGAAGTGTATAATTGTAATACATACACAGCATCATTCAAAGACTGGAATTTAACACTCCTAATTCATACCTGACATTCATACCTGAACTGCACATTTATTTGCCAAAGTAGAGTACATGATCAGTGAATATATTAAATGTACAGGCTATAATGTGGGGATCTCATGCATGGTAATAACTACATGTGTATACGACTTACATCCTTGGCACAAAGTTATATTATATTCTACTCAATCCATAGGCTTCGTTAATGTCATTCAGACTGTTTTGAAGTTGATACAACTGGCTATGATAGCTGAGATTCATAGCTAGGTTCTGAACTAATATGTATACCAAAAGTGTCACATATCGGCTACATAGCTAGCTACACATCCATAGGCATACAGGTATTTTCATCCTCCACTGTACAATAAGCAACAAAATAGTGATCTAGCTACGTTACTTCATCCATCTGCATTGCATGGCAAATGTTTTTATTTATTTATTTAACCTTTATTTAACTAGGCAAGTCAGTTAAGAACAAATTCTTGTTAACAATGATCGCCTACAGTACACCGGCCAAACCCGGACAACGCTGGGCCAATTGTGCGCCGCCCTATCGCAGGCTGGACAATAGAACGAGTCAAAAATCGCCCAAGGCTGAAAACGCCAATTGAACGTTGGCTAAACTGGAACACTAGCGAATTAATTGAATCGAGCGTTTGTAGACCCTTTTTTGACTGGAATTATGCTTAGAGTTCCATTTTGCCTAAATGGCACAAAAAAATGTATCCCTTTTCATATTACCACTACAATTTGTTTTTAGGACGAAACTGAAGAAGAAAAAAAACTAGTGTAGAAAGTCAACATACGCACCTCGATGGTGTCAATTGTGCTCATGTCTGCATAACGAGGAAGTAGAAAACAAATTGCAACTAAGGACTATTTTTGGTCTAACGATCGATGACAACGAGATACACTGTCCAGCCTTACATAATTAGATAGAAGAGATTATCCTGATTAATATGGTGTCCTACTTGAAAAAATCTAAATATACACATCGAGAGATATTTGGCGAAATAGACATACATTCCCCTATTTTACTAAAACAGTGGCAGTCTTAAAATTCCAAGAGTCTTTTATTTAAGCAGTTTAACATTTATTTACTACCATTTGCCTTTTTGTGTATAACATTTTGTAGTTTGTAATCTAGCGGTTAAGAGCGTTGGGCAGTAACTGAAAGGTGGCTGGGACGAATCCCTGAATGGACTAGGTGAAAAATCTGTCGAAACCTTGAGCAAGGCACTTAACCTTAGTCGCTTTGGATAACAGCATCTACTAAATTACTCAAATGTAAACTAGGCCTCTATCTTAAAGTGTGGCAATAATTGATTAACTTTTCATTATTCACAGATCTACTCCTCTGATGACATGGCAGGCAGGTGGGCAGACAGACTCCTCTGATGACAGGCAGGCAGGCAGCACACTCAGGAAAACGAACTGCTTAGCAAAGCAAAGGCTCTTTTGAGAGCTACCAGATTTATAATGAAAAACAACACATTTTTAGTGTCTGTGTCCAGTGTCTGTGTTTATATGTTAATAAACTAAATGTATGGTGTTTATGTCTGTTTCATTGTTTGTTATGGTTTAAATTGTTATTTTACGGTTGTAAGTGATAAAATGAACTAGAAAATGTTATATTTTGCCACTTGGAGTAATTACCACTTTAGTAAGGATATACAATTTATTCAGTACGGCAGTTGCTAAATAATTCCAGTAGATGGCAGCATAAGATCACAAATGAAATTTCAGAAGATTAGTTTTCTCCCTGGAGACACCACTCCCCTCACAGGCTGACTACACAGCTCGCGTCGCGTGCGCAAGAATTGCAAAATACATTTAGAAATCTATGTTATTCAATTATTGCACCCGCACTGCTCACTCGCGCCAACGAGCATCTGCGTTGCCAAGGGCTTAAATAGAAGTCAGTTCTATTTCAGACACAGATCGTGCTGCAAATCCTGCCTCTCCCATCTCCTCATTGGTTATACCCACGTCTGTGACTGAAAGACGAAATAGCTCGATTGTGGTAAGGCACCTAATTTATGAAAGTTGCCAATCGCAATATAAAGTCAAGAGAAGAAAAAGCCTGGAAGGAGGAGAGATGACTAGAAACGATTCAGTTGACTGTTTTATGTGTGAATTAATTGGTAGAGTAGAGGACCTTGTTCATTTCAGGTAAAATAACAACTCAATGTTTATATCCCAGGACAAATTAGCTAGCAACAGCAAGCTAGCTAAATATGAAAAATTAGCTAGCATGTGCAAGCTAGTTAGCTAAATTGCCATACATGTTTCATGCTTTTCCACCTGGCCCCAAATTAATGTAATATTTTAACCTGCGTGTCGTGATCACGTTTGGTGTGGGGGGGACAAAATACATTGATGCACGATGGCGCACTCGCGCAGCCGGTTTGGGTTCCGTGTAAACTGACAGTTTTTTTAAACCAAGGCTGAAATAATGTTTGAATTCTTTCCTGAGGACATTGCTGTTCAATTACATTTACAGTATAGTGTGCAGCTTTATCAGTTATTCAAATAGACATGTCTGTAAATTAGACATTTCCCATTAGCTAGTAGACTGTATCCTACCTGAGGGACCTGTCAACCTTAAGTCTGATGGGACTCTAATGGGCTGCCCCTGGTCAGCTGTGGAGGGTAGTGTGTGAATAGGCCCTGTTGTCTTGGTGTAGTGCTGATGGAGCAGTGAGTTAATGAACACATTGTTAAGGACCCTATTCTATGTGTGTGTGTGACTCGGCTAGCGTAAATGTCACCGCAGCACATTGTTTTCTGACCCTCATGTCCACACAGACCAACTGTCCTTCCAGGTGTGCTGCTGGGCATGATTGGCATCCTGCTAATGTCTGGAAACTGGGCCTCAGACTTTGGAGCTATATTCACACACACAACAACAATCCATCAGTGTGTGTCTGGCAAAGTGTGTGTGTGATGCACACCCATGTTGTATCCATTATGGCTCCTACTAAATGTGTGTTTTCTCCCTGCCTGCAGCAAAATTCCAAACCATTCCACTTTTCATGCCCGTTCTGTGGAGCCCGCAATCTGGACCAACAGAAGCTGGCCCAACACTGTATGGAGAACCACCGCAACGATCCCAACAAAGTGGTTAGTCTGCTATGTTATACTCTGAACTGTGGACACTGTCCTAGTCTGAACTATGGACACTGTCCTAGTCTGAACTATGGACACTGTCCTAGTCTGAACTATGGACACTGTCCTAGTATGAATTTCCTCAAGCTTTTACGTGCTGATATGAAGTGTTACGCAACGTTGACGTAACTGCATGAGAGTGCATCCTAAACCAACAGAGATTCTACTGCATTCTGTTTTGGTGTACTGGTGAGGTAATGACAGGGTTGTTGATTGGTTGGTGTGCCTCCAGATGTGTCCTGTATGTTCAGCCATGCCGGGGGGGACCCCAGCTACAAGAGCTCCAACTTCCTCCAGCACTTACTCCACCGGCACAAGTTCTCCTACGTCACGTTTGTGATGAGGATAAGGGTTGGGATCTGGGCACTGTGTCTTCTATTCTTTTGTCAATAATCATATCCTCTCAGCCAGCAGCAGCCCCTTCACTTCCTGTATAATGGGGAGGAGGGGAGCTTGGCCTCCAATAAATGTTGCAATTTAAAACCACTGCAATGCAAACCAATGAGTACAGCATGGACATTGTTGTTATTCGGCAGAAAGTATGAAGGTTCCCAAAAATCAATATTGAAGGTATTTTCAAACTCCAGGGAAAAGCCATCACATGACAGACGTTCTTGTAAAAGTACCACAGATTAGTTCTGTTTATTCTGTTTATTCTCAAGTGCATCATTTGATGGCTTTGAATAAGACGGACTACAGTTGAATTGCTTGAATTTTTTTGTTAACTAGGCAAGTCAGTTAATAACAAATTATTTTTTACAATGACAGCCTTACCCTTGCCAAAAATTGTAAGTTTTGAATCCAGTGTCGTTTTGCATTTCAATTCATAAACCATGTGCCATGGAATAAGTACATCAAATCTCTTTCCAACTATTTTGCAGTTTATGTGGCACAGCTGTCAATTTTTGGGTGCTTAAATTAAATTGGTATATATTTTTTTTAATTACAATTTTCTTGAACCAGTTTTGGTCTTTAATGCAGGGCCGACAGACAAGTTCCTTACTTTTTCCCCCTTCCACTTGCCACTTCCATTTTTGTGGTAATGCTGCAATTAGTTGGTTGTAATTTTGGGTAGAGCAGACATTTCTATATGTCTGTGTTAGTTGCATGTGTGACATAACTCCATCAGTACTATTTATGATATAATTTACAACGATTATACCTTTTTTTTATCGATTAGTCAATTAGTATATTTGAGTTTAACCACATACTAAGAAAGGTCAGTTTCATTGATTAGTTTCATGATATACGTTTTGTCATTAGATTTGTTTATATTTACTGTGCTATAGCAGTGAAAGAGGTCTGTTCAAATCATACATTTCATCTATTATTCACCACTCAGCAGAGTGGCGCAGCGGAAGCGTGCTGGGCCCATAACCCAGAGGTCGATGGATCGAAACCATCCTCTGCTATATCTTTTACGTGTGGACAATTCAGCAAGGGGGAGAGAAAAAAACACGAATTAAAAAGATAACATAAAACATCTTTATGCAATAGAGATGATACCTACGTACAGTTATGATTAAACAAAATAAACGGAGAGCTTTGTTTTCAAAGAATGTTTTAAAATAGTGTTCTTAAGCAATACTATAACTTATATAATACATAAACGATAACTATTAGAATGGTTGAGTTAGACCACATTAATATTGCAACATCCTGAAGGTTAAGTGCAAATTTGAGGTGCTCACTACCACCTTCTCATGGACAATAGATGAAACAACAGGTCATTTTATCTGAGCAGTTGGAGAACTTTCATTACATATTGAGAGCCTGTGTCTGTTAGCAAGAAGACTCCAACCCAGATCAACTAAGGCTCCTTTTCGTACCTGTCGTCGGTAAAAGGTTAGCCTAATTTTAACAAAAATTCTAACTAAAACTATGTGTGAGTTTGTCAGGGGACCATCAGGTGGCAGCATTGTCTTTCTAGCAGTTTGAAAAAGAACGTGTCCGTGATTATGTCATTAATGTGGAGGCATTTGTCACTCATTCCCTGTTAGAAAATATTAATGGTCCCGAAGTCAACTGAATACACCGGACAGCCAATCACACACCCTAGAAAATAATGATAAAGTGTTTTGATGTATGTTTTTCTAGTATTTTGTGACATAGTTATACAGTGCAGCCGAAATAGCTCAGTTGGGAGAGCGTTAGACTGAAGATCTAAAGGTCCCTGGTTCGATCCCGGGTTTCGGCAGGTGTTCTTTTTTTTCTTCTTTTGCGAAAGTTCTAAATTTGGCCCAGAAAAAAAGAGAGGTTAAGATTACAATCCCTGTTTCAAAGGTAAAATCTGGTGGGAAGTGAATGTAGTGAGATTATCGTTTGGACAAAAGACTCTCCTCCATCTGTGTGTACACTGCTCAAAAAAATAAAGGGAACACTAAAATAACACATCCTAGATCTGAATGAATGAAATTAACAAAATCACACAAAAATTATCAATGGAAATCAACTTGATCAACCCAAAGCAAATTGTATTTGTCACATGCACCAAATACAAGGTGTAGACCTTACAGTGGAATGCATACTTACAAGCCCTTAACCAACAATGCATTTAAAAAAGAAAAGTAAATAATTCAAGAGCATCAGTAAAATAACAATAGCGAGGCTATATACAGGGGATACCGTTACAGATGATGTGTGGGGGCACCGGTTAGTCAAGTTAATATATACACGTAGGTAGAGAAAGTGACTATGCATAGAGTACCAGCAAATAGTCTGGGTAGCCATTTGATTAGATGTTCAGTAGTCTTATGACTTGGGGGTAGAATCTGTTTAGAAGCCTCCTTGGACCTAGACTTGGCGCTCCGGTACCACTTGCCGTGCGGTAGCAGAAAGAACTGTAGCTGTGGCTCCACTGGCAATCCCAGTCTAAGAATGCTGAAGCATTGAAGTGAAAATGTAACATAAGTAACACTTGTTGGAGAACGTAGTTTGGGATTTAATATATTACATTCTTAGGGTCCCATGGAAGAATAAGGCTATAAAATGCTGTCCCACAGTTGTGAGAGTGATTAGGTGATGTTTTACTGATGTGGGTCGTGTTACTTCATTGATCATGGTTTTGCATCTAACCTTCCACCTCCAGAAGTCAGTCCCTCCAGAAACAAATGACTCTTCTCTCTATTGCTCTGATTGGTACCAGGTGGGGAGCGCTCTGCTTTGAAGAGAGAAGCCATGTCTTTGGCCAAAAGAGATTTCTCAGCATAGATGAAAACCTCTCTGAAGAGGCTTGAGTGTCTATTCATGTAAGGCAGGAGACCTAGACATTCCAGACCCTTTTTGAATTTGCCCTGAAGAATTTAACCAACCTTGAGATTGCTTAGATATATGGAAACTCACTACTCAAGAGCATCCCATATCCTGCTTTCTAAGTAGAACTTAGAAGGGCATCCCTCTCCAATGTAGGAATGTATCTCACTGGACCCTACGAACTTCATTTAGCGTGTGAAGACGTTAATTTAGCACCTGCACGCGTTAATTTAACACCTGCACCTGCTTACTTTACACACACAGCATTAAAACTGTCGCCTTTTGACCACGTGCTTTAAGACCCAAACGGCGTTCCATAATTGAGAAAGGGCCAATTAGTGAGCAGGCGAACAGAGGAGTGCCCTCGCCTGCGCGATAGCCTCCTCCCAAAGAGGAAGCACAAGAGTATTTTACCTGTCCTTCGCGGAAGAGTTTTGAGATCCACTACACCACATTTGAAACATCTGTTGTTTACTGGGAGGAGAAAAGCATGCACATATTTCAAAACATTATGCTACTTAGCCTTTTATCTATAACATGTCTAGCACAACTACTACTTTTACTTGACACATTTAAGTTGTGATTAAACCCTTGGAGCCAAAATGTCATTTGAATGATGCCGCTTGAGTGAAGGAGTCTCATCTCCTTCCAGCCATTTGTTTCCACATTTCCTCCCCTCCCCTCCTCTCCTCGGTTACGTTGGACCTGTTTCAAAAGGAGGCGAGGAGAGGATGGAGGAGTTGAGCAAGCCAAATGAGAATCTCCCCCACACCTAGATGCCATCACCTGACAATTGCGTTGCAAAACAAGACCGATTTCTGTTCTCTGTTATTGCAGTCCCCCTGGCAATGGTGAGTCAAGGATATTTCTGGTTGCTACATATCGGTGTCTGCAACCAAGCAATAACCAAGAATTGCACTTGTCAACCAATCTGAGACGCCAGTGCAACCCAGAATTGACCAATGAGAACAGTTATATAATTGTCCGGAACTACTATAGAAGATATGTTTTAAAACTTCCACGGCTTATGTGATCTTTTTCTGAAATCAGAAGTTTTGTTGTCTGCTGTTTTCGATTGGAATAACTAGCACTAGTGTTAGAATTGCGTAAATTCGAATCTGGTATCAGGATAAATATAACAATGAGTCACCGATTGTATACTATGTATTTTTTATTCGCGAAGTAATAAATGGCAAATGCAACTTTCGTATATACGGGCTCACTGTAATACCACGCAGGGCAGAACAGAGAACTGACAAGATGTATGTTAACAGTGTTCTTATACTGTGATAGACATTGTTCCAACCCGTCTGTTGGCCTATCACAGTAGAGGCTGGGCGTGGTTTAAACTTGCTCAGCCTATCGCAGGCGCTCAGGCGGGTCCCCGCCTCTTGGCGCTTCTTGGAGTCCTCCCTCCGTCGATGTATAGATTCCTACTGTTCTGGTATCACCCCCTAGTTATAACAGTTGCTCAGTTCCTGCTATTGTGTTGTTCAGTATTTTGCCATCTCAGTTAAACCTCGTTATGACCACCCCTCCCTATCACAACTTTGTAAGATACAGCAAGTCACACCATGTGCTCAATATTGTTACATACAAAGCATCTGCTGGGCTGTTATCTACAGTTTTGCAACATGCAGGTCACACCATGTTACTCAGTTCTTGTCACAAACAGGCAAGTAGCAAGCAGAATAGTCAGAATAGTTTGTCACATCATCATCAAAATAGTCTGTCAACCCCAATATTTCCATACTAGGCTGAAATCATTGTGTGATTTTATTTTAGGCCTATGTATTGTCACACCCAGCTAGCTAACATTAGATACCTCAACAAACGCTACAGCTAACTAGTTGTTGATATGCACTTAAACATGCACTTGCTTATGCATGTGTGTGTTCTAATGTGCTGAGCAAGTTGAGATGTTAAATGTTAAACACTATACATTTAAGGTTCCATCAATACATCCGATCTGCTCACTGTGATTAAATGTTACATCTTATAGTCATAATTACAAACTTTCCAGACATGAAGCGGCCCATCTTCAAAAAGTTGCCAGATAGGAGCCTGAAAGAGACCAGCCTTTGTCTGTTGTAATGTGCCCTCAACACCTGTGCCCGGCTGGGCCTCTGTCTGCAGACTGGTCTCATAGACCAGACGTAACATGGTAAACATAAATCAGGGACACGCAAATGAGTATGTTACATTTAGTACGGTTACATAAGACATAAGGTAACGAACATCTACCAACCCAAAGGTTGCCTGTTTGAATCTCATTACGGACAACTTTAGCAACTTTGCAACTTCTTACCATTTTTTGCTACTTACCCTAAACCTAACCTAACTCTTTTAGCTAACCCTAACCTTCAACCTAACTCCTAACCTTAAATCCTAACCCCTAGCTAATGTTAGCCAGCTAGCTAACATTAGCATTAGCCACCCCTAGCTAACGTTAGCCACAACATATTGGAATTCGTAACATATACTTTTTCAAATTCGTAACATATTGTATATTTTGCAAATGTGTAAGTTATTGTACGAATTGCAATCCATATTATATTGTACCCATTGCAATTCATAACATATAATTTGAAATGGATGATAGACACCCACAAATTAATACTAAATAGATGTATCGGATTTACTTACAGAATAATATGAAATGCTGAGACCATGTTGCTGTCTGTGACCTCCACAACTGTGCCCAGCATCAGCAAACCCCTCTCCCATACGACGCGATACACGCTGTGTATCGAAGGTGATCATTCGGTTACAACGCCGAACTGCAATCAGGTCAAGACCCTGTGGAATTTGATGAGCACACAGATGAGCTTCCCTGATATGGTTTTTGACAGTTTGTGCGGAAATTCTTTGGTTGTGGATACCCACAGTTTCATCAGCTGTATGGGTGGCTGGTCTCAGACAATCCCGCAGGTGAAGAACCCGGGCGTGAAGGTCCTGGGCTGATGGCGTGGATACACATGGTCTGCAGTTGTGAGGCCGGTTGGACGTACTGCCAAATTCTCTAAAATGACGTTGGAGGCGGCTTATGGTAGAGAAATTAACATTTAATTATCAACCGCTCTGGTAAACATTCCTGTAGTCAGCATACCAATTGCATGCTCCCTCAACTTGAGACATCTGTGGTATTGTGTTGTGTGACAAAACTGCACATTTTAGAGTGGCTTTTTATTGTCCCAGCACAAGGTACACCTATGTAATAACCATGCTGTTTAATCAGCTTCTTGATATGCCACACTTGTCAGGTGGATGGATTATATTGGCAAAGGAGAAATGCTCACTAACAGGGATGTAAACAATTTTGTGCACAAAATGTGAGAGAAATAAGCTTTTTGTGCGAATTAAACATTTCTGGGATGTTTTATTTCAGCTCATGAAACATGAGACCAACACTTGACATGTTGCGTTCATATTTTTGTTCAGTGTATTTAATTTGCCCCACGTGTGTGCTATGTGCATTGATTTCAAACAATAGAGTAGATTTGCCATTCTCACGGCTTTAATTACTTCCTTGATTTACACTCAAAACAATTTGGCTAACATTACGTTTTCAGTGTGAAAATGAAGTTAAATGTATAGATTAAGCCCTTTCTCTTAATTGAGATAAACGAGATTGAACTCCTGTGGTGTTTTGGCTTAACACATTTACCCTTTTACAAGTTTGAATCCTGACGAGGGAGAGCGATTTGACAAAAATAAACAGGTTTTCATATTAACAAGTTATGGATGATGACAGCATGGATTAACATGGATTATGACAGAATGGATTAACAGACGCCACCTGCTAAAACAGGAGTTGGTCGCCCTTGTATTATTGAGGTGCAGACAGGGAAGGAGGAGAAGGTTAAATCCCATAAATGTGCTGAGAAGGGAGCATGGGCAATACTACCACCTTGTCCAGGAGCTGCTCTTGGACCCTGCCCGACATCACCGATACTTCCGGATGAGTGCAGAAGAGATGGAGACTCTTCTGTCTTTTGTTGGCCCAGACCTCACCAAGCAGACGACCAACTACAGGAGCCCAAGCAAAGACCAGCTGTCACTCTTAAGGTTAGTTATTGGAAAATGTTGTATTGTGTAAGCAGGTGCATGGATGTAAAGAAACTCCAGCAAATTTGTGATCATGATGCTCCACAGATGTAGGCCTGTGTTCCATTACATCTAGGAAGCAGATTACCAGTTATAGTGCCTTCATTATACTCAAGGTAAGTAAGACACACTGTTCTTTGTTTAGTATTTTTTTTATTATTATTCAAGGTGACATAAACAGTCACATCAAGGCATGGTGCACCTGTTGTAGGTGACATAAACAGTCACAACATGGCATGGTGCACCTGTTGTAGGTGACATAAACAGTCACAACATGGCATGGTGCACCTGTTGTAGGTGACATAAACAGTCACAACATGGCATGGTGCACCTGTTGTAGGTGACATAAAGAGTCACAACATGGCATGGTGCACCTGTTGTAGGTGACATAAAGAGTCACAACATGGCATGGTGCACCTGTTGTAGGTGACATAAAGAGTCACAACATGGCATGGTGCACCTGTTGTAGGTGACATAAACAGTCACAACATGGCATGGTGCACCTGTTGTAGGTGACATAAACAGTCACAACATGGCATGGTGCACCTGTTGTAGGTGACATAAAGAGTCACAACATGGCATGGTGCACCTGTTGTAGGTGACATAAACAGTCACAACATGGCATGGTGCACCTGTTGTAGGTGACATAAAGAGTCACAACATGGCATGGTGCACCTGTTGTAGGTGACATAAACAGTCACAACATGGCATGGTGCACCTGTTGTAGGTGACATAAAGAGTCACAACATGGCATGGTGCACCTGTTGTAGGTGACATAAACAATCACAACATGGCATGGTGCACCTGTTGTAGGTGACATAAACAATCACAACATGGCATGGTGCACCTGTTGTAGGTGACATAAACAATCACAACATGGCATGGTGCACCTGTTGTAGGTGACATAAAGAGTCACAACATGGCATGGTGCACCTGTTGTAGGTGACATAAAGAGTCACAACATGGCATGGTGCACCTGTTGTAGGTGACATAAAGAGTCACAACATGGCATGGTGCACCTGTTGTAGGTGACATAAACAGTCACAACATGGCATGGTGCACCTGTTGTAGGTGACATAAAGAGTCACAACATGGCATGGTGCACCTGTTGTAGGTGACATAAACAGTCACAACATGGCATGGTGCACCTGTTGTAGGTGACATAAACAGTCACAACATGGCATGGTGCACCTGTTGTAGGTGACATAAACAATCACAACATGGCATGGTGCACCTGTTGTAGGTGACATAAACAGTCACAACATGGCATGGTGCACCTGTTGTAGGTGACATAAACAGTCACAACATGGCATGGTGCACCTGTTGTAGGTGACATAAACAGTCACAACATGGCATGGTGCACCTGTTGTAGGTGACATAAAGAGTCACAACATGGCATGGTGCACCTGTTGTAGGTGACATAAAGAGTCACAACATGGCATGGTGCACCTGTTGTAGGTGACATAAAGAGTCACAACATGGCATGGTGCACCTGTTGTAGGTGACATAAAGAGTCACAACATGGCATGGTGCACCTGTTGTAGGTGACATAAACAGTCACAACATGGCATGGTGCACCTGTTGTAGGTGACATAAACAGTCACAACATGGCATGGTGCACCTGTTGTAGGTGACATAAAGAGTCACAACATGGCATGGTGCACCTGTTGTAGGTGACATAAAGAGTCACAACATGGCATGGTGCACCTGTTGTAGGTGACATAAAGAGTCACAACATGGCATGGTGCACCTGTTGTAGGTGACATAAAGAGTCACAACATGGCATGGTGCACCTGTTGTAGGTGACATAAACAGTCACAACATGGCATGGTGCACCTGTTGTAGGTGACATAAAGAGTCACAACATGGCATGGTGCACCTGTTGTAGGTGACATAAAGAGTCACAACATGGCATGGTGCACCTGTTGTAGGTGACATAAACAATCACAACATGGCATGGTGCACCTGTTGTAGGTGACATAAAGAGTCACAACATGGCATGGTGCACCTGTTGTAGGTGACATAAACAGTCACAACATGGCATGGTGCACCTGTTGTAGGTGACATAAAGAGTCACAACATGGCATGGTGCACCTGTTGTAGGTGACATAAACAGTCACAACATGGCATGGTGCACCTGTTGTAGGTGACATAAACAGTCACAACATGGCATGGTGCACCTGTTGTAGGTGACATAAAGAGTCACAACATGGCATGGTGCACCTGTTGTAGGTGACATTAACAGTCACATCAAGGCATTGTGAACATGTTGTAGGTGACAAACAGTCACAACATGGCATGGTGCACCTGTTGTAGGTGACATTAACAGTCACATCAAGGCATGGTGAACATGTAGGTGACATTAACAGTTACACCAAGGCATGTAAACAAATATGGCATATCCCTCCCAATAACAATATCCACTGAATAGCAACAAAAAAACATATTTTTTTAAAGTGAAATGCAAGGTGCAATGCATATATAACTGCAACAACAAAGTGCAAATAGTGCATACATAAATGTTTCCCTTTTTAAAACACTAAAACAGAACATGGGCCTAAGTATGCGCAGGGCTGGGTTCTGCCTTTTCGGAGGTGATTATTGATGTGGCTGGGAGTCTCTGTCCTAGCTCTCTTGAGAGAATGTACTGAATGTACTGTCATCCCAGCTATATGTTGGAGACCTAGGTTCTGGTAAGTATTGATCCCTGGGCTCATCGTACATGATTGGCTGCAGTCCACCTCTTCCGTGCGGAGTACTTGCGGGCCGTGGTGGTGGCAGTGGTGTTGCCTGCTGGTCATCCCAGTTATGTGTTGGAGACCTAGATCCTGGTGAGTAGGAATATTGATGCCTGGGCTGGCCGTACATCATAGGCCGCAGTCCAGCTCTTCCATGTGGAGCATCAAATAGCCATTGTGGTGGTGGAGGTGGTGGCAGAGGTGTTGCATACTGGTCACCCCAGTTTACAATCAATGAGAGTAATTGCACTTTCAGACGTCCCTTGTTTCTTCTTATTTTCTTCAGCTCTGGCACAAGGCTGAGCACAAATGCCTCATCCTCTGAGGTAACAGCAGAAGGGATTGGCTTCCTGACAAATGCAAGCAGCTCTTCATCCACATCTTGATAGTTGACTTCCTGTTTTCTTTTTCTTGGCTGCCAGTCTTGAGCTGTGCCTGTAGTGGTTGGTCTTGACTGTTGTTCAGGCATCTGAAGCACAGGGTCATGGCTCAGGGACACCACGTCGCCTTCAGCGTCATCGGGTTCCGTAGGTTGTGGCTGAGGCGAATCAGCATTTTCAAGGCTGAGGTTGCCTCTTGAGCTGAAAAAAGGTCAACATAAATTAAAAGTTAAACGTGTTTTAAGTAAACTTCAGAAACCTCAGCTCAGGCTCAATTAATCATACAGTATTTCTGAAATCTAGGCCACAATGTCTAATACTGCTGGTTTTCATCATTCCTCTGTAATAAGAGACTGATTCATAATCTATAGGCCTATATAATCACTAATTCAGAAATGGGATACCAGCTGACATGAACCAATCACGTAGTGACTTAACAGGTAGAAAATAAAGTCAGAAATACTGCAATTTGTTGAGATTTAAAATTCTGTGCAATCAATTCAAATGTATATTATAACTTAACTTCTTGGCTGGGCGTAAGGTATCAAGAATGATAATATTTTCATGTATTTTCATTCTTTCTGATTGGTTCCCCCAGAACCGCTGGGCTGGGCCTTCCGTAGGTGCCTTACAAAAGTGTCATGGAAGGACTTCAATCTGGTTTTGCACAATTCAACTTCTGTGAAGAGTAAAATACAATTTTGATTGTTATCCAATAACAAAACATTCTGGAGACTCTATTTGCAGCCTGGCCTTCACCTATCGTCTTGGATTCGAGACAGTGTTGCAGTGCATTATGGAGACCTGTGAGGCCATAGAGAGGAGGATGCTGGCGATCCATCTGCCACGACCCACTGAGGAAACCTGGAGACAAACTTCTCAAAAGTTTCATGAAAAATGGGACTTTCCCAATTGTTTAGGATCGGTTGATGGAAAACTTATGATCACCAAACCACCAAACTCAGGGAGCCGTTTTTTAAATTATAATGGAACCTTCTCTGTGGTGTTACTCGCCCTTCTGGATGCCAATTACCGCTTCACAGCTATTCAAGTGGGGGATTTTGGGAGAAACAGTGACGGAGGAGTCTATGCCAACTCCCCACTTGGAAGGGCAATGGCATCAAAAACCCTGCAGCTGCCCCAAGATGCCTTTCTGCCTGGGGGTGAAGATTTAGGAAAGATACCCTACACAATGGTGGGGGACGCTGCCTTCCCACTAAAGCCCTACCTGATGAGGCCATATGCCGGGCATAACATCAGCTACGAGAAAGAAATGTTCAACTATCGTCTCTGTCGAGCTAGAATGACAGTGGAGAAGGCATTCGGGATCCTTGCGGCCAGATGGAGGATCCTCTACCAAAAAATAAACGTACTGCCAAGCGAGGTTGATACCCTAGTGGTTGCAATGTGCATCCTCCACAACTTCCTCACAAAGCCTTGTGATGTGGAGATGTGGCTACAGCAGGGTGGGGCAGGGATGAGGCGAGGCATGAGAGGCACAGCCATCCAGGCCAACAGAGCAGGTCAGGAGGCAGTTTCTGTCAGGGAAAAGTTTGACTAAGTATTTCACCTCTGTGGAAGGCAGAATTGACTTCCAGGACAGAATGGTTGTAGCTAGGCCTACTTAGATGCACTGTGTGTGTGTGTGTGTGTGTGTGTGTGTGTGTGTAGTTTATCAACATGGGACAGTAAGTTAAACTTTGACATCTTCATTTGTTTTGTGTATACAGCATGTCTCACTGGAGCTGACTATTCCTTGCACGACTACTAACTTACTCCGCTTCATTCCCTATGGGATATTTAAGTACATAAGACTATTCCTTGTGACATAGGTTATTATTGTGTTATTACCATTTTACCATTTATTTTTTAAAGTAAATACCTGAAAATGCCAGAGCCAGCCTGCAGACCCTTATACTACGAATGTAGTTTGAGGAGTTTGCGAGGTAACTTTGGTCAACTCTGAGTTCAACTTGGGATAACTGCTACCAATAAAGTCGCTCTCCTTTTAGCCAGGTACATTTACATGTCACCGAAATCTTCAGATCTAACGTGCTCCGAGGCAGGCTAACTCAGGGCTAACTACATTTGTCATGAATTAAGTGTCTTAGCCGCGAGTTGAGGACCAATTAAATCAGATTCCCTCCCTCTCGCAAAGATTGTGTCATAATCCACTTCATTCATTTGAGGAAGACAACTGATGAATTACTTTATTAATAAAATGTGCCAAATATGGTAGTGATGGGAAACCCATTGGCAGGCGGTGGGAGAAGATGGAACGAGATGGATTTTGGCCAACATTCCGCACATTTTCTCATCAATGAAACATTTGATCTCAATACAGATGTCTGTCCCCAAAACTAGAATCTGTTCCGATCACAGTGGACTAAGATTTGTAGACTTTACCCTTCGCCAAAGTTTTTTTTAAATTGCGTTGTTTAGAAGGAGTGCAAAGGCGAATTGCGTTATTGCACACGCGCACTTCACAGAGTAGGCGTTCCCTAATGGAAATATGCAAATGTACTTCTATGAATAACAACAAGCCTACACCCTGGGTTCTCACGCTGAGGAGTTCATATTTATATAGCCCACAATCAGTGATCACCACTCAGACCACTCAGCAGGCTTCAGTAGGCTACATAAACACTGACTGATCTATTATTCAATGTTAAAAATGTTATGCTAATGAAACTACAGGAGCAACCCAATATAGCTAGAGTCACAGAGGGCAAAACAGCTGGTAACTTAATGTGGACTGTTTATAAGAAGGGAGAAAAACATCTCCTCCACACTGTTCTGCATGTGTATGTGAGTGATGGAGACAGAAGATTAAAACATGTACTGAACACACGTACACAGAGTGAGATTTTGAATTAAAGAGCCCTATGCAATGTCACTTTCCTTGTTAAAAAAGACAGGTCATGTTGAGAGACGCTTATCCAACCCTGGGGGAGGAAGGCCCGTTCTCCTCTTCCTGTAAATATCTATGGCACTGTCTGACCCATTTAAAAAGTACAGGCTACCACTGAGTCAGCGCAACCCAGGCAACAAAGAAAACAAATCAACCAATGAAAAAATCTGACCAATACATGTATTTGGAAACATTGTGCTATTCAACTGACAACCTTTGGGAACTGTGTTACTGTTAATGTCACTTGAGAAGGTGTTTAACTTTAGTCTGTCCACCAATACACCACCCAATGACTTTATGCATTGAGCATTGTCATGAGGAATGAGGCTTGCCAACTTGCCAGAGATAATAATGAAGTAAGCTCGTAAATATTCCTTTGTCACTGATCTTCTCTCCTTCTCAGGGAGCAGAATGGTAAAAGACAGACCTGGCAGTTCCAGCAGCCTACAATAACATTGTGCATTTCACATAATCACCATCAGATGGCGACAACAGACCAGGTTAAATAACCTCAATCAGACTGATTCATGTGAAATCATTAATTTGGATCGCAATGGCTTTCTTTCATGGGCTTTCTTTCCTGTCGCCTGCTGTTCCCAGTGATATGTCTAGGCGTCGTTTTAAGAAATAATGTGTCCTGTTTCTGTGGTGAACAGTTGCTTTTTTTCACATTAGCCTCATTCACAACTTCGT
This sequence comes from Oncorhynchus mykiss, assembly GCF_013265735.2. Classification (NCBI taxonomy): domain Eukaryota; kingdom Metazoa; phylum Chordata; class Actinopteri; order Salmoniformes; family Salmonidae; genus Oncorhynchus; species Oncorhynchus mykiss. Next base: position 18,101,847 of record NC_048590.1, read on the forward strand.
GTCACCAAGGCTACGCGACCTATGGGCCGAAATGCTGAGAAGCATCTATTGGCAATGCTTGATGTCTCAGATGCTCTTGGCTAATCCACTGACAACTTGTAGCACATAACTGATCAATTACAAACAAATCGTGTTATTCAAAATGTTTGATTGAACAATGCCAGCCTTGCGAATGGCTGGGAAAAAACTTAACTGTCCAGATGAATTTTAGCGCCCTCCATCACCAACTCTCCATGGCTCTGGGCCAACTGGTGTTAAAACTATGCAAGTTAGCCAAGTTAGCCAACCACTTCAACGCAGGTAGGCTATAATTTATTGAGAGTAAATGGCCGAATTACTCGGCAAAAATAATTACATCAGTGGCATGATGGCATTGCATTGCAGGAGAGGAGAATCCCTCAGCCCGCCTGCGCATCATTTTCCATCACGTCTCTGTAGAGCGGTCCACACTCCCTCTCCTCCCTGAGACGTGACTCTCAAGAGGCAAACCCTGCCTCATGGTGACGTCACTCGCTCGGCTTCTAGATAAATATGGGGATCCGGACGTTTCACTGGATCAAACCTTCCTTCACTGAAGGATAGATCGCAAGTGGATTGCCTGGTTCAGGATTTTGGAATACGTCAGACCCACATCAAATGTAAGTTTCCTTATGGAATTGAATGAGTTTGCAGTCGTGATAATACATTAATTAGGCTATGGCTGTTTCAAATCATTTGAGTTCAACTTCAATTTTAACATTGCTCAATGCTCCATCAAACCGTAATTAATATTATAGGACACAGGCACATTATTGTCTTAAATGACTTTGTTCAAATAAATATGGCGGAAAAGTTCATATAAACTGTGGCCTAATAAAGGATAAAAAAAAAAAAAATCAACACCTAGGTGTAGTGATGAGAAATTCATTTTTTTGTCGGAGTTGGTTGCTTTTCATGTTAGCAGAATCTTACTAAAGAGCGCATCTATTTCACAGACCAAAAAGTCATGACTTTGAACAAAAGTGACAAATTGCGGAACATGGACAAAAGAAGAGGGAGCATGCCGTTTCCCATGCACCTGCAGAACCTGCACAGAAGAAGCATGCCAGTGGACGACCGCGAGATGCGCAAGGCGCAAACTGGAGAGCTGTCCAACCTCATGCGCCGGACGTCCTACACCCCCGGTGAGCCTCACCGAGACAGCTGTGTATCGGACTCGTCCGATTCGGTTATATCCTCCGGCAGCGACTCCGAGGGACAGGTGTACAAGGTGGTTCTCCTCGGCGAGCAGGGTGTCGGCAAGTCTAGCCTGGCACGTATTTTCGGTGGAGTCGAGGATGGTCACGACTGCGACGAGACAGGTGTGTGTCTGATGACCATTACTGATGATGATGGAGTTGAAGTTTATATGGCATTGAGAATACACCACAAAGCAATACTTTAAAAAAAAAGCAAAGACAAGAACTGTTTCACCGTGGCTGTCCTCAGCACCCCATTAGAGCTAATGCACATAGGCCAAACTAAGTAAATACAGGATTGGTTTCCATATCATCTTGGCACACAGGCTGAAGTACATTGATTATTGCTATTTCCATCCAGTCAGTAAGGCGCCACACATATCAAAGTACTGCTGTTGACATATACAGCCACAGAGATAGTGGATGGGAGAGATATGAAAATCAATGACTGAGGGAAGGAGACAGTAATGCACAGTAGTACCCATCACGGATATAGGTTAATTGAAAGTTAATAGGCTGTACTAAAGGCATCATGAAATGGGCAACGGTGAGTGTGATCTCACACTTGACCCAGTTAGCGGGTACATTTCATTTTGGCCAGGAGTATTTATCTGTCTGCTTGCTTTTGTTTCAGGAAACACATATGACAGATCGATCGAGGTGGACGAGGAGGAGGCGTCCATCTTGTTGTACGACATTTGGGAACAGGTGAGGCATAGAATGCAATTTCAGTTTGACCCTCAGAAAATTGGTCTTGGTCATAGCATATCATTTGATGTAATGTGTAGTGCTCTGATGCTGGTGTGAATGTAATATACCAATATAACAACTTTAATTGGAGCACCTGCAGCTTTTGATTGGATAAGCAATGTAACTAATCAAATTCTATTTCTCTTTCGCCTACAGGATAACAGTCAGTGGCTGAAGGAACAGTGCATGAGGATAGGTGACGCCTACATCATCGTCTACTCAGTGACAGACAAGTCCAGCTTTGAGAAGGCGTCAGAGCTACGCATCCAGCTGCGCAGAGCTCGCCAGTCTGAGAACATTCCCATCATCCTTGTGGGCAACAAGAGTGACCTGGTGCGGTCCAGAGAAGTCTCTGTGGATGGTAAGTGACGGTAATCTCTTCTGTCCAAGTCATCTCTGTATTTGCATAGTGCTACTTATGTTAGAATGACTGCCATAGTTAAAGCTCGTAATCAAGGTGTTATGCGAAGGCAAAATGACTAGGGTGAAGTCACTGTCCCCAGGGAACATTATAGATTCTCACCTGCGCCTCCCCTCTTTTTTTTTTGTTTTGTTGCAGAGGGCAGCGCCTGTGCTGTGGTGTTTGACTGCAAGTTCATCGAGACCTCAGCCAATCTCCACCACAACGTCAGGGACCTGTTCGAGGGCATGGTCCGGCAGATCCGGCTGCGCAAAGACAGCAAGGAGGAGAACGCTCGCCGTATGGCCAACTGCAAGCGACGCGAGAGCATCGGCAAGAAGGCCAAGCGTTTCCTGGGCCGGATGGTGGCCCGGAAGAACAAGAAGATGGCCTTCAGACAGAAGTCCAAGTCCTGCCATGACCTCTCGGTCCTCTGAGAGTACAGTATCTGGACTGCTGTTTTCTCTTTGGCCTTCAAGACCAGACGCTGTGTGTTTTTTGAACACTAAACCCCAAGGACTGATAGAGCTGTACAGAAATTATATATTTTATTATATTAATTAAACACCAACAGACATGTCCATGTTAATGATCTGCATGAGGTTTCAGTTGAGTTTTTTTTGTCTTGCTTATGTATAGTTGTTGATACTTCTTGTGTATGTATATTCAATCCACCGAGGCTTGTTATTTTCAACCATGAGTTGTAAGATTGCCTTGATAATGGGGGACAGTGTGTTTGGTTCTACTCCATTTAGTGTTGGTAGAGTTGTATATAGCCCTCATTAAAGATTAGATTATGGTACACAGTCCTGAAAAGCAATGGAACTGTAAGCACAGTGATTTCACTGCATTCTGTCACATGGAGTCATTTTTACTTGAAACTGGGTACGCAGGTTCGTACTTTGGCCATGATACTAAGGACAGGAATAATGTGTAATGGGGGTTAGGCCAAGGTTTTGGAAAAAATATATGAGTCTTTTGTCCTATCCTTCAGTCCAGATGTGAATGAAGAAAGCAATAATAAGTTATATTTGTCATGTGAATTTAATGTTTTGTTTTAAATACAGTTGATTTTCACTTCCTTTTAATATTCAATCATTTTGTTATGTTTACTTTTTTAATAAAAAAAACGAAATACAACTATTCCATATTTTTTTCTTGCCCAGATCATAAAACAATTAGACTACACCAAAAACGAAAGTTAAACACACTACGGTTAAAAAGTTTGGGGTCACTTAGAAATGTCCTTGTTTTCAATGAAAACTGGATAGGAAATATAGTCAAGATGTTGAAAAGGTTATAAATAATGATTTTTAATTGAAATATAATTGTGTTTTTCAAATTTTGCTTTCGTTAAAGAATCCTCCATTTGCAGCAATTAAAGCCTTGCAGACCTTTGGCATTCTAGTTGTCAATTTGTTGAGGTAATCTGAAGAGATTTCACCCCATGCTTCCTGATTGGCTTGATGGGCACTTCTTACGTATCATACTGTCAAACTGGTCCCACAACAGCTCAATAGGGTTGAGATCTGGTGACAGTGCTAGCCACTCCATAATATACAGAATACCAGCTGACTGCTGCTTTCCTAAATAGTTACTGCATAGTTTGGAGCTGTGCTTTAGGTCATTGTCCTGTTGTAGGAGGAAATTGGCTCCAATTAAGTGTCGTCCACAGGGTATGGCATGGTGTTGCAAAATGGAGTGATAGCCTTTCTTCTTCAAGATCCCTTTTACCCTGTACAAGTCTCACAGTTTACCACCACCAAAGCACCCCCAGACCATCACATTGCCTCAAGCATGGGCTTGACAGATGGCATCAAGCACTCCTCCAGCATCTTTTCAAGTTTTCTGCTTCTCACGAATGTTCTTTGTGATCCGAACACCTCAAACTTAGATTTGTCTGTCCATAACACTTTTTCCAATCTTCCTCTGTCCATTGTCTGTGTTCTTTTGTCCATCTTAATCTTTTATTTTTATTGGCCAGTCTGAAATATGGCTTTTTCGTTGCAACTCTGCCTAGAAGGCCAGCATCCCGGAGTCGCCTCTTCACTGTTGACGTTGAGACTGATGTTTTGCGGGTACTATTTAATGAAGCTGCCAGTTGAGGACTTATGAGGTGTCTGTTTCTCAAACTATACACACTAATGTACTTGTCCTCTTGCTCACTTGTGCACCCGGGCCTCCCACACCTCTTTCTATTCTGGTTAGAGACAGTTCTGTGAAGGGAATAGTACGCACGGTTGTACAAGATCTTCAGTTTCTTGGCAATTTCTCACATGGAATAGCTTTCATTTCTCAGAACAAGAATAGACTGACGAGTTTCAGAAGAAAGGTCTTTGTTTCTAGCCATTTTGAGCCTGTAATTGAACCCACAAATGCTGATGCTCCAGATACTCAACTAGTCTAAAGAAGGCCAGTTTGATTGCTTCTTTAATCAGCACAACAGTTTTCAGCTGTGCTAACATAATTTGAAAAGGGTTTTCTAATGATCAATTAGCCTTTTAAAATTATAAACTTGGATTAGCTCACACAGCGTGCCATTGGAACACAGGAGTTATGGTTGCCGATAATGGGCCTCTGTACGCTTATGTAGATATTCCATAAAAACATCAGCCGTTTCCAGCTACAATAGTCATTTACAACATTAGCAATGTCGACACTGCATTTCTGATCTTTTTTTTCTGATGTTATTTTAATGGGCAAAAAAATGTGAGTCTCTTTCAAAAACAAGGACATTTATAAGTGACCACAGACTTTTGAACGGAAGGGTACATACAGTGCCTTGCGAAAGTATTCGGCCCCCTTGAACTTTGCGACCTTTTGCCACATTTCAGGCTTCAAACATAAAGATATAAAACTGTATTTTTTTGTGAAGAATCAACAACAAGTGGGACACAATCATGAAGTGGAACGACATTTATTGGATATTTCAAACTTTTTTAACAAAACAAAAACTGAAAAATTGGGCGTGCAAAATTATTCAGCCCCTTTACTTTCAGTGCAGCAAACTCTCTCCAGAAGTTCAGTGAGGATCTCTGAATGATCCAATGTTGACCTAAATGACTAATGATGATAAATACAATCCACCTGTGTGTAATCAAGTCTCCGTATAAATGCACCTGCACTGTGATAGTCTCAGAGGTCCGTTAAAAGCGCAGAGAGCATCATGAAGAACAAGGAACACACCAGGCAGGTCCGAGATACTGTTGTGAAGAAGTTTAAAGCCGGATTTGGATACAAAAAGATTTCCCAAGCTTTAAACATCCCAAGGAGCACTGTGCAAGCGATAATATTGAAATGGAAGGAGTATCAGACCACTGCAAATCTACCAAGACCTGGCCGTCCCTCTAAACTTTCAGCTCATACAAGGAGAAGACTGATCAGAGATGCAGCCAAGAGGCCCATGATCATTCTGGATGAACTGCAGAGATCTACAGCTGAGGTGGGAGACTCTGTCCATAGGACAACAATCAGTCGCATATTGCACAAATCTGGCCTTTATGGAAGAGTGGCAAGAAGAAAGCCATTTCTTAAAGATATCCATAAAAAGTGTTGTTTAAAGTTTGCCACAAGCCACCTGTGAGACACACCAAACATGTGGAAGAAGGTGCTCTGGTCAGATGAAACCAAAATTGAACTTTTTGGCAACAATGCAAAACGTTATGTTTGGCGTAAAAGCAACACAGCTGAACACACCATCCCCACTGTCAAACATGGCAGCATCATGGTTTGGGCCTGCTTTTCTTCAGCGGGGACAGGGAAGATGGTTAAAATTGATGGGAAGATGGATGGAGCCAAATACAGGACCATTCTGGAAGAAAACCTGATGGAGTCTGCAAAAGACCTGAGACTGGGACGGAGATTTATCTTCCAACAAGACAATGATCCAAAACATAAAGCAAAATCTACAATGGAATGGTTGAAAAATAAACATATCCAGGTGTTAGAATGGCCAAGTCAAAGTCCAGACCTGAATCCAATCGAGAATCTGTGGAAAGAACTGAAAACTGCTGTTCACAAATGCTCTCCATCCAACCTCACTGAGCTCGAGCTGTTTTGCAAGGAGGAATGGGAAAAAATTTCAGTCTCTCGATGTGCAAAACTGATAGAGACATACCCCAAGCAACTTACAGCTGTAATCGCAGCAAAAGGTGGCGCTACAAAGTATTAACTTAAGGGGGCTGAATAATTTTGCACGCCCAATTTTTCAGTTTTTGATTTGTTAAAAAAGTTTGAAATATCCAATAAATGTCGTTCCACTTCATGATTGTGTCCCACTTGTTGTTGATTCTTCACAAAAAAATACAGTTTTATATCTTTATGTTTGAAGCCTGAAATGTGGCAAAAGGTCGCAAAGTTCAAGGGGGCCGAATACTTTCGCAAGGCACTGTATAAAACAGACTTCCTTGTTATTTGATTGATGTCCTCATAAATATGAATCCATTAGATTGTTCAGTGGACTGGAGTCTTGTGGACCAACAGCATTACTGGAAGGAAACAAGGTAGTGAAACATTAACTGGAGAGTCCTGCAAAACGCACTTCGTATTTCCACACTATTCAAACCGTTCTCCCACCTTCATAGGGAACACGCATATGGTTGAGAGAAGGTAAGACAAAATAAATACAACGTTTTCCGAATGAACATTTTTCTTCTAAAAATGACCGTGGAGGGTTAGGTAAATAAGTGATTTTCGCCATTGATTGATTCAGTTTTTGTGAGGTATAGGCTCTTATTCTGGCCTACAGGTTGAGGTTCAGAGAGTGAGTTTGTTTTCATTCGCCGGTCTTTGTGAATCATAATAAGACATGTAAATATTGTTGCAAGTGAATTGCCTATGGATGTTGTGAATTGCTGTCTGCGTGCTGTCTGCTTGCTGTCTGCTTGCTGTCTGCGTGCTGTCTGCTTGCTGTCTGCGTGCTGTCTGCTTGCTGTCTGCGTGCTGTCTGCTTGCTGTCTGCGGTGCGATGGGCCATCAGCGAGGCACAGAGGTTCCCGGGACTTGTGCCCAGCATTATTTTATTTTGGGGGGATTTATTGGAGTGCCAAATCTCATCATTAACTATTTCTTGTGCCTATTGCCTTGTCTTTTGTGACTATCTAACACATACTATAAAGTCATAATATTTATTTATTTATTTATCTATCTATTCTTGTTATAGAGAGAACAATTCATTGCTAGGCTGTTTTGTGTCGCAGGTATAATCGTGTGCTGGGAAACAGAGATAGTATGGTTTTGGTATGGGTACATAAGGTTACTTAATTAAGGCAAAAACTAAAGGAGGATGGTTGGTCGGGTGTATAACTTTGCAAATACTGTCTACTTTTTTTGCGACTTTGCAACTACTTAGCTAACCCTTCCCCTAACTTTAACCCTTTAACCTAACTCCTAACCTTAACCCTAACCCTAACATTAGCCAAAATACATTTGGAATTCGTAACATATCTTATGTATTTCAAATGTGTAACATATTATACAAATATGCAATTCATAACATATCACACAGATTGTAATTAGTAACATATACAAATTGTAATTTGCAACATATCGTACTAATTTGAGTGACCCAGGTTCCAGGTTGCAGGGTTAGTTCTGCTGTTAAGTCTGAATGTGCTGAGACATTAATGTACCATGTAGTCCTACTGCCTGTGTTTACTGAGTATTACTGAGTATAACCTGACAGGCATTTAAATGCAACATTTTCTTGCACAAGTGTAGGCCTGTTGAAGTTGTCTTTACAGTTTAAAGATGGTTGATTCCGCAGATTGGCAGGTCCATTTAAAAAAATAATACTTTTAAAAGATGATTAAAATAGAATAGTTAGCATTCACATTGTTTTTTTTCTCTCTGTGTCTTTCTCCATCTTTCTTTCTCTGCACCATAACAGTGAGAATCAATCAGCAACAAGACAGAAACCATAGAAACCATGTGTTCCCAAACGTAGAAGATTGCCACTGTTTGACTGGAAATGTTGCGCATCCCGACTTTACAGATATACAGTTACAGAAACACATGACTAGAAGATAAGTTACGTCCATCTTTATCATTACACTGACTAGAAGTATGCTTCCTTTGAATGTGGCCACAAGTTATTACAGCCATCTCAGATTAGTAGTATTATTTATACTGTTTTTGGGAAAACAAACTTTGACTAAATGATTGAAATTCATAATGTCCTTTGTCTCCTTGGAATTTTGTGGTTGGTGGTACTCCTGCACCGTGCTCAGGAACCAATCTTAAAATTGGCATCCCTGAAAACTATGATGGTATTTTCCCATGGTACCTGGCCAAGGTAAGACTTTTGAGTTAGTTGGACCATTTATTTAAATAAAAAAAACATTTACATCAAAGCAGCTTGCTTATCGGGAAATAATAATGAAGGAATAATTCTCTCCATATTTCTGCCAGTCTATGTGATGCATCATACCCTGGTCCTGCTGAGATTTATGTATTAATGGCTATATGCAAATTAAAGAGGGAGAAGGGCCATAAAAAAAAGCTACGTTTCGCTGTTGCACTGCACTCAGCGCTCAATATGTAATTATGACGGAGCTACTCCAGCACAGCCCCCTCATCACTAAAGAAAAATTGGAGCGCCTCTGGCTGTCTGTTCAATGCTAGACCGCCAGCACTGCATTCATGGCAGGAGGATTCTTTTCGAAATGCCACCTAGAAATCATCAGGCTTGTCCTGTCAGCGCACGTGTTTGACACCGTAATTGGAGGCCTTTTGAAGCTGTCAAATTCAATCCGCGGTCCAGTCAACGTTCTTCCTTTTTGCATGATGTGTGATCAAAACACACCTCAGATTCACTCTAATGGCGGACACGGTGAAGGTGTGGAGGTTGGATAATTGGCACTACTTTGTGTTCGGGTGGAAAGGACAACATTATTACTCAAAAAATGTGTGTTCTTGAGCGGAAACGGCACTGACAGTCAGGTCTACGAGTCAGAGTTGTTTTCTCACCCGCTTTCCTTTTTGAATGGCTCTGAACTTCTCAGGTATTCTGCTCTGGCACATGATTGCTGGGGTTTTATCATAACATGAATGTTTCTTATTTAATTTTTCCCCCGGCAAGTCAGTTAAGAAGAAATTCTTATTTACAATGACGGCCTAGGAACAGTGGGTTAACTGGTCTAGGAACAGTGGGTTAACTGGTCTAGGAACAGTGGGTTAACTGGTCTAGGAACAGTGGGTTAACTGGTCTAGGAACAGTGGGTTAACTGGTCTAGGAACAGTGGGTTAACTTCCTTGTTCAGGGGCAGAACAACAGATTTTTATCTTGTCAGCTCAGGGATTCAATCTTGCAACCTTTCAGTTACTAGTCCAACGCTCTAACCACTAGGCTACCGGCCTAAGAATGATAAAGATACATTTTTGTCATGAAAACATTTGCATTTCATGTCAACGCATTAGAGGCATAACAAGAGAAGAATGTTTGGTGTGAACGATTAGCTACGTTGTCAACCACTGCACAGCTTTTAAATATAGACTTTTCAGCCTGTTGGTCTAAAATTAGGTTATGGAGCAGTCAAAAAAAATAAGTTTCCCAGACCAAATCAAAATGCTGGGTTCTCAGGAGTTGAACACATGCCGAGATCATTGGCACGGCTGTGGCAGCTGAGAGCCAGTTGCTATGTGGTATGTGAAGCCGTAAAACATGCAGTGCTGAGTGGCAGCACAGATCACGAGCATGCTCCTGTTTCATAGGCTGCTCGAGCCATGCCACAGCCACACCATGCCAGGCCAGGCTGCATGACAGTCCTCTACGACATACAGTCACACCACCACCATGACCAGGATACCGTGACCATTCATACCTGACCGCGGCTGGGTCAGACACGGGCATTGTGGATCTGGAACAGAGGGTGTCTGTTTCGTGACAGCCCCTCTGCCAGCAGCTTGTGACATCCTTGAGAACAAACTGTCAGCGGTGAACAAGTTTTCCATAGGGGGAAAATGTCGACGGTCATTATGACACATAACCGCTCACTCAAAAGAGTCAAAAGGATTGCCAGATGGAGCTATACATGCGCATAGGCTACCGTATGTGTCTTAATGAACATATATTCACCATTCATACTTACAGTTGAATTTACTTTTAGCTGGAAGTGAGTTTTTCCCCCCAGCTTCTCAGCTGTAATTGCCATTCAAGAAAATAATTAGCACAGGAAGTCTAGTAATGTCACCCACATTAGCCCAGAATTGAGTGACAGGCAGAGCCAGTCATTACAGGAACGGAAGACAGACCTACAGTTGAAGTCAGGAAGTTTACATAAGTTTACATATTTAATGCAATTTCAGTTTGACCCTCAGAAAATTGGTCTTGGTCATAGCATATCATTTGATGTAATGTGTAGTGCTCTGATGCTGGTGTAAATGTAATATACCAATATAACAACTTTAATTGGAGCACCTGCAGCTTTTGATTGGATAAGCAATGTAACTAATACAATTATATTTCTCTTTCGCCTACAGGATAACAGTCAGTGGCTGAAGGAACAGTGCATGAGGATAGGTGACGCCTACATCATCGTCTACTCAGTGACAGACAAGTCCAGCTTTGAGAAGGCGTCAGAGCTACGCATCCAGCTGCGCAGAGCTCGCCAGTCTGAGAACATTCCCATCATCCTTGTGGGCAACAAGAGTGACCTGGTGCGGTCCAGAGAAGTCTCTGTGGATGGTAAGTGACGGTAATCTCTTCTGTCCAAGTCATCTCTGTATTTGCATAGTGCTACTTATGTTAGAATGACTGCCATAGTTAAAGCTCGTAATCAAGGTGTTATGCGAAGGCAAAATGACTAGGGTGAAGTCACTGTCCCCAGGGAACATTATAGATTCTCACCTGCGCCTCCCCTCTTTTTTTTTTGTTTTGTTGCAGAGGGCAGCGCCTGTGCTGTGGTGTTTGACTGCAAGTTCATCGAGACCTCAGCCAATCTCCACCACAACGTCAGGGACCTGTTCGAGGGCATGGTCCGGCAGATCCGGCTGCGCAAAGACAGCAAGGAGGAGAACGCTCGCCGTATGGCCAACTGCAAGCGACGCGAGAGCATCGGCAAGAAGGCCAAGCGTTTCCTGGGCCGGATGGTGGCCCGGAAGAACAAGAAGATGGCCTTCAGCCTCTCGGTCCTCTGAGAGTACAGTATCTGGACTGCTGTTTTCTCTTTGGCCTTCAAGACCAGACGCTGTGTGTTTTTTGAACACTAAACCCCAAGGACTGATAGAGCTGTACAGAAATTATATATTTTATTATATTCATTAAACACCAACAGACATGTCCATGTTAATGATCTGCATGAGGTTTCAGTTGAGTTTTTTTTGTCTTGCTTATGTATAGTTGTTGATACTTCTTGTGTATGTATATTCAATCCACCAAGGCTTGTTATTTTCAACCATGAGTTGTAAGATTGCCTTGATAATGGGGGACAGTGTGTTTGGTTCTACTCCATTTAGTGTTGGTAGAGTTGTATATAGCCCTCATTAAAGATTAGATTATGGTACACAGTCCTGAAAAGCAATGGAACTGTAAGCACAGTGATTTCACTGCATTCTGTCACATGGAGTCATTTTTACTTGAAACTGGGTACGCAGGTTCGTACTTTGGCCATGATACTAAGGACAGGAATAATGTGTAATGGGGGTTAGGCCAAGGTTTTGGAAAAAATATATGAGTCTTTTGTCCTATCCAGATGTGAATGAAGAAAGCAATAATAAGTTATATTTGTCATGTGAATTTAATGTTTTGTTTTAAATACAGTTGATTTTCACTTCCTTTTAATATTCAATCATTTTGTTATGTTTACTTTTTTAATAAAAAAAACGAAATACAACTATTCCATATTTTTTTCTTGCCCAGATCATAAAACAATTAGACTACACCAAAAACGAAAGTTAAACACACTACGGTTAAAAAGTTTGGGGTCACTTAGAAATGTCCTTGTTTTCAATGAAAACTGGATAGGAAATATAGTCAAGATGTTGAAAAGGTTATAAATAATGATTTTTAATTGAAATATAATTGTGTTTTTCAAATTTTGCTTTCGTTAAAGAATCCTCCATTTGCAGCAATTAAAGCCTTGCAGACCTTTGGCATTCTAGTTGTCAATTTGTTGAGGTAATCTGAAGAGATTTCACCCCATGCTTCCTGATTGGCTTGATGGGCACTTCTTACGTATCATACTGTCAAACTGGTCCCACAACAGCTCAATAGGGTTGAGATCTGGTGACAGTGCTAGCCACTCCATAATATACAGAATACCAGCTGACTGCTGCTTTCCTAAATAGTTACTGCATAGTTTGGAGCTGTGCTTTAGGTCATTGTCCTGTTGTAGGAGGAAATTGGCTCCAATTAAGTGTCGTCCACAGGGTATGGCATGGTGTTGCAAAATGGAGTGATAGCCTTTCTTCTTCAAGATCCCTTTTACCCTGTACAAGTCTCACAGTTTACCACCACCAAAGCACCCCCAGACCATCACATTGCCTCAAGCATGGGCTTGACAGATGGCATCAAGCACTCCTCCAGCATCTTTTCAAGTTTTCTGCTTCTCACGAATGTTCTTTGTGATCCGAACACCTCAAACTTAGATTTGTCTGTCCATAACACTTTTTCCAATCTTCCTCTGTCCATTGTCTGTGTTCTTTTGTCCATCTTAATCTTTTATTTTTATTGGCCAGTCTGAAATATGGCTTTTTCGTTGCAACTCTGCCTAGAAGGCCAGCATCCCGGAGTCGCCTCTTCACTGTTGACGTTGAGACTGATGTTTTGCGGGTACTATTTAATGAAGCTGCCAGTTGAGGACTTATGAGGTGTCTGTTTCTCAAACTATACACACTAATGTACTTGTCCTCTTGCTCAGTTGTGCACCCGGGCCTCCCACACCTCTTTCTATTCTGGTTAGAGACAGTTCTGTGAAGGGAATAGTACGCACGGTTGTACAAGATCTTCAGTTTCTTGGCAATTTCTCACATGGAATAGCTTTCATTTCTCAGAACAAGAATAGACTGACGAGTTTCAGAAGAAAGGTCTTTGTTTCTAGCCATTTTGAGCCTGTAATTGAACCCACAAATGCTGATGCTCCAGATACTCAACTAGTCTAAAGAAGGCCAGTTTGATTGCTTCTTTAATCAGCACAACAGTTTTCAGCTGTGCTAACATAATTTGAAAAGGGTTTTCTAATGATCAATTAGCCTTTTAAAATTATAAACTTGGATTAGCTCACACAGCGTGCCATTGGAACACAGGAGTTATGGTTGCCGATAATGGGCCTCTGTACGCTTATGTAGATATTCCATAAAAACATCAGCCGTTTCCAGCTACAATAGTCATTTACAACATTAGCAATGTCGACACTGCATTTCTGATCTTTTTTTTCTGATGTTATTTTAATGGGCAAAAAAATGTGAGTCTCTTTCAAAAACAAGGACATTTATAAGTGACCACAGACTTTTGAACGGAAGGGTACATACAGTGCCTTGCGAAAGTATTCGGCCCCCTTGAACTTTGCGACCTTTTGCCACATTTCAGGCTTCAAACATAAATATATAAAACTGTATTTTTTTGTGAAGAATCAACAACAAGTGGGACACAATCATGAAGTGGAACGACATTTATTGGATATTTCAAACTTTTTTAACAAAACAAAAACTGAAAAATTGGGCGTGCAAAATTATTCAGCCCCTTTACTTTCAGTGCAGCAAACTCTCTCCAGAAGTTCAGTGAGGATCTCTGAATGATCCAATGTTGACCTAAATGACTAATGATGATAAATACAATCCACCTGTGTGTAATCAAGTCTCCGTATAAATGCACCTGCACTGTGATAGTCTCAGAGGTCCGTTAAAAGCGCAGAGAGCATCATGAAGAACAAGGAACACACCAGGCAGGTGTGAGATACTGTTGTGAAGAAGTTTAAAGCCGGATTTGGATACAAAAAGATTTCCCAAGCTTTAAACATCCCAAGGAGCACTGTGCAAGCGATAATATTGAAATGGAAGGAGTATCAGACCACTGCAAATCTACCAAGACCTGGCCGTCCCTCTAAACTTTCAGCTCATACAAGGAGAAGACTGGTCAGAGATGCAGCCAAGAGGCCCATGATCATTCTGGATGAACTGCAGAGATCTACAGCTGAGGTGGGAGACTCTGTCCATAGGACAACAATCAGTCGCATATTGCACAAATCTGGCCTTTATGGAAGAGTGGCAAGAAGAAAGCCATTTCTTAAAGATATCCATAAAAAGTGTTGTTTAAAGTTTGCCACAAGCCACCTGTGAGACACACCAAACATGTGGAAGAAGGTGCTCTGGTCAGATGAAACCAAAATTGAACTTTTTGGCAACAATGCAAAACGTTATGTTTGGCGTAAAAGCAACACAGCTGAACACACCATCCCCACTGTCAAACATGGCAGCATCATGGTTTGGGCCTGCTTTTCTTCAGCGGGGACAGGGAAGATGGTTAAAATTGATGGGAAGATGGATGGAGCCAAATACAGGACCATTCTGGAAGAAAACCTGATGGAGTCTGCAAAAGACCTGAGACTGGGACGGAGATTTATCTTCCAACAAGACAATGATCCAAAACATAAAGCAAAATCTACAATGGAATGGTTCAAAAATAAACATATCCAGGTGTTAGAATGGCCAAGTCAAAGTCCAGACCTGAATCCAATCGAGAATCTGTGGAAAGAACTGAAAACTGCTGTTCACAAATGCTCTCCATCCAACCTCACTGAGCTCGAGCTGTTTTGCAAGGAGGAATGGGAAAAAATGTCAGTCTCTCGACGTGCAAAACTGATAGAGACATACCCCAAGCAACTTACAGCTGTAATCGCAGCAAAAGGTGGCGCTGCAAAGTATTAACTTAAGGGGGCTGAATAATTTTGCACGCCCAATTTTTCAGTTTTTGATTTGTTAAAAATATTTGAAATATCCAATAAATGTCGTTCCACTTCATGATTGTGTCCCACTTGTTGTTGATTCTTCACAAAAAAATACAGTTTTATATCTTTATGTTTGAAGCCTGAAATGTGGCAAAAGGTCGCAAAGTTCAAGGGGGCCGAATACTTTCGCAAGGCACTGTATAAAACAGACTTCCTTGTTATTTGATTGATGTCCTCATAAATATGAATCCATTAGATTGTTCAGTGGACTGGAGTCTTGTGGACCAACAGCATTACTGGAAGGAAACAAGGTAGTGAAACATTAACTGGAGAGTCCTGCAAAACGCACTTCGTATTTCCACACTATTCAAACCGTTCTCCCACCTTCATAGGGAACACGCATATGGTTGAGAGAAGGTAAGACAAAATAAATACAACGTTTTCCGAATGAACATTTTTCTTCTAAAAATGACCGTGGAGGGTTAGGTAAATAAGTGATGTTCGCCATTGATTGATTCAGTTTTTGTGAGGTATAGGCTCTTATTCTGGCCTACAGGTTGAGGTTCAGAGAGTGAGTTTGTTTTCATTCGCCGGTCTTTGTGAATCATCAATAAGACATGTAAATATTGTTGCAAGTGAATTGCCTATGGATGTTGTGAATTGCTGTCTGCGTGCTGTCTGCTTGCTGTCTGCTTGCTGTCTGCGTGCTGTCTGCTTGCTGTCTGCGGTGCGATTGACCATCAGCGAGGCACAGAGGTTCCCGGGACTTGTGCCCAGCATTATTTTATTTTGGGGGGATTTATTGGAGTGCCAAATCTCATCATTAACTATTTCTTGTGCCTATTGCCTTGTCTTTTGTGACCATCTAACACATACTATAAAGTCATAATATTTATTTATTTATTTATCTATTCTTGTTATAGAGAGAACAATTCATTGCTAGGCTGTTTTGTGTCGCAGGTATAATCGTGTGCTGGGAAACAGAGATAGTATGGTTTTGGTATGGGTACATAAGGTTACTTAATTAAGGCAAAAACTAAAGGAGGATGGTTGGTCGGGTGTATAACTTTGCAAATACTGTCTACTTTTTTTGCGACTTTGCAACTACTTAGCTAACCCTTCCCCTAACTTTAACCCTTTAACCTAACTCCTAACCTTAACCCTAACCCTAACATTAGCCAAAATACATTTGGAATTCGTAACATATCTTATGTATTTCAAATGTGTAACATATTATACAAATATGCAATTCATAACATATCACACAGATTGTAATTAGTAACATATACAAATTGTAATTTGCAACATATCGTACTAATTTGAGTGACCCAGGTTCCAGGTTGCAGGGTTAGTTCTGCTGTTAAGTCTGAATGTGCTGAGACATTAATGTACCATGTAGTCCTACTGCCTGTGTTTACTGAGTATTACTGAGTATAACCTGACAGGCATTTAAATGCAACATTTTCTTGCACAAGTGTAGGCCTGTTGAAGTTGTCTTTACAGTTTAAAGATGGTTGATTCCGCAGATTGGCAGGTCCATTTAAAAAAATAATACTTTTAAAAGATGATTAAAATAGAATAGTTAGCATTCACATTGTTTTTTTTCTCTCTGTGTCTTTCTCCATCTTTCTTTCTCTGCACCATAACAGTGAGAATCAATCAGCAACAAGACAGAAACCATAGAAACCATGTGTTCCCAAACGTAGAAGATTGCCACTGTTTGACTGGAAATGTTGCGCATCCCGACTTTACAGATATACAGTTACAGAAACACATGACTAGAAGATAAGTTACGTCCATCTTTATCATTACACTGACTAGAAGTATGCTTCCTTTGAATGTGGCCACAAGTTATTACAGCCATCTCAGATTAGTAGTATTATTTATACTGTTTTTGGGAAAACAAACTTTGACTAAATGATTGAAATTCATAATGTCCTTTGTCTCCTTGGAATTTTGTGGTTGGTGGTACTCCTGCACCGTGCTCAGGAACCAATCTTAAAATTGGCATCCCTGAAAACTATGATGGTATTTTCCCATGGTACCTGGCCAAGGTAAGACTTTTGAGTTAGTTGGACCATTTATTTAAATAAAAAAAACATTTACATCAAAGCAGCTTGCTTATCGGGAAATAATAATGAAGGAATAATTCTCTCCATATTTCTGCCAGTCTATGTGATGCATCATACCCTGGTCCTGCTGAGATTTATGTATTAATGGCTATATGCAAATTAAAGAGGGAGAAGGGCCATAAAAAAAAGCTACGTTTCGCTGTTGCACTGCACTCAGCGCTCAATGTGTAATTATGACGGAGCTACTCCAGCACAGCCCCCTCATCACTAAAGAAAAATTGGAGCGCCTCTGGCTGTCTGTTCAATGCTAGACCGCCAGCACTGCATTCATGGCAGGAGGATTCTTTTCGAAATGCCACCTAGAAATCATCAGGCTTGTCCTGTCAGCGCACGTGTTTGACACCGTAATTGGAGGCCTTTTGAAGCTGTCAAATTCAATCCGCGGTCCAGTCAACGTTCTTCCTTTTTGCATGATGTGTGATCAAAACACACCTCAGATTCACTCTAATGGCGGACACGGTGAAGGTGTGGAGGTTGGATAATTGGCACTACTTTGTGTTCGGGTGGAAAGGACAACATTATTACTCAAAAAATGTGTGTTCTTGAGCGGAAACGGCACTGACAGTCAGGTCTATGAGTCAGAGTTGTTTTCTCACCCGCTTTCCTTTTTGAATGGCTCTGAACTTCTCAGGTATTCTGCTCTGGCACATGATTGCTGGGGTTTTATCATAACATGAATGTTTCTTATTTAATTTTTCCCCCGGCAAGTCAGTTAAGAAGAAATTCTTATTTACAATGACGGCCTAGGAACAGTGGGTTAACTGGTCTAGGAACAGTGGGTTAACTGGTCTAGGAACAGTGGGTTAACTGGTCTAGGAACAGTGGGTTAATTGGTCTAGGAACAGTGGGTTAACTGGTCTAGGAACAGTGGGTTAACTGGTCTAGGAACAGTGGGTTAACTGGTCTAGGAACAGTGGGTTAACTGGTCTAGGAACAGTGGGTTAACTTCCTTGTTCAGGGGCAGAACAACAGATTTTTATCTTGTCAGCTCAGGGATTCAATCTTGCAACCTTTCAGTTACTAGTCCAACGCTCTAACCACTAGGCTACCGGCCTAAGAATGATAAAGATACATTTTTGTCATGAAAACATTTGCATTTCATGTCAACGCATTAGAGGCATAACAAGAGAAGAATGTTTGGTGTGAACGATTAGCTACGTTGTCAACCACTGCACAGCTTTTAAATATAGACTTTTCAGCCTGTTGGTCTAAAATTAGGTTATGGAGCAGTCAAAAAAAATAAGTTTCCCAGACCAAATCAAAATGCTGGGTTCTCAGGAGTTGAACACATGCCGAGATCATTGGCACGGCTGTGGCAGCTGAGAGCCAGTTGCTATGTGGTATGTGAAGCCGTAAAACATGCAGTGCTGAGTGGCAGCACAGATCACGAGCATGCTCCTGTTTCATAGGCTGCTCGAGCCATGCCACAGCCACACCATGCCAGGCCAGGCTGCATGACAGTCCTCTACGACATACAGTCACACCACCACCATGACCAGGATACCGTGACCATTCATACCTGACCGCGGCTGGGTCAGACACGGGCATTGTGGATCTGGAACAGAGGGTGTCTGTTTCGTGACAGCCCCTCTGCCAGCAGCTTGTGACATCCTTGAGAACAAACTGTCAGCGGTGAACAAGTTTTCCATAGGGGGAAAATGTCGACGGTCATTATGACACATAACCGCTCACTCAAAAGAGTCAAAAGGATTGCCAGATGGAGCTATACATGCGCATAGGCTACCGTATGTGTCTTAATGAACATATATTCACCATTCATACTTACAGTTGAATTTACTTTTAGCTGGAAGTGAGTTTTTCCCCCCAGCTTCTCAGCTGTAATTGCCATTCAAGAAAATAATTAGCACAGGAAGTCTAGTAATGTCACCCACATTAGCCCAGAATTGAGTGACAGGCAGAGCCAGTCATTACAGGAACGGAAGACAGACCTACAGTTGAAGTCAGGAAGTTTACATACACTTAGATTGGAGTCATTAAAACTCGTTTTTCAACCACTACACAACTTTCTTGTTTTGGCAAGTCGGTTAGGACATCTACTTTGTGCATGACACAAGTGATTTTTCCAACAATTGTTTACAGACAGATTATTTAACTTGTAATTCACTGTATCATAATTCCAGTGGGTCAGACGTTTGCAAACACTATGTTGACTGTGCCTTTTAAACAGCTTGGAAAATTCCAGATAATGATGTCATGGCTTTAGAAGCTTCTGGTAGGCTAATTGACATCATTTGAGTGTACCTGTGGATGTATTTCAAGGCCTACCTTCAAACTCAGTTCCTCTTTGCTTGACATCATGGGAAAATCAAAAGAAATCAGCCAAGACCTCAGAAAAAATAATTGTAGACCTCCACAAGTCTGGTTCATCCTTGGGAGCAATTTCCAAATGCCTGAAGGTACGACACTCATCTGTACAAACAATAGTACGCAAGTATAAACACCATGGGACCACGTAGCTGTCATACCGCTCAGGAAGGAGACGCGTTCGGTCTCCTAGAGATGAACGTACTTTGGTGCAAAAAGTGCAAATCAATCCCAGAACAACAGCAAAGGACCTTGTGATGATGCTGGAGGAAACAGGTACAAAAGTATCTATATCCACAGTAAAACGAGCACTATATTGACATGACCTGAAAGGCCGCTCAGCAAGGAAGAGCCACTGCTCCAAAACTGCCTTATAAAAGCTAGACTACGGTTTGCAACTGCACATGGGGACAAAGATCATACTTTTTGGAGAAATGTCCTCTGGTCTGATGAAACAAAAATAGAACTGTTTGGCCATAATGACATATACATGGTTAGCAGATGTTAATGCAAGTGTAGCCAAGTGTAGCGAAATGCTTGTGCTTCTAGTTCCGACAATGCAGTAATAACCAATGAGTAATCTAACCTAACAATTCCACAACTACTACCTTATACACACACGTGTAAAGGGATGAAGAATATGTACATAAAGATATATGAATGAGTGATGGTACAGAACGGCATAGGCAAGATGCATTAGATGGTATAGAGTACAGTATATACATATGAGATGAGTAATGTAGGGTATATAAACATAAAGTGGCATAGTTTAAAGTGGCTAGTGATACATGTATTACATAAAGATGGCAAGATGCAGTAGATGATATAGAGTACAGTATATACATATACATATGAGATGAGTAATGTAGGGTATGTAAACATTAAATTAAGTGGCATTGTTTAAAGTGGCTAGTGATAAATTTTTTACATCAATTTCCATTATTAAAGTGGCTAGAGTTGAGTCAGTATGTTGGCAGCAGCTTCTCAATGTTAGTGGTGGCTGTTTAACAGTCTGATGGCCTTGAGATAGAAGCTGTTTTTAAGTCTCTCGGTCCCTGCTTTGATGCACCTGTACTGACCTCGCCTTCTGGGTGATAGCGGGGTGAACAGGCAGTGGCTCGGGTGGTTGTTGTCCTTGATGATCTTTATGGCCTTCCTGTGACATCAGGTGGTGCAGGTGTCCTGGAAGGCAGGTATTTTGCCTCCGGTGATGCGTTGTTCAACCCTCACTACCCTCTGGAGAGCCTTACGGTTGTAGGCCGAACAGTTGCCGTACCAGGTGGTGATACTGCCCGACAGGATGCTCTCGATTGTGCATCTGTAGAAGTTTGTGAGTGCTTTTGGTGACAAGCCGAATTTCTTCAGCCTCCTGAGCTGCTGCACCTTTTTCACAACGCTGTCTGTGTGGGTGGACCAATTCAGTTTGTCCGTGATGTGTATGCCGAGGAACTTAAAACTTACTACCCTCTCCACTACTGTCCCGTCGATGTGGGTGCTCCCTCTGCTGTTTCCTGAAGTCCACAATCATCTCCTTAGTTTTGTTGACGTTGAGTGTGAGTTTATTTTCCTGACACCACATTCCGAGGGCCCTCACCTCCTCCCTGTAGGCCGTCTCGTCGTTGTTGGTAATCAAGCCTACCACTGTAGTGTCGTCCGCAAACTTGATGATTGAGTTGGAGGCGTGCATGGCCACGCAGTCGTGGGTGAATAGAGAGGGCTCAGAACGCACCCTTGTGGGGCCCCAGTGTTGAGGATCAGCAGGGTGAAGTTATTGTTACCTACCCTCACCACCTGGGGGTGGCCCGTCAGGAAGACCAGTACCCAGTTGCACATGTCGGAGTCGAGACCCAGGGTCTCGAGCTTGATGACTAGTTTGGAGGGTACTATGGTGTTAAATGCTGCGCTGTAGTCGAAGAACAGCATTCTCACATAGATATTCCTCTTGTCCAGATGGGTTAGGGCAGTGTGCAGTGTGGTTGCGTTTGCGGCGTCTGTGGACCTATTGGGGTGGTAAGCAAATTGGAGTGGGTCTAGGGTGTCAGGTAGGGTGGAGGTGATATGGTCCTTGACTAGTCTCTCAAAGCACTTCATGATGATGGAAGTGAGTGCTACGGGGCGGTAGTTTAGCTCAGTTACCTTAGCTTTCTTGGGAACAGGAACAATGGTGGCCCTCTTGAAGCATGTGGGAACAGCAGACTGGTATAAGATTTGATTGAATATGTCCGTAAACACACCAGCAAGCTGGTCTGCGCATGCTCTGAGGATGCGGCTGAGGATGCCGTCTGGGCCTGCAGCCTTGCGAGGTTTAACACGTATAAATGTTTTACTCACGTCGGCTGCAGTGAAGGAGAGCCTGCAGGTTTTGGTAGCGGGCCGCGTCAGTAGCACTGTATTGTCCTCAAAGTGAGCAAAAAAGTTTTTAGTCTGTCTGGGAGCAAGACATCCTGGTCCGCTACGGGGCTGGTTTTCTTTTTGTAATCCGTGATTGACTGTAGACCCTGCCACATACCTCTTGTGTATGAGCCGTTGAATTGCGACTCTACTTTGTCTCTATACTGACACTTTGCTTGTTTGATTGCCTTGCGGAGGGAATAGCTACACTGTTTGTATTCGGTCATGTTTCCGGTCACCTTGCCCTGGTTTAAAGCAGTGGTTCGCACTTTCAGTTTCGCGCGAATGCTGCCATCAATCCACAGTTTCTGGTTTGGGAATGTTTTAATCTTTGCTGTGGGTATAACATCACCGATGCACTTTCTAATCAACTCCCTCACCGAATCAGCGTATTCGTCAATGTTGTTGTTGGATGCAATGCGGAATATATCCCAATCCATGTGATCGAAGCAGTCTTGAAGCGTGGAATCAGATTGGTCGGACCAGCGTTGAACAGACCTGAGCACGGGAGCTTCTTGTTTTAGTTTCTGTCTGTAGGCTGGAAGCAACCAAAGGGAGTTGTGGTCAGCTTTTCCGAAAGGAGGGCGGGGGAGGTGCCTTATATGCGTTGCGGAAGTTAGAATAACAATAATCCAGGGTTTTACCAGCCCTGGTAGCACAATCAATATGCTGATAGAATTTAGGGAGTCTTGTTTTCAGATTAGCCTTGTTAAAATCCCCAGCTACAATGAATGCAGCCTCAGGATATGTGGTTTCCAGTTTACATAGAGTCAAATAAAGTTTGTTCAGGGCCATCGATGTGCCTGCTTGGGGGGGAATATATACGGCTGTGATTATAATCAAAGAGAATTCCCTTGGTAAATAATGTGGTCAACATTTGATTGTGAGGAATTCTAAGTCAGGTGAATAGAACGACTTGAGTTCCTGTATGTTGTTATGATCACACCACGTCTCGTTAATCATAAGGCATACCCCTCCGCCCCTCTTCTTACCAGAAAGATGCTTGTTTCTGTCGGCGCAATGCGTGAAGAAACCAGCTGGCTGCACCGACTCCGTTAGCGTCTCTCGAGTGAGCCATGTTTCCGTGAAGCAAAGAATGTTACAGTCTCTGATGTCTCTCTGGAATGCTACCCTTGCTCGGATTTCATCAACCTTCTTGTCAAGAGACTGGACATTGGCGAGTAGTATGCTAGGGAGTGGTGCGCCATGTGCCTGTCTCCGGAGCCTGACCAGAAGACCGCTCTTTTTCGGCGTCGTTGTTTTGGGTCGCCGGCTGGGATCCGATCCATTGTCCTGGGTGGAAGGCAAAACACAGGATCCCCTTCGGGAGAGTCATATTCCTGGTCGTAATGATGGTGAGTTGACGTTGCTCTTATATTCCGTAGTTCCTCCCGACTGTATGTAATGAAACCTAAGATTACCTGGGGTACCAATGTAAGAAATAACACGTAAAAAAAAACAAAATACTGCATAATTTCCTAGGAACGTGAAGCGAGGCGGCCATCTCTGTCGGCGCCGCTAATTAAAACCATTGTTATGTTTGGAGAAAAAGGGGAGGCTTGCAAGCCAAAGAACACCATCCCAACCGTGAAGCATGAGGGTGGCAGAATCATGTTGTGGGGGTGGTTTGCTGCAGGCACCACTTCACAAAAGGCACCTACTTCAACTGTAAATTAGGAAGTCAATATTTGCCATTTGAGTAGCAGTCTGAGTGAAAGAATGCTATTTCCTCCATGCTTAATTTCAATCTCTGTACAACATTCCTAATAAAATCTTACAATTTTAGATTGGAGGAAATTGGTAAGAAATACTGTATATGTAAAGGTGAGAGACTACAATGTCTTCAAATAGCATTGGAGAAATGTTTGACATGTTATACCTCATAACATTTAGATACTAAATGCTTGAAACCTTGTGTGCTTTTCGCAGGTGTCCTTCTCAGCAGGAGTCAACTAACCTGGAGTCGAATCAATAAAACGACATTGGAGATTTTGGTAAGAACTGCCCTGCCCCATAAAAAACACTGCATTGCCTGATGTGAACCATGCTTCTAACAAAAGAGATCTAAAAGTCAGTCCACGGTAAGACAAATTGTCTATAAATGGAGAAAGTTCAGCATTGTTGCTACTTTCCCTAGGAGTGGCTGCCCAGAAAAGATGACTACAAGAGCACATTGCAGAATGCCCAATGAGGTTAAGAAGAATCTTAGTGTCAGCTAAAGACTTACAGAAATATCTGGAAGATGCTAACAACTCTGTTGACGAATCTAAATAGGTAAAACACTAAACAAGAATCGTGTTCATGGGAGGACACCATGGAAGAAGCCACTGCTGTCCAAAAAAAAAACATTGCTGCACGTCTGAAATTTGCAAAAGAGCACCTGGATGTTCCACAGCGCTGCTGGCAAAATATTCTGTGGACAGATGAAACTAAAGTAGTGTTGTTTGGAAGGAACACACAACACTATGTGTGGAGAAAAAAAGGTACAGCACACCAACATCAAAACCTCATCCCAAATGTAAACTATGGTGGAGGGAGCATCATGGTTTGAGGCTGCTTTGCTGCCAGCTTGCTATCACCGATGGAAAAATGAGTTTATCAAATCATTTTGAAGCTCAACAGAAGTTAAGTGATGCAACAGGACAACAACCCAAAAGACAGAAGTAAATCAACAACAGAATGGCGTGAACAGAAGAAAATACGCCTTCTGGAGTGGCCCAGTCAGTCCTGACCTCAACCCGATTGAGATGCTGTGGCAGGACCTCAAGAGAACGGTTCACACCAGACATCCCAAGAATATTGTGGAACTGACACAGTTTTGTAAAGAGGAATGGTCCAAAATTCCTCCTGACCGTGGTGCAGGTCTGATCCGCAACTACAGAAAACGTTTGGTTGAGGATATTGCTGCCAAAGCAGGGTCAACCTGTTATTAAATCCAAGGGTTCACACACTTTTTCCAACCTGCACTGTGAATGTTTACATAGTGTGTTCAATAAAGACAATAACAATTATAATTGCTTGTGTGTTATTAGTCGAAGCAGACTGTGTTTGTCTGTTGTTGTGACTTAGATGAACATCAGATAAAATGTTATGAAGAAATCCAGATAATCCAGATAATTCGCCATTCAGGAGAAAACATTGTTCGTTCACGGAAGGGATTTTAAGTGATGACCCATTCGTGAGTTTATTTTTCAATACATACTGATGAGTGATGTTTGCATTGTCTGAATCTTTATGACTTATACAGAAATAGCATCACTTGAACTATCCACATATAGTGAAGTGAAGTGAAGGACATATACGCTATGTGTATTAGAAGTGGAGGTGATGTACTTTTTCTTTTCTTTTCTTGGAGTCTTACTAAAGTCTGACCTTGGGCTATTGTGGGGTAGTTCTTTGCGTTTTTGCGTCAGAGATGACTCAAGCGTCTGGATTTATGTGACTGAGGGGACTCACGTTTGAGTGGATGAGAGGGAGCTGTGTGCGTGGGTGAGCATCACACCACCAGATAATAGTGGGTTGCCATTGATGACATTGTCACATGACTTTCAGGAAAGGATAGGAGCAGAATTTACATTGAGAATATCTTATATATCTCAGAAATATCTCATAAAGTCTGCCTCTATTCAAATGAACTACAGTAGACATGAATATGTTAAACAACTCATGTTCTTACCAAATGTAAAATTATCTTAGAATAAAGTCATAAGGTTATCATGATTAAATCAAGATTGTCCAGGAGGAATACTAGCATTTGAACTGAGTAAGGATGTTTCACTACCAGAACGAGCTATTGTCACCCTTGCTTATGATTGACTAGTCAAATCACCGTGTGAATGTACACCGCTGTACAGAAGCTTGTCTATCTTTCTCTTGGCTAAGGATCTCATGCATGCAAGTGGGGGCCATGTGACCGCGACGACTGTAACACAGCCCGTGCTGAGACCTGCGCATCAGTCTGATGGACCAGACCCCCAGGATCCCCTCCAGTCACATGTTCTTCATAGACTCTGTGACCGGCGAGGTGTCTCTCACTGAGGACGGTGAGTTACAGGCCCCTCACTCAACTGCCCCTACCCCACCCCCATCTCACATGTATAACCTTCCTGGCCCCTACCCCATCCCCATCTCACAGGTATGACCTTCCTGACCCCTACCCCATCCCCATCTCACATGTATTACTTCCCTGGCCCCTACCCCACCCCCATCTCACAGGTATAACCTTCCTGGCCCCTACCCCATCCCCATCTCACAGGTATGACCTTCCTGGCCCCTACCCCATCCCCATCTCACATGTATTACTTCCCTGGCCCCTACCCCACCCCCATCTCACATGTATAACCTTCCTGGCCCCTACCCCACCCCCATCTCACAGGTATAACCTTCCTGGCCCCTACCCCATCCCCATCTCACAGGTATAACCTTCCTGGCCCCTACCCCATCCCCATCTCACAGGTATAACCTTCCTGGCCCCTACCCCATCCCCATCTCACAGGTATGACCTTCCTGGCCCCTACCCCATCCCCATCTCACATGTATTACTTCCCTGGCCCCTACCCCACCCCCATCTCACAGGTATAACCTTCCTGGCCCCTACCCCATCCCCATCTCACATGTATTACTTCCCTGGCCCCTACCCCACCCCCATCTCACATGTATAACCTTCCTGGCCCCTACCCCATTCCCATCTCACAGGTATAACCTTCTTGGCCCCTACCCCACCCCCATCTCACATGTATTACTTCCCTGGCCCCTACCCCATTCCCATCTCACAGGTATAACCTTCCTGGCCCCTACCCCATCCCCATCTCACAGGTATAACCTTCCTGGCCCCTACCCCATCCCCATCTCACAGGTACAACCTTCCTGGCCCCTACCCCATTCCCATCTCACAGGTATAACTTTCCTGGCCCCTACCCCACCCCCATCTCACAGGTATAACCTTCCTGGCCCCTACCCCATTCCGATCTCACAGGTAGAACCTTCCTGGCCCCTACCCCATCCCCATCTCACAGGTACTTCCCTGGCCCCTACCCCATCCCCATCTCAGAGGTATAACCTTCCTGGCCCCTACCCCATCCCCATCTCACAGGTAGAACCTTCCTGGCCCCTACCCCACCCCCATCTCACAGGTATAACCTTCCTGGCCCCTACCCCATTCCCATCTCACAGGTATAACCTTCCTGGCCCCTACCCCATCCCCATCTCACAGGTACTTCCCTGGCCCCTACCCCACCCCATCTCAGATGTATAACCTTCCTGGCCCCTACCCCATTCCCATCTCACAGGTAGAACCTCCCTGGCCCCTACCCCATTCCCATCTCACAGGTAGAACCTCCCTGGCCCCTACCCCATTCCCATCTCACAGGTAGAACCTCCCTGGCCCCTACCCCATTCCCATCTCACAGGTAGAACCTCCCTGGCCCCTGCCCCATCCCCATCTCACAGGTGACATAGTATCATGCTCCATCTCCATCCCCATCTCATACGTGACACACAGTGATGCTTTCAGGGATCACAGAGATATCTGTACATTACTGCAGGTGTCCTATATATTCCTGCAGGTGTCCCTACCCATGTGTCCTTTGCCTCTAGTCTAGAATAATGGAAAGCAGTCATCTGACAAATGTCAAACACTGTAAACTTTCATCCAATGTTTTATTTGACTGTTCATTGTAAAATGTCATTATGTAATGGAATGGGTGAAGCATCAGGATACTGCAGTTGTGTTGTTGTCTTTTTAGTCCCCCCCGGGCTTTCCTAAGCGACCACGGTGTGCATTATTAATGTCACTCTTACCCCTAGGCTTTCCCCTGCCTGAGTCCCTGTAGCCCGAGGTTCCGTTCCAGCGGTTGGTGTGTGTGTGTGTGTGTGTGTGTCCATAATGTCGAAGATTGTTCAATCAAAACCTACATTTGTTTCTGACTTAGCGGTTGTGATTGAATAGGGATCAGTCTCTGTGCTCTGTGCCAGGCCAGTGTCGCCGTATCTGCACCTGGTTTACTTTACAGTCGGACCGTTAGCTTGTTATTCAACATTTATAATATTAGCCAAGGCCCAGTGCTTGAATCAGCACCAAATCGCTAAAGCTGTGTAAATAACTGGAAACATCTGACATTATCAAAAAGAGGAAAACAGGAAGTTCTGTTACTGCTCAGTGGTATGGATCTTATCTGCATCTCCATCAGCATTTATTATTCTGCAAAACAATAGTCTGTTTTCTATATGTAGGTCCTTACGACGATGGAACAATAGTCTGTTTACTAGTTACAGGTGCTTACAACAATGGAACATGGTCAGAAATGCAAACTCAAGACCTCAAGACAGTAACGCAAACTTGAGAACATAGAGTCATGATTTGCTGTGAATATGTGCATTTCTACATTTCATTGTGGTCTATGGGTGTCGCCACAGTAACTCCCCTCCTCCTCCTCCTCCTCTTCCCCCTCTCCTCCTCCTCTCCTCCTCTCACTCACGCCAGCTCCATCCGCCCACTGAAAACGTGTGGACTCAAAACATGTGGTATCAAAACGTGGGCAGATTTGATCTTTTTTTTCATATTTTCAATGTCAATTTACCAACCTAAAATGTGGACAGGCAAAATCTCAAACATGTCATACAAATTTCTGCCGGAACATGTGTGACTGAGTGAGTGAGTGAGTGAGTGAGTGAGTGAGTGAGTGAGTGAGTGAGTGAGTGAGTGAGTGAGTGAGTGAGTGAGTGAGTGTGTGAGTGAGTGAGTGTGTGAGTGTGTGAGTGTGTGAGTGAGTGAGTGAGTGAGTGAGTGAGTGAGTGAGTGAGTGAGTGAGTGAGTGAGTGTGTGTGTGTGTGTGTGTGCGTGGCTCAGGTTTAAAATACAAGACTACACTGTCCTTGAGATTCTCAAACCCTCATAAAAAATATCATCTGCTGGTCAAAATGCTATTACAATATTACAATTAATTAGGCTATAACTTGTATTGTAGGGGCAGAACACAACACCATATCTACATGTCCATGTAAAGAGGTAACAGTATAGAATCCACCACTGGTCGACCGTGCCCACATGATGGGAAAAGCCTCTCTCCACCCACTCTGCCTTTACCACCATGTGTATGTAGGTGGTAGGACTCACAGCTGTGCAGTTACCAAACAGATGAGTGGGTCATGTTGAAAGACTCTGAGTATAACTGGGAGCCCTTTACTATCGGCAGTATGGAAAGTCATTTCTCTACTCAGTGAAATGTTGTGCAACACGTATGCATTATGCTGATGGGTTTTTCTTCCATTATGCCATTTTCTTTCAAAATATTTTCCTTCAGTCATTGATAGTGATATAGGTGCACATTGGTTGTTGATCTCAAGAAGCATTGCTTCTTTGAAAAATTGTGATTTTCAAACACTATGAGAATTTCTTGATGACGTGATGAGCAAGAAAATACCCTCCCTCTGGCTAGAAACCTGTTGTAGGTTTTTGAAAATCACTGATGTCTCAGATTTAAAAAAAGACAAATGTAGGACCTTTCTTCTTATCTTTTTAACCACAAGTCATAGAAACACGCCATTTTCACATATGTCGACACCGGTATGGTGCTGGAGCTAATGAATATGTGGCTGAAAAGTGGTGGAATTGCCCTTTTAAGGTGACGTAGAAGACAGAGCGTGCACTGCAAGCTGTTAAAAAAAAGCAATGAAAGCAAGACATTACATTAGCTACGGTGTACTCTACTCATCCATTTTTAGAGCAACCAGGTCATCAATCACGTTGTTATATACTACATCTCTTCAAAGCACTGAGGCCCTGAAACACCATAACACTGGTTATGGGAAGTCGTGAGAAGAGGGACTTGTGTATACACAGCCTCTGCGTTTGGGGAGCCATCTCCAAAACAATGAAGTGGAAGTGTGACAGTGGGTTGAGGAGATGCACATGCCCCCCTGTATCTCTGCCGGTGACCGCTCCTTCTTCGGTGCTGTTTCATGGGGCCCTCTGAGCTAATCATACTGCCCTGTCCGGCCCTGTCCGGCCCTGTGCTTTAAATCAGTGGAAGCCCCCCCCCCATCCAACATGTATGAGCTTTTGTACATTGACTCAGCGCTTTATAATTTAAACACCTCACAGGTTTCCCTCTCTAGTAAAGCCTAGGTGTCTATACTTTACTAGAAAGAAAGAGAGAAGGAAAGAGAGTGAGTGGGAACAGCTGAAGGGGGCCTCAATCCTACAATCCTGCAGTGCAGAGAGACCGTTGAATTTACTATGTTCAGTTTATGAGCTGTTCCGTGCCTTCCCTGCTTCCCTGTGTGGTGTCTAGGTGAAGTGGAGTGGGGGGGGGGGGGGGGGGTCTGGTAGGGAACAGACTGGAGGGGGAATTCCCAGAGATGCTGTTCACTGTCAGCAACGAGGGAGTCATCTCTCTCAACGCCCCACTAGACAGAGAGACTCAGGACCAGGCGAGTGGCCACACAGTTTTCATTCATATTGTATCGTACCTCCTTGTCTTTAACATATAGTAAGGACTTGTTAGGACTGTGAACGCATCGTCATGTCATGTGATGTACGGCATTACACTGTGAGAACAGAGGAAAATCGGTGTTAACAAGAAAAGGAGGATCATGACTCAAATCACAACGTGTCTTTTTTCCTCCTCGGCAGTTTTCCAAAAAGCTAAGCTCCAAAGCTGTACAGGATTAGATAAACATCAATTTTTTTGGCACAGGTTGTCTTTGGGGTCATTCCGCAGAGTAACAAGCAACGTGTTTGGCCAGAGACCTTAACTGCTCACTGCTCTGACACAAGTAAGGAGAAATCCATCAGGTTATTGGAGGTTCTGTTTCTACAGAAAGCCCTCGGAGAGTCTATTCTGTCTGAACCTTACCTATAGCACAGTAATCATAAAGCCAGATCTCCCTCTCCCCTCCTTATCCTCTCTCCCTGCCCGGCAGTGACTGTCACCTATCATGATGGAGCTGTCATGTTCCAGCATGCATCACACATGAGTCACAGCCTATTGATCCACCTCCTCACGCAACACAACACGAGTGAGGCAGTCCAGGTTCCCTGATTGCGATGGTTCCACGCTGACTGACTGAGACTCGTATGTCCGTGCCATGTGACTCTTACAGCTGATGGAGGGAAAAGGGAGGAGAGGAGGAGGGGATGCATGCACGTGTACAGTACCTCTCTCTTGGTGTTGACAGAGTTGCGTGCCCGCATGATGAATCATCTCTGGACGAGCTGAATGGCAGCCCAGGAATCAATGGACACACTGAGTGTTAGCACTGTCACTGCCTATCGTTCACCTAATGGCTTCATCTTCTAAAGACAGGTCAGAGTGAAAGGGGAGAGAGGGGGGTACTCTAAAAAAGCAATTTCATTCACACACATACACCCCACACACCTCCCATACCCCTATCTATTCCAAGAAAGCTCAATAAATAACGAATACAAAATCGTTGGGGCTTTATCTCAGACTGTGGTTCCAGTGTGTAATTGTGCATCGTTCAATACAGAACATGAAGATCTTTCCATGGCTGAGAACTGGCGCTTTGTGTTATTCCAGTGTGAAGGTCTGTGGTCTCACTGTGCGTCCACACAGGGAGATTTGATCTGGACACTTTGTGAAAGCACATGTCTGATAGTTCCAGATCAGCATCGTGGTGGAGCGTCCGGACGGCAGGGAGATCGCCAAGCCTGTGGAGCTGAGAGTGATGGCGGACGATGCCAACGACAACAGGCCCACGTTCCCTACCACACAGTACCACACCGTGGTCGAGGAGCTTGCCCCACGGCGTGAGGCGCAACCCTCGGAACACTCATACTACAGACAACTCTGGAACATACTGGATCACAAAGGCCTTTTGTTTACGCTTAAAACGAAATACTCCGAAATAAAAAACGATGGAGAAATTCATCAGGATGCTCAAAATAGGATTCTGTGTTTCTCACTTGAGGGTTCAAAGAAAATGTGTTTTTGCCCACACACTAATCTGTGAGGACGTTGCTCTTTTCCCAGGGACAGAAATCCTCACGGTTCAAGCAGCCGACAACGATGATCCGAAAACCGATAACGTGACAATCTTCTAGCGGCTGGTTGGCCAGATCCTAGAGAGCTCTAGTGCCTTGTTCCAGGTGGACCGTGACTCTGGGGTCATCTCAGTGCAGGCAGGCAACCTGGAGGGAGCTGCCCCACAGTACACACTGACCATCACTGCCGAGGACGCTAAAGGTGACCAACAGTGCTGCACGGCAATGTGGTTCTGTGGTGTTAGGGAGAGGGGTGAGGGATTACTTCCACAAAGATAATGTATACATAGTACAATGTAAAGATAATCCAGAGATACTCTATAGTAGTAACCTATTGTGATATGTAGACAGGTGCAGTGGTAGGGTAAATGAGTTTTAGACTAGCAGATGTAATGTTGGAGGTTTTCCCTCTGCTTCTTCTGAGGAGAATATTGTTTAAATATGACACTGCAGTGACTGATGATCATGATTAAGACTGAAGGCATCAGTATGACAGAGGCATGCCAAACTAAGTGACTCACTGATGGAGCCTGTCTCTCTCTGATGATGATTTCCTTTGCAGGCTTAAACAGCTCCTGTACTGTGGTTGAGACAGTGCAGGACGAGAACGACAACCCACCCGTCTTCACTCAACACGAGGAGCCTTTACCCAGGCTGAAGAGAGGACCGACAGCGTGATTTTTGGTTTGGGGGGGGATAGAAGTGATTCAGAGCACTCATTGCAAATCTATCTGCTTAGACAGTATATTCGTTTTTTTCTTTTCTGTTGAATGGCAGCTGTTTGAACTCTCCCTCCAGGTCACTGATTTGCTTTCCCAGAGGGGAGAGAGATGGAGTGCTTTTAGGGGGATCCAAGCTTAAATCTCAGGCTTATACAAATGTAGGACCTTCATTTGAGCCAGTTCGCTACAGCAGTGAAGTAATCCTTCAGCAACAGAAAATGTGAATTGTTACGTGGCTTATAATTAATGGACAATGAATTAAGTCAAGTCTGAAATGTAAAAGTGGGAGTTACAAACTTCAGAAGCATTAAAAAAATTTAAAAAAATGTATCTCAAATACGCTACACGTTTGACATTTCCTGCATTGCAGGACAGTTCTCCTACAACAGGGTGATCAAATTAATATGCTACATCTGTGGAGATGGAAGCGTATTATTGTAGGGTTTATTTCTCATTGTGCTCCAAATGGACAATGTTCTCTGAGTTAATCTGAATAAGCCTCAGATGAGTCCTGTGAGAATCCTTTATTTATAGAATAAGGCAAATCCCCAGCGTCACCATAAGAAAGCTCTAAATGATATCCCTGACACTTGCGGCAGTCAGAACATTTCACATCTTCATAGGAAAATCGTTGCACTGAGCAACATTTACTATCACGTCTGAGCTCACCGGTAAAAAAAAAAGTAGTTTTTAATGAAATATGAAATACTTTGTTAAAAGTGAAAAAATGCATCCCTTCTAGTACAGAAATGAACTGCATCGTTCTGCAATTTTGTCAAGAAAGAAAACTCATACGAGCTCTCGTTAGCCGCACAGTGTTGTCATCTCCTCTGGTTCGGGGGGAGTGTAGCTGAGCCTACCATTGAAATGGACCTCAGTCTTAACATAAAGGCTATTTCTGATCTATGAGAGCATCTCTGGGGACAGTCAGTGTTTCCAGTGGTCTTTTCCATAGTCAATCCTCATGAATAATGAAGTCACCGCTGAGGTCTCCATGAGACAACATTTGGTTAGTGCTGGCCTCAAGGTATGCAGTATACGGGCCAAAGATAGACCCTTTTCTAACACACTGTTACGGAGCAGAAAACAGTCTAGACCCACACCTCCTGAATAATACAGGAGACAGGATAGTCATCTTAAAATGGGGACTTGACAATGGGACACAAAGCTCTCGTTGTCCTCACTGGTGCTAAGTCAATGTAAACCCCAACTGTGCTTGTTAAGTTCAGATGCTCTCAGAGTGAGAGAAGGTACTGTTACGATACAGTAGACGTGCCCTGCCTTCATATTCTAGAGTCATCCCAGAGTCATCCCAGAGTCATCCAGTGTCTTCTTCATTGGGTGCATGCCATGACAAAAGATTTACAGCTCATTTTGGATTCTCATTTTGGATTCTCTATGCACCTCAACAATGCTGTCAATCATGTTTTGAGTCGATGCCAGCCCCAGGCTCATGTTCTCTCACTCTGGCACGCACACGCACGCACACGCACGCACGCGCGCGCACACACACACACACACACACACACACACACACACACACACACACACACACACACACACACACACACACACACACACACACACACACACACACACACACACACACACACACACACACACACTGAGGTGGAAAAAGCTCTTGAGTGGGTCACGCCAGAGTGCCCCTGCTTTTTCCAGCAACATGTGAACGGGTTTGTAGGGAGCTGGCAGGTGAGTGATGAGGCCCATGGTATCAGCGACCCTCTAGCCCGGGCAGGCAGATCAGAGACTCTACCGCTTCAGTGGAGGGCCACAGTGAGTGGCTGATTAAAGGACTCCCAAGCAGAGAGATTGGAGGTGTGTGAATGAAGGTCAACAACACAGGACCACACGGAACATGCCTGCATACACACACCAGACCTGGGTCAAATACACTGTACATAACCTAGATTATGTCAAATATGTTCAAATATTTGAAATGCACTTGATATGGTTTGCCTGGAACAACGGAACCAATGGAGTAGTCCTAAAAATGCAAATTCCAAACTAAATCCATCTAATACTAAATAATATACTTTTAAACTATTTCTCAAACAATCACATGTATTTTATTAAGCCCTTTTCAGCAGTTGTCACAAAGTGCTTTACGGATACCCAGCATAAAAACCCCAGAGAGAAAGCTATGCAGATAGTAGCCCCTGCTTCATTATCTTTTTCTTCTCCCTGTCCTCGTCCCCCCCTCCTCTCTCCCTTTCTCCTCTCACCTTTTTCTCTACCTCCTCCCCCCCTCTCTTAGTACGGCCCCTTCCACCTGACAGAGGATGCTCCTTTGGGAGCCACGATAACGGCGGTGTTGGCATGTGATGCTGATGAGAGGGGAGGAGACAGCTGGCAGGTGAGTTACAGGCTGGAGTCTGGCAATGAGGAGGTGTTCACACCGGTCACAGACAAGCAGACCAATGAGGTTTCACTCATCCTCTCCAAGGTACGTCAATCTCCTTCATTCAACAGTCTCTATTCTCTCTTGTTCATTCACAAATAAGACAACCCAGAGAGCCCTAGATGTCGATTGAATAAGAGGCATTTTAACATGATCTCAACATGGTAATAATAACTACGTAGAAATATTCAATATTGACTCTTAATAATTATGCATTTTAGTAAGTAACCATAAGGAAAAGATACATGCATATTGAATCTTGCTTTGTATATCCCTTTCTGTGTCTCTTCATACACGCACATGTGGGCATTTCCACAGCACGTGTCCCAAAAATAAGCCATGGCACAAACAATAGTTTATCCCCAAATAATCTGAGCCCATCCCTGGGGTGTCTCTCTGGCTTTTCCCTGGTCTCCTGTAATCCCCTCCACGCTCCCAGCCCCGCCCCAGCACCGCCCTGCCTCAGCTCTCTCCCCTGGCTTGGACAGGAGGGCTTTGGAGAGAAGAGAGGGAGTGTTTGTCATTGTTTGTGTACCCATTCTCTGGAAGCGGGGCAACTACGTTCTACCGCTCTATGGGAGAAGAGGACTGTTACCTATATTCCGCAGAGGTAAACCAGGAGTTGCCTCCGGTATTGTCTAAACTGATACAGGACTGGAGCACAAC
This sequence comes from Oncorhynchus mykiss, assembly GCF_013265735.2. NCBI lineage: Eukaryota > Metazoa > Chordata > Actinopteri > Salmoniformes > Salmonidae > Oncorhynchus > Oncorhynchus mykiss. The sequence continues at coordinate 18,137,756 of NC_048590.1, forward strand.
CCCTTTGCATTGTCTCTGATGAACCCTGCCATACAGTAATGACATGCTGTATAAGGCTCTGACATAGGCCTACTGTAGCCAATTTTGAACCACCACATTCAGTGAATATTTAGTGTAGGAGTTACAGGCTTAAAGCCAGCCAACGACCGTCCGTCTGATAAAATAGCTTGTTAGCACATCCGAGCACGCTCACTAACATGTTGCCTTGTGGCGAGACTGAGACAGCCCAGAGGGTAGTCCCGTTGTCTCTATAACAGCAGCTTGCACGACGTCTAACTGAATAATGACACAGTGCCATTAGTCTGTGGAAAGTAATTACCTGTTTACCACACAGGCAAGGGCACCGCTAACTAAACACTAGCTAATCTGTCTCTCTGGTGCTGTGCTACGGTTGTTTCGATAGCGTGAGGATAATATCAATGAGAGTATTCAGCTCCTGCTGTGCTGTAGGCGTGTGTGTCTGAGGTTGGGTGTAGCATGCTAATCCACGTGACCTGGTCAGGAAAAACTCTGGGCCTTTTTTCTACCAGGCCCATGTCAAGCACGTGTTCTGTTCAGATGTGAATGAGAGAGGATGGCGTCGAAAAATGTGTGTTTGGTGGCCGTGTGCTAGGTGGCAGGTGCACATAGCTGATTCAACCATTTTCAGAAGGGAAGAATAGAGATTACAGATGAACACACACACACACACGCGCACTACACATGCCATACACACGCACGCACACACACACACACACACATACACACACACACACACACACACACACACACACACACACACACACACACACACACACACACACACACACACACACACACACACACACACACACACACAGTACTACTTCTTTGATCTTATTACAATCTTGATATAAAAGAGGGGATCACTAGCAATCGTCTCCTTCTTTTTAAACCCATTGAGCTGGAGACTCTCATGCTTCAAGTGTCCCCATTTAACCTAGAGGGCCGCCCTCCACACAGCAACTTAAGGCCAGCAACGGCAGCTGAGGGGTGTTTGGATTCTTCTGGTTGTTGCCTGATACAAACCTGCACTTCACTTCCAGTCAGCACCATGAGTCACTCCAACACTGATCAACGTCTGTGTTTTTTCTCTAGCAACAGAGGTAGCTATTTGGGCCAATCGACATGTTATGAGCAACAGCAATCACTTCATTTCACCAGAACGTAGACAGCACAAGGGGATACAATCCTGGGCTATGACCTCACAGAGTAAGCATAGCAATGGCTGTCCACTAACGGGATTCTCCATCACACTCAGGATTCATGTCAGGTGACACTTGAATCAAATGCCCGTCCCTATCATTCCAGTTTCCATTTTACGGTGGGAATAAAACTCCTCTCTCCTGGTAAATCATCTTGTCTGGCGGTATTATGCAGGTGACGGTATTATAGAGGCATTGTTTAGAGTCACTGTGTATTGTTCCACAACCCTTTCCTTTCCAGTAGGATCAGCCTGTAAATCTGTGGAACACGCCGATTAGCAGCAGACATATGCAGGCTCTTTCTGACCTCCTGTGTTTGCTCCAATAGATAAAATCTGCTGTTTTCTGGGAAATGTTAGTAAAGCTCTCCCATGATTATTTTCCTGGTGTTCATTCTTGCACCGTTGAACACTATGTTCCCATGTTTTACAGCTATTAGAACACTACAAGTCGGTAGTTTACATACACTTAGGTTGGAGTCATTAAAACTCGTTTTTCAACCACTCCACAAATTTCTTGTTAACAAAATATACTTTTGGCAAGTTGGTTAGGACATCTACTTTGTGCATGACACAAGTGATTTTTCCAACAATTGTTTACAGACAGATTATTTGACTTATAATTCACTGTATCACAATTCCGGTGGGTCAGAAGTTTACATACACTAAGTTGATTGTGCCTTTAAACAGCTTGGAAAATTCCAGATAATGATTTCATGGCTTTAGAAGCTTCTGATAGGCTAATTGACATAATTTGAGTCAATTGGAGGTGTAACTGTGGATGTATTTCAAGGCCTACCTTCAAACTCAGTGCCCCTTTGCTTGACATCATGAGAAAATCAAAAGAAATCAGCCAAGACCTCAGAAAATAATTGTAGACCTCCACAAGTCTGGTTCATCCTTGGGAACAGTTTTCAAATGCCTGAAGGTACCATATTCATCTGTACAAACAATAGTAAGCAAGTATAAACACCATGCCGTCATACCGCTCAGGAAGGAGACGCGTTCGGTCTCCTAGAGATGAACGTACTTTGGTGCGAAAAGTGCAAATCAATCACAGAACAACAGCAAAGGACCTTGTGAAGATGCTGGAGGAAACAGGTACAAAAGTATCTATATCCACAGTAAAAACAAGTCCTATGTCGACGTAACCTGAAAGGCCGCTCAGCAAGGAAGAAGCCACTGCTCAAAAACCGCCTTAAAAAAGCCAGACTACGGTTTGCAACTGCACATGGGGACAAAGATCGTACTTTTTGGAGAAATGTCCTCTGGTCTGATGAAACAAAAATAGAACTGTTTGGCCATAATAACTATCCTGATGTTTGAAGGAAAGAGGGGGATGCTTGCAAGTCGAAGAACACCATCCCAACCATTAAGCACAGGGGTGGCAGCATCATGTTGCTGGGGTGCATTGCTGCAGGAGGGACTGGTGCACTTCACAAAATAGATGGTATCATGAGGCAGGGAAATTATGTGGATATTTTGAAGCATGACATCAGTCAGGAAGTTAAAGCTTAGTCGCAAATGGGTCTTCCAAATGGACAATGACCCCAAGCATACTTCCAAAGTTGTGGGAAAATGGCTTAAGGACAACAATGTCAAGGTATTGGAGTGGCCATCACAAAGCCCTGACCTCAATCCTATAGAACATTTGTGGGCAGAACTGAAAAAGTGCGTGCGAGCAAGTGTAACAGTATAACTTTAGACCGTCCCCTCGCCCATACCCGGGCCCGCACCAGGGACCCTCTGCACACATCAACAACAGTCGCCCTCAAAGCATCGTTACCCATCGCTCCCCAAAAGCCACTGCCCTTGCAGAGCAAGGGGAACCACTACTTCAAGGTCTCAGAGCGAGTGACGTCACCGATTGAAACCCTATTTAGCACGCACCACCGCTAACTAGCTAGCTATTTCACATCCGTTACACAAGGAGTCAAACCTGACTCAGTTACACCAGCTCTGTCAGGAGAAATGGGACAAAATTCACCCAACTTATTGTGGGAAGCTTGTGAAAGGCTGCGCGAAACATTTGGCCCAAGTTAAACAATTTAAAGGCAATGCTACCAAATACTAATTGAGTGTATGTAAACTTCTGACCCACTGGGAATGTGATGAAAGAAATCAACGCTGAAATAAGTCATTCTCTCTACTATTATTCTGACATTTCACATTCTTAAAATAAAGTGGTGATTCTATCTATCTAAAACAGGTTAATTTTACTAGGATTAAATGTAAAGAATTGTGAAAAAACGTACTTGGCTAAGATGTATGTAAACTTCCGACTTCAACTGTGTGTTAGTGCATGCACTTCCATATGAACAGCATTTATATGGCAACCTGTATGCATGTAGGTGCTGGACTTCAAGAGGGAGAGCGAGTACATCCTGCTCCTTAGTGCTGAATATCCGGTGGCCCTGGTCTGAGGGAGGTATGGGTCAGCATTCACGGCAACCGTCTCCATCTATGTGGACGATGTCAACGAGGGCCCCATCCTGTCCCAGAACCACTATGAGGTCACCGTCAGAGAGGGGGAGGAGCCAGGACGGGTTATTGTCACTATTCTTGGATATGACCCAGACTCACACCCAATCAGGTGAAACATCATTCATTGGAAATAATGAAAAAAATAAAATGAATTCACAGTTTAAAGGCATTAATAAGGGTGTTATCCCACCCCGCCTATACTTTTGTCCAGATACTCGCTCAGAGGAGACAGAAATAGGTATTTCTCTAATGGGAAGTACTCAGGTGAGCTGAAGACCATCTAGGCCTTGGACAGAGAGGAAAACAGTACCTACACCATGGAGACCATGGTTGAAGATGGGACGTAAGATGGTTTTCTGAGAATAATGTATATTTCTATATTTCCAGACAGAGCCTTCAGGGCAGCTTAGACCTTGGCCTTCTGTTTGTCCCAGTGGGTGTCAAATTTAATAAGGCAAGGCTAAAGCAATACTTCCATTGACAATTCAAGACCAGACAGTATTCAGTGACAAAGTAATAAGCAGGGAGTGAGTCATGCGAAGTGACAGCCAGTGTGTCGCTAGCTAGCTGCTGGGTGTAGAGTGGGAAGTGAGGAGGGGGCTTATGTTGTATAGAAAACTCCAATCCAATCCTCCCCCACACTAGATAGGCATGACTCAGAACCGAACAGAAGACAGACTTGCAGTGTCTGAGAGCTGCACACGGCACCTCTCCAATTACCCGCTGCCCTTATCCCTCGCAGGCACTTATTATCACATTGAGTGAAAAATCTTTTCAGACTGGTCCATTACCTGAAGAATGGGGGCTCTGACTCACATCTTGAGTCCACACTTATAGAGGCTAGAGAGGACAGTGGTGTTAATTGGTGGAGATACTGTATTATGTTGGTTGGATCGAAGTGTACAGGTATCAGAAACATTAAAAAATCTGCGTTGTCGTTCAGAGAGGTTGTGCTTTCTAATGTCCCTCTCTGTGCTCGTCAAAGCCAATCCAGCATCACCCAATACGACATCACCCAGTACACCATGAGGACTGTTGTTAACAATGATTCAATGGGTACTAATATAAATTAAAACTGTACTATTTGCCTCCCAGGGAACTCTTCTCTGTCCTCCTCCACCCTGGTGATAGTCCATGTCCTGGATGTGAACGACAACAGTCCTGTTTTGGTGGGGGACTACTCCTGGAAATACCTGTGTACCCCTCGCTGGGAGGACCAGGCCTTGGTGCTGGCATCCCGGGGACGGCGATGGTCCCCAGGCTCAACTTGGCAGGCTCAACTTGTCCCTCTGCAGTGACGCCACCGTGCGCGGCAACTGTAAACTCACCACCATCAATGGTCTGCCTCATCATCCATCTTCTGTAATTTTTCACTAAGACATTTTTTATTTTACCTCGAAGCGAGCATAAAAGGCATTTAGCTCGTCCGGTAAGCTCGGGTCACAGGCCAGCTCGTGTCTATGTTTCCCTTTGTCGTTCGTAATAGTTGCCACATCCAACGAGCATCAAAGCCGGTGTAGTGGGATTCAATCTTAATCCTGTATTGACGTATTGCTTGTTTGATGGTTCGTCTGAGGGCATAGTGGGATTTCTTATAAGCGTCCGGATTGGTGTCCCACTCCTTGATATCGGCAGCTCTAGACTTTAGCTCGATGCGGATGTTGTCTGTAATCAATGGCTTCTGGTCGGGATATGTACGTACGTTCACTGTGGGGACGTCTTCGTCGATGCACTTATTGATGAAGCCAATGACTGAGTTGGTATACTCCTCAATGCCATTGGATGAATCCCGGAACATACTCCAGTCTCTGCTAGCAAAACAGTCCTGTAGCATAGCATTCCCCTTCATCTGACCACTTCCGTATTGAGCGAGTCACTGGCACTTACTGCTTTAGTTTTTGCTTGTAAGCAGGAATCAGGAGGATATAATTATGGTCAGATTTACCAAATGGAGGTCAGGGGAGAGCTTTGTATGCATCTCTGTGTGTGGAATAAAGGTGGTTTATAGTTTTTTTCCCTCTGGTTGCACATTTAACGGATATAAGTTTGGCTGCATTAAAGTTACCGGCCACTAGGACCACCGATTCTGGATGAGCAATTTCTTGTTTGCTTATGGCCTTATAGAGTTGGTTGAGTGCGCTCTTAGTGCCAGCATCGGATTGTGGTTGTAAATAGACGGCTACGAATGATATAGATGGGAACTCTCTTGGTAGATAGTGTGGTCTACAACTTATCATAATGTACTCTACCTCAGGCGAGCAATACCTTGAGTTTAATATTAGACATTGCACACCAGCTGTTATTGACAAATAGACACCCACCCCTACCTTTGTCTTACCAGATGTAGCTTCTCTGTCCTGCCGGTGCATGGAAAATACCGCCAGCTCTATATTATCGGCGTCGACTCGGTGAAACATACGATTTTAGAGATTTTAATGTCCCGTTGGTAGGATAATCTTGATTGTAGGTCATCAATTTTATTTTCCAATGATTACACATTGGCCAATAGAACGGATGGCAGTGGGAGTTTACTCGCTCGCCCATGATTTCTCAGAAGACAGCTCAACATCCGCCCTCTTTTTCTCCGTCTTTTCTTTCACACAAATGATGGGGATCTGGGCCTGTTCCCGAGAAAGCAGTATGTCCTTCGCGTTGGACTCGTTAAAGGAAAAAGCTTCTTCCAGTTCGAGGTGAGTAATCGCTGTTCTGATGTCCAGAAGTTATTTTCGGTCATAAGAGATGGTAGCAGCAACATTATGTACTAAATAAGTAAAAAAATAAGTTACAAACAACACCAGGAGCACGTAAAACGTCAGCCATCCTCTCCGGTGCCATTCTAGATCGAGGTGTTGTATTGGTTGAGTCTGTGTAAGAACCACTACCAGACAGCTAAATTAAAGTGACAAATTAGACCATTCTATTTGAATCGTCATGGGGATGTTAGACCTGACACTCACTGTGGTTACCCGTGTATCGGGTGACGTCACCGACAATAAAATGGTTTTCAAAATAGATAGGATGATAGGATGTAATTCAGATAGGATGTAATTCAGGGATCCATTCAGGCCACCTGTAGATCCACAGTCACATGTAGAGAGGATTGGAGTGAGTGCCACTGAGACACTGACTGGCAGTGGAAGTAAAAATGGCCCCTATCCTTTCTTCTGAGGCGCTCTGACTAGGCAGTGTCAGTAATACGCCTAATGGCCCTCTTCCTGTCGCTGTACTTGTCTGTAATGTGTCAGGCTGACATACATTAATCAGACTTGTCCACTTTGCTGTGCTGACATAGTCTCTATTGATTCACTGTGACAACATTTTGTCTTCGTTTTTTTCTCCCGCCCAAACTCTCTGACGCGTTATTAATGGAAGCAGCGGGGGCTGGCTGTAATTATATTTCCCCTTTAATTTGTGTGATGTCACAGCTGGGGCCCGCTGGGCTGAAAGGCTAAGAGGCTAAAAGTGTATTTTTCCCAGCAGTGCCTAGCAGCTGCAAGACTTGTCCCTAATAACACCTGCTGCAGACGTGCCATGGCGCACCTGTTTACCTCACCTTTGTGGTGCTTCGCCCTCCTCCTCCCTGACAACTGGGGAGGCTGGAGAGAGTGACGGAGGTGTGACGCTGCATCTGTGCCGTGCTTGTTCTGAGAGGGTACCAGTAGATTCCACTGTTCCTGTTCACGACAGAACAGAACAGAACAGACCGTCAGTCAATTATAATTAATCACACAGCAATCATTTACCTCTATATTTCCCATTATTCCTGGGCCGTGATAAAACCAGGTATATTTAAAACCCCCTCTCACATATACTATTCCTGTCAATGATGACGTCAAAGAAAGGTCACAATAAGAACCATTGAGACCAAGGGCTCCTCTACTATTTATGTCACTGACGCCTGCCGGCTGCAACCTTACCTAACAAGATGATATACAGTGCATTCGGAAAGTATTCAGACCCCTTGACTTTTTCCACATTTTGTTGCCTTCCAGCCTTATTCTAAAACTGATTCAATTGTTTTCCCCCCTTCATCAATCAACACAAAATACCCCTTAATGACAAAGAAAAAACAGGTTTTTAGAAATGGTTGGAAATGTATTAAAAATAAAAAACCTAAATATCAAATTTACATAAGTATTCAGACCCTTTACTCTGTACTTTGTTGAATCACCTTTGGCAGTGATTACAGCCTCAAGTCTTCTTGGATATGAGGCTACAAGCATGGAACACCTGTATTTGGGGAGATTCTCCCATTCTTCTCTGCAGATCCTCTCAAGCTCTGTCAGGTCCGATGGTGAGCGTCGCTACACAGCTATTTTCAGGTCTCTCCAGAGATGTTCGATCAGGTTCAAGTCTGGGCTCTGGCGGGCCACTCAAGGACATCCAGAAACTTGTCCCTAAGCCACTGCTGCGTTGTCTTGGCTGTGTGCTTAGGGTTGTTGTCCTGTTGGAAGGTTAACCTTTGCCCCAGTCTGAGGCCCTGTGCGCTCTGGAGCAGGTTTTCATCAAGGATCTCTCTGTACTTTGCTCCGTTCCCCACGGCATGACGCTGCCACCACCATGCTTCACCATAAGGATGGTGCCTGGTTTCCTCCAGACGTGACGCTTGGCATTCAGGCCAAAGAGTTCAATCTTGGTTCCATCAGACCAGAGAATCTTGTTTGTCCTTTAGGTGTCTTTTGGAAAACTCCAAGCGGACTGTCATGTGCCTTTTACTGAGGAGTGGCTTCTGTCTGGCCACTCTACCGTAAAGGCATGATTGGTGGAATGCTGCAGAGATGGTTGTCCTTCTGGAAGGTTCTCCCATCTCCACAGAGGATCTCTGGAGCTCTGTCAGAGTGACCATCGGGTTCTTGGTCACCTCCTTGAACAAGGCACTTCTCCCCGATTGCTCAGTTTGGCCGGGTGCCAGCTCTAGAAAGAGTCTTGGTGGTTCTAAACTTCTTCAATTTCAGAATGATGGAGTCCACTGTGTTCTTGAGGACCTTCAATGCTGCAGACTTTTTGTTGGTACACTTACCCAGATCTGTGCCTCAACACAATCCTGTCTCGGAGCTCTACAGACAATTCCTTCGACCTCATGGCTTGGATTTTTCTCTGACATGCACTTTCAACTGTGGGACCATATATAGACAGGTGTGTGCCTTTCCAAATCATGTCCAATCTATTGAATTTATCACAGGTGGACTCCAATCCAGTTGTAGGAACATCTCAAGGGTGAGCAATGGAAACAGGATGCACTTGAGCTCAATTTAGAGTCTCATAGCAAAGGGTCTGAATACTTATGTAAATAAGGTATTTCTGTTTTCTATTTGTAATACATTTGCAAACATTTCCAAAAACCTGTTTTCGCTTTGTCATTATGGGATATTGTGTGTAGATTTATGAGAAAATGTGGGGAAATGGAAGGAGTCTGAATACTTTCCGAATGCACTGTGCATCTGACATTACATACGGTAGGTACATAATGACACGTCAAACTGTGCAAGGCTGTGTGTAAAGTGTAATATACTATAATGTCTGTCAGACCTGAGGACCTGTCGTGGTAATAGTAGACGTTAGAAGAAGATAAGAATGTTCTTTGTGTTGATCCAGAGGTGTGTCACAGTCTCTCCATCTCTTTCAGAACAGAGGCACATGAAGGGGAACAGTGTCAGAGGCCAGCCAGGGGATTTTGCACCCCCACATAACAGCTAACAGTCTGATAGTAAACCTCTGTTTACGAGACGGGAGCTCCTGCCTCTATGGTATATGCCGCTGTATTTTGGATTCGTTCATAGATCAGTTAAAGTGTCAGAGCATTTGCACTAGAACCCCCCCCCCCCCCCCCCCCCCCTCCCAAAAAAAAAACAACCTTTGTCACCCTTTGGCCAGTTTGTTTGTTTTGAGTCACAGAGGCTCCACCACACACAAGTGACAGGGTCCCTCACACATACAGTACGTGTATGATAAACAGACCTAAGTCTTTCATCTGTTAGAATAATGTTGCTGTGGGCTGTTGATCATGTCAGTATTTTTCTCGTGTTTTCCAAAAACCTAGTTAATCAATCAGCCGTGGTTATTTATACATGGCTGTGAATTACATTTCCAATGAATTGGCCTGTATCCAAGGACTTTTTACTGAGTCCAAGCAGATGTTTAAAAATATATCTGAGGTAATGTTTTTCGTTCTCGCACGGGCTCTGGAGCTTTTGGAATTTCCCTCTGATGTTTACTTTGCTTTTAGACGCTAGCCAAAATGGACAAGATACCTCTGTGTATCGTCAGTCAAATTGGTCTTATAAGTAAACTGCAGGATCAAAATTATGTGAACACCTGCTCGTCGAACATCTCATTCCAAAATCATGGCCATTTGTGCACACTGAAACTGTAAAGGGCCTTACCCAAACTGTTGCCATAAAGTTGGAAGCACAGAATTGTCTAGAATGTCATTGTATGCTATAGCGTTAAGATTTCCCTTCACTGGAACTAAGGGGCCGAGCCCGAACCATGAAAAACAGTCCCAGACCATTATTCCTCCTCCACAAAACTGTACAGTTGGTACCATGCATTGGGGGCAGGTAGCGTTCTCCTGGCATCTGCAAAACCCAGATTAGTCCGTCGGACTGCCAGATGGTGAAGTGTGATTCATCACTCCAGAGAACGCGTTTCCACTGCTCCAGAGTCCAATGGCGGCGTGTTTTACACCATTCCTGCTGACGTTTGACATTGCGCATGGTGATCTTAGCCTTGTCTGAGGCTGTTAGGCCATGGAAACCCATTTCATGAAGCTCCAGACGAACAGTTCTTGTGCTGATGTTGCTTCCAGAGGCAGTTTGGAACTCGGCAGTGAGTGCTCGGACTCGGTTGCAGATGGCCATTGTTTGTTGTCCATTCCTTTCAGAGAGTATACATTTCTGTCAGCACCACCATTGTTCCGCTCTGGTAGCTGTGCTGTTATTACAGTCATGTCAATGGATTATTGAACTATCAAAAGAAACATGCAGTGTTTACAATCAATGTCACTTCTGGGCTTTCCTTTCACACTGGGCCATTGGAGCTGTAGTTACTCTGCAATGTCTGTCCTTTCTCTGAAAGCAAATAGGACTGGGTTGCGCATATGCTGGGTCTGTGTTCATGTGTTTTCTCCTGGCCCTCCCTCCCCTCAGAATATCTCCACAACTCAATCTTGTCGACAGCATCTGCTCTGTAAATAGAAAAGGACATCTCATAGATCCCTGTCAATTTGTTTCCTAATACGCATGTTGGAATAGAGTACTTGTCATCCTGAGACATAATGTTCAGACTGACTCAGTCTCAGGGCAGGTTGAGCCGCAGGTGCATCCTCTCACCCTGTCGCAGCCTGGTCTCAGCCCAGTCTGCCTGGTGATCCCCCCCTCTACAGCACACTGAGATTATTTAGTAAAACCCTGAGGCCTCAGGGGCATTGAGACGTTCTCTCCCTGTCATTGTGGTCTGCTCAGTGTGGCTGTGATTTGCTGATGAGGGCTGAATATGTCCCTGTACTGTGTGAGTGGTGTTGACTGTGTCTTAAATCACAGTGGCGGTGTGCCCGTGCAATGTGAAAGGAAACTGCAGGACCGCCGTTAAGCAGCAGCAAAGGCATGCCAACTGTCCAGTCCACCGTCAGCATCCTACTGGGAACCCTGGGGGTCATAGGTAAGAGTAGCTGCTGTTGGATTGTAGACTGAACACCTTTAAGCTACCAAGTTAAAACGGCAAGGTTAATCAATCAATCAAATGTATTTCTAAAGCCCCTTTTATATCAGCAGTTGTCACAAAGTGCTTGTACAGAAACCGAGCCTAAAGTAGAAGCAAACTGGTCCTTTGTGTAATTTTGTGTCATGATGATCTGAGTTTACTTAGGATCTTTTTTTCAGGATCTTACACTTGAGTGAGTCATGGGAGATTTTGGTACGGTTGGCTTGATTTTATCTTTCTTATTTATCCCAGGAATCATTCTAATCGTTGTGTTTGTGAGGCTGTCCTACCAGAACCCCAAACCGCCGTGCAAAACCAACCAGGAGAGAGAGCCCCTGAGGATCTCACTGTGAGGGTACTACCTGCATATGTCTCTGACTTTGCCCTTAGTAGAGCAATGATATAGTGAGAATGTTTATTCAGTAATGTGCATAGTATTTACCTAGTGGGTAGTTCTTGGATTGTGGTGGTATTTAGGCAGTGCATCTGGGGAAAAAAATCTACTTAATTTTTCTAGATTATTTTTATTTATTTACAGTAAATGTATTTGGGTACATCTTCTCAGTCTAAATCAACTAATGGCAGCTTAATGACTTATAATAATAATTTTAATAATCTTAATAATTTTCACAATTATGATAACATTATACCACCAGTAGGAGTAGTAACACCAATGACGATAACACCAATGATACATTTTAGGCAAATGAGGATTTTCTGAAATGGAGGCCACATATACTAAAATCTAAGGTCATTAACCCTTTAAAAATCCCTTACTAAAGAGATATGATTAATAATTCTGCTCCCAATGTAATTTCCCTTCATTTACATAGAGTAACACCAAGTGACACTTTAGATTTATACACACCAAATTATCAATGAAATCCTCAAATGTATGATATACTAAAAGGGTATGATTAGCTTGTAATTGTATTTAAAATAGACCACTCCCCCGTTAACAGTTTGCCACTGGAGGGAATCCGCTTGCGCGTTGTGGACCACACCTTCCAAGTCGTTTATTATTTTGCATAGAACGCATGCCTATCGTTAATCATCCATTATGTAATGAAAGATTTTCAAGGCGGTAACACCAATGACATAAAACTGAGGGACACATTATATTAGTAAATACATTTGTATTTTAATAGCATACTTTGATTTTATAGATCTATACAGTATGTTTAATACTTTTGTTTACTTTCAAGCAGTAAATATAATAGATAGATATCTCTAAATCCTCAAAAACATGTCAGAAAACAACCAGTCATACAGTATACTGTATATAGAGTTTGGCCAATGTAATCTCTTTCTGAACGTTCTGAGAGTGCCTCTTTTTCCTCCATAGCCATTGCTAAGTGATAATCGACGCATCTACGTCGTAATGTTTATTTGGGATTATTTTTAAAACCTCTGAAGATGTTCAGTGAAAGCAGATATGCAATTGGTTGACACCACAACACAGTAAAGACTCGGATACACATAGTCCTGAATGCTAATCATTAAAAACTTCTGTAAAAAATGCTGCTCTGTTTTGCTTGTTTACAGACCCATCATGAAAAAGTACTACTGAATTACTACACAACTTACTAGTGGTTTATGTAGTAATTTAAGTAGTAATGAGTGATACATTGGGACATTTCACTACTGGTGAACACAAATTATTTCCTACTCAAATCACTACATAATTCTCCCTTAATGACCACTGTATAACTACTGAGCATTTGGGTATCTACTACATTACTGCTGTACAGTATGCCTACTCCATCCCTATTGAATTACTACTGCCATCTGTGTGTGTAGTGTTGTGTCACTACGGATCACTACTGAATTGCTCCAGATCCTTTTTCATTTCCAACATAAACCCTTTGGAATTTTTTTTATTACTGTTTACCTATTCAAAATCACTATTGAGATCTTGTTTCACTACTGTGTCACGACTGTATAACTGTTGTTATGTCATTAAACAATGATATATGCATGTTTTATTTGTATTAGATGAATGACATATTAAATTACACATTTACACTTGTTTTGATAATCCATTTGAGGCCTTGTCTTCATTCAGATTTGCCTCAATTTCTTCAGATCCTCTTTTTTTTGTTGCAGCCACATTTCTCCACCACGTCACCTTTTAGAAAATAAAGAGAAGCAGAAGAGACAACCAATAATAAGCCATTATCAATCATCTGCTAACAGAGGTCACATAAGACAGCACAGAAAAGCATTCTTCTTATGTCAAAAGAGGTAAGTAGAATGAGTAAATATACCGATATGAACATACCCAACATTTGCATACAAACACACATACGGATTAACTAGCATGACATAAACAGGCTACATATCTACATTTCCATGTGGCTAGCAAACAGCTAAGCTAAACTCAATACATCTCTATGACAACGGCTATCAGCTAATACCGTTTTGGTTAGCAATCTTTTTGATGTAGTAAAAAGTTCTAGAAAATGGCTAAGCAACGGCATGAACGTATAAATAAAAATAAAATATAAAAGCGGTGCCAGCATAAGAGCTGTGAAAGACAGAATGACGAAGGATGGGAGAGGATTACATTCGGGATTGTCAAAAACAGTCGCTACGTCTTCCTGTTTTGCCTTCTTCTGAGGTTGCAAAAAACCGGGGTAGTCTGGCTGTAGTGTTGTGATACTTATTTACTACCAACATCAAGTAGTAAAAACTCTACTTGACTGCTAAATAGACAAGCCTGTGTAGTAAAGCTGTAGTGTTTTGAATACTCATTTAGTACCAACAATAAGTAGTAGTAATCTCTACATGATTACTCCCGGAAATGCTGTTGTTTTCCTGCGGAATACTACAAAACTTTACTTGTGTATCTTGAGTAGTGCATAATCTACACGTTCACTACACACTCCCTACTACACACATAGGATTTGTGTAGTGATTCAGTAGTACTTTGTCATGAGAGGTGGGTCATTTCATAGGGAATTGTCAGGAGACACTCTCGTATAGTTACATCAACAAAACATTGTGAATAAAGGTACTAACAAGTATTTTGTTGGATAATGTATATTATGTATAACATGCGTATCCCGTACATACGACTAAGAAAACTTGAAACCAACCATTATAAAAACCTGGCTGAACTCTCGTAATATATAGCTCTGACTACAACTCTACTGGGTCACAACTAGGACAAGGCCATTTTCTATCCCTAAATACTTTAAATAATGCATAAACATAAGGCAGTATAAATGGCATGTATTATATTTGATCATTGACAAAAACATATTTGAAATGTAACTATTTGTAATTTTAAAGTGTTTTTCATGGTTTTAAATGCCACCTCAATTCAAGAACCACCCTAGTTGTAGACTTTTGGCATTGCTTATCTACAGAATATATGACACATTTGTTGAGTTTAGTTATAGTATCTGTCATAGTTTGTGACACACACAATACCTAGTTGTTCTCGCAATTACAATATTATCATTAAGATTGCGTCATACTGCTATGCATTATGTTACATATACTTGTTATTTATTTATTTTAGCATGTAGCTATTTAAAATATTGACAAGTAATGATTTGTAAGAATCCGTAGGTTTTTCCTGTTTAATGTTGATTTTAAACCTTGTAATTAAATGCACAATGACAAATTGAATCTATTCTTTGCACCATATCATTCAACTGATTACATTTCACATTATAATACAGTGCCTTGCAAAAGTATTCATCCCCCTTGGCGTTTTTCCTATTTTGTTGCATTACAACCTGTAATTTAAATGTATTTTTATTTGGATTTAATGTAATGGACATAGACAAAATAGTCCAAATTGGTGAAGTGAAAAAAAAAAAAAAAAATAGCTTGTTTCAAAAAATTCAAAACGGAAAAGTGGTGCGTGCAAATGTATTCACCCCCTTTGCTATGAAGCCCCTAAATAAGACTTGATTACACACAGGTGGATTGTATTTATCATCATTAGTCATTTAGGTCAACATTGGATCATTCAGAGATCCTCACTGAACTTCTGGAGAGAGTTTGCTGCACTGAAAGTAAAGGGGCTGAATAATTTTGCACGCCCAATTTTTCAGTTTTTGATTTGTTAAAAAAGTTTGAAATATCCAATAAATGTCGTTCCACTTCATGATTGTGTCCCACTTGTTGTTGATTCTTCACAAAAAAATAAAGTTTTATAACTTTATGTTTGAAGCCTGAAATGTGGCAAAAGGTCGCAAAGTTCAAGGGGGCCGAATACTTTCGCAAGGCACTGTATATACACCTGTATATAAAGGCCCCAGAGGCCTTTTAAAGGCCCCAGAGTCTGCAACACCACTAGGCAAGGGGCACCACCAAGCAATCGGCACCATGAAGGCCAAGGAGCTCTCCAAACAGGTCAGACGCAAAGTTATGGAGAAGTGCAGATCAGGGTTGGGTTATAAAAAAATATCAGAAACTTTGAACATCCCATGGAGCCCTAATAAATCCATTATTAAAAAAATTGAAAGAATATGGCATGACAACAAACCTGCCAAGAGAGGGTTGCCCACCAAAACTTACGGACCAGGCAAGGAGGGCATTAATCAGACAGGCAAGAATGAGACCAAAGATAACCTGTGAAGGAGCTGCAAAGCTCCACAGCGGAGATTGGAGTATCTGTCCATAGGACTACTTTACACTCCACAGAGCTGGGCTTTACGGAAGAGTAGCCAGAAAAAAGTAATTGCTCAAAGAAAAAATAAGAAAACACGTTTGGTGTTTGCCAAAAGGCATGTGGGAGACTCCCCAAACATATGGGAGAAGGTACTCTGGTCAAGTGAGACTAAAATTGAGCTTTTTGGCCATCAAGGAGAATGCTATGTCTGGCGCAAACCCAACACCTCTCATCACCCCGAGAACACCATCCCCACAGTGAAGCATGGTGGTGGCAGCATCATGCTCTGGGGATGTATTTCATCGGCAGGGACTGGCAAACTGGTCAGAATTGAAGGAATGATGGATGGTGTTAATTACAGAGAAATTATTGAGGGAAACCTGTTTCAGTCTTCCAGAAATTTGAGACTGGGACAGAGGTTCACCTTCCACCAGAACAATGACCCTAAGCATACTGCTAAAGCAACACTCGAGTTGTTTAAGGGGAAACATGTAAATGTCTTGGAATGGTCTTGTCAAAGTCCAGACCTCAATCCAATTGAGAATCTGTGGTATGATTTAAAGACTGCTGTACACCAGCGGAACCCATCCAACTTGAAGGAGCTGGAGCAGTTTTGCCTTGAAGAATGGGCAGAAATCCCAGTGGCTAGATGTGCCAAGCTTATAGAGACATACCCCAAGAGACTAAAGGTGTATCTACAAAGTATTGACTTTGGGGGGGGGTGAATAGTTATGCACGCTCAAGTTTTCAGTTTTTTGTCTTATTTCTTGTTTGTTTCACAATAAAACATATTTTGCATCTTCAAAGTGGTAGGCATGTTGTGTAAATCAAGTGATACAAACCCCCCGAAAATCTATTTTAATTCCAGGTGGTAAGGCAACAAAATAGTAAAAATGCCAAGGGGGTGAATACTTACGCAAGCCACTGTAAATCTACTGAAAAGAGAAGCCTACTGTTCATTCACAATGCTTTTTAGGAGGCTTAACCACATCGAGGTTGATATATTGTTAAAGCAATCCCAGGTTTAATACCCTGAACATACCTTTACTTTTACGGTTTTCTAATAAAACTGTATAAAATAACAGAAATAGCTTCTTAGTAAAGCAATTTCTCAAGCAAGCATTTTGCTAGGGCTGTCTGGGAGTGGTCTGAGTGGGGAGGGGAAAACTGAAAACTAGCTATTATTGGCAGAGAAGTTTGGAATTTTCTTTCTTATTGGTCTTTTATCTAATTCACCGCCTGGTGATGTCAGCAGGCAGAACAAAGCTCCATCCCATCAAAACAGGCTGAAATTTCAGGGGGTCTTTTTAAACAGCTCTAGAAACCTCTAAAATGGCATTATCAGAATTTTCACAATTTCACAGTATTTTTCCAACCTCATAGTGTTGAAATGTATATAAAATACAGGAAATCACGTTTTTGACTGCACCGCCAGGCCTTTTATCATTCCATCCCTTGTGGATCTATAATAACCACCTCAAAATGGTTGCACATGTAATAGGACAGCCATGATTATCCAGAGAGCAGTCTTAATCACATTTAGCAATGTGCCTCCAATTTACAGGATGATGACAATAGCTTAAGTGACCTTGATTGACCTGACAAGCGTGCTGGGCTATATATACACCCAGGGGATGCCATAAATAGCCCAATGCTCAAGGTCCTCTGAATGACGCCCAGCGGCAAACCAACACAATTTTATTTAAAAAATGATGTTTAGAACCAAGTTGATGCATTCTGGTTTTCTAATGGTACATTTACCCTTGGAGGAATTGGCCCTAGCTCCATTGGCGGCCCTATAAACAAAGACCAGCAGCCACATCATACCGTTTCATTCATCTGGTTTATGTGAACGCTGAGATTATAGCTATTCATGTATACATCTGTGTGCAGGTTAGCAGATGGGTTAGCGATGTCATCTCCCATGCAGGGTTAAATGGGCTGTGGTGTATCAAAGCAGAAAGGAGCTCTCATCCACAGACGCTCCGCTCAGCCGTGTTCCACAAGCGTGCTAGGCTGTACTAGGAAGAACGCAATAATAATAACAACAACAGGAAGCATTAGGACATGTAAAAATAACATTTAAATTCAGTATACTATATATATAGAAAGGGCAGGCAAGTTGCTCCTTCCTCCATGTCGTCTTCTGATAGTAGCCAACAGTACATGTGCATGGAATTATACACAAGGGAATTACATTGGAACTAATACACACGTGACCCAGCTAAAAACAGCATAGGCTTACGTACTTCGGAAGCAGAATAACCGCAAAGGCCCAGTAGAAAAGGCCCAACGAGCCTGCTTTTTGACATAGGGTCAAGCATTAGTATGGCTGTGAGGGACTGTTGCTCTATATTTAGCCTCTCTGGGCCCATATTCTGTGTCTCTGTGGACCAGAGTAGTTCATCTGGCTATGGGGCAGGGACACGTATGAAGGAGACATTTTTGACCCTGTCCCCGCCAACTGGCTCAAGGAAAACGAGAGTTAATGTACCACATATGGATGCTCTGTGACTTTGCTTGCGTTCCGTACTGTTTCCATTGCTGGGTCACTTAACATTGTTGTGTGTTTTCTCCTCTGAAAAAGCATATTTTGAATTCTCTCTGTGAGCAATTTGACTTGATCATGATCATGTGCTCATCTGTAATGGGGGTTATCTGTATATCAGCAGCATGTAGGGAAGTTCAGTGCTTGACTCGGGCAGGAGCTCACCAGAGGTGGAGTACCGGTCCCTCATAATGTTCTACTGCTTGAGCTCCTATTCCTCTTATAGAATATTAGCTCAAAGTATTGTGGAGCTCTTGCACCTAAATATAAACACTATCGTAGCCCAAAATGAGTCCCGGGAACCTATTTCACACCAAGTCAAGCACGGGGAAAGTTTGACATCACAGTAACCATTTTAGAACCTAGCAGGAGTTCCTGAGACAGTTTAAAAGCGGCCATACTGAATGTTTCGTTAGGGAATCCCTGGGGTACCTCTGCTGGGCTTGACCGTGAGTAGGGGACCCACTTCTACTGTCTATCTGCAGCTGGTAAGGGCAGGAAGTGAATGACCTTAAATTGATGCCATGCCAGCCTTGGCAGCAGTGTGAAAATTAGCTGCTCTCACTGCTGCCAGTTCTGACAAAACTCTGGGCAGATAGAAAGTTACACACTTGGAAGGAATTTACCATCACCTCCAACGCCTATTTATAAACCCACTTAATATCTCAGAAGGAGAGGGCCGTTTCACTGCCTTGATTAATTTAATAGGGCTTTGGCCACTTAGTCCCTCTCAACCTACCTCCATTGCACCGGCCTGTTTACAACGGGCAAGATTACAGAAGTCGACTGAAGGTTAGAAGACAGAAAATTGGAAAAGCCTTCCTCTCTCTACCAGGAAACCTGTCATTTCCCTGATCTGAAGTATATTTAATCATATCGAGCATTACTATCTCCTGTGGGTTTGGGAAAGGGACAAGCATGAAATCCAATTTTGGGGTTGTGATTTGGGTCTGCTCTGCGACACACAGAATAGGTCTGCCGAAAATGACTTCTCTCCTTAAATGTGTCTGCGTCTGTCTACATTACCCTCGTCGGAAATTCAAATGCAGAGTCTCATTTGAATCAAGTTTAAATCAAGAAACAGGGTGTCTGAATTGAGCATTTTGATTACAACATGATTGGATTCACTGACAAAACACATAGGTAGGATTTATTTTATTTTATTCCTATTAGTGTCCTACCTATGAAAAGCCCTGGCTATTCAAGCTCTTTCCAGATTAACTTGTAAGCAGACTCAGTGACAGGAAACATTGAAAAAGTGACTGAGGCATTGGGATTGCATGACAATGAACCCCATGCTCCAGCTGGCTGCCTCTGCTCTGTGGTAGCCTAACTGTGCTACATGGAACTATGTATATCCAACTGTCCCCAGCTGCTCCTCGTGACGTCATAGCCTTCCCAGAAACAGAAAGGCATGGTTTGGCTCCAATAAGGTCCCATTTAGTGACAGAAACGGATCCTGCCGAAGGGGGCTGGCACAGACGTGGGAGGGGTTTATTTCAGAAACGGTGTCGCTCCACTGGCTACGCTGAGTGGCTTTAAATCCCGTGTTTACTATAGCCATCACGTCCTAGAACTACAGGAGAGCATTCTCAGCACTCGTGTCCTGCCCTCACACATCAATAGAAAATAGTAGCCTAAAACCATTGATATCACCACTTCTGAAGAAAACAACAGGCTAAATAACATGTATACTGCAAGAACGTGTACACTACAAATGATGAATTTGTATTTCATAATGATTTTACAGTCGTTTCCACGGTACATGTTCACGTAACATCACATGTGGCATTTGCATTGTGCTCCAGCAGGGCAAGGTCATCACTTCATCAAAGCACAGAGGTGTGTAAAGTAGGCAGCTAAATAAAAGGCACTCTCCAGTCTCCAGACCCACTTCAGGCATTGTTTGCCAAGCAACAGAGTATGAGCAGAAAGTCCTTTGAAAAGAGAGAAGTACATTACTGCCTGTTAGACTGCTGAACAACACTTAGGAACAGCTTGTTCCGAGCTTTATGTCTGAGTTCATCTGATTTCGTGTCACTCTTTTTGTGTGAAAAATAACCCTTTTGGATGTTTGATACTGTAAGTAGAAGAAAAAGAAACGCACACCTATTAAGACGAGGTGCTGGCTAGCGGAATAGAAACTTGAAAATAAAAGAGAGCCGCACACTCTAGGAGCTCAAATGCAAACATGTAATTACCAACGTTTCGACAGCCAGGCTGTCTTCATCAGGGTATAATCACAAACACTGCGGGATGACTCGTTTATATAGTGTCAAAAGACACAGGTGTCTGTAATCATGGCCAAGAGTTGCCTAATATCATTGGTTAATAATCAAATATTAAAAATGTCATACAAAGAACAGCATACAAACAACAAATGGATAGCATACGATCATAGATTAATTTGACTACACAAGTTTACAAACAATTACAATGGCAAAGTCACAATAATCACAAGAATGGCTTCAGATCAAAGTCTACGTTGAGACCGAAGGGCGCAAGGGTCTTTAAATTAAAGATCCAGGCAGCCTCTCGTTTTAACAATAAATTATCAAGGTCACCCCCTCTCCTAGGGAGGGTGACATGTTCGATGCCAATATAACTTAGAGACGAAATCGAGTGGCCTGCCTCCAAGAAGTGGGCCGCAACTGGATAAGTAAAGTTTTTACACCTAATGGTGCTACGATGCTCTGAGATACGTACTTTTAATTCGCACTTTGTTTTACCTACATCATTTTTACCACAAGTTATAAGATAAATAACTGCCTTAGTGGAACACGTGTAAGTAAGCAGCAGGTTGGACCAGGTCTGTGCGTCACTCATGCTATCTGCTGGATGGCGAGATGTGGATGGTGCTCTTAATTCATTTGGACCTTGAAGCCTTGTGACGTAGTACACAATCATTCACAGAGGCACCGGCGTTTAAACTCACGTAGCAGCTAATGGGCTCTGCATCTTCCCTATCAAAGTAGTGTTGCAGGCGTGGGCTTTGGAATAGACCTTTGTGTGATTGCATTAAGGCAGTCAGTATTGGCTGCCCTGTAAGAATGCTACCGCTTGGCTTTGCTAATACATGAAAAGCCAACTGACATTTACTCCTGAGGTGCTGACCTGTTGCACCCTCGACAACTACTGTGATTATTATTATTTGACCATGCTGGTCATTTACAGTGCCTTGCGAAAGTATTCGGCCCCCTTGAACTTTGCGACCTTTTGCCACATTTCAGACTTCAAACATAAAGATATAAAACTGTATTTTTTTGTGAAGAATCAACAACAAGTGGGACACAATCATGAAGTGGAACGACATTTATTGGATATTTCAAACTTTTTTAACAAATCAAAAACTGAAAAATTGGGCGTGCAAAATTATTCAGCCCCCTTAAGTTAATGCTTTGTAGCGCCACCTTTTGCTGCGATTACAGCTGTATGTCGCTTGGGGTATGTCTCTATCAGTTTTGCACATCGAGAGACTGAATTTTTTCCCCATTCCTCCTTGCAAAACAGCTCGAGCTCAGTGAGGTTGGATGGAGAGCATTTGTGAACAGCAGTTTTCAGTTCTTTCCACAGATTCTCGATTGGATTCAGGTCTGGACTTTGACTTGGCCATTCTAACACCTGGATATGTTTATTTTTGAACCATTCCATTGTAGATTTTGCTTTATGTTTTGGATCATTGTCTTGTTGGAAGACAAATCTCCGTCCCAGTCTCAGGTCTTTTGCAGACTCCATCAGGTTTTCTTCCAGAATGGTCCTGTATTTGGCTCCATCCATCTTCCCATCAATTTTAACCATCTTCCCTGTCCCTGCTGAAGAAAAGCAGGCCCAAACCATGATGCTGCCACCACCATGTTTGACAGTAGGGATGGTGTGTTCAGCTGTGTTGCTTTTACGCTAAACATAACGTTTTGCATTGTTGCCAAAAAGTTCCATTTTGGTTTCATCTGACCAGAGCACCTTCTTCCACATGTTTGGTGTGTCTCACAGGTGGCTTGTGGCAAACTTTAAACAACACTTTTTATGGATATCTTTAAGAAATGGCTTTCTTCTTGCCACTCTTCCATAAAGGCCAGATTTGTGCAATATACGACTGATTGTTGTCCTATGGACAGAGTCTCCCACCTCAGCTGTAGATCTCTGCAGTTCATCCAGAGTGATCATGGGCCTCTTGGCTGCATCTCTGATCAGTCTTTTCCTTGTATGAGCTGAAAGTTTAGAGGGACGGTCAGGTCTTGGTAGATTTGCAGTGGTCTGATACTCCTTCCATTTCAATATTATCGCTTGCACAGTGCTCCTTGGGATGTTTAAAGCTTGGGAAATCTTTTTGTATCCAAATCCGGCTTTAAACTTCTTCACAACAGTATCTCGGACCTGCCTGGTGTGTTCCTTGTTCTTCATGATGCTCTCTGCGCTTTCAACGGACCTCTGAGACTATCACAGTGCAGGTGCATTTATACGGAGACTTGATTACACACAGGTGGATTGTATTTATCATCATTAGTCATTTAGGTCAACATTGGATCATTCAGAGATCCTCACTGAACTTCTGGAGAGAGTTTGCTGCACTGAAAGTAAAGGGGCTGAATAATTTTGCACGCCCAATTTTTCAGTTTTTGATTTGTTACAAAAGGTTTGAAATATCCAATAAATGTCGTTCCACATCATGATTTTGTCCCACTTGTTGTTGATTCTTCACAAAAAAATACAGTTTTATATCTTTATGTTTGAAGCCTGAAATGTGGCAAAAGGTCGCAAAGTTCAAGGGGGCCGAATACTTTCGCAAGGCACTGTATGAACATTTGAACATCTTGGCCATGTTCTGTTATAATCTCTACCCGGCACAGCCAGAAGAGGACTGGCCACCCCTCATAGTATGGTTCCTCTCTAGGTTTCTTCCTAGGTTTTGACATTTCTAGGGAGTTTTTCTTAGCCACCGTGCTTCTACACCTGCATTGCTTGCTGTTTGGGGTTTTAGGCTGGGTTTCTGTACAGCCCTTTGAGATATCAGCTGATGTAAGAAGGGCTATATAAATACATTTGATTTGATTTGAAATAATCTGTATGTAAACAATTGTTGAAAAAATTACTTGGAGTGGTTGAAAAATGAGTTTTAATGACTCCAACCTAAGTGTATGTAAACTTCTGACTTCAACTGTAAAAGGTTGCAGATAATCGTGACCCATAATTACATAGGAGGGATGAAAACATGGAGAGCTTTTTGGTTTGTTGTTTGATTATTGTAACCCTCCTGAAGATTGCCCTATGCCTCAATTGTATGACATGGCAAGCCTTTTTCTCCTCAGTCAACTACTACATAACTCCAAGAAGAGTATCATTCATCATTCTTCTTTGAATGCGTGACATTTTCACTTCACAAAAGAGCGGCGTGATTACATGGCAGGGAGGGAAGAAAGTAGGCCTACCCGTGTGATTCACAGCTAGGTGGAGAGAGAAGAGGAGAGGAGTGGATGACTGTGGAGAGAGGGAAGGTTGTTCAGGGACAATGGTTTCATTAAATCAAATGGCTCACATTAAGATGGGGGACATTGAGAGCCAAGCAGCTTTCTTTGGGAAGCCAGAAAGATGCTTCTGAATAGGTGCTATGAAAAGAATCAGGAGCATGAGAGGACCTCTGCATCGCTGGCTTTTGCCGGCACGTCCAACACACGGGGCGGCAGGGTAGCCTAGTGGTTAGAGCGTTGGACTAGTAACCGGAAGGTTGCAAGTTCAAACCACCGAGCCGACAAGGTACAAATCTGTCGTTCTGCCCCTGAACAGGCAAGTTCCTAGGCCGTTATTGAAAATAAGAATTTGTTCTTAACTGACTTGCCTGGTTAAATAAAGGTAAAATAAAAAATAAACATGCAGTATCTGTATGATTTTTCTCTTATAGTAAGATATTTACGGTCTGTCATTTAGTGATCTCTGCACCCAGAACCATATAGCATGTGCGCTGGTCTGGCCATCTACTCAATGTTGCTGTCTGTCAAGAAAGAATCGTAATTTAGTGAAACAATCCCCAGTAAAACAGAATCTCCATTTTAGATTCCTCTCATCTGCTCCTATAGTAACTGACAGAGGTTTGGACTTCACCAGAAAGGAAAGCAGTCAGTACAATTCATCATAACGAGAGCATGCTGTGGGAACACAACAGATGTGACTGTGCACTATCACTCATAAAATGCTGCACTCTGCATGGCCTGCTGCTGTTCTTTTACAACACTGAACAAAACCTATAATTGTCCCACATTACTCATAATGCTTTTTTTTGTCTCCAATTATGAATAACCATGTTAATTACTCTTTTTTTTTTGTTTTTACATATAATTTCCATGTAAGTGCCTACCATAACCCAAATGACCAATTTGTCACCCGTCATTGATAATTGCCAACAACGAAACAACAAAACACAGCACATAAATTGACTTCAAACACTACAAACACCCTGAACAGTCACTTGCTGCCTACACAACCTGCCTACACCTTCTCTCCTACTCCCACGCATACTCCTTTGCAGTGCACTGTCACACACAGAGTCAGCCTCCACAGTCACTCACATCGCCTCTCAAGGCTTACTGATGGCTCGACTCAACTCAGCCACACCGCAAAAGAGCAAGAGTTGCTCACTTTATCCAACATGGCCGCCCACTCTTCCCAGCACTTCCAGCTCACTCGTTCAGTATGCGATAGTGGAAGAGTAACACCTCGAACTAAGCTGCTCCACAGTCACACTGACATACAGTGGTATCCCACATTATTCGCCCACTGTCTGAGTCTGTGGAGTGTGTAGTGGAGTGCCAACGTGTAAGGTCACCAGCAGAAGCAGCCTTGAGTTGTGTGGGAAGTGATCCTCTGTCTCTGTGTGGGCGATTCCACTAGGAACAAGGCACAGGCAGTCTGTGTGATATTTCATCTCCTACTGCAAGGGAAATGCAAGATAGACCAGGCATAAGGCTTCAAGGTACATGTTTATCAGCACCTTAGTATGCGTGCAATCAACGTATACACTTTAAACAATACCCCTGGCTACATGAATGTGATATTGCTCGATATCATCAGAATGGGAGCTATAGTAGGTCAGTCTGTTTTAAATCAAATCAACGACGCCAACAGAGAAGAGAGCATTTTGATTTTAAATTGGTGAAATTAAAAGATAATCATTACTAGACTGTCTAAAGAATATTAAAAGCAAAGCAGACAGCTAAGAATTCCTTACTCATCTTTTTGTTTTGGGATATGAGCGAGAGACAGAACCTACTATAGTGGCGTCATTTGAAATGACAAATGCAGGTCTTGAACCCACTTTTTTCCATTTACACAAGCCCCCTCTTTAAACTCATCGCTCCCCTCACCCTCTGACCCTCTTTCCAACGGCTCTTTCATTTGAAACACCGAGCTTCATAGTACCTCCCACGGTGAGGGGACTATCAATGGTTCTAATCTGACGGTTCTGTCCCAGTAACAACAGAGGCACAGATAGCTCCATTAAAAGTTGAGCCTGGCAATTGTAAAGGCTGCCGCTGCTCAGAACTCCTGCAAATCTTTCTCCCTCTCCTCTGCTGACATCATGGAGCTACGCCGGTCCTGAAGGAACCTCTCCCTTCACAGAGCCCTGTGGGCCACAGAGCCTGTGCACATCCCAAAAAATATTATAGGCTTTTAAAACAACTGAAGAGCAGACGGACCAATAATGACAACAACAAAATGAAACGGAGACAAAACAACGCTGAAGGCTACACAAAATAAAACTATTACAACGAGCGAGATTTCACCTAGAGTAGCCAATGTCGGGTTACATGTCCACAAAGCTGCTTTGCTTTAATTGTTCTCCTTTACCAGAGAAGTCACATTTGAGATCTCCATCTCTTTTTCAAGTGAGCCCCCGGCCAAGAGAGCAGCCTACATGTATTTACACAATAGATACAACAACACATAAAAGGTAACAATTAAATGGAAGTTAAAACAGTGCAAAGTGCATAGAAGAGATTAAAAGAGCAGGTTTAAAAACACGTGCAGTCAGTCGTCAGCAGCCCTCCAATCCAGGATTTAAAAATCATCAATCAGAAGGAAATGATCTCATTTTTAAGTCCTTCTGCAATGTGTTCCAAGATGATGGGGCAGCAAAGCCAAAAGCACTCTTAAAGCCTGTCATATGGATCCCAGTCGGAAACATTTTGCGCATATACACTGGATTAGGATGACATTTTGTGACGTTTTTGTTTGTTTTGGTGTTCGGCAGGTTTTTTTCCCCCCGGCTGTTCACCCACACAAAGCATTTTTTTTTAGGCAAATCGAAGTTCAGTAGCCGAAGTCTACGCCCCCATTGTCGGTGATTGGCCAACAGTACTACTCCAAGTAGGAGTGGGAACTATGGATGGGATTCTTCAATTAATTGTTTGTTGTCATTCACCGAGAGACAACTAGTTTGCATGCCCATTTTGTTTCACTCAAGAAATACTGCAAACATTTTAGATATGTGTAAAATTACGTGACTAAGACCTCCTTTGCTAAAATGTCAAAATGAATGACAGATTTATAGATTGATTTTAGATTAATTATGACTATTTTGAGGATGTGTTACTGGGTATGTTGTTGCTTCAGCGTCTCAGAAGGGACAAACAGAGTAGTTTTTCAATGAAAGGTCTTTTAAGGGAGTATGCGAGGCACAGGCGTTCGCTTCGCCTAGCAGAGCAAACCGAACCTAGAATGCGGGTGCCATTATAGTCCTGTGATCTCAGACAGTATTGTCCATGACTCTTTAGGGTGAGTAAAGTCCTTAAATATATTGGCAGACGCCCTAAAATGGCCTAATAGACAAACATTGTTGTAACATGCATATAACCCTATTCCATTTCTTGTTAACTGATCTGCAATGCTATATAGGCCGTAATGTGGACGTGATATAACACACTACCCAGGGTGCTGCTGGTGTCTGATCATCAAGTTTAAACACTACTACACGAACTACATCAAGCACTTTCAGTGTGTCGGCTGGGCCCTGTGGATCTCTCAGGATTAACCAATCATCCACTCCCGTACTGGGTTCCATTCAGGAATTCCAACACCTGGCCTCCTGTCATCCTGGCTGCGGTGGGGCTTAGCCTCTACAACCTCAGGTCAGCTGACCTCTCCCTTTGTTGCCATGGCTACGAAGCACCAACGCAACATATCAAATCGACTCTATGGCGTTAATTAACACAGTTGTCACGTCCAGAGTCTCCACTTTCTCCACTTAGTGATGGTGGATATTGTCTCTCACATTAGTACAGCCACTGAATTGCTATTCCAAAACGAGCCTGCTGCTGTCGCCTTATCAAGTATGTGTCCTGGAAACTTGAAGAGGGACTTTACATCCCCGTCCTCAGGTAAACAGGCCTGTCAAGGCTCCTGGGTGAGTGTTAGGCAGTCATTGGTGCCAGTCCTCAGTGCACTCCGCAAGGCCAGCCAAAGGCTTCAGTCGTTTCACTCACTGAGCACAAAGCACTCAGAGGGGAAGTTCAGGGCTTTATTTTGTTTGACCTTGTTTTGACTGTAATGGAGTCATGGCAATCCTTTCTTCGGGACATTGCTTCTCCATAAAGGCATAGTCCAGTCAAATACGTGATTTACCTGTGTTTTTTATATATATTTCCACACTATGAGGTTGGAATAATATTGTGAAATTAAAGATAATGCTCTTTTAGTGTAAGATCTATTTGAAAAGACTGCCTGGAATTTCAATCTGTTTTGATTAGATGGAGTTTTGACCTACCGGACAGTAAATTCATTAGCTGACTAATAACAAAGAGAGTTCCAAATCTCTCTGCCAATAACAGCTAGTTTTTCTTTTCCCCCTCCCCACTCAGACCACACAGACAGTCCTAGCTAAATTCTTGATTGAGGAATTACTCTTGCTAAAAAGCTATTTTTATTTATTTATGACCATTTTGATTGAAAACAATCACAGTAAGGTACTTAATTGTTACCCAGAAATGATTTGATATTGTGAAAAAAAACAGCTGCATTGGGCCGTTCACATTAATTTAGCATATTTAGAGTAATAGATATCAGACAACGGATACACAAAGTTGCATAGTCATGGTAAATCACCTATGGAGGGATTTTATAGCCTTTATTTAAAATATACTGAACAAAAATATAAAACGCAACATGCAACAATTCCAACAACTTTACTGAGTTACAATTCATGAGGAAATCAGTCAATTGAAATTAATGAATTAGGATCTAATCTATGGATTTCACATGACTGGGCAGGGACGCAGAAATACCCCTCAGTTTCATCAGCTGTCCAGGTGGCTGGTTTTAGACGATCTCGCAGGTGAAGAAGCCGGATGTGGAGGTTCTGGGCTGGCGTGGATACATGTGGTCTGCGGTTGTGAGGCCGGTTGGACTTACTGACAAATTCTCAAAAACGACATTGGAGGCGGCTTATGGTAGAGAAATTAACATGAAATTATCTGGCAACAGCTCTGGTGGCCATTCCTGCAGTCAGCATGCCAATTGCATGCTCCCTCAAAACTTGAGACATCTGTGACATTGTGTTGTGTGACAAAACCGCACATTTTAGAGGGGCCTTTTGTCCCCAGCATAAGGTGCACCTGTGTAATGCTCATGCTGTTTAAAAAGCTTTTTGATATGCCGCCCCTGTCAGGTGGATGGAGTATATTGGCAAAGGAGAAATGCTCACTAAACAGGGATATAAATAAATGTATGCACTACATGAGAAAAATACACTTTTTGTGTGCATGGAAAACTTCTGGAATCTTTCATTTCTGCTCATGAAACATGTTGCGTTCATATTTTTGTTCAGTATAGTATACATGATAACCATAACACTGTCAAACATGTTTTTACGACAGAGGAGGTGCTTATCTCTCATCAATAAAGTACCCTAAAAAAGGCACGTCGGTGAAAAGAAGTTGAGAACAAGAATATTGCTAGTGTAATAATGATGAGAGCTATAGCTGCAGGCAGTATTGCTGTAAGGCAGTCCGGCTGGCCTGTTTTCAATAGACGGTGCTTTCAGCAACGAGGGCTTACCGACATGTGACCTATTGAACAGTGACTGGAAAGCTTGCAAGTGGTGCTGTCAACAGCAGGACATAAATAAAGCTAAAGATAAGGCAATGTGGCTGCTGGTCAGCTAATGCTTTTTATAGACAAACTTTGATTTATAAAAGGTGATGGGGACTATTTTAGAACCTGGATCTTGGAAAATTTAGAATGATCTCTGGGTGCATGATTGACCCCACCTAAGCGTGGTGGGTTCAGGAGACAGCAGGTGTGGCGAGTGACGAGCCAACCTTAACCATGTTGGTTGGAGTCCATGCAGTAGGAGATATTGTTGCTTCTCCATTTGATGACTTTCTTTGAACCCAGAGGCAGGCCACATTGTCTGATGGTCACATACAGTTGAAGTCGGATGTTTACATACACCTTAGCCAAATACATTTAAACTCAGTTTTTCATTCCTGATGTTTAATCCTAGTAAGAATTCCCTGTCTTAGGTCAGTTAGGATCACCACTTTGTTTTAAGAATGTGAAATGTCAGAATAATAGTAGAGAGAACGATTTATTTCAGCTTTTATTTCTTTCATCACATTCCCAGTGGGTCAGAAGTTTACATACACTCAATTAGTATTTGGTAGCATTGCCTTTAAATTGTTTAACTTGGGCCAAATGTTTCGCATAGCCTTTCATAAGCTTCCCACAAGAAGTTGGGTGAATTTTTGCCCATTCCTCCTGACAGAGCTGGTGTAACTGAGTCAGGTGTGTAGGCCTCCTTGTTCGCACACGTTTTTTCAGTTCTGCCCACAAATTTTCTATAGGATTGAGGTCAGGGCTTTGTGATGGCCACTCCAATACCTTGACTTTGTTGTCCTTAAGCCATTTTGCCACAACTTGGAAGTATGCTTGGGGTCATTGTCCATTTGGAAGACCCATTTTCAACCAAGCTTTAACTTCCTGACTGATGTCTTGAAATGTTGCTTCAGTATATCCACATAATTTTACTTCCTCATGATGCCATCTATTTTGTGAAGTGCACCAGTCCCTCCTGCAGGAAAGCACCCCCACAACATGATGCTGCCACCCCGTGCATCAAGGTTAGGATGGTGTTCTTCGGCTTGCAAGCCTCATCTTTTTTCCTCCAAACATAACAATGGTTCTTATGGCCAGACAGTTCTATTTTTGTTTCATCAGACCAGAGGACATTTCTCAAAAAAGTACGATCTTTATCCCCATGTGCAGTTGCAAACCATAGCCTGGCTGTTTTATGGCGGTTTTGGAGCAGTGGCTTCCTCCTTGCTGAGCGGCCATTCGGGTTATGTGGATATAGAACTCGTTTTACTGTAGATATAGATCCGTTTGTATCTGTTTCCTCCAGCATCTTCACAAGGGACTTTGCACCACAGTACGTTCATCTCTAGGAGACATAATGCGTCTCCTTCCTGAGCAGTGTGACGGCTGCGTGGTCCCATGGTGTTTATACTTGCGTACTATTGTTTGTACAGATGAACGTGGTACCTTCAGACGTTTGGAAATTGCTCCCGAGGATGAACCAGACTTGTGGAGGTCTACAATATTATTTTCTGATGTGGCTGATTTATTTTGATTTTCCCATGATGTCAAGCAAAGAGGCACTGAGTTTGAAGGTAGGCATCCACAGGTACACCTCCAATTGACTCAAATGATAACAATTAACCCATCAGAAGCTTCTAAAGTCATGACATAATTTTCTGGAATTTTCCAAGCTGTTTAAAAGGCACAGTCAACTTAGTGTATGTAAACTTCTGATGCACTGGAATTGTGATACAGTGAATTATAAGTGAAATAATCTGTCTGCAAACAATTGTTGGAAAAATTACTTGTGTCATGCACAAAGTAGATGTTCTAACTGACTTGCCAAAACTATAGTTTGTTTAACAAGAAATTTGTGGAGTGGTTGAAAAACAAGTTTTAATGACTCCAACCTATATATTAGACTTCAACTGTATTAGAGAGGAGGTGACTAGGTTCATGTGGAGTGAAGGAGTGACAGGTTTACTAATTGAAACTCTCAATCTGCGGTAATATTTCAGGCTAATTGCTGAGTTATGCAATCCTGTTGTCTGGTGTTATTGCTAGGGTCATGGATCAACATATTGGCATGTTCAAGAGGGATCCTTTGTCATACTGTAGAACAAAGACCAAGGACAAGCATTTCTGTCCAGACTGGAGTCTGGTCGAGTGGGTAACACTCCTGCCTCTGGAACCTGTTCAATCCCTGCATGAGCCCTATGGTTTTCTTTGCCCTCTACTCTGTCTCTCACTTCTACTCCTATAATGTCATAAAAATGTGTAAGGAGTTCGGAATTCTGTTCTCATAAAAATAAAAAGAGGCAGCTCTGTGGTGGTCACTAGCTGGCATATTCATATAATCTGATTTTAAACTGGACCCTAACCTTAACCTCACATCTAACCCTAATTAATGCCTACCCCTAACCTTAAATTGTACTGAACATAATTATAAAACGCAAAATAAGTCGCCTCCAATGTCGTTTTAGAGAATTTGGCAGTACGTCCAACCGGCCTCACAACCGCAGACCACGTGTATGGTGGGCGTTGTGTGGGCGAGCGGTTTGCTGATGTCAACGTTGTGAACAGAGTGCCCCGTGGTGGCGGTGGGGTTATGGCATGGGTAGCCATAATGCACAGAGATAACGTGACGATATCCTAAGGACCATTGTTGTGCCATTCATCCGCCACCATCACCTCATGTTTCAGCATGATATTGCATGGCCCCGTGTCGCAAGGATCTGTACACAATTCCTGGAAGTTGAAAATGTCCCAGTTCTTCCATGGCCTGCATATTCACCAGACATGTCATCTGTTGAGCACGTGTGGGATGCTCTGGATCGACGTGTACGACAGCGTGTTCCAGTTTCCGCCAATATCCAGAAACGTCGCACAGCCATTGAATAGGAGTGGGACAACATTCCACAGGTCACAATCAACAGCCTGATCAACTCTATGTGAAGGAGATGTGCTGCTCGGCCTGAGTTAAATGGTGGTCACACCAGATACTGATTGGGTTTCTGATCCACACCAGATACTGATTGGGTTTCTGATCCACACCAGATACTGATTGGGTTTCTGATCCACACCAGATACTGATTGGGTTTCTGATCCACACCAGATACTGATTGGGTTTCTGATCCACACCAGATACTGATTGGGTTTCTGATCCACACCAGATACTGATTGGGTTTCTGATCCACACCAGATACTGATTGGGTTTCTGATCCACACCAGATACTGATTGGGTTTCTGATCCAAGCCCCTACCTTTTTAAAAAGGTATCTGTATTCCCAGTCATGTGAAATCCATAGATTAGGGCCTAATGAATATTTCAATTGACTGATTTCCTTATATGTAGTTGCATATTGCATTTATATTTTAGTTCATTATATGAACTAAAATTGCTCAGTTCTGCATCCAGGACAAGACTCGTGACAAACGTCAGTTTAACATTTCTCTGGATGGTATTCACGTTGGGGGTGGGGCATGGAAAAAAGGCAGTTTCTGTACATCTCTCAGGGCTCTTGGTTATTCTCTCTGGGAAGGAGAGGGGAAAGACCATTTCCAGCATCAGCCCCGTGAGCATGTCATCTCTCTTAAACTAATCATGTGGAAGGCATCTGGCTAAACATCTCACTCAACCTTGGCACTATTTCACATGTCAGTGCTCCCAGTCAGGACTAGCTCAGCATAGCAAAGAGCAGACGTGGACAATGAGGAGTAGGCTACTCATGTTCTGTTACCAGTACTGTTGTAGCAACACTATGGAAGCAGATCCCCATGCACTGAATCAGTGTGCATTTGAGGTCACTCCGTCTCCCTGTTTCCGGTGGTTCCCTGAAGGGTGTCTGTGTAGTTTCTGCCAGCCTGCATAAGCCGTTTGTGACCTCACACCAGTGGTGTCACATGATGGGTAGGTGAATGAACCATAGAGACCAAGGTAAAGTGCTTGTGCTCCATTTTGCCAATCTATCCATGATGGGACAGGGACACACAGACACAAATGATTGTTGTGTATTAGACCATTTTCCAATTAAGATATTTTTTGGGGGGAGAACAATTGTCCATAAATCGTCCTGTGAGTTCTTTATGTCTGCTGCCAGGGCCGGTTATGACGTTCAGCGTAGGTTGTGTGAAGAGGGTACTCACCATGAGCTTTACACTATTTTGATATGGGACACTGCAGTCAGGTGATCACACTTAGGACGTCCTAGTGGGGATGGAGCTGTGGTGGCTGAGCCACAGGGCTGGCTCAAGGTTATGATATGAGAGACCCTGGAGTCAGTGGAGCTGCACTTCTATAGGAACCCTACACTGAGCACCACACATCGACGCCTACACACCGCTAAATATAGATACCAACACATACTGTAAAACACGTGTATTTTAGGAGGCGTCGATGCAGCGTTCCCAAGTATTTTGGGAGGCAGGCGTAAGATATTTTGGGACGGCATCCTTTCTTTTCTGGCGCGTGACAGCGACAGATCACTTGTTCAGAGGCAAGTGGGGGAGATACAAGACGGGGCTTGTGTTGTGTTGTTTGTCGCCATGGTAACTGCAGCATGTCAACTGATGAAGAAGCGATAAAGCTAGTGCCTATTATTGTCTAAGACAGTCTTCCAGGCCTGACATTGAGTAACAAAACGTGATTTAGAACCCTTTTCCACTTTGCTGATGTCATTTGAGAATGAAATCAGATAAAACAAACAAATGTAGTCTGTGTAGTACTCACTGTAAGGGCTGTATAAATAAAGACATCTGAGATAAGACCGTGCTCTTGTACAAACAAACAAAAATGAAACGACATTAGTCCAATGTGTAGCGAAGGAAAAGTCTTAACTAAACTGCTAAACTACATTACTATGCAATCAAAGTAATTACCAAAGAACTATGTCATGGTGTTACTATATAATTACGGCGGTAGCACACAAGTATACAAGCAACTTAATGTAAAGTGTTGCCTAAATGGTCAATAAAAAGACAACCTGGCCGTGTGCTCAAACACAAAAGGCGCATTGTCCTACAGATAGAAATATGAACCCCAAAAATCTATCTATTAATTAAGGCTGGTCAGATGCTGCCGTGTCAGAGAATCATCAGTAGGAATAACAGACATCCTGATGCCAAAAATAGATCTGACAGGATCTATTTAGGAAGACTAAAATGCAGTTTCAATTACACGGCACATTGATTGCGCTCATCAATGACACGCTTGCTCAGGTATCCTCAGGCTTAAGGAAGCTCATTGGATGCCATCTTTGGCATACGATATGTTAAATATACACTACGCACCCGGTTTCATTCATTATTCAGGTACCTGCAAACAAAATAATTTCCCATAGATGTTACTGCTCAGGTGACAAGTGAGACCAGTTAAGAAACACTGGACAGTATTAAAATTCTTCAAATCAACAAAATGACTGTCCGGCCATTCTTTATGTGAAATGAATCCAATATAGCCTACTTAGACAAAGACACGTCGATTTAGAGAAGTACTACCACTACCAAATAGTTTGACGTTGGTCAAGTAATAACCCCTACAGAAAATACTGTACTAAAGCATGTCAGTTCTAGCAACGGACTACATACTCTCCATAAATGAAATGTATTTATAAAGCCCTTTTTACGTCAGCCGATGTCACAAAGTGCTGTACAGAAACCCAGCATAAAACCCCAAACAGCAAGCAATGCAGATTGTGAGGCCGTTTATTACAGTTTATTTGTGGTCCATTTATTTCAGACAGTTGTCACGGTTTCCAATACTGGGGTATAAGACATGTTCATGATGCAGTGAAACCTGAGGTTAAATATGGTCTCTTAGTATAAAGCTCAACATGGCATCACAGGCTCTTCAAATTGAATCAGTCTCAAAGTCATGTTGGCGCACTCCTGTTGTATGTGATGGTAAATGCTGCCACCTTGTGGGCATCTTTGAAGTTGAATACAGATGTAGTGGTAGGCTGCTGGGTTCCACGGATTGCCCCAATGTTTCAGCATACTAGTGTGGTTGCCCTAAATCTGGGATTCCAGAGATTAGGTTCCCATTGCAGCCTCTACTGGTAACTGGATGTAAGTCGGGAGTGGTGTCACGATGGTCATAACGTAGTAACAGGACAGAGGCACCCTGCACCATGATCATTATCAGTGCACCCCTGTAGTCCACACAGACCATTGCAGATGCCTTTTAAAAAAAGGTACATGGACACTCTTTTCCCCAGGAAATATACATCTATTGTTATCTTGTCGCTGCAACTCCCCAACAGGCTCGGGAGACGAAGGTCGAGTTATGCGTCCTCGGAAAACTGACCCGCCACACCGTGCTTCTTAACACCCACCAGCTTAACCTGGAAGCCAGCCACACCAATGTGTCAGAGGAAACAACGTTCACCTGGACAACAGAGGTCAGCCTGCAGGCGCCTTGCCCGCCACAAGGAGTTACTAGAGCGCAATGAGCCAAGTAAAGGCCTCCCCTAACCTGGACGACACTGGGCCAATTGTGCGCCACCCTATGGGACTCCCGATCACGGCTGGTTGTGATACAGCCCGAGATCGAACCCGGGTCTGTAGGGACACCTCTAGCACTGCAATGCAAGGAGGCCTATGGTGTGTTAAATACGCTGTCCTGCCTTGAGTCTGGTGCATCTGAAGTAGTGGTCCATGGTTGTTGTGCAACGCTGGTTATGGAAATGAAGGTGGCAGCCTGGCTCAAGGCAAACAGTTAAGAGTCCTCTCAGTACATTCATTAGCAGGTGTCTGGGAGAGATGAAATGAGCCTTGGGGTGATTACTAACTGGAGGGCCTGAGTGTTTTGAATATCCCTCACACAGCACAATCACTCAGGAGCAAGCTCTTGGCCAGATGGCTCTACCAGCCTAGAGCTACGCAAGAAATCACAACTGTGTGCTGTGCATCACCGCCTGGTATGGCAACTGCTTAGCATCAGACCATAAGGCGCTACAGAGGGTGGTGCTTACGGCTCAGTGCATGGGGCCAAGCTTCCTGCCATCCAGGACCTATATACTAGGCGGGGTCAGAGGAAAGTCTCCAGTCACCCAAGTCATACAGTTCTCTCTGCTACCGCACGGCAAGCAGTACCGGAGCGCCAAGACAAGAACCAAAAGACTCCGTAACAGCTTCTACCCCCAAGCCATAAGAGACTGCTGAACAATTAATCACATTGACCCCCCCCCCCCCCCAATATTTGTTTTTACACTGCTGCTACTCGCTGTTTATTATCTATGCAGTCACTTTACCCCTAGCTACAGGTACAAATTACCTCGACGAACTTGTACCCCCACACTTTGACTCGGTACCGGTACCTCCTGTATATAGCCTCGTTATTTTGTTAATTTAGTTTATTTGGCAAATATTTTAAGTATTTATTGAACTGCACTGTTGGTTAAGGGCTTGTAAGTAAGCATTTCCCCTGTAACCTGTTGTATTCGGCACATGTGACTAATAAAGTTTGATTTGATATATCAGTGAGCAAGCACGTCAATCGCTGACCGGTGTCTGTTCTCTCACCCCTGGGCTGAGGAGCGCACCGATTACATTTACTTATCCGCACAGCTTCTGATTAGTGAGACCGAGTTTAAGCATGGAGAGTCTTGAGAAGCTTCATCTTTGAACACGTTCACATACATTTGTACCCAGTTCAAGGTTCATTCCATACTGAAATGCCTCATAAAATCAATGGCTGTCAAGAAAATCAGTGATCATGTGTACTGTTACGTTTACTGATTTCAGTGGACTGACTGACATGTTTCCGCGGCGTAATGAACGGACAGCAAAAACCCATACGTGTTGGTGTTTAAAAGTTATCCACTGTAATGCATTTTGAACTTGCTCGGAGCTCATTGGGAACTTTCTCAGAACGCTTACTTCTCAGCTCTCTGTTAGACCACATGGTGGCAGCAGTGACAACTAATTATGGGACCCACACTTTAACTAGTCATAAACAATACATACTGTTTAAGTTAATCTGTATACTCCACACACACACGCGCCTTTTAATGGTAACAAAAAGTTTGATACATTCTTTCAACACATCTTTTGTTTCTGAAACAAAACAACAGTACTGAATCAATCTAATATTTTTAAGAGCTAGAATTCACACACACAAAAAAAACGAGTCAATTAAATAGTTACCAGTTCACGCAAAATGATTCACATAGTAAATATTTCATAAATAACGCTTCTCATATTGTATAATATCAATTGTTGGAAATAGATAACTCAAGTGCCAGTACCAAGCCTTAATTCCCATGGGTAGGACAAGGCAGAGCGTGTCCGCCTACCAGTTAGTCCATATTGGTAAAGTCCACCTCTTATCTATTGAACAGCATTTACGTAAAACAACCATAACGCAAAACACACCAAGAGGACAGAGGAGCAATTTATCTTACAGCTGCCTGGGGCTCTATTAATTATTATGACCCTCACTTTCTGAGACCCTCCATTTTCGCAAAAGAATTGGAGCATCACCCTGCTTGGAACAACACATCGTACAGTAGTGTAGGAACGGACTGTGGGGAGGAGGGCTGTTCTGTGGCACAGGAGAAATGAGCAGCACAAAGACATGGACATAAACCCATTACAGAAGTGTCTCATTGACATACAGTAAATTCTGTATGTGTACGCCCTCTCTTTCATTTCTCGAAAGTGGAACTGTTTTAACCCAACATGAGCTCAATCCTCTATTCAGTGTATACTTGGCATCTTTAAAGCTGATGTACAGCTGAGAGAGTGCCCTAGTGCCATTCCCTCAATCACTGGGCTGCCAGGGCACGGGGAAAGTACGGTGTAAACTCTTCCATTTACAGTTGAGCAATTGAGATTTGGCAGCCGCTCGCTACTCCAATTCCGCCCACAGTTGTGAGGGTTGGGTTAAAGGATCCACGGCAACTAGGATGAGGTGGATCCAGTTAAAATAGCCAAGCTAAATATGGATCAACATAGGTTACCACCAGGATTCAGACATCATGTTAGAGCACTGGCGCCATCTTCCAATGGTGTGGCTAAACCCCTGGGAAGAAGACATAGCACCTTGCATAGAAACACTAGCAGCCTCAACAACAACAATCAACTGGATGGACAGAAAATGTTGTGTGTGTGTGGAGGGGGGCTGTTAAACGCTTTTCACTACACCCATTTGAGGTCACGTTGTACATCTTCAAACAAAATTCAAATCAGATCAATTATTCGCTACAGAGTTAGATACATTACGCTGTTCGGTCAAGGAAATGCCTGAATGGCTTTGTGAGTAATATCTTTCACTTCATACAAAATGTTACAGATGACTACTATGTTTAAAAATATAGAGCTGTGCAGAGGGCACATAGTAGACATAATGACTGATTCAAACGTTGATATCTGCTTCTGGCATTCAATTAAAGTGTGGTTGAAAACAATTGACCAGTAGAGGGAGATGTGATGTTTCACACCCCTGGTTCTATGTTCATCAGCAGTAGTAAAAAAAAACTCAGAACAGGATATTCAAAGTTGAGAATAAACGCTACTCAGACATTCACTCTGGCATATAATAGACCACATGTGGTCTATGCCACCTGGAGGTTATTTGCAGTCACGTTAGTCAAAGGATGCTAGCACCTTCCTGCCTTTCAGGGGTTGAGGGGGTCGGAAGTTGTTCTCCATGCATTTCCTGCTCGCTTCCTCTTCTCCGCTGAAGAGCAGCATCCTGAACTTTCCCATCTGTGGAGAGATGTTTGGAGACAGAAATAAACACCTTATATCCCCTGGCTGCAGTGTCTGAGGGAGGAAAAACATAATAAGAAGGGCTTTTCCCTGCTGAGTATCCCCAAAGAATTTCACAATTAAAAAAGGCCAAAACGTTTCCATCCATCATGTTAATCAGCTCCCAGGGATCAAAGGATTGTGCCCCTGGAGTCCTACACTAAGGGCGAGGGAGCAGGCCCGTGCTCCCAGGCCCAGTCAGCCAGGCCAGGAACAGAGGTATGCAGACCACATGCCCGATGGACCAAAGCTGACTTTAATTACTTTTCCCAGTGCCATTGCAAAAAAGCTGAGAACACAAAACAGGGTCAGCCCAGGAGGGGACCTGGAAGGCATGCAGTCACCTCCCTGGTAAACAGCCTGTTATGATGGCAGTGGCGTAAAGTATTAAGTAGTACTTTAAAGTATTTTTTACTTAGGTTTTTTTTTTGGGGGGTATCTGTACTTTAGTATTTATATTTTTTTACATTTTCTTTGACACCCAGAAGCACAAATGCACACACTTATCAACAGAACATCCCTGGTCATCCATACTGCCTCTGATCTGGCGGACTCACTAAACATGCATGCTTCGCTTGCAAATTATGTCAATGTTGCAGTGTGCCCCTGGCTTTCCTTACATTTAAAAAAACAATGCCACCTGGTTTGCTTAATAAGGAATTTGAAATGATTTATACTTCAGTATATTTTAGCAATTCGATTTACTTTTGATACTTAAGTATATTTAAAACCAAATACTTTTAGACTTCCACTCAAGTAGTATTTTACTGGGTGACTTTTACTTGAATAATTTTCTATTAAGGTATCTTTACTTTTACTCAAGTATAACGGTTGGGTACTTTTTCAACCAATGTATAATTAGAACAACTACAGTGCCTTGCGAAAGTATTCGGCCCCCTTGAACTTTGCGACATTTTGCCACATTTCAGGCTTCAAACATAAAGATATAAAACTGTATTTTTTTGTGAAGAATCAACAACAAGTTGGACACAATCATGAAGTGGAACGACATTTATTGGATATTTCAAACTTTTTTAACAAATCAAAACCTGAAAAATTGGGCGTGCAAAATTATTCAGCCCCGTTAAGTTAATACTTTGTAGCGCCACCTTTTGCTGCGATTACAGCTGTAAGTCGCTTGGGGTATGTCTCTATCAGTTTTGCACATCGAGAGACTGAATTTTTTTCCCATTCCTCCTTGCAAAACAGCTCGAGCTCAGTGAGGTTGGATGGAGAGCATTTGTGAACAGCAGTTTTCAGTTCTTTCCACAGATTCTCGATTGGATTCAGGTCTGGACTTTGACTTGGCCATGCTGCCACCACCATGTTTGACAGTAGGGATGGTGTGTTCAGCTGTGTTGCTTTTACGCCAAACATAACGTTTTGCATTGTTGCCAAAAAGTTCAATTTTGGTTTCATCTGACCAGAGCACCTTCTTCCACATGTTTGGTGTGTCTCCCAGGTGGCTTGTGGCAAACTTTAAACAACACTTTTTATGGATATCTTTAAGAAATGTCTTTCTTCTTGCCACTCTTCCATAAAGGCCAGATTTGTGCAATATACGACTGATTGTTGTCCTATGGACAGAGTCTCCCACCTCAGCTGTAGATCTCTGCAGTTCATCCAGAGTGATCATAGGCCTCTTGGCTGCATCTCTGATCAGTCTTCTCGTTGTATGAGCTGAAAGTTTAGAGGGACGGCCAGGTCTTGGTAGATTTGCAGTGGTCTGATACTCCTTCCATTTCAATATTATCGCTTGCAGTGCTCCTTGGGATGTTTAAAGCTTGGGAAATCTTTTTGTATCCAAATCCGGCTTTAAACTTCTTCACAACACTATCTCGGACCTGCCTGGTGTGTTCCTTGTTCTTCATGCTTTTAACGGACCTCTGAGACTATCACAGTGCAGGTGCATTTATACGGAGACTTGATTACACACAGGTGGATTGTATTTATCATCATTAGTCATTTAGGTCAACATTGGATCATTCAGAGATCCTCACTGAACTTCTGGAGAGAGTTTGCTGCACTGAAAGTAAAGGGGCTGAATAATTTTGCACGCCCAATTTTTCAGTTTTTGATTTGTTAAAAAAGTTTGAAATATCCAATAAATGTCGTTCCACTTCATGATTGTGTCCCACTTGTTGTTGATTCTTCACAAAAAAATACAGTTTTATATCTTTATGTTTGAAGCCTGAAATGTGGCAAAAGGTCACAAAGTTCAAGGGGGCCGAATACTTTCGCAAGGCACTGTAAGTGTATTGTAAATATTTAAAGATGAATGAAATGGTATATTAGCCAACTACACCATTGAGTCTATTATCTACTCTAATCTTTTTTTCAAGCTATATGAGCACCTGCAAAGGGAGAATCTAGCCTACAGTAATTCAGAGAATATGCACTGCACAGCTACATAGTAAAGAATCTGGGTGTGTGCGTGACTGTCACGAGCTCCAGGGTAATGACCACTGTTTGAATGGAGCTTAACCTGTGACTTGTGACACCTGGATCCACAAAGAGTTCTTTCAAATCTAGGGTTCCCACTAGGATTACAGCAGGCCACTGCTGCAGCCCTCTGAGTCCCCCCACACACAGAGGGACTGCATGGCATCCAAACCACACATGCAGTAATCCACTCAAAGCCATGGCTGAGCCTACTGCCCTGGCACCCTCCAATCAAAGCCCTCCGTCTGGAGAAAGCCCAGCCACAGTAACATCAAAGATGGCTCAAGGACAGCCCCAGCTCAGTCACTGGTGGTCATAAAGCCTTCACATTGATGTTTCAAATCATTAACCATGAGGTGAGGGGAGAAATGAATTGGTATATTGTAAAAACAGATAGGGTTCGTTTACACAGGGCAGCCCAATTCTGATTTTTTTTTTTTATCACTAATTGATATTTTGAGCCATCTGATCTTTTTCAGAGCTGATCTGAAAATATCTGATGTGATTGGTCAAAAGACCAATTAGTGGGAAAAAAATATCACAATTGGGCTGTCACAACGCAGCCACAGTGTTGCAAGTGAGCCATCAAAGTGAACCTTGACATACTTTTACTTGTCAATTTCAGTGTTACAGAATAATTACTTCAACAGACACTCCCACATAAATCAGTGTAAAAACCTCAGTGCCTTTTTCTTTCTTGAACATTTGGAGGAAGGGCAGAGGAAAGGCAGAGCACCCACCGTCAGGGCAGACGGCGGTCATTCAAATGGTTCATCATTTACATCACGACAAAAGCAGTGGTTCACTGTGGTTTCCCTAAGCGGAGACCCCACATTTCCATAAGCAGAGAGATCTCCATATTGGTAGTACCGATTCACCCCTATCAGATGGCGAGGGCTCCCACCTGTTTCTCTGAAACTACGATTGGCTCCTTCAGAACGATCCAGGTGACACTCTCGTGAAGAGGCGGCGTGGTCAGTGAACCCGGGTAGGTCCAGAAGTGGAGGCTGTTCGGTAGGAGGCACTTGGGATTGAAACCTTTGAAATCTGCAACGCTTCCCTGGGTGCAAATAGAACAAAGAATAGGATGAGAAAAGTGGATTATGAAACACTTAAGATTAGTCTTTTATCAAATGCCCTGTTGAATCATCCGAGACACTCGTTAGGTGAATCATTCTTTTGCATTATGTCAGACTTACCTTAAACTTCACCTTGTATAAAGCATCTGTTATCTTGTGTAAACCTCTGTGTTCACCTCCGATCTGTAAACAAAACACCTTCCTTTTTTTAGCTCAACATTCAAACATTTGCCCAAACAGATTGTCATATCTGAGAAAATATGATGCTATCCATAAACCTTCTAAATATCTTACAATTTTTTTATTTTTTTTTACCATCACGCACTGTATGCGTACTCTGAGTGTACAGGAACACCTTCCTAATATTGAGTTGCACCCCCTTTTGCCTCCTGGCACCCACTGCCATACCTCATTCAAAGACACTTCAAATATTTTGTCTCGCCCTTTCACCGTCAATCGCACACATACACAATTCACGTCTCAATTTTCTCAAGGGCTTAAAAATCTACTTAACCTGTCTCGTCCCCTTCATCTACACTGATTCAAGTGGATTTAACAAGGGACAATGTCTTTCACCTGGTCAGTCTGTCATGGAAAGAGCAGGCGTTCCTAATGTTTTGAAAAGTCTGTGTGTACGTCAATGTTGTTATCAATACGATATTTCATAGACGCATACATTTTATACTTTGCATTATGTCAATACATTGTCTGTAGAAGTGTGCCACATATGTTCCACATGGTACTGGTATGACTGAACAATTTTCAACACAAACACGGGTAAAATGTTTTCGTCCACTCTGTTCAGACCAAAATCATAACATGTTTTTACATTGTTCCTTCAGTGATTGCTGATCTTCAGTCTAATCCCTGTTAAAACAGAACTTGGTGGAGCA
This sequence comes from Oncorhynchus mykiss, assembly GCF_013265735.2. Classification (NCBI taxonomy): domain Eukaryota; kingdom Metazoa; phylum Chordata; class Actinopteri; order Salmoniformes; family Salmonidae; genus Oncorhynchus; species Oncorhynchus mykiss. The sequence continues at coordinate 18,181,566 of NC_048590.1, forward strand.
GAAAGAGATTACATTCCAAAGCAATTTACTGGCTGACAGATAAACAGCTGCTGGCTGATGCGGGGGGGAGGTGGTAAGCGGGGTACCCCGGGGGAGATCCTCACCTCTAAAAAGATGCCAAGGACAGCCAGGCCATCGGGGGCTGCCGCTGCCTCCCCAAATGTCTTGTACTTGTCTGCGTTCCAGTGCACCAGATGAAGCTGCAGGAGGAAACAGGGAGGAGGGGCAGCAGGGTTAGGGACAAGCCTGTGCCAAGCACCCACATTCAGGGAAACACAGCTTTGTCTCAGGTACTAAACAAACCAGTTGCCTAGTACAGAGGTCAACCGAACCAGAGAAGGGAAAACTACTTATTGGCAAATATAGATGCAGATGTACAGTGCAATCGGAAATGATTCAGACCTCTTGACTTTTTCCACATTTTGTTACGTTACAGCCCTATTCTAAAAATGTATGAAATTATTTTTTTCCCCCTCATCAATCTACACACATTACCCCATAACGATAAAGCACATTTTTGCAAAAGTATTAAAAATCAAAAACAGAAATTAACTCAGCAAAAAAAAAAAACATCCTCTCACTGTCAACCGCATTTATTTTCAGCAAACTTAACATGTGAAAATATTTGTATGAACATAAGATTCAACAACTGAGACATAAACTGAACAAGTTCCACAGACATGTGACTAACAGAAATTGAATAATGTGTCCCTGAACAAAGGGGAGAGGGGGGGGGGGGATCAAAATCAAAAGTGACAGTCAGTGTCTGGTGTGGCCACCAGCTGCATTAAGTACTGCAGTGCATCTCCTCCTCATGGACTGCACCAGATTTGCCAGTTCTTGCTGTGAGATGTTTACCCCACTCTTCCACCAACGCATCTGCAAGTTCCCGGACATTTCTGGAGGGGAATGGCCCTAGCCCACACCTTCCGATCCAACAAGTCACAGACGTGCTCAATGGGATTAGGATCCGGGCTCTTCACTGGCCATGGCAGAACACTGACATTCCTGTCTTGCAGGAAATCACGCACAGAACGAGCAGTATGGCTGGTGGCATTGTCATGCTGGAGGGTCATGTCAGGATGAGCCTCCAGGAAGGGTACCACATGAGGGAGGAGGATGTCTTCCCTGTAATGCACAGCGTTGAGATTGCTTGCAATAACAACAAGCTCAGTCCGATGATGCTATGACACACCGCCACAGACCATGACGGACCCTCCACCTCCAAATTGATCCCGTTCCAGAGTACAGGCCTCTGTGTAACACTCATTCCGTCGACGATAAACACGAATCGAACCATCACCCCTGGTGAAACAAAACCGTGACTGGTCAGTGAAGAGCACTTTTTGCCAGTCCTGTCTGGTCCAGCGACGGTGGGTTTTTGCCCAAAGGCGACGTTGTTGCCGGTGATGTCTGGAGAGGACCTGCCTTACAACAGGCCTACAAGACCTCAGTCCAGCCTCTCTCAGCCTATTGCGGACAGTCTGAGCACTAATGGAGGGACTGTGCATTCCTAGTGTAACTCGGGCAGTTGTTGTTGCCATCCTGTACCTGTCCCGCAGGTGTGATGTTTGGATGTACCAATCCTGTGCAGGTGTTGTTGTTACAAGTGGTCTGCCACTGCGAGGATGATCAGCTGTCTGTCCTGTCTCCCTGTAGCGCTGTCTTAGGCGTCTCACAGTACGGACATTGCGATTTATTGCCCTGGCCTCATCTGCAGTCCTCATGCCTCCGTGCAGCTTGCCTAAGGAACGTTGACGCAGATGAGCAGGGACCCTGGGCATCTTTCTTTTGGTATGTTTCTGAGTAAGTAGAAAGGCCTCTTTAGTGTCCTATGTTTTCATAACTGTGACCTTAATTGCCTACCGTCTGTAAGCTGTTAGTGTCTTAACGACCGTTCCACAACTGCATGTTCATTAACCGTTTATGGTTCAATGAACAAGCATGGGAAACAGTGTTAAAACCCTTCACAATGAAGATCTGTGAAGTTATTTGAATTTGGAGTTTACCTTGTTTACATTCAGTACCAGTCAAAAGCTTTGACACCTACTCATTCAAGTTTTTTTATTTTTTATTTTAAACTATTTTCCATGTTGTAGAATAATAGTGAAAATAGTGATAATAGTCAAAACTATGAAATAACATATGGAATCATGTAGTAACCAAACGTGTTAAACAAATCAAAATATATTTTATATTTGAGATTACCATCCTTTGCCTTGATGACAGCTTTGCATTCTCTCAACCACCTTCACCTGGAATGCTTTTCCAACAGTCTTGAAGGAGTTCCCACATATGTTGAGCACGTGTTGGTTGCTTTTCCTTCACTCTGCAGTCCAACTCATCCCAAACCATCTCAAATGAGTTGAGGTCGGTAATTGTGAAGGCCAGGTCATCTGCTGCAGCACTCCATCACTCTCCTTCTTGGTCAAATAGCCCTTACACAGCCTGGAGGTGTGTTGGGTCATTGTCCTGTTGAAAAACAAGTGGTAGTGGGACTTAGCGGTAGTGGGACAAACCAGATGGGATGGCATATTGCTGCAGAATGCTGTGGTAGCCATGCTGGTTAAGTGTGCCTTGAATTCTAAATAAATCACTGACAGTGTCATCAGCAAAGCACCCCCACACCTCCATGCTTCATGGTGGGAACCACAAATGCAGAGATAATCCGTTCACCTACTCTGCGTCTCACAAAGACACAGCCGTTGGAACCAAAAATCTCAAATTTGGACTCAGACAAAAGGACAGATCCGGTCTAATGTCTATTGCTCGTGTTTCTTGGCCCAAGCAAGTCTCTTCTTATTGGTGTCCTTCAGTAGTGGGTTATTTGCAGAAATGCGACCATAAAGGCCTGATTCACGCAGTCTCCTCTGAACAGTTGATGTTGAGATGTGTCTTATTACTTGAACTCTGTAAAGCATTTATTTGGGCTGCAATTTCTGAGGCTGGTAACTCTAATGAACTTATCCTCTGCAGCAGAGGTAACTTTGGGTCTTCCTTTCCTGTGGCGGTCCTCAATGAGAGCCAGTTTCATCATATAGAGCTTGATGTTTTCTTGCGACTGCACTTGAAGAAACTTTCAAAGTTCTTTACATTTTCCGGTTTGACTGACCTTCATGTCTTAAAGTAAAAATAGACTGTCGCTTCTCTTTGCTTATTTGAGCTGTTCTTGCTATAATATGGACTTGGTCTTTTATCAAATAGGGCTATCTTCTGTATACCACCCATCCCTTATCACAACACAACTGATTGGCTCAAACGCATTAAGGAAAGAAATTCCACAAATGAACTTAAGACACACTTGTTAATTGAAATGCATTCCAGGTGACTACCTCATGAATCTGGTTGAGAGAATGCCAAGAGTGTGCAAAGCTGTCATCAAGGCAAAGGGTGGCTACTTTGAAGAATCTAAAATATATTTTGATTTGTTTAACACTTTTTTGGTTACTACATGTTTCCATATGTGTTATTTCATAGTTTTTTTATGTCTTTACTATTATTCTACAATTAAATAAAACCCCTTGAATGAGTAGGCGTAGTAGGTGTAACTGGTACTGTAAGCATTCAGACCCTTTGCTAGGAGACTTGAGGTGCTCCTTGTTTCCATTGATCATCCTTGAGATGTTTCTACAACTTCATTTGAGTACACTTGTGGTAAATTCAATTGATTGGAGATGACTTGGAAAGGCACACACCTGTCTATATAAGGTCCCACAGTTGACAGTGTATATCAGAGCAAAAACCAAACCATGAGGTTGAAGGAATTGTCTGTAGAGCTCCGAGACAGGATTGTGTCGGAGGCACAGATCTGGGGAAGGGTACCAAAAAATGTCTGCAGCATTGAAGGTCCCCAGGAACAGTGGCCTCCACAATTCTGAAATGGAATGAGTTTGGAAACACCAAGACTCTTCCTAGAGCTGGCCACCAGGCCTAACTGAGCAATCGGGGGAGAAGGGCCATTTTCAGGGAGGTAACCACGAACTTGATGGTTACTCTAACAGAGCTCCAGAGTTCCTCTGTGGAGATGAGAGAACCTTCCAGAAGGACAACCTTCTCTTGCAGCCAGATGGAAGCCACTCCTCAGTAAAAGGCACATGACAGCCCGCTTGAAGTTTGCCAAAAGGCCCCTGAAGGACTCTCACGCCATGCCAAGCGTCACGTCTGGAGGAAACCTGGCACCAATCCCTACGGTGAAGCATCATGCTGTGGGGATGTTTTTCAGCAGCAGGGACTGGGAGGCTAGTAAGAATCGAGGGAAAGATGAACGGGGCAAAGTACAAAAGGATCCTTGATGAAAACCTGCTCCAGAGCACTCAGGACCTTAGACTGGGGCAAAGGTTAACCTTCCAACAGGACAACGACCCGAAACACAAAGCCAAGACAACGCAGGAGTGGCTTCAGGACAAGTCTCTGAATGTCCTTTAGTGGCCCAACCAGAGCCGGACTTGAACCCGATCAAACATCTCTGGAGAGACCTGAAAATAGCTGTGCAGCAACGCTCCTCATCCAACCTGACAGCGCTTGAGAGGATCTGCAGAGAAGAATGGGAGTAACTCAGCAAATACAGGTGTGCCACGTTTGTAATGTCATACCCAAGAAGACTCAAGGCTGTAATCACTGCCAAAGGTGCTTCAACAAAGTACTGAGTAACGGGTCTGAATATTTACGTAAATTGATATTTCCTTTTTTTTATGTCAAGACATGTTTTTGCTATGGGAAATGATGTGTAGATTGATGAGGGTAAAAACATATTTATATATTTTTTTACATCTATTTTAGAATATGGCTGCAACGTAACAAGATGTGGAGAAAGTCAAGGGGTCTGAATACTTTCCGAATGCACTGCATGTCGGGGAAGATGTGGTTACCTAGGCTCCGTCTGGGTGATTAGGAGGGGGAAAACGCTCACCTCTGAAGCGTAGGTCTTCCCTCGGACGGTGTGCTCAGAGCCTTGGCTGCCCTTCCCGCCCCAGTGGAAGTGGAACTGTTTCAGCCGGTAGGCGTTGTCAAGGGGGCCTGCCCTGATTACTGTCAGGGCAGAGGACGAGAGTCAGCCAGCCAGCCACTGCCATGCCTTTATGCGCCTATGCCTGGCACAACACACTAGGCAGGCAGGCAGGCAGGAAACACCACATACCAGGCCTGGAAGAGCGACTCAACCTGGCTACACCTGCCACTGCTCACTAAATCACTCTCGCTAAGCTGATACAGATCAATGACACTCTGACAGACACAAAAGGCACCTTGCCCCGCAACCACACGGTTTACTACTCCTCCTAATTTGGCTAAAACGGTAATTTATTACAACAACTATGTCCTCATGAAGGCCTTACTTTCCCTGACATAAAACAAATGAGTGTATTGTGAGCATGCGTCCTGATATGCCTAGGATTTGTCCTGTAACTAACTGGTCTAATTGGGGTGGTGCTGGGGATAAGGGTCCCAAGATAGACATTGTCTGGGCTGGGCTCAGTTAGTGACAGTGTAGGACAGGGCAGTAAGTGACTAATTATGTCTGATACCACTGGAGCCAAGCCATGCAAAGCACACACAGGTGCACACAGTGTACCCATATACACACAGCGAGATCTTTGTGATGGCAGATGAAGAGAATGCCGGAGATCGGAATGTCACAAACTAGGTTTCCTTCCATCTAATTGGTGACAGATTTTTTTATGCTAATATTCTGAAATCATTTTCAAACCAGAGATGGGTTTCCATCAAACAGACGTATTGTGTGCATGATGACATGGTGCACATTAAAATAACTTTTAGAGTGAAATTCACATGTACCTAATAAAATACAAACAAGTTAAATGGGTTTCCATCGCATTTTCAACAAAAACTGTTGCATTATATAGCAAATGTGCCCACTCTGGTCTTGTCACGTGTGCTCTAGCCAACAGCTGGCAGACACAGTTCTGGCAGTCTACCTACATGAGCTTATTATGGATAAGAGCAAGGTTATTTTTATTTGTCCAAGGGCAGCCAAACGTCGACCATGATGTTACCAAAATAAGACCCTCGATATTTATTGGAAAGGAGCATCCAGCGTAGTGTTGCAAAGGCAAGTAATATTACCATTAAACTACCGGAACGTGTATCTTGCAAGGATTTGATGTAATCTATCTCAAGACATCTAGCGGCCATTTGAGGTACTTCTGATTTTTTTTGAGGTGTCTAATTATCTCTGGCCCTCTGTGTGGCCTTTTCATATATTTTACATGTGATATAATTAAGATGTTCAAATTAAACATACAATTACAGAGCAATAAAACATCCTAAATATAAACCATCAACTTTGTGAATACCATTGGTGTTAAATAAAAGGGTTTCAGCAGGAAATATCCTTTATAAAAAAAAACTCATTTATTTTGCTATGTCAGTGTGTATTTCTTGTCAATGTAATTATTGTCAAACTGGTGGCATTTGTAAAAGAAAGTCAATTGTTGCACTTGCAGAGTACATAAAAAAATAATGGCATTGCTGATTAGATGTTTGTTTTTTCCTTCTCTTGAACCATATGTACAGTGCCTTGCGAAAGTATTCGGCCCCCTTGAACTTTGCGACCTTTTGCCACATTTCAGGCTTCAAACATAAAGATATAAAACTGTATTTTTTTGTGAAGAATCAACAACAAGTGGGACACAATCATGAAGTGGAACGACATTTATTGGATTTTTCAAACTTTTTTAACAAATCAAAAACTGAAAAATTGGGCATGCAAAATTATTCAGCCCCTTTACTTTCAGTGCAGCAAACTCTCTCCAGAAGTTCAGTGAGGATCTCTGAATGATCCAATGTTGACCTAAATGACTAATGATGATAAATACAATCCACCTGTGTGTAATCAAGTCTCCGTATAAATGCACCTGCACTGTGATAGTCTCAGAGGTCCATTAAAAGCGCAGAGAGCATCATGAAGAACAAGGAACACACCAGGCAGGTCCGAGATACTGTTGTGAAGAAGTTTAAAGCCGGATTTGGATACAAAAATATTTCCCAAGCTTTAAACATCCCAAGGAGCACTGTGCAAGCGATAATATTGAAATGGAAGGAGTATCAGACCACTGCAAATCTACCAAGACCTGGCCGTCCCTCTAGACTTTCAGCTCATACAAGGAGAAGACTGATCAGAGATGCAGCCAAGAGGCCCATGATCACTCTGGATGAACTGCAGAGATCTACAGCTGAGGTGGGAGACTCTGTCCATAGGACAACAATCAGTCGTATATTGCACAAATCTGGCCTTTATGGAAGAGTGGCAAGAAGAAAGCCATTTCTTAAAGATATCCATAAAAAGTGTTGTTTAAAGTTTGCCACAAGCCACCTGGGAGACACACCAAACATGTGGAAGAAGGTGCTCTGGTCAGATGAAACCAAAATTGAACTTTTTGGCAACAATGCAAAACGTTATGTTTGGCGTAAAAGCAACACAGCTCATCACCCTGAACACACCATCCCCACTGTCAAACATGGTGGTGGCAGCATCATGGTTTGGGCCTGCTTTTCTTCAGCAGGGACAGGGAAGATGGTTAAAATTGATGGTAAGATGGATGGAGCCAAATACAGGACCATTCTGGAAGAAAACCTGATGGAGTCTGCAAAAGACCTGAGACTGGGACAGAGATTTGTCTTCCAACAAGACAATGATCCAAAACATAAAGCAAAATCTACAATGGAATGGTTCAAAAATAAACATATCCAGGTGTTAGAATGGCCAAGTCAAAGTCCAGACCTGAATCCAATCGAGAATCTGTGGAAAGAACTGAAAACTGCTGTTCACAAATGCTCTCCATCCAACCTCACTGAGCTCGAGCTGTTTTGCAAGGAGGAATGGGAAAAAATGTCAGTCTCTCGATGTGCAAAACTGATAGACATACCCCAAGCGACTTACAGCTGTAATCGCAGCAAAAGGTGGCGCTACAAAGTATTAACTTAAGGGGGCTGAATAATTTTGCATGCCCAATTTTTCAGTTTTTGATTAGTTAAAAAAGTTTGAAATATCCAATAAATGTCGTTCCACTTCATGATTGTGTCCCACTTGTTGTTGATTCTTCACAAAAAAATACAGTTTTATATCTTTATGTTTGAAGCCTGAAATGTGGCAAAAGGTCGCAAAGTTCAAGGGGGCCGAATACTTTCGCAAGGCACTGTATATCTACTAGAAATTCATGGACAATATGGAGGCATATATAGTAATTAAAAATAAATATCCAAAACTTAAAAAAAAAAAAACATATTAATATAAAAAATACAATAGATTGGCCTATATTTTCTGTTATTTACAAAAATTGTATTCTTGCCTTTTGTGCTGTTGTCTGTGCCCAATAATGTTTGTACAATGTTTTGTGCTGCTACCATGTTGTGCTACTGCCATGTTGTGTTGCCATGTGTTGCCACCAAGCTGCGTTGTCATGTGTTGCTGCCATGTTCTTGTCTTAGATCTCTCTTTTTATGTACTGTTCACCCTTGCCCTATATTTTGTTTTTAATTCCAGCCCCCGTCGGAGGCCTTTTGGTAGGCAGTCATTGTAAATAATAATTTGTTCTTCACTGACTTGTTTAGTTAAACAAAGGTTAAATAAAAATACTGAAGATTCCGGTAACTTCGGTAAACTTTGGTAGCTTTGCAACCCTAATCAAGCGCATCACTGTGCACTTTACCACCCTGTGAAGATCATCGTAACTTATTTCATCAGTAGCCTAACAAACTGCATGCTTTCCAGAGTCATTGCGGGAGGACCACACGTGACTCCACGTTTGCTTCGATATGATGGTTATTAGATCAATATTTGCACAAAGACGTTTCCGCCATTTCTCGCATAATACATTTTACTTCCAAAAAATGATCACACCATGTCGAACGGACAAATTGTCTGTTGACATTTATCAAATTGATCTTGCATTTCAATTTCCATTAGCCCGGTCGTGACTTTATTAATGCGTCTAATAATTCATCCTCATGAAACGGTTGGGTGGATAAGAATGGCACCTGGGTAATGTGTGCTTTAGAGCATGTTCCTACGTTTCCTGAGTTACTGATACACTAAGCATGTACACACATGTACAAAAAAGGTACCCACACCATAAATCACACAACCACAAAAGGGAAACAGGACAAATGGGCATGCATAGGTGATGGAACTTCCAACCAGCCCGATGGTGAAAGTATAGGGAAGTCTATCGATCATAAGACCATGTCATGCAGAATGGAACTTGTTTGTTTGGTTCCTATGAATTCGTTTTCATAGTGATCTACACCTTAGCCAAACAAGCCACACTTTGTTAAGACTGAGAAAAATCAGTCGTGGCTTGTATTTTCCTTTTGTGGAGGGACTTTTTAAATGTATTTGTTACATGCTTTGTAAACAACTGGTGTAGACTAACAGCAAAATGCTTACTTACAGGCCTTTCCTAACAATGTAGAGAGAGATTTTTTTTTTGTAAGAATTAAGGAAAAAAAATACACAATGAGTTTACAATAACTTGGCTATATACACAGGGTACCAGTACCAAGTCGATGTGCAGGGGAACGAGATAATAGAGTTAGAACACCTTTTTGTTGTAGGCGTTCAGTTAACACTTTTCAAAATACAAGCCCCAACTTACTTGGTTGTCATTCTATTCAGACCCTTGGTTCCAATGACCTTTTGATGCCACAGAAGCAAAGCAGCTCTCCTCATGTTTTATTTGTCAATGACTTTGTTTACTTGGGCTATCAGTTTAAAAACAGATATGAGGCAACTATAAAGATTACCTGATGTGGTCAGATGTCTGGTCTGGCAGAAAGACACTCCTACAGTTAAATACTGGCTTCACTATATCCACAAAAACACATCTCACTGAATCATACAGTCCAGTAGGAGGGGCCTTAATGATATACAAATTTAAGTGGTCTATCCATCAACCACATTTTGATGGCGGTTGTGATGAAGTCTGCAAATACAAAACATATTTTCAATGGATAATATTGAACATTTGAAGTTTCCTGGCAATAAAACTAAATGCTGTGTCATTTAGGGCATTAGGCTTCCACAATCTACTACACTGCTCAGAATGGACGACGGTGGAGAATCTGCTGTCAGTGAACTTTGAAGCATAAACAACAGTGACTAAGACCATGCAAAGTGTAAGCTAGACATTGTAATAAACGATTCATCCGCATACTGCACGTAGGTAGAATTGCCTCCACTAAATAAGTGTCACATGTGCATGCAAGGGGGGGGTGGTTATAGCATGATAGTACTACTACACAGTACCCGTAACATAATGGTGTCCCCTTACCAATACAGTGGTTGTGTTGGCTAATGTCATAGTCATGAGTGATGGAGGTGTCCAGAAACAACCACCCACCCGTCACAATGATATACATCAGTGATAAAAAAAAAACGCCTGGGCTGGCTGACTTTCACACTCAGTCAAAGTTGAAGGGTTGATGATCGAATCTGAAACAATACTATTTCTCAATATTGCTTGTATTCAGTGGTGTAAAGTACTTAAGTAAAAAATACTTTAAAGTACTACTTATGTAGTTTGTACTTTACTATTTATATTTTTGACTACATTTACTTCACTACATTCCTTAAGAAAATATTATACTTTTTACTCCGTACATTTTAGTTGACACCCAAAAGTACTCGTTACATTTTGAATGCTTAGCAGGACAGGAACATGTTCCAATTTACGCACTTATCAACAGTACATCCCTGGTCAGCCCCTGACTGCCTCTGATCTGGCAGACTCACTAAACACACATGCTTCGTTTGTAAGTTATGTTTGAGTGTTGTAGTTTGGCTTAATATAAGAATTTGAAATTATTCATACTTTTACTTTTGATACTTAAGTATATTTTAACAATTACATTTTACTTTTGATACTTAAGTATATTTTAAACCAAATACTTTTAGCCTTTTACTCAAGTAGAACTTTACTAGGTGACCTTTACTTGAGTCATTTTCTATTATAAAGGTATCTTTACTTTTACTCAAGCATGACAATTGGGTACTTTTTTCACCACTTCTTGTACTTCTGTTTGCATTCTATATGATCTATAGCGATATCTTCCCCTCTGTTGCCGTTACCTGTTTTGTCATCGGTGTCATCAAACTCCACTGTCACAGAGTGGCCGTTGTTGCAGATGTTGATTGAGTTGCAGTGGTCGTAGGAGACGAATATGGGAGGCAGGCTGGCATCGTATACAGTGTCCTCGGGAACTATGTCTATGGGAGACTGGCGATTGCCATGGGCGATGGGAAAGTTTTTGTGCCATGCATCTGGACCTTAGAAACAAAGATGGTCAGAGCTGGACATGACAAAATGTAATGTAAGAAAGGAGATCCAGTCATTCACCATTTTACAAAAACTTTTATTAAATTTGTTTAATCAGCCAATCTGTCGCTTCATAATAATAATGTCAGAGGTGACATAGTTCAAAACATGAATGTGGTTATAGCCTATTGCCATCAGAAAAGTATAATCAAATATGCATTCAGTCTTGCAGAGAAAAATGCCCGAATGCCTGTCACTCGCAGCGCACGAGCGTCCCCAAACAAGGTCAGCGCTGAGATGCGGTGTGTTCTACAGTAGCGTGCATAGTGATGCTCTCCCAGGTTGGTAGGTTTTACTTACCGTCCTCCTCTCCGTATCCCCAGTGACGCCCTGTCATTTCGATGATTCCGCTTAGATTCACCTTATCGATATGCTGACCAACTCCGCCTCACAGTCCAGACTGCACGAACTGATGGGATAAATGGCGTGACGAATAACAAGTGCTGGCGTGTGAGCAGTGTTAATGAAGTCTGGGAGTTGAGGTTGGGAAGGATGATCAGGTGGCGACGAATGGCAATCGTAATGATCCTTCCTTGCCACGCCCTCTTTTAAATTCCACTGCTTGATTTATGTTACTGTACTTCAAAACATCTAAAGAAAGACCCCCTTATTTATGATAATTAGACCTAGTACAGCAGCCAATTAAGATACACTTTCCTTTGGACTAACAAAGTAGCATGTTTCACAACATGTTTTAATGATAATGCGTTGCACATATTTCAATGGATAAAGTGTTGTTTTGCATTTCCAGTTTAAACGCATACCTAATATGTAAGCAATAAGGCACGAGGGGGTGTGGTATATGACCAATATACCTGGCTGTTTTTATGCACGACACAATGCGGAATGCACAGCCCTTAGCCTTGGTATATTGGCAATATACCTCAAACTCCTGAGGTTCCTTATCGCTATTATAAACTGGTAACCAACGTAATTAGAGCAGTGAAAATAAATGTTTTGTCATACCCGTGGTATGTCTGATATACCACAGCTGTCAGCTAATCAACATTCAGGGCTCGAACCACCCAGTTTATAATAATGATAATATAACCAAGATTTTAAAAAGTTGCATCTAAGTGAACACATCTTATCTTCTTAACCATCTTACATGTCATTCAAAATGTATTAACAAAGTCAAGGTATAATTTTTTTCCGCAAACCAGCCCAAAAACGATGGCACCGTGCAGCACCCATATTATAAAAGTGTTGTAAATCAAATTCCTTGATTAGTTTGAATGGGTGGTGGCAACTGTGGCAGAAATAATTAATAACATTTTGCGCAGGTTTGAATCGATTGAATACTCTCTATTACGCCATCTGGTGGTCAACTGTAGATAAATCGAAAGTGCAGCTTTGAATTTACAACTGCGTTCACCCACTTGTCTCTCTATCGAATCAGCGAATATAGCTATCAAATTAACTGGTGGGATTCTTCTCCAAGCGGACCATGGCAGCGACTAAAACTGCTAAAGAGCAGAAATACGATAGACAATTGAGGTATGTAAGGATAGAAATAATGTGCAAATTGTACAATTATTTGTTAAACGTATATCGTTGCACGAGTTAGATATATATCCACTGACAAACTGCAGCTAGCTAACGTAGCAAGCCCAGTAACGTTAACTCTTTATGCTTGGTAGTCTATGCTTGACAGTCTATTCTCTTGGGCTAACGTTAACTCGGCCAGCTAGCGAACTATCATGCTTTACAATTATAATAGCTAGCTACTGTAGCTAGTCTTCACTGATATACTAGCTAGCTAGCTGTACTATTACAGTCAGCTGGTAGCTATCTGCTAGTTAGCTTCTAGCCTCGTCATTTACTATCAACAACACCAGCCAGGATTGGTGTCGTTTACTGACTTGAATCTCAAAAAGGTTTCCTTGTTCTCATCTATTTACCATACCAGATGAGATAACAGCTAAATAACAAGGCATTGGAGATTGGCAACATGGTCGTTGACATGATGGCCTGTTATCAATTTCAGATTGTGGGGAGACCATGGCCAAGAAGAACTTGAAAATGCACACGTATGCCTGATCAATTCCACTGCATCCGGGACTGAAATACTCAAGAACCTTGTGCTTCCAGGTAAATATTTCAATATTTGATTCTAGAAAATAACGATGACCAGGAGTGGAAAACACTGCTCTACGGGAATGCGCCATGATAGGCTAGCCTACCTAAGCTAGTTGCTCTCTTCATCAGGAATTGGAGCATTCACTATTGTCGATGGACACAAAGTCTCCGGGGAAGACGTCGGGAATAAGTAAGAAAGTGACAGGCTTAGTGTTATCACCTCATTGATGCGCTTTTGATCTTAAAATGTTTTCTACAATAAACTGTCTTTACCTTCAATTAACTTTTATTTTCTTTTTCTTACTCAGCTTTTTTCTTAGCAACAACAGCATAGGAAGGGTAAGCGATTATAACCTAATGATATTCTACTCTATCAATATCTCAGCTCTACCTGCATGCATAATGTCATAACAAGTCATCTGAGATGATGTGGTTTTCCAGAATCGAGCCCAGGCTGCCACAGAGCTGCTACAGGAGCTGAACACTGATGTATCTGGCAACTTTGTGGAGGAGGTTTGTTTTCAACTATGAGCAGTTCAGCAGTTCTCCATGAAGAGGGCTTTCCCTGGCACAGATTTTGTCATATTGTCAGAAAAACAAAAGCCTAGATTTGACTTCAGGATCCTCAGGGTATTGAGTTAGATCTGTGTTAATTCCGATCCAGGTGTGACTTCACCGTAACCCTGCACCAGTTCAGTAGCCGTTGATGTCTCACTGTCCACAAAGTGCACGTTGATTGTATTGATTGCTGAGTGTTCTATAACAAGCAGGGCACTTATAGCAGATACAAGTCTTGTTTGTTTGTCTTATTGTGATCTGGTCTTTCATTTTCCATTATAGAGCCCAGACAAGCTCTTGGACAACGACCCAGAGTTCTTCCACCGGTTTACCCTGGTGATTGGTGTCCAGCTGCCAGAAAGGTGTGATTCATCCTCATAATCCTACACATTTATCTATCGACATACATTTCAATATAAATAATTTGTGTTTGATATTTATGATAGTCTTACGAAGTAACATCAAGTATGAAAACATTCTCTTGTCGTGTAAATTATAATTGTTTGTTTTATTTTCACAGCACGTGTTTGAGACTGGGGTCGGTGTTGTGGAATGCAAATGTACCTTTCCTGGTGTGTAGAACGTATGGCCTCGTCGGTTACATGAGGCTAGTAGTGAAGGAACACACAGGTATGGTACACCTTGTGAGTCACGCGTGTATTGCTGAATCTGTAGTAATGGTGACAAGCACTGTGTTCTCTTGCAGTTAATCTCAAACACTCAAACAAGTTGTTTGCGATCACTCCCTCTAGTGATTGAGTCTCATCCAGACAACGCCTTGGAAGACCTGAGGCTTGACCAACCTTTTGCAGAACTCAAGAGCCACATCCAGTCCTACGACTTGGAGGGAATGGGGAAGAAGGTGTGTTTGGGCTGTCGTCCATGTTTGTTGGCCGTTTTCTTTAGGCCACTGTTGCAATTTGGTCCTCCCTGGTTCATGTATTTTCTTATGCTCTTGTGTTCTGCAGGATCACGGTCATACACCATGGATCATCATTGTTGCCAAATACCTAGAAAAGTGGTTCAGTGAGGTAATACTTCTGACCAACAACCAAAGGCACATTCTACAGCACCCTATGATGTACAAGAGCGCTGACAAAGAATATATATATTTTTTTCCTAGCACAATTTTCAGTTACCGAAGAACTACAAAGAGAAGGAGGCCTTCAAACAGCTTATTCGGCAAGGTATTTAACTTGACAGATTTTTCTTGACTTAAATTTGTAATTTACATTTTCACCTAATTTTAGTTGTCTACAGACACTATCTTATCCAGATTATGCCTCTGTAAATGGTTTGTGTTCTCATGATGCTTGGTTTCTTTAGGAATCCTGAAGAATGAGAAGGGAACTCCCGAGGTTGAGGAGAACTTTGAGGAGGCCATCAAGAACGTCAACACAGCCCTTAACCCAACCAAGGTAGCTCTTCTCATACCTCACCCCTAACCCCCCCCCCCCCCCCCCCCCCCCACACACACACACACACTCCTTTCAGACGTATTATGTTAATCCGTGCTGCTGGTTGCATGAGTCCACTGGAAGTTGCTACTCTGTCAACTTTTCTAACTCCTCTCACATCTCTGTAGATTTCGAACGGCGTTGACGACCTCTTCAATGGAGAGCAATGCAATGACATTACATCACAGGTTACTCAAAACATGACACGTCTACTCAGGCCATGATTGAAGCATCCTGTGAAGGATTTATTTGTACGTTTAATACGTGGCTGACTGTTGTTCTGTCTTTCTCTGCTATACGCAGACTCCAGCCTTCTGGGTGATGACTCGAGCAGTGAGGGAGTTTGTGCAGAACGACGGCGGCGGAAACCTACCTGTACGTGGCTCCATTCCAGACATGATTGCGGACTCGGAGAAGTTCATCAACCTCCAGAATGTGTAGGGAGTGATGATTATATTATTCATGTACAGTGCCTTGCGAAAGTATTTGGCCCCCTTGAACTTTGCGACCTTTTGCCACATTTCAGGCTTCAAACATAAAGATATAAAACTGTATTTTTTTGTGAAGAATCAACAACAAGTGGGACACAATCATGAAGTGGAACGACATTTATTGGATATTTCAAACTTTTTTAACAAATCAAAAACTGAAAAATTGGGCGTGCAAAATTATTCAGCCCCCTTAAGTTAATACTTTGTAGCACCACCTTTTGCTGCGATTACAGCTGTAAGTCGCTTGGGGTATGTCTCTATCAGTTTTGCACATCGAGAGACTGACATTTTTTCCCATTCCTCCTTGCAAAACAGCTCGAGCTCAGTGAGGTTGGATGGAGAGCATTTGTGAACAGCAGTTTTCAGTTCTTTCCACAGATTCTCGATTGGATTCAGGTCTGGACTTTGACTTGGCCATTCTAACACCTGGATATGTTTATTTTTGAACCATTCCACTGTAGATTTTGCTTTATGTTTTGGATCATTGTCTTGTTGGAAGGCAAATCTCCGTCCCAGTCTTAGGTCTTTTGCAGACTCCATCAGGTTCTCTTCCAGAATGGTCCTGTATTTGGCTCCATCCATCTTCCCATCAATTTTAACCATCTTCCCTGTCCCTGCTGAAGAAAAGCAGGCCCAAACCATGATGCTGCCACCACCATGTTTGACAGTGGGGATGCTGTGTTCAGGGTGATGAGCTGTGTTGCTTTTACGCCAAACATAACGTTTTGCATTGTTGCCAAAAAGTTCAATTTTGGTTTCATCTGACCAGAGCACCTTCTTCCACATGTTTGGTGTGTCTCCCAGGTGGCTTGTGGCAAACTTTAAACGACACTTTTTATGGATATCTTTAAGAAATGGCTTTCTTCTTGCCACTCTTCCATAAAGGCCAGATTTGTGCAATATACGACTGATTGTTGTCCTATGGACAGAGTCTCCCACCTCAGCTGTAGATCTCTGCAGTTCATCCAGAGTGATCATGGGCCTATTGGCTGCATCTCTGGTCAGTCTTCTCCTTGTATGAGCTGAAAGTTTAGAGGGACGGCCAGGTCTTGGTAGATTTGCAGTGGTCTGATACTCCTTCCATTTCAATATTATCGCTTGCACAGTGCTCCTTGGGATGTTTAAAGCTTGGGAAATATTTTTGTATCCAAACCCAGCTTTAAACTTCTTCACAACAGTATCTCGGACCTGCATGGTGTGTTCCTTGTTCTTCATGATGCTCTCTGCGCTTTTAACGGACCTCTGAGACTATCACAGTGCAGGTGCATTTATACGGAGACTTGATTACACACAGGTGGATTGTATTTATCATCATTAGTCATTTAGGTCAACATTGGATCATTCAGAGATCCTCACTGAACTTCTGGAGAGAGTTTGCTGCACTGAAAGTAAAGGGGCTGAATAATTTTGCACGCCCAATTTTTCAGTTTTTGATTTGTTAAAAAAGTTTGAAATATCCAATAAATGTCGTTCCACTTCATGATTGTGTCCCACTTGTTGTTGATTCTTCACAAAAAAATACAGTTTTATATCTTTATGTTTGAAGCCTGAAATGTGGCAAAAGGTCGCAAAGTTCAAGGGGGCCAAATACTTTCGCAAGGCACTGTATATAGCAAGTAGCCAGCCCCCAATTTTAATTTTAAAAAGTCAATGATTTGCTTTGGGTTAATAGCAAGCACAGGTCAATGCTTTTGAGTTGGGGCATATCGTGGAGAGGACAGTCATTGCATAATAAACCAATGTCCATAGCTAAATGGTAAAATTGTATGTGCCTAACCATATGACGCTGCGATTCCCACTGTTTACGATTGACTGGGCCTTAACCTTATTTCCACGAGGTATGCTTTTTGCTGGCATAATCATCATAGTTCTGACCTAGGCATTAATGCAGGTATATGTTTTCAGTTATAGAGAGAAGGCAATGCAAGATGCTTCTGTCGTGTCTAAGCATGTAGAGTCTCTCCTGCAGTCTGTTGGAAAGGTATGTGGACCTTATTCTTCAGTCTCTGGGATATTTCATCTCATGTAATGTCAAAAACGCATAATAACTCTCCTGCAGTAATACTTATGTAGCAGTAGTGCTGCATTAGTATCAACATTGTATTACCTTTTTGATAGATTGTAAAATAAGGTTTGATTTCTGATATTATCTAGCTAAATGGGGGTTGATTTCTTTGTCTTTTTTTTTCCCTTGCCAAAGCCCTCAGAGAGCATATCTGAGCAGGACATCAAACTATTCTGTGAGTATTCTGACGAGCACACAAACAATCATATATATATATATAACGTGAAGAGGACGTATAATATGGCAGGAATGTAATTTGAATACTCTTAACTCATTGAACAATAACTCAAAGCGCCATGTTTGCCATACAATAGTGTGGCTGCACTTTGATGAACCCACGATGAAAGGGAACACTGCAGTAGGTTGAGCCCTCGTGCCTGTGCTGTGTGTTTCGGTCTGCAGGCAAGAACGCTGCCTTCCTGAGGGTGGTGCGCTGCAGGTCTCTGGCTGAAGAATACAGCGTGGAGACGGTCAATAAAGATGCGATCAGTAAGTCCAACACCGTGCAGACTCCCTCCTTGATTTGGCCTTTTTGTTTCGCTTTTGCGTCCCTTTAAAAAAAAAATAATAATGTGTGTTGGTAGTGTGTACTAAGATGCTGCTCTCTCTCTCCTCAGCCTGCTCCATGGACGGTGCAGATGGGGAGATGGTGTTGTACCTTATGTTGCGCTCTGTGGACCGTTTCTATCAGCAGCACTCCCGCTACCCAGGTACGGCTCGGCTGGCGTAGCTCTGCCCCCTCAACACAACTGTTTTGTCACACCACAGCAGAACGAAAAACGGTGTTCTGCCATGTTAACCTGCCCATCTCCAGACAGGTGATATGTTTTTTTTCCCTCTTTTTTTTGTTTTTGTTGAAGGTGTCTACAATTACCAAGTAGAAGAAGACATTAGCAAGTTGAAGCTGTGTGTGAACAGCCTTCTGCAGGAGTACGGCCTCAACGTCAGTGTGAAGGATGACTACATCCACGAGTTGTACGTTTTTGTGCGTAGTGTCCAGTCAGCTGTTCTGTGCAGAGACGATGGTCGTTTTAACAATTCATGAGACATACAGCCCACTGAAAAACCTCACTACAGTTTTTTTGTGTTCAATAGTTGTAATTTTGCCGCAGTATTTCCATGAACCGTAAAATGGCTATAAGAGGTTATCAATCAAGGAGAGGAACATGATTTAATAATCTACATGTCATTTCACTTTGCTCTTCCGACAGCTGTCGCTACGGTGCTGCTGAGCCACACACAGTGGCATCTTTTTTGGGAGGTGAGTTCTACAGGACTTGGATCCTATTATGGTCTAGGATCCTCATGCTGTTCTGTTATGGGTAAACATTTTAGTTTTCTTGGGAGTTGGAGCAAATGTACCGTCTTCAATATGCTTTCAATGCGTTTCCTTAGGATCTGCTGCACAAGAGGCCATCAAACTCATCACTCGTCAGTTTGTTCCCTTCAACAACACGTTCGTCTACAACGCCATGTCCCAGACAACTGCCACGTTTCAGCTGTAGAAAGCTGTTTTCCTCCTCAATGACATGCACTTAACCCCTCTGTAAAATATATGAATGGAATGTTGCAGTGTAGCAGCAGCGATAACTGAAAGTTTGGGTAGATGGAGCACTTTGTTTGTACTGTACGTTTCCACATATTATGTGATAAACTGAGCGACTGTTTCCGATATACTTTTCAATGTTCGTGTCCTGGCTGTTTTTACTGTTCGCTCACATGTTGTTGCGCTTATTAGGACATCAAACATTTATTTGTATTTTTTTTATCTGCCAAATTCAAACAATTCATGAAATGTCCCGGGGTTTGAATTATTTCCTCTAAAGATATCCTGCACTAAACAGACAATGAAGTTTTGAGGTAAATACATGTGGTGTATATTAGATCCCCCCCCCCCCCCCCCCCCCCCCCAAAGGAACTCTTATTGTGCTCCAACGTCTTGTGTCCTGATGGGCAACAGTCTGGATATGGTCATTTATATTGCCAGCAGTAGGGGTCACATGGGCCTGTCCAAATCAAAATGAGCTGACTATCATGTGAGCTTCATGATAAACAGGCACAATTCCCAAGACAAATCGGTACCTGTTGACTGGTAGAATAACCCCAACATGACACAAGTGTCTCTAGATGTAAAAATAAAAAATCACTAAGCTGTGTAATATATTGTTGGTTTGGTTCCTCTCCCAGTTCAGACTATAGAGTGTGTGTGTGTGGAGTGGCGTTGGTTACAATGCAGTGTGTGTTCTGTGGTGAGCAGGCACTCTACTGACTCCACACTTGGACCAGAAACTCACCATAAAGATGTCTTGGACTACAGCTGTTCCCCCCCCCCCCCCCCCCCCCCCCCCCCCAATGAATAAAAACGCTCTGTATTTTGTTGCAGTACATAAATGCCTGCACAGTTCGTGATATGAAAAAGTGAGACATTGGTGTAATATCATTCCGATTACATTCAGTAGAGGGTGCTCTTTCCCATGTTTGCAGGGTGAACATGTTCGGGTAGGCACACTCAGGATTATTGTGTTGGGTGAATAATTCCTGAATGCTGACTATATAGCTCACGCTGTACCAGACATCATTAGCTATAAGACGTTAATGAGAAGCCTGCCTCAACCAGTTATGTTGATTAGTCACTATGTTCTTGTTCAATGTCCCAGTTTCTGGAAACATTGCTGCTGCTCAGTAACATTGAGAATAATTATGGCCACTTCATTGCCTACATATGATCTGATTTGTGTTGCAGCCAACCAAGGCCCTAAAACGAGAGTTTGTATACTGAAGGCCACTGTTACGTAATTGTGGGCTGCTTTTGAGTATGCGTTGGTTGGTTGCTTAGAGGGCACTGACATGTTTTTCATTTGTTGTGTTTTTGCCTGCAGGATTTAGCTGAGTGGAAATTTGCCCTCTGCAGATTTTTTTTCCTTGTACGACCCCCGCCTCCTTCCTGAGGAGGACGGTGCAGATCACGGTGTTCGAGCGGCCTGCCAAAATGTACTTAGGCCATTTCCCAAACAGAAAGTTTCATCTTCTAAGATGATTGTGTTTGGAATGCCAGTTTTATTTAACCAGGCCTGAATCTAATCTACACGCACAGTTGGGGTTGGACTGCATGGGCTCTCGGCAGGAAGCAGGAGCGCTAAGGGTTACTTTCTGACCTTCACCGCTCCATCTGTGGATGGGACAGACTGTTTGTAAAATGGCTTGGCTCCAACTCTAACTCCAGAGACCATTTTTGTCTCTTGTAATCCTGACATTTTGGGATATTTCAATGTTGCGATTTTATCTCATCTCTTCATCTGAGTTGCTAATCGCCTGTCCCATAAGGCCATGTGTCTCGAGTACAAACCTGATTTTTATCTCACCCGGGTTTCATGTCACTTGCCAATCTTCCCCGGGCTACGCAGCTCGGCTGTATAATCTGCCACGCTGCTGATGTGATGTCTCTGGCAGTTTATCTCTCTTCAAGTCCCTGTTTCCCAGCTCCGGTGACCACATGAGCCCAGCTGAGAACATCAGTCAAACCTAGCTGGTGTGTCCAGCGCTCTGCACAGCTGTGTCAACACGCCCGCATGACGGTGGAGACCATTTCAAACACACAGAGATGGCTTCAACTCCCTTTTTCATGCTCGTTGTGCGGCCTTTGTCTCACTGTGTCGGGGCCCGCCAGTTGCTTGTGTCTTGATGGGTTGGCGCATTGGGACAGCCTGTACTGGAATTAAACACAGACCTGATCCATGTACAAGATGGTGCCATTGTGAAACATTTGGTCTTTGTTGTGTAACTATGTGACGTGACATGATGTGTGCTTGATTTAATCGTCCTGTCTTACTGTCACCATGGGTGGCAAAGGGAAGCTGTGTACGTCTCCGGCATTTTTCCTCTATGTGCAACTGCAGTGTAAGAAATCTTGTTTGAGGGTTGTGCGTTATGTTAAAACTTTGCAGAGGGTACTGGCTTGCCAAATGCCAATTCATGTTCCAAATAGCCTTTGAACACGACATGATTAATATGATGTTTATCCTACTGTCAATCATCATACTAATATCAATTGAATGAATTGATTTTAGAGATTGAGGTACTTGGAAAAGCCAGGTAAATGACTAAAACGCAGTAACATGTTTTCCCTCCACTGTCCTTATCGAGCGGTGCATGTCCTTTTTTTCATTTGGATTGCTCTATTGGAACAGGGCATCAAT
Organism: Oncorhynchus mykiss; assembly: GCF_013265735.2. NCBI lineage: Eukaryota > Metazoa > Chordata > Actinopteri > Salmoniformes > Salmonidae > Oncorhynchus > Oncorhynchus mykiss. The sequence continues at coordinate 18,203,742 of NC_048590.1, forward strand.
GGAGCAATAGTCATGTCTCCCACCTTCCCCATGGATAGAATACGACTGCAGGACAGCAGTTAGTGTTCATTAATATGGATGACCGTACGCAATAGCTCTCGGGACACGGTTACACAGAGGACAAAACTACCAAACCCCCTCCCTCAGACGCAGAGCTTTCTTATCTGACACAAACTAAGGGAATCCAGACTAAAAGGCTCGAGAAATCTTAACTCCAGTCAGACCAGTGTGACCCAGTTGACGACAAATGGACTGGGTCAAAGTGTTTTTATGATCTTCGACAGACCATTGTCTAATAATATACTTGGATTTACAGTTTAAAGAGACAGTAACTCCATATCACTGCTATGGCTAACCATCCAAACAAACATTCTACCATGAAACTGTGGGAACTGGGAATTATATCAGCGGTAGAAACAGGTGGTAGGATGAAGGTAATGCCAATTTTATGAGTAGTTCCCTTAAAATAAAATGTTGTTTGTCGCATGCTTCGCAAACAACAGGTCTAGTTTGACAGTGAAATGCCCTTCCCAACAATGCGAGAGAAAGAAAATAGAGAAATAATAGAAAAATAAAACACTTAATAATAAATACACAATGAGTAACAATAACTTATATATGAAAGAGGTACCAGTACCGACTCAATGTGTAGGGGTACGTGGAAATTGATGTAGATATGTACATATAACTGTAAAGTGACACAATAAACAGTAGCAGCAGAGCATGTGATGAGTCAACGTTAGTGAAAAAAGGGTCGATGCAGATAGTCCGGGTAGCTGTTTGGTTAACTATTTAGCAGTCTTATGGCTTGGGGGTCGGAGCTTTTCAGGGTCCTGTTGGCTCCAAACCTAGTGAATCAGTACCACTTGCAGAGAGAACAGTCAATGACTTGGGTGACTGGAGTCTTTGAACATTTTTAGGGCCTTCCTCTGACACCGCCTGGTATGGAGGTCCTGGATCGCAGAGAGCTCGGCCCCAGTGATGTACTGGGCTGTACGCATTACCCTCTGTAGCACCTTGCAGTCGGATGCCAAGCAGTTGCAATACCAAGCAGTGATGCAGCCAGTCAAGATGCTCTCAAAGGTGCAGCTGTATAACCTTTTGAGGATCTGAGGGCCCATGACATCTTTTCAACCACCTGAGAGGGAAAAGGCGTTGTTGTGGCCTCTTCACAACTGTGTTGGTGTGTGTGGACCATAATAGGTCTATAATGATGTGGACACCGAGGAACTTGAAGCTTTTGACCCGCTCCACTACAACCCCGTCGATGTGAATGGGGGCATGCTCGGTCCTCTGTTTTCTGTTGTCCACGATCAGTTCCTTTGTCTTGTTGACATTAAGGGAGAGGTTATTGTCCTGGCACCACACTGCCAGGTGTCTGACCACCTCCCTATAGGCTGTTGCATTGGCATCGGTGATCAGGCCTACCACAGTAGTGTCAAACGTAATGATGGTGTTGGAGTTGTGCGCGGCCACGCAGTCGTGGGTGAACAGGGAGTACAGGAGGGGACCAAGCACGCACCCCTGATGGGCCCCCATGTTGAGAGTCAGTGTGGCAGATGTGTTGTTGCCTACTCTCACCACCTGGGCGTGGCCCGTTAGGAAGTCCAGGATCCAGTTGTAGAGGAAGGTGTTCAGTCTCAGGGTCCTGTATGGCATTTGGTTGTTGAACGCTGAGCTGTAGTCAATGAACAGCATTCTCACGTAGGTGTTCCTCTTGTTCAGGTGACTGAGGGCAGTGTGGAGTGCTATAAAGACTGTGTCATCGGTGGATTTGTTGGGGAAGTATTCAAATTGGAGTGGGTCCAGGGTGTCTGGGATGATGGTGTTGATGTGAGCCATGACCAGCCTTTCAAAGCATTTCGTGGCTACAGATGTGAGTGCTACGGGGCGATGTTCATAAAGACGTGCTCCGTAACTTTGGCAACTACTAAGTCTTTTTTTAATGGGCTGGATGTGTCAATGTCTAGTTCATACATGCATAATCTATAATCTTACTGTTTCAGCCACGGAAACCCTAGTTTGAAAGCAACTGTTTTTCTGGAAGCTATGCTGCGCCATTTCCACTACATTTTCCCCCAAGTGGGCCAGCCTCCTTGCAATTTGAGTTTAACCAATGAGCTTCAGCCCCTCGCCAATGAGTGACAGCTTGCAAGATGCACATAATGCACCCACAGCAGAGATAGAGAGCAATGACGTGGTGTGCATATCTGCACATATTACGCAATTTTCAGTTACCATTTTTGGCTCACGACCGCTACTTTCAGAACTTCTGGCTAAAAAGTATACAAAAGTACCAGAGAATCCCTTTAATGGAGTTGTGTATGCTCTGATGCTTCCTGTAGAACACATGCGCGTCCTATGTAGCTGTACTGATTAAATAGACACACAACCTCTGGCACGTTTCCCATAGATTCATCCTCCTTCAGAGGTGAAACGTTGAAGGTATTCGGAGGTTGAAGCCGCATCTCTGAGACTGAGACTCTGTTCCATCCTCTGCCTTTCTGGTGACACGAACAGCCACCCACCCACCCGCTCACTCACCATCCTACTCACCCTCCCACCCTCTTTCTTTTTGCATGCACTATGCACACACACCCTCGCTCACACACACACACATACTGTACACCCACACCCATCTGGCCTTCTGGTACAGTCTGTCTATTCCATTCACGCTTTATCGAGGCTCCAGCATCCCATCCTGAGAGCAGCTTTATCTCCCGTCACAGGTGAGGCCGGACAATAGAGGAGTCCGCTGCTTTACTGTGGTCTGGTCGTTAATTCAAAAATCTATCTGTGAATCAGAAACATTGACTCTGCAGAAAGTCTACAATGCCAGTGATGATTTGCTATATTATTTTATTAGAGAGAGAGAGAGAGAGAGGGGAAAAAAAGAAGGGGGTGTTTCTGTTCTGCTGATCCCTGGTTATTATAACTTTGGATTTTGGATATTTGTCTGGCTTGGCTCCAGCGCTGTGCTCTCTTCCCTGGGGCCAGTATTTAAACATGGCTGTTTGAGTAGAGCTCCCAGTTTGTTTACTGTAAGACTGCGGTGGATTTGGAAGTGTTAACCCTCACATGAGTCTTTCAGGGAGTTCAGAAAGAATTCTGTGGACTGATAGACGTGGATTTGTCGTTTATTCACAGAGGTACAAGTTCCATCAACGTCAGAAAGGTTCTAATGCCTCTGAGGCTGTATTTCACCCCAACGCTCAGCATATACTGTACCTCCCAGACATGTTGTGGTGGGATCGTCAGTGTGTACGTTAGAGCCCATACTGAAAGTGAGTATGAAGATAGGCACTGTCCATGTTAGCCCCGTGCTTTATATGGTGGAAACACACAGTTGAACCTCCCTCTCCCAGGAGGAGTTTAGCCTGCCAAATCAGGGCTCATGCACCTTGAACATTGTGGGAAAGCATGTGAGCCCCCCCCCCCCCCCCCCCCCCTTACTAGGATGTGGTGATGAGGATAGACCGTTATACTGTAGTAAAACAGTAAAAACACACATCGCCCAGCCCATGCAGGTACTCTACACTAACTCTCACCACTCGACCTCTGGGGAAGAGACTGACTGAACATCCACTTCTCTTCATTTCTGTTTTGCTAAGGGGTCTCTTAAAATAAGCACCCTTCACTTAAATCAGATTTATTTCTGCTCTCTGCGTTAACTTGTCCTTGAATCGAAAGAGAGTGTTGATTTAGTGAGTGGTGTGTCTACAATACAGCAGACTGATGCAACGGCAAACTAAATGTGGATTCTTAGTTTGTGTTGTATGCAACATGATTTCTTCCTGCCTCTTCCTGTCTCTCTGTCTGTCTTGCTAGAGCTCAGACAGGCCCCAGGTCTTCTTCCCCGTTCATACCCTCAGAGGGGCCTTCCAGACAGGCTCAGTCGTCTCATCTTTGGGATCAGTCCCACAGGTCATGTGGTGGGTGTCGTGTTACACACACACAGTCCATCCACAGGGCTCTCATCTCCTCCTGGTGCCACCAACATGTCTTATGCACATGACTGGAATGACTCCTTTAGTTTTAATCACATATATTCTCAAACAAAACCACAGTGTGGAGACGAACAGAGATCCTCTTATCTGAGAGAGATCATCTTATCCGAGAGAGAACATCTTATCCGTGAGGTTCTTTAGTGTTTTATATCATTTGCGATACGTTCTATACTGTATGTAACATCACAGAGAGACGTTTTAGGAGATACATGCCTTTAATAATATTAAAAGATGTGACCACAGTTTTGGACATTATCATTTTCTAAACATAAATGACTTACATCCAATTTAACTCCTGTAAAACAGTACTATCGTTTACAGATTGTTTACCCTATAGCCTATTTGCTACCACACTATACCTCGAAGGTGTCTCATTCTAAAGTAAGACTGTGTCTACCATTTGCAGTCGCCTTACATAATGACTTTATTTTTTATTTTTTTCCAGGCCTCGCAGTTACAGTCTCAGAGGTGTGGTGTATGTGTACCGGAGGAGGCCGGTGGGAGGAGGTATAAGAATCAATTGAATGGAATGAGGGGCCCCGAGTGGCGCAGCGGTCTAAGGCACTGCATCGCAGTGCTGAGGTGCCACTACAGCCTGGGCTTCGATCCGTGACCGGGAGCCCAATAGAGCGGCACACAATTAGCCCAGCGCCATCTGGGTTAGGAGAGGGTTTGGCCGGGGGGGGCTTTCCCTGGCTCACCTCGCTTTAGCAACTCCTTGTGGCGGGCTGGGTGCAAGCTCCCGAGTGGAGCAGTGGTCTAAGGCACTACATCTCAGTGCTAAAGGTGTCACTACAGACCCTGGTTCGATCCCAGGCTGTATCACGGGATGTGATCGGGAGTCCCATAGGGCGGCGCACAATTAGCCCAGCGCCATCCGGGCTGGGCTAATTTGGCCTGGGTAGGCCATCATTGTAAAATAAGAATTTGTTCTTAACTGACTTGCCTAGTTAAAGGTTAAATAAATAAAAATAGAAAAGCTGACTTCGGTAGCCAGTTGAACAGTGTTTCTTCTGACACATTGATTCGGATGACCTCCGGGTTAAGCGAGCAGTGCATTAAGTAGGCAGCTAGGCGGGTCATGTTTCGAAGGCCGCATGTCTCGACCTTCGCCTCTCCCAAGCCCATTGAAGAGCTGCAGCGAATTAGCAACTTGGGAGAAAATGGGGTTAAAAAAACAATGCGTTTGACTCCGTTACATACATTCCATTCCAGCCATTACAATGAGCCGTCCTCCTATAGCTCCTCCCACCAGCCTCCTCTGATGTATACATACTGTATATTCAGGGCAGGGTGTAAGAGGCCCTGATCCTGTTGGTGTAATGTATATATGGTATACTGTGGAACTGCATAAAGTACAGGTGAACATATAAACAGTACAGTACAACTAGTTCTCCTCTCACCTGCTTTGTATGGGGGATTTGTTTGTGTGGGTTGGAGCACTGCTCAACGGGGTGTGTATGTGTGTGTGTGTTCTACTCCTGTGTTTATTTCGGTATATGTGTAAATGTTTAATGTATATGTGTAAATGCCAGTGTTTTAATTTTTTTTATTTTTTAACCTTTATTTAACCAGGAAGGGCTCATTGAGATCTCTTTTTCAAGAGCATCCTGGCCAAGATAGGCAGCACCAAGTCATTACACAATTACAGACAGGCAACATCAACAACTATAGGGAATCTAGTAAAAAAAAAACATAACATTCACAAGAGTATTTCAAAATCATAAAACAGCCAATTAAAACATTGACAGGTCAGCGAATCAGCCTCAAAATCCTTCATCAATGATTTAAAAACACCAATCGGGACAAGTTTCCCAGTTTAAAAGTATTTTGTAAGGCGTTCCAAGTGTTGACATGTGTTGTCTGTGTCTAGTGTGTCATTAACTCAGGAACCATATTATAACGACCCTCATAGACAGGTATGCGTGCCTGAGTTATAACATTATCTTATTGTGTGTTGGTGCATTACTAGTTATCTAGGTTTTGTGAAGTCCATCAGGCCAATCCCCCTGCTGTTTGCCCATCAAAGGAATGCCTGGAATGTTTCGGTGCCAGGCGTCCTAATGGTCGGTCGAACAGCGGGGGTCTGGGCACGGGTGATAAATATAACTGTTGGCGATCGTGTACGGATTTATTTGCCTGTTAAGTTTAGTTGCCTGTTAAGAGTTGAACCGTTTGAATCGAGAGCTTGTTGCTATGTCCTGGACAGTTGTTTATTATGAGGTGCCAGTCTAGTCTCCACTCTCTGGCATGGACTTCATCCTCCATCACAAAGATCTCCCGGCGACGGCTCAGAACTCCATTTGAAAGAGCTGACCAGCAGTACTAACGGCACCGCTCTCATACGCTCCCATCTGTGTGCCTCAAATGGGTCGCTCACTCCCTCTCTCCTCACCCCCTCCATTCCTTACACAAAACAAGACTTGTTTCTCTATGTAGCACCTATTCTTTTTTTACTGCAACATTCAAAACACAGAGAATTAAAAAAACATCTCACCAATGCGAGCCATTTAAAGAACTCCCAGGGGAAATTATTTGTGGCATGTCCCGAGGTGAACGACAGGCATTGTTTCAGAGCACTTCGGAAACAATGCCCTTTAACTGGTCTCCCCCTCTCTATAAGCCGTCCAGATGAGCCTCTCTGACAATGTGAGAACAAATTGAAATTCTTTGTCCGACTTAGAGCAGATGGCCTTTGAGGTCAGGGCCTGTTTTGGCCAAGGGCTAGCTCCACAAGGAGGTGTTGATGAGAGGGGCACAGAGAATTCCACAGATGAGTGACATGGCTGGTGCTCCACGAGGTTAGGGAAGGAGGCACAGGAGACAAAAGGCTGACAGCCGTGGATGCACAGTCAGAAAGAGATGTTTGTGTATCTGTGGAGAGAGAGGGATAAGGTTAGGACAGAGCAAGAGTAAACAGAGGAGTCTGAGGCTAACAGGAGTGTAGGGATGTGACTAGGATGAACCAATCAGAAACCGAGATTAGCCAATCAGAACCTGATTGAGAACAGATCGGTGATATTGGCCATGTCCATTCTAAGGGGCCATAGGAAGGGCCATAATCTCAAGAAGAACCGAGACGCAACTCTGACTGCAGGGTGAGGGTCAAACCCCACATGACACAACTGTTTAGCTCTCTCTCTGCCTGGCCCCATGCCCTCCTTCCCTCACATAGAGTAAATTAGCTCCCTCGAATTTGCCTCTGGGTCCTCAAGCTCAGATCCCAGCATTCCAAGCATTCTTCCGTGTAATTAAATTGGCACTTTTATATTGAGCTTTATTTGTGTTGCTCAGAAACAGGAAGAATGGTCAGATTCATCAGATTCATATGTACTGTTAAGTCAGGGAGAGGAATAGATGTGGAGTGAAATCCTTATGAGGGGGTGGTAATGAGAGTCTTATGGCAGAGGGCCTTCCCACTCGCTGCCCTACAGCCACTCTGAAGCACATCACTTATGTGGAACACAAAGCATTAACCCAAAGCATTATGTGAATGTTTTGTGCTTTTGTGGGTTGTATTGTGTGTTTGTCATGGTCTATGTCTTTGTGCTTTGTGTGTGTGCGTGTGTTTCAGCATCAGCCAAGATGATACACCATGCTAGCTAGCTCAAAGCTGCAGAAACCCACAATGCAGCAGTCAGTGTGACAGAGTAGGGGGAGGGGCTGGAGATGTTGGCGAGAGATGGAGAGAGAGCGGGAGGTGGTATGATGTAGGAAGGGAACATTCTCTGTAAGGGGTTCACGTGCTAAACATTCATGTCCCCCCTCTAACCACACGGGGGAGTACAAAGCAATGTGAGCCGAGGTTGCACCCTGGTACCATCTCATAAGCAAGAGCTTGGCTGATGTCTGGTTAGCATCTCTGTGGACCATCGCTACTGGGGCAGCGATAGAGAGAGAGAGAGAACATTTCACATACATGAGTAAGATTCCTAGAGACTGAGGAACCCAGACACACACACACACACACACACACACACACACACACACACACACACACACACTCCAAACAGGGCAACCTGAGAAGATTTTCTGATGCAACAGTTACCCTGTTATGCAGGTATTCTCTCTGTCGCTCTCTCTGTCTCTCCACTCCCCTTCGCTTCCCTCCCCCTCCCTCTCCTTCTCACAGGGGCCCTTTGAAGAAAAACACAGGATGTCTCATCACTACAGCATGTATTGCATTCCATGTAGCTGGCAGTCTTCACCTTGCAAAACGATGGAACGTGAATGAATAGTTTAACAGAACGTAACGAGGCCTTGTTACGAGCAGCTAAGAAGGCGCTAATGATTTGTAAGCTAATTTCACTGTGATTTGAAAGTAAAGCCCACAATTTAAGGGATACTTTGCGATTTTGGCAACGAGGTCCTTTATCAACTTCCCCAGAGTCAGATGAACTTGTGGATAGCATGCTAGCAGATACCCTTTGACTTCCAGTCATTGAGCTAACTCTAGACAGCATTGGCTCACGAAACTATGTCAAAGTTCCTTCGAACTGGACACAGAGACATAAAAATGGTATCCATGAGTTCTCCTGACTCTGGGGATGTAGATGAAAGGCCTCATTGCCAAAACCCCAAAGTATCCCTTTAAATCATTCTAACCCTCTCGCCTTCCCTCAAAAGTCTCAACCAGAGGTCAGGGTAAAGTCAACCAGTCGAGACAGCTATTATTGCGAAGTTCTGAGGGATAAGTTGTGTTGTTGTTAGGAAAGACTGTTATTGTGTATCTGACTGGGAGTCGGGTGGTTCAGTCTGCAGAGACGTAACCCCGGTCCCAGACACCAGCTGAGATGGCTTTCTGTAGAGTTACATCTAGAGCCAGTCTCTCAGAGAGCCTGTTTTTTTTTTTTCCTTCCTCCCAAATGTCACAAATGTTTCAGAGAGCGGTGCCGAGAGACGGGCTCTGACCTCGTTTCCTTGACAGTTTTACATTGGAGATTGAGCTGTGAATTTGGGTTAGGTCCCAGAGAGAGCTGAGTCATGCTGGTTCTACCTGTGCAGGCCCGGGCAATTCCAGTCCTCTGGGGCATGATTAGTGTCACACTTTCCCCCCCATCCCTAGCAAACACAGCTGATTTAAAGTAATTGCATTTTGAACTGAAGATCATGATTAGTTGATTATTGGAGTCAGGTGTGTTAGCTGGGACTGGGGCAAAAGTGTGACACCAATCAGGCCCCCCGAGGACGAGAGTTGCACATCCCTGTGTTAGAGGGACCCGTCGGTCTAGTTCCCCTTATTGGTGGGTGGGAGATACTCAGCCCCTGAAAACGCGTTGCTGCCCTGTGCCTCCCCTCTGTCTTCCCTCTCTCCTACTGCAGGGACATGTAATAGTGCGCATGATCTGTAATGCTGTAGGGAGCTGCTGGGGTCACTGACAGAGTGGTGTTTCTTCTCTGTCTAGACTACCAAAGTGCTTTCAGCCACCATGTCTCTCCCGATCAGTGTAGGTCAGAGAGACGGCAGCCAAGGACAAGGTAGTGAACGGCTGCCTAACTCTCTGTCCTCTGTTACCCTCTATCCCCCTCTCACTCTCATGGCCCTGTCCTTTTTGTTATACCCTCGTCTCATGCCCTCAGTCGGAGCCTTCAGTCCTCTCACAACCCAGCTCTCATTTTAACTGCACGGATAGGGCACTGTTTAGCTTCAAATACATTATTTCAATGACTGTGGAATTGTTTTTGCTTTGGCTTTGTGCTTTTTTCCCCCCTCCTAAGTGGCTGTGAAAAGCATTCAAATAAAATGAGTGATTGCTCTCTCTCCACATAGCATTCCTTGTACGACATGGGATGAAACTATGCTAAACAAATTGCCTCTGGACATGTGACAACATGGTGGGCGGTACTCTCCACAATACAAAAACTAAAAACAGATGAAGTCCTCATCTTCTCTCAGTTCTATGTCTCTACTCTCTACAAATGCGAAATCATTATATTAGTTTATGTCGTGTGACTCCGAACACCTTGGATTCAGTCAGAATCTCTCTGTGCTAATGATTACCAGGAGGAAGACAGAACATCACAGGAGGAAGACAGAACATCACAGCCAAATGATTATCTATTCTTTCTAGTGTCGTAGTGAGCTTCTAAAACAACCACCGAATATTTCACATGACAGGGAAATGGTCACCTAAGACGAAGATATTGTAGGTACTCAATTCCCTAATGGCATTGATCTATGATTGCATGCCAGGAATAGATTTTGCATAGCAGGATTAGCTATTTAACACCTTCAAACATTCATCATTGTCACAAGCTTTCATGAATATTCATTATGTCCTTTCTCTTTTCAGTCAGATTTACTCAACTAAACTAGTGCGAGGAATTTGGGGGCATAATGCTCCCATAATTCTCCCATAATGCTCTTCTCCCATATGGACTTGGTTTTCAACAGACTTGTTTTGCATACTGGTTGCAACTCCGCCCCTCAGATAAAATATTCCTCTGCACCATTATTAAGTTAATGCAGCAAAACAGTGTTAGGGGTCAGGCCATTGGGTTACTTGTTACAGTAGGAGCAAAGGCTTGTCAAGAAACAATGATTTCATCATTGGTTGAAGATATCCCTCTAGTGGTGTGGGGGCTGTGCTTTGGCAAAGTGGAGGGGTTATATCCTTCCTGTTTGGCCCTGTCCGGGGGTATCATCGGATGGGGCCACAGTGTCTCCTGACGCCTCCTGTCTCAGCCTCCAGTATTTATGCTGCAGTAGTTTATGTGTCGGGGGGGCTAGGGTCAGTTTGTTATATCTGGAGTACTTCTCCGGTCTTATCCGGTGTCCTGTGTGAATTTAAGTATGCTCTCTCTAATTCTCTCTTTCTCTCTTTCTTTCTCTCTCTCGGAGGACCTGAGCCCTAGGACCATGCCTCAGGACTACCTGGCATGATGACTCCTTGCTGTCCCCAGTCCACCTGGCTGTGCTGCTGCTCCAGTTTCAACTGTTCTGGCTGCGGCTATGGAATCCTGACCTGTTCACCAGATGTGCTACCTGTCCCAGACCTGCTGTTTTCAACTCTCTGGAGACAGTAGGAGTGGTAGAGATACTCTTAATGATCGGCTATGAAAAGCCAACTGACATTTACTCCTGAGGTGCTGACTTGCTGCACAACTACTGTGATTATTATTATTTTACCATGCTGGTCATTTATGAACATTTGAACATCTTGGCCATGTTCTGTTATAATCTCCACCCAGCACAGTCAGAAGAGGACTGGCCACCCCTCATAGCCTGGTTCCTCTCTAGGTTTTTTCCTAGGTTTTGGCCTTTCTAGGGAGTTTTTCCTAGCCACCGTGCTTCTATACCTGCATTGCTTGCTGTTTGGGGTTTTAGGCTGGGTTTCTGTACAGCACTTTGAGATATCAGCTGATGTAAGAAGGGCTATATAAATACATTTGATTTGATTTGATTCATGCTTAGTGCTATGACAATTGAAGTAGATATTGATATAAGATATACAGATGTTGCGTAGGCAACTGTCCATAACATTATATCTGTGCATTGTTTTCTGTTTTCAATCTGTTGATCGTGAACAGAAGCATCACTTAAAGATGCAGTCCGGGATCTTAAGCACAACAAATTCACAACATATTGTACAAATTGGATTTGTAGCATATCATACATATATATATTTTTTTATATATATATATATATATATATATATATATATATATATATATATATATATATATATATATATATTGTTCTGTGTGCTTACTACTGTTCAAAAGTTTGGGGTCACTTAGAAAAGCTATTTTTTTGTCCATTAAAATAACATCAAATTGATCAGAAATACAGTGTAGACATTGTTAATGTTGTAAATGACTATTGTAGCTGGAAACAGCAGATTTTTTTAAATGGAATATCTACATAGGCGTACAGAGGCCCATTATCAGCCACCATCACTCCTGTGTTCCAATGGCATGTTGTGTTAGCTAATCCAAGTTTATCATTTTAAAAGGCTAATTGATCATTAGAAAACCCTTTTGCAATTATGTTAGCACAGCTGAAAACTGTTGTCCTGATTAAAGAAGCAATAAATCTGGCGTTCTTTAGACTAGTGGAGCATCTGGAGCATCAGCATTTGTGGGTTTGATTACAGGCTCAAAATGGCCAGAAACAAAGTACTTTCTTCTTGAACCTGTCAGTCTATTCTTGTTCTGAGAAATTAAGGCTATTCCATGTGAGAAATTGCCAAGAAACTGAAGATCTCGTACAACGCTGTGTACTACTCCCTTCACAGAACAGCGCAAACTGGCTCAAACCAGAATAGAAAGAGGAGTGGGAGGCCTCGGTGCACAACTGAGCAAGAGGACAAGTACATTAGAGTGTCTAGTTTGAGAAACAGACACCTCACAAATCCTGAACTGGCAGCTTCATTAAAGAGTACCCTCAAAACACCAGTCTCAACGTCAACAGAGAAGAGGCGACTCCGGGATGCTAGCCTTCTAGGCAGAGCTGCAAAGAAAAAGCCATATCTCAGACTGGCCAATAAAAATAAAAGATTAAGATGGGTAAAAGAACACAGACACTGGACAGAGGAACTCTGCCTAGAAGGCCAGCATTGATTTTGAGACTGGTGTTTAGATGGTCCTTTTTAAGGAAGCTGCCAGTTGAGGACTTGTGAGGCCTAGTTAAAAAATAAATTAAATACAAATAAATACATATACAGTTGACGTTGAGACTGAGAAATGTTGCAAATTTATAAAAAATCTAAAAATGAAATATATTTAACCTTTAGCTAGGCAAGTCACTTACATAAGTCTTCAGACCCTTTACTCAGTATTTGGTTCTAGCACCTTTGGCAGCGACATCCAGAGGCTTGTCCTGAAGCCACTCCTGTGTTGTCTTGGCTGTGTGCTTAGGGTCATCGTCCTGTTGGAAGGCGAACCTTCGCTCCAGTCGCAGGTCCTGAGCAGGTTTTTATCAAGGATCTCACTGTACTTTGCTCAGTTCATCTTTCCCTTGATTCTGACTATTCTCCCAATCCCTGCCACTGAAAAACATTCCCACAGCATGATGCTACCACCACCATGCTTCACTGTATGGATGGTGCCAGGATTTTTCCAGGCTTGAGGCTTGGCATTCAGGTCAAAGAGTTCATTCTTGATTTCATCAGATCAGAGAATTTTGTTTTTCATGGTCTGAGAGTCCTTTAGGTGCCCTTGCCAAACTCCAAGCGGGCTGTCATGTGCATTTTACTCAGGAGTGGCTTCCGTTTTGCCGGTCTACCATAAAGGCCTTATTGGTGGAGTGCTGCAGAGATGGTTGTCCATCTGGAAGGTTCTACCATTGGGTTCTTGGTCACCTCCATGACCAAGGCCCTACTCCCCCGATTGCTCAGTTTGGCCAGGCAGCCAGCACTAAGAAGAGTCTTGGTGGTTTTAAACTTCTTCCATTTAATTAAGAATGATGGAGGCCACTGTGTTCTTGGGGACCTTCAATGCTGCAGACATTTGTAGGTACCCTTCCCCATATATGTGCCTCGACACAATCCTGTCTCGGAGCTCTACGGACAATTCCTTTAACCTCATGGCTTGATTTTTGCTTTGGCATACACTTTCAACTGTGGGACCTTAGAATCATCTCAGATGATCAATGGAAACAGGATCCACAGGATACATGCTTTTCGAATGCACTGTATTTATTGTGCAGGACTTAACATCAAACATGAAATGTACAAGGTAGTACACAATTGGATGACGTAGTACACAAAAAACAGGGACCCCCTTTGGCTCGTTAGCACCATTTTCAAAACGACTGCCTGAAATCATACAAAAGTTATTTGACCATCACTTTAAAGCTAAATGGTTGGTTCAATAATCATCCCATAGATCAGACATTGGGTTCATATTGACAGGTTATTAGATAACCCCAAAGTCATTCCACTGGGCGCAATTCCTGATTTCATTATGCCTCTTCTAAAAAGACATCAATATTACCTTGTTTAGATGGAATGGTCCTTTTTATTTTTTAAGTGGCATTGCATGTTTGGGGAGGCACAGCAGTACACACTACACAGGCCTAGCACGTGGGTTAGGTCTGCTTTCTCTGAAGGATCAGTCTGCTCAATACTATGTCTAGGCAGGCAGCATGCAGGAAGGCAGAAGGCAGGGCCAGTAATCCTATTGTCTGCTCTCCCAGAGCAGAGGAATATTTAGCCCAGCTCTGCTGTGTGTGACCAATGTGGCCTCCCTTCACCAGAGCAGAGCTCCTCCCTCTCAAGGAGAACGGGCAGCGTGGCACTTGCAGTGGTTACCACACCACACACCCTGGATCTCATTATACCCAGATTACCAGCTGGGAAGGCCAACCGCAAACTGTACTTACTCCAAGAGTTCTCATCAGTTTCCATAATCCAAATGTTCCAGTGTGTTACGTGTACACAATCTATGACCAATAATATAACATATAGGTGATGTGGCAATATATTTTGAGTTTGTTTCCTCACAGGCAATGCAATTGGCTTCTCCTATTAAGATCAGGCGGAGTTGAGTTTTACCCGGATCCTGTGTCTCTTCCAATACCAGTGTCGCAGGCATATGGCACTGCCGTAGGCAGAGGGTTAGGTGACGGTGGGAGGGCGATGGGTTCAGAATGTGGAGTAAGAGCTTTAATGAGGCACGGAGGAGGGTGAATGAGGGAACCACAGACAGAGGAAGCGCAGAGCCCTATAAAATCTGTTTTGATTTTTTGCCTGATTCCATTTAGTTTTTCCCCCCCAAATTCCATTTTCTCCATTTTGTTCTTCCAGAGTTTCCATTTCCCACAGATTTCTGGTTTTCACTCTCAAAAAAATCACACTTTTAATATAAAAACAAAATTGGATGTTTTAAGTCCACAACATTGCTTAAACCACATCAGGAGACCACTTTTGAGGTGTAGTTTAATTCCAGTGGCACCTAGCAAGAGGCTGTTTAACAGGTCACATGTGATGGTAGATTTTGCAAAACACTTACCCACTGGACTGATGCAATTAATCATATCATTCTGCCAGGCAAGCATAGGATTGAGCAATGTAATTGAGAACGTTTTCTGGAAAGCCTTTCCATCTACCAGAAGATTTTTCATGAGCATCCTTGAACAAAGTTGAAGCTGCGCGCACTGTATAGAGTGCGCTCATTGCCTCTTCAGAAAGTTGCAGGAAATACGAATCACTGATGCATTCTGTTAATGTAAGGAGTGCGCTGAGAGTCGGGAAGCAAGTTCAGGGAATGAGTTTTTTAATAAATAAAAGAAACAATGAACACGAAACACACACAACGCGCCGACATGAAAACAGAGTCAAAACACCTGAGGAAAGAACAAAGGGGAGTGACAGATATAGGAAAGATAATCAAGGAGGTGATGGAGCCCAGGTGAGTGTCATGAGGCGCAGGTGCGCGAGACGATGGTGGCAAGTGTGCGGGATAATCAGCAGCCTGATGACCTAGAGGCCGGAGAGGTAGTATACGTGACCCCCTCCCCGACGGGCGGCTCCAGCCGCAGGACGCCATCAGAAGGGACGAACCCGGGGATCAGGAGCGGACCGGTCAGCCTTGCTGATGTTCGAGAACCTGTCATGCCAGCTAAGGCACGGGAACCTGTCGAGCCACCTGGGGCGGGGGGAACCTGACAGATCTGTTGAGGCAGGGGAGCCTGGCGATCCGGCTGAGGCATGAGAACCTGCCGAGCCAGTGGAAGCAGGGGAGCCTGGCAATCTGGTTGAGGCATGAGAGCATGTAGCAGTTCCCGGACCCGATGTCATTACTCTGACACAAAAACAAAAAAAAAACACTCCCTGATGCTTCCCTTAGGTGAGGTGTTATTCTGTAACAAGGGCGCTGAGAGTCGGGAAGCAAGTTCAGGGAGTGTGTGTTTTAATAGATATATGAACACAAAACACAGACAACGCACCAACATAAAAACAGAGTCAATAACACCTGAGGAAAGAACCAAGGGGAGTGACAGATATAGGGAAGATAATCAAGGAGGTGATGGAGTCCAGGAGAGGGAGTATACTTGACAGTTAATGTCTTATGATAAACTTCAGCAATTTTTGACAATTATTTGATACATTTAACTGATTCCCTACTAATTACAAGACATTTTTGAATATAGTTGAATCCCGTTTTGTCTGGATTCCTTGACTCCATTTGCGTTCTCCGTATTGAAGATTTTATAGGGCCCCCACCGTAGCCCGTAGCCATCTGCATCTTGAGGAGGGATTTTTCTGAAGTCCTCTTTCCCTCCAATACCCCCTTTGCCCCTCCCTTGCTGCCGTCTGTTCCCCTCTTACTATCCCGTGGCTCTGTGACTTGTGCTGCGGCCCGGCTGTGGACTGCCCCTAGAGCCTGGCTGCTCTCAGCATGGCTCCCCTAGTCATGAACAGAGACCGGCGGGCTTCAGGATCAACACACTAATCTCTGTTAACACAATGGGCAACTTCAAACGACAGGAAGAGGGAGTCAGCAAGGTGGTTTTGGAGAACCTGGGGCTCTCTTTGTTATGGGCCTATCCCTCGGAAACCATAGCAATGGTGATGTGGAATTCATGTTTGCATGTGCAATCTGCCAAATAAGAAAAGTCTCTAGCTGGTTTATGGTGAAACCACATTGTCTTAGCGTCTTGAACATATAGCTGAACAAGGATGCCAGCCTTATATTATAGAGATCCTTTGTTATGGGTAAATGTCACACCTGCTCCCACTCCCCCTCTCTGGTGCTCGAGGGCACCAGGCTGCCCATCATTACGCACACCAGTGCTCATTGGACTCACCTGGACTCCTTCACTTTGTTGATTGCTCTTCTCTATCTGTCTGTTCCTTAGTTGGTTCCCCGTGTCAGCATTATTGTCGTGATGTCATTTTCTTCCCCCTGTCCAGACGATGTTCTTGTTTTGTTCTACGTCCGTTGTTTCATTAAATGTACACTCCCTGTACTTGATTCTCGTCTCCAGTGTCTGTCCTTACAGGTAAATATGTATTTAATGTTCCTGTCTATTTCAATGGTGGTAAGAAATGTCATTCTGCAGAAACTCTTAATGGACTTATTGGGGTTTAAACTGCTATTAAGCTGTCGCAACTATGGCACACTAAATTCCTCACGGAACCTACCTTTTGTTTGTATCAGTGGTTGTGTGTGTTTGTGCGTGTGTGCGTGAGTGAGTGAGTGAGTGTGATACTTGACTTGACTAACTCGAGGTGAAAGGCCAGTAGAAGGGGGACTGTCATAGTAACTTAGAGTATGCCTCATAGTTAAATGAAGGCTGACACCCCACAACTTCAAGGATTTTCACCACTGATATAATATCCTTCGTGTGAGGGTGGTTCGTTACAGTAAATCCTACATGTATACTATTTCTATTACGGTGATGCATGCCATAGCTTGGCCGTTACCATTTCAATTAGCTAACAACTCTATGGATGCTAACTTACTTTTAATACGACATGGATTCTGGAATATAAAATGTAAAATAGTGACATTTGCTTCATGGTTTTCCTTTCATTGAGGAAATTCCAATCCAGTCTGGCGTAGCACAGACAAAGTGTCCCTTTAGGTTTATTGTGATTCATTTAGGCCACTAAACTGTCAGTTGTTATATCACCAAACTATTTCTAGGAGTGAGAAATGCCTTTTTCTCCCCAGCAGGCTATTTTGAGACAGTTGGCAGGTGAGGCCATGTAGTGGTCTGGATTCACACAAACCTGTTACATAACCTCGATCAAAGTCTTATGAAGGAAAATCCTGGAACGTGATATTGTGGGGTAATCACGGGAAAAGCAACTACTTAGACATGACTCTGAACACACAACACCTAATACATTAAATTAACTCAAAGTGGTCATCCCACTGGTACTTGAAAGATATGATTCTAGAAAATCCCACATCAACATGCCAATCAACAAGGATTCTGTAGACAGGTGTTGAAAAGAGAGTTTCCATACAGCTAAATTCAAGGTTTTAAAGTAAGTTACTTCCCACTAGGCACAGACGTCAATTCAACGTTGATTCCACGTCGGTTCAACGCAATTTCATTGTAATGACGTGGAAACAATGTTGATTCAACAAGTGTGTGCCTAGTGGGTTGTATCTTGTATTTAGCCTCCAGTTTATCTGTGCTCGGAGTGTAAATCTTGGCACATGCTGTATTTAGGTCTTACGTGCAAATCTATGCTGCTGATAAAATAACTAAACTGGAAATAACATTGCTACCAAATCAGTGCCTCCTCTGCACAATATGCCCGTCACAGTCGGGAAAATGTGGTATTTCAAGATGGAGGGGTATTCAGTCTGCTGCTGTGCTGTTGTCGAGCTCCGAGTTCAACCTCTGCTTTCTGCTAACAGTAGGGGAAGGAAGGAGGCGATGGAGAGTTGGATAAATACTGGGGATTTATCCCCAGAAACCTGCCATAGCTGTTATCAGCTTTCAATTTACACAGTGCCCATATTATTGAATAGAGCAGCATGTGGGTGGGTTGGAAGGTAAGTTGGTGTGTACAGTCCAGTTTATGTGTGTGTATGTGTGTGCGTGTGTGTGTGTCTGTTGCCTAAAGAGAAGGCTGTACCTACCGTTGTGCAAAGTGAATGGCTGTTTTGTTCTCAGGAATGGCCTGTTCTGATCGTGAGGCCTGCCTCTATCAAATACACACACACACACACACACACACACACACACACACACACACACACACACACACACACACACACACACACACACACACACATTTGTTTTACTATACTTGTGGGGACCAAACAATTGATTCCCATTCAAATTCCTATTTTCCCTAACCCCTAAACCCAATCCTAACCCTTAACCTAACCCTAACCCTAACCTTAACCCCAAACCCCTAACCTTAACCCTAACTCCTACATAACCCTAAACATATCCCCTAACCCTAATTCTAACCCTAACCTTAAACCTAACCCCTAAGCCTAAAATAGCTTTTTCCTTGGAGGGACTGGCGACATGTCCCCACTTGTCATAATGCTCCTTGTTTTACAATCCTTGTGAGGACTTCTGGTTCCCTGGGCTGCTGCTGTGACAGGTCGGGATCATAGAACTTGACACACTGCCTTTAGCTGCAGGAGCAGAGGGCAGCAGCAGAGGAGGGGGCGGATTCTCTCCCTCTATATTTTATCGCTCTCCCTCCCTGTGTCTTCCCCTTCCCTCTCTAATGTAACACACATGTACATTACAAACAGATATTTTATCTTCTGTCTTCTTTTGTTCTCTGTGCTGTGTACTTCTGTGGTCTTGGTCAAGGTGACCCACCACAGAATGAATGTTAATCTTTCATCTAATCTTTCATCTAAAACACACACGTGCTGCGCTCTTACATAGCCTCCACCATTCATCAGGCAGCAATAGCAGGCGGAAAAAGCACAACGTAATAGCTTTCAAGAGCATTGTCCTTTGGTAAATGATTTCTTTATTTTAAGGGTGAGTGAGAGTATTGTGTGTCAGATTTCACATCAAGTGATATGCAGTGGTGTAAAGTACTTAAAGTACTACTTAAGTCGTTTTTTGGGCTATCTGTACTTTACTTTGCTATTTATATTTTTGACAACTTTTACTTTTACTCCACTACACTCTTAGAGGGAAAAGGTTGTATCTAGAAATGAAAAAAGTTTTTGGGTTGTACCCGTAGGAGAACCCTTTGACAAACCATTTGTGGTTCCAGGTAGAACCTATTTGGTTCCAGGTAGAACCCTTTTGGGTTCCATGTAGGATCATGCCGTCTGGTTTGCTTAATATAAGGAATTTGATTTATAGCATTTACTTTAACTCAAGTATGACAATTCAGTACTTTTTCCACCACTGTACTTAAAGGGGAGAGAAGCCAAACGTGAGTTGGCTTGGGGGTGTGGTTTGATATTTGTGTTTCTTGGGTGTCTTAGCCACCACCAAGACACGCCCATCTGTCAGAACCTTGCCCGCAGATGTTTCCCTCCACTCAATGACAACAAACAAACCTCCTGCAGGTTGATTTCAATAACTGCAGGCAGATGCATGGTGAGGTGTCGGAGGAAGCTTTGAATAGGTCAGTAGCCTACAGAGTAATAAGAATGCAATTGCTGAATTTATGTAGATATTCTAAACTAAGTGTTTTGATACCTTTCAAATGTAGAATAAACAACCCTTTACACAATACCATAGAAGAATACAAATGTAATTCCCAGCCGATACAGATACTGTACCAAACAGCATTTTGTGGTAAAGTGGCTACCTTGGCAAATATGTCAGAGTGGTCATACATTCCGGTGTGGTTTCCCCTGTTCCTGGTGCAGAATACACAGGGTTTCTCCCTCCCCATATTGACTGGTAACGTTCAGTAAAAAATAAATAATAATAAAAGTAAAAGTTGTGTCTAGTAAAATGTTAATGCCGAGTGACAGGTCTCTCTTCATTCAGAGACGTCAGCATCAAGCCTGTCTGTCAGTCTGAACTTCATCACATCATCTTGCATCAAGTCTTCATGTGCTGGCTTTATACATGTTTCTGTGAACACATACACACACAGTCACTGTTCTTTAACCAATGGGAGTTAGGATAGGTATTATCTCATACACAAACAGGTATTAAGTTGAAGTTTGAAAAGGTCAAACTAAACCTACCCAATTCTAGTCTCCCCATCGATGACAGTTGGTAAGCAGGCAAGACGTGAGGCTGGAGGTGAAGTCTTTGCCAGAGCCCCAATGATGGGCAACACACACACACACACACACACACACACACAGAGCACCCCCTGCTACTCTGATTTTCAATGTGAAATAATCTACAGTTGATCTACTTTGATTTTCATTGTGAAATAATCTACAGTTGATCTACTGTAGATTATTTCACATTGAAAATCAGAGTAGCAGGGGGTTTAGAAACCATCACACCTACTCCAAACCACATTATCAATGGTGGTTATGATTAGCCTGGTGGAACCAACCTGATTGCTGCGTTCACCTTTCTATTTCACTTCAGATGTCATAAAATGAGAAGTGAAATAGAATGGTGAACACAGCGACCAGACCGGTTCCACCAGGCTAGGTTACTGTACCACCAACTGAATTCTGCTCTGCCCGTAGTATCCCTGCCCTGGGAGCTTGGCAAAAGGGGGAATTTACTCGTTGTGACTCACTCAGGTTCCAAGATCAGTTTTTAGAGAAGACTGACTTTATGACTAAAATGATCCTATTTACACTTTCTAGTCAATTTTGACACTAGAATACATTTTTCTGACTCATATCGATGCCACATAGGCCATTTTAAAAGGGATTGGTTGTTTTTTAGGGGCAGTCTCTAAGTACAATTAAAACAAGATACTTTAAGACTTTTACTCAAGTAGTATTTTACTGGGTGACTTTTACTTGAGTCATTTTCTATTTAAGTGATAATGGCTGAGAAGCCGGCTTTTGGAGGATTTATTGACACAGGTGTTGTTCATCTTGGGCCGGCTTCGAGGGCATTATCACTTTTACACAACGGGTTACAAACCTATTCAAATAATGATTTACATATTTTCATTATAAACATTATTTTGTTGAATTTATTCATACTATTTTATCCTTCCATAAGATATAATCCCGAAACAAATTGAGGGTTGCTACCCAAGCTGGCTGATCGTTCTGTCGGTTCGGTTGCCAGAGACGTGACCCAGTCGTTCAGTCTTTTTGCTCTGTATCTAAGGATGCGACCCAGTCGTTCGTTAAATGTTCCATTGCCATACTGGCTGGCAACATTCTTATCCCTTGCTCGCTAGCTAGCCACACAGTTGAAAAGATAGCATGACAGCACCTCTTCCCCCACAGAAGGCTGAAATGATTTGAAATGGGCCCAAAGATTCTCAGAAAGTGATGCTCACAACAGCTGCACCCGTGTGAGCATCACTGTAGTTACAGAGGTGGTGAGTACAGCCCAGTACATCACTGGGGCCGAGCTCCCTGCCATCCATGGCCTCGATACCAGGCGGTGTCAGAGGAAGGCCCCAAAAAAATTCAGACTCCAGCCACCCAAGCCATAGACTGTTCTCCCTGCTACCGCACAGCAAGAGATACCAGTGCACCAAGTCTGGAACCAACAGGACCCCGAACAGCTTCTACCCCAAGCCAGAAGACTGCTAAATAGCTCATCAAAGTGCATACACCCACACACACATAACATGCGCACACATGCATACTGATGCCATACAAACACACACTCACACACTTTTTCCCACTCACCACATAAGCTGCTGCTACTGTATTTTAATCAATCCTGTTTCCTAGTCACCTTACCCCTACCTACAGTTGAAGTCGGAAGTTTACATACACTTAGGAGGTTGGTGTCATTAAAACTCGTTTTTCAACTACTCCACACATTTCTTGTTAACAAAATATAGTTTTGGCAAGTCGGTTAGGACATCTACTTTGTGCATGACACAAGTGATTTTTCCAACAATTGTTTACAGACAGATTATTTCACTTATAATTCACTGTATCACAATTTCAGTGGGTCAGAAGTTTACATACGTTAAGTTGACTGTGCCTTTAAACAGCATGGAAAAATCCAGAAAATGAAGTCATGGCTTTAGAAGCTTCTAATAGGCTAATTGACATAATTTGAGTCAATTGGAGGTGTGCCTGTGGATGTATTTCAAGGCCTACCTTCAAACTCAGTGCCTCTTTGCTTGACATCATGGGAAAAAATAAAATAAAATTGTAGACCTCCACAAGTCTGGTTTATCCAAGGGAGAAAATACCAAACGCCTGAAGGTCCCACGTTCATCTGTGCAAAATATAGTATGAAAGTATAAACACCATGGGACCACGCAGCCGTCATACTGCTCGGGAAGGAGACGCGTTCCGTCTCCTAGAGATGATCGTATTTTGGTGCGAAAAGTGCAAATCAATCTCAGAACAACAGAAAAGGACCCTGTGAAGATGCTGGAGGAAACAGGTACAAAAGTATCTATATCCACAGTAAAACGAGTCCTATATCGACATAACCTGAAGGTTATGCCCTCCCGGTACTGACCCTTTCTGCCTGCCCTGCCTGCCCTGACACTGAGCCAGCCTGTCTGACCATTCAGCCTGCCTTGACCTCGAGCCTGCCTGCCCCCACTGTACCTTTCGGACTATGACCTGGTTTATGAACTTTTGCCTGTCCCCTTTTGCCTGTACTCTAACCATCTGCCTCCTGTGTCTGCATCTGAGTCTCACCCTGTGTCACCCACCCTTTGAACAGCCTACCACGGCTTCCCGGGAACCCCACTCACCTCCTGCTGAGTGCTATGTTGGGGACCCTGGAACCTGCTGGGCATTTCTTTCCCAATGCTCCCTCATCTTTGAGCTGCAGCCCTCTTCGTTCCATTCAGAGTGTTCGAGAATAGCGTATCTTACAACGCTCATGTCTGGTAGGGCACTCTCCTGGGCTACGGCGGTATGGGAGCAACAGTCTGCCATTTGCCTTCGTTTGGAGGATTTCATAGTGGAGGTGATGAAAGTATTTTGATTCTCCGGTGTCCGGGAGAGAGGTAGCCCAAAAGCTACTTCGATTAGGTTAAGAACCCCGTGGTGTGGCAGACTACGTAGTATACTTTCACACGTTGGCCGCCGAGAGTACCTGGAACGCGGAGTCTCTGTTCAGTACCTTTGTTCGTGGACTTTGCGAGGAAATTGAAGACGAGCTCGCTGCTCGGGATGGATGAATGTCTACGGGAGTGCAGGAGTGAGAGGTCTGTTTTCGGCCCCACTCGTTCGTCCACGGCTGCCAGCTCGCCCCCGAAGAACCCCGGAAGTCCCTGATACCTGCATGTTTGAGAGGACCCGAAGTAACGAGTCCCCTCGGGAATCATCGGGAATGAGCGACTCATTTCCTACAGTGCTTATGCAACGGGGCAGAGCTAGATTGTCGCCTCGGGAACGACTACAGAGGCTTAACTCCAACAGTTGCCTGTATTGTGGTGCTACAGGGCATTACAAATCTACCTGTCCAGTAAAAGACCAGACTCATCAGCTAGGTAAGAGTACGATGGTGAACCATACTGGGAGTTTTCTAACTCACATTACTCACACTCTCTTCGATGTTATCCTGCTGTGGGTTGACCAGTCTAAATCTTGCCGGGTGCTCATTGACTCTGGAGCTGATGAGAGTTTTATGGACGCTACTCTGGTATTCGGAGCTGGGTATTTCCACACAACCCCTCTCCGTTCCCATGGACACCAGAGCACTGGACAGACGCACAATAGGCAGTGTCACTCATAGTATGGTGCACAATATCCTGTGTGTGTCGGGCAATCACAGGAAGTTTATTCAGTGTCTTTTCATTGAATCTCCCAATGTTCCTGTTCTTTTGGGATTTTCATGGCTCCAGAGGCACAACCACATTATTGACTGGACCGCTGGTTCTATCATGGGTTGGAGTTGGTCTTGAAAAGCGCCACCCGGGCTCTTCTCCGGGTACGCCGACAGCGGCGGATGAATATCTGGGCCAAGGGTATGTTGACTTCCTGCTCTTGTTCTGGGAAGAGTAGAGGCTGGCCGACGATCCAATAAGGGTGCAGAACGCCTTCCAGAACTGAGACGAGAGCTGAGGACCCCGGTCGAAGACCATGTCCACTTGGAGTCCGTGGATGCTGAAGATGTGCTGCACCATGAGTTGGGCCGTCTCTTTGGCAGAGGGTAGTTTGGGGAGAGGGATAAAATGGGCAGCCTTGGAAAACCGATCAGACTGAGAGAGCCTAGTGACAAAGTACAGGGATATATGGGACCAGGGACGATGAGGGACAGGTAGTGGCTGAAGGAGGCCGGAAGGGGTTGTTGTGGGGGTGAGTCCTTTATTGCCTATTGAGGGTATCGACGTTATCCTTGGGAATAACTTGGCTGGTGAGCGTGTATGGCCTGTCGTTTTTCCATCTCTAGTGGTTTCCGCTAAGCCGTCATTTTTAGGGATTCCTGATGAGAGTGCGCAGAGTTTCCCAGAGGTGTTCTCTGCGTGTGCAGTGACACGTTCTATGAGCCGTGGCGACCTGGTCACTGGCCCGGCTAACTAGAATGCCACAAAGAAATCTGTCACTACTTTCCCTGTTATCCCGTTATCTGTATCCCACTCCGATCTAATCAATGCGCAACGGGCTGACCCCACATTAGAAGAGTTGCGTGAACAAATTGTGCCTGTGGAACAGTTGGGAGACGTCGCCCAGGGTTATTTTCTCCAAGAGGATGTCCTGATGACAAAGTGGGTGTCTCATGGTAGATGTTTTCTGGGGGAGGCGATTAGTCAGGTTGTTGTACCAGTTAAGCTTCGTAAATTGGTTTTGACAACTTCCCACAATGACGTTGCTGGACATACGGGTGTGAGGAAAACCTACAATAATTTTTGGGGGGCCTAGGTTAAACCTTTTTGGGATAGGGGCAGCATTTTTACTTTTGGATGAATAGTATGCCCAGAGTGAACTGCCTCCTACTCTGTCCCAGATGCTAATATATGCATATTATTAATAATATTGGATAGAAAACACTCTGAAGTTTCTAAAACTGTTTGAATGATGTCTGTGAGTATAACAGAACCCATATGGCAGGCGAAAACCTGAGAAAAATCCAACCAGGAAGTGGGACATCTGAGGTTTGTAGTTTTTCAAAGCTTGGCCTACCGAATACACAGCGTCTATGGAGTCAAGTTGCACTTCCTACGGATTCTACTAGATATCAACCGTCTTTAGAAACGTGAATGAGGATTCTACTATAAAGGAGGGGCTTCTTTACTGTTAGGTCTCCCTAGTAGGCATGTTACTTCTGTGGGTAAAAGGAGGCTTTACAACATCCTTACCTTCGCAGCGAGGAAAAACATCCTTTTACAGTGAATTAGTGATAAGGTTCCTTCTATTAAAGATTGGCATAAGATACTATTTGAATGGGTGCCTCTGGAATATCTGACATGTACATTGCATTCTAAAACAGACCAGTTCTACAAAGTATGGGAACCTTATCTAAATTACCTAGAACCTGAGGTATCAGCTATTATGCTGCAAGGATTCTCTTAGAATGGCGGGGATCAATGTATTTCAGAACTACACTGTACGTTCCATATGTGTGGAACCTAACTTCTTCTTTTAAACTGAGCTTTTTTGTTTAATTTCTGTTTGTAAGTTTGTTTAAAATGTATGTATTGAGAGACGCAATGATGGGGATGGGGTGAGAGAAGCATCGAGCGGGAAGAGGAAAATGGTGTACGTATGTATGGGTGTGTGTGGTATGTATGTACAGTATGTGTGTGTATGTATGTGTGTATGCATATATATGGGTATATGCATGTGTGTATGTGTATGTGTATGTATATATATATTTATGCGTAGTTATGTGTAAGTGAGTGCTGTTTTTATTTATTTATTTTTTATTTTTGTTGCTTTGCCTCTGTTGTTGTATCTCTTAATATGGGTGAAAATTGTGAAATTCCAATAAAAAATACTGTTACAATAAAGGAGGGGCTCATGAGACCTGTTTGAGTCAGTGGTCTGGCAGAGTGTCTCAGGCTCGTGACGTGCGCTCCCGACAGAGGAATTCTCTGGTTGGAACATTGTTGATGTTTTATGTTAAAAACATCCTAAAGATTGATTCCATACATCGTTTGACGTGTTTCTACGACCTGTAATGGAACTTTTCGAGTTTTTGTCAGGACGAAGTGCTCGCGCCTCATGAAGATGGATCACTGGGCTGAACACGCTAACAACAAGTGGCTATTTGGACATAAATGATAGACTTTATGGAACAAATCAGTCATTTATTGTTGAACTGGGATTCCTGGGAGTGCCTTCTGATGAAGATCATCAAAGGTAAGTGAATATTTATAGTGTTATTTCTAACTTCTGTTGACTCCAAAATGGCGGATATTTCTCTGGCTGGATTGGGTTCTGAGCGCCGTTCTCAGATTATGCTTTTTCCGTAAAGTTTTTTTGAAATCTGACACAGCGGTTGCATTAAGGAGTAGTCTATCTTTAATGCTGTGAATGAGTATTTCTGAGTATTATGAGTATTTCTGCAAAATCACCGGATGTTTTGGATACAAAACATTACTGCACGTAAGGCGCCAATGTAAACTGAGATTTTTGGATAGAAATATGCACATTATCAAACAAAACATACATGTATTGTGTAACATGATGTCCTATGAGTGTCAACTGATGAAGATCATCAAAGGTTAGTGATTCATTTTATCTATATTTCTGCTTTTTGTGACTCCTATCTTTGGCTGGAGAAATGGCTGTGTGTTTTTTTTTACTTGGCGGTGATCTAACATAATCATATGTTGTGCTTTCACTGTAAAGCATTTTTGAAATGGACACGATGGATAGATTAACAAGAAGTTTATCTTTCATTTGCTGTATTGGACTTGTTAATGTGTGAAAGTTACTTATTTCTAAAAAATATTTTTGAATTTCGCGTGCTGCCTTTTCAACGGAATGTTGTCGAGGGATTCCGCTAGCGGAACGCCTGTGCTAGAAAGGTTGAAGAGGGATGTTTCTGAGTTCATCAAAACTTGTCACATCTGTCAATTAACTGGTAAACCTAATCAAGCTAATAAGCCGGTACCACTGTGTCCTATTCCAGTACTCAGTCAACCTTTTGAGTATCTGATTATTGACTGTGTTGGTCCTCTGCCTCGTTACCTGTTCACTGTGATGTGTCAGACCACGAGGTTTCCTGCTGCCTATCCACTCCGGTCTATCACAACGAAGTCTGTGCTAAAAGCTTTGACTCAGTTTCTCTCACTGTTTGGAATCCCTAAGGTCATTCAAGGTGATCTAGGATCTAATTTCACCTCTAATCTGTTTGGTAAGGTTCTTCAACAGCTCCATATAAAACACAATTTGTCTATCTCCCATCACGCGCAAAGTCAAGGAGCGCTGGAATGTTTCCATCAGACACTTAAGTCTTTGTTGAGAGCTTATTGTATTGAGATGGATAAGGATTGGGAGGACGGTTTGCCTTGGTTACTGTTAGCCGCTAGGGAGGTTTCACAGGAGAGCACGGGGTTCAGTCCAAATGACCTTGTGTTTGGTCATGGGGTGCTTGGACTTGCTTCTGTTCTCCAGGATGACTGGAAGTCTCCCGAGCCACCTCAGTCCCTGTTATCTTATGTGTGTGATTTCCGGCGTGTTTCCGGCGTTTTCCGCCTGTACGCCACTGGTGAGATGGCTAAAGAGAAGCTATCATCTTCACAGGAGAGGATAAAAGGCATATTTGATCGGCGAGCTGAGCCTCGTCACCTTAGTCCAGATGACCAGGTTCTTGCTCTGCTGCCAATTGTTGGAGATCCTTTTCAAGCCAAGTTTTAAGGTCCATATACGGTTGTGCGCCAGTGCACTGAGCAAGCTATCTAGTTGCCACTCCAGAATGGAGAAAAGCAACCGTGCCATGTAAATTTGTTAAAACCCTATTATGCACATTCCTCTGAGGCTGAACAGTAGGAGTCTACAGAGAACAGTAAAACCTGTTCTTTAGGCTGATACCGTTATTTCGCTGGATTCTTGTCATGCTAGGTCCATGCATGAGGAAGATGTTCCTGGTTCCGACAATTGCATACTGCAGGGTAGATTGAAAAATATTTTAGATAGCCTTCTCGCTCATCTACCTGTTGATGGGCGGATGGATGGTCTGATTCTGAGATTTCCAGGTTTGTTTTCTGATACACCTACCGTACAAACTTAATAGAACACAATATTGATGTTGGGGATACTGACCCCATTCATCAGCGGTTTCTTAGAGTTTCTTCAGAGAAACTGCATTGTCTGGATGCTGACATCAGGTACATGCTGGAGAGTGAGATAGCAGAGCCTTCTTTCTCCAGTTGGGCTTCTCCCTGTATCTTGGTCAGTAAACCGGATGGGACAAACAGATTTTGTACGGACTACTGTAAGGTAAACAGTGTCACTAACCCAGATTAATTTCCGCTTTCTCGGATGGAGGACTGTATTGGTCAAGTTGGCGCAGCTAAGTTTGTGAGCAAATTTGACCTGTTAAAGGACTATTGGCAGGTGCCACTGACGACTAGGGCATGTGCAATCTCTGCCTTTATTACACCCTCTGGTCTGTACTCATATTCGGTTATGAGTTTTGGCCTGAGTAATGCACCTGCCACTTTTCAGCGACTTATGAACAGGGTTGTCTCCAGTCTGGCTGAGTGAGCTCTTTATCTGGACGATGTTGTGATATAAACAGATACTTGGGAGGAACATCTGTCCCATATTCAAGCCCTGTTCGACCGCCTAGCTGCGGGTCGCCTCACGATCAATCTGGCTAAATGTGAGTTTGCTCAGGCGACCGTTACAGGCCTTGAAAAGGTGGTTGGGCAGGGTGAAGTGCGTCCTGTTCGGGCTAAGGTGGTAGCTATTGATGCTTTTCCACCACCATCTACTAAAAAGGAACTGATGCGTTTCTTGGGAATGATTGGTTATTACCGTAGTTTTTGTAGGAACTTCTCTACTGTGATTGCTCCCTTGACAGATTTGCTGAAGGCTGAGGCTGTTTCCGTATGGTCTGGTCGTTGTCAACAGGCTTTTGAAGATGCAAAGAGGTTGCTAACCTCAACGCCGGTGCTGGCTGCTCCTTGTGTGGATTTGTCATTTACCTTGCAGGTGGATGCTAGTCATGTGGGGGCAGGTGCAGTTTTGCTGCAAGCAGATGTGTATGGTGTTGAGAGGCCTGTTAGTTTATTTTCCAAATAGTTTAACCATTATCAGTTGAACTACTTGGTCATTGAAAAAGAAGCGCTAGCGCTCATATGGGCACTACAACACTTTGAGGTCTATGTTGGGTCGGGAGTAGTACCTATTGTGGTCTACACCGACCATAACCCTCTCACCTATTTGAGGTCCATGTTGTGTCCTTCTAATCAGAGGATAATGAGATGGTGTTTATTCTTTACAAGCATTCCATCTCGATGTGCGGCACATCCGAAGGACTTATAATGTCTTTGCTGACGCGCTCTCTCGTGCGCCATGTTCCTGAATGTCCACATGACTGACCACTGTTAGTTTATGTTTGGTATTGTCCTGTTCTGTCGCTCCTGTCGCTCCTGACGACCCTCGCACTCTGTCTGCCGAATTCTTTCTCCTCGCTCTTGTTTTCCTTAATAGGATGTCGTTGGGCGGAGCCGGGAGGGTCATCAGGGAAATGGAACACACCTGGGCTTGGGTGTGTCCCCGGATAAATGCACCTCTTCCTCATTCATTGAGGGGACTCTCTCCATGCAGACACACTTACAGATTTTGGGTGTTGGCATTTTATGTGGCTGTTTTGTTTGTTTGCGTTGTCACCTTTCAACACCCCTCATTATCACATGTATACACACAACCACTCATTTACACTACTGATTACACACACCATTGTTAATTGTATTAACTTTACCTCAGTTAATAAATATATTTTGTTATTCTTTATCTCCACGTTGTTTCCCGGTCCGAAGGGAACGAAGATGGCTGTAGCTCAAAAATAAGGGAGCATTGAGAAAGATCCCCGGCAGGTTCCAGGATCCCGAGAATATCACTCCGGAGGTGGTAAGCGGGGTTATCGGGGAGCAGGGGTTTGCTGTACAAATCCACCACTGATAGTAGACAGGTTACTGGGTGGTTGAGAGGTCTCAGACGTGGCAGGCTGCCTATGAGCTAACTCACTGATTCGCTCCATGATAGCCTTGAACCCTTGGTCGCGACGTTCCGTCAGAGAACGAAGCCCTTCCAAAAGGTCCAGCAGTAGCTCCTCATGCCTCCCAATGTTGGCTCCATGCAGGGAGACAGTGTGGGGGAGCTGGTTCAAGTCTGCTGCGTCTGTCATGGCCAGTTTGTACTATACAGGCACAAGGCAAGACCCAGATACAGACACGGGAAGCAGATGTTTGACTCTTTGATATTTATTAATAATCCAAAAAGGGTAGGCAAGAGAATGGTCGTGGACAGGAAAAAGGTCAAAACCAGTTCAGTCCAGAAAACAGGCAAGGGTCAAAACTGGGAGGACTAGCAAAAAGGGAATAGCAATGTCAGGAGCATGGGAAAACCATGCTGGTTGACTTGGAACATACAAGACAAACTGGTACAGACAGACAGAAGACAGAGGTTTAAATACCGAGTGGAAAATGGGGCGGCAGGTTGTTAGAGCGCTGGGCCAGTAACTGAAAAGTTACCCAAGTTACCCAATCCCCAAGCTGACAAGATAAAATGTATCTGTCGTTCTGCCCATTAACAAGGAAGTTAACCCACTGTTTCTAGGCCGTCATTGTAAATAAGAATTTGTTTTAAAAACCTCTTAGTGATCCCTTCGCTGCACCAATCCCGTTAACAGGATTGATTTGACAACACCCAGTGAAATAGCAGCGCACCAAATTCAAAAACAGAAATACTCATAATAATAATTCATGTTATACATGGGTTTAAAGATGAACTTCTTTTAAATCCTGCCACAGCGTCAGATTTAAAAAAATCTTTACGGTGAAAGCAAACCTTGCTATTATCTGAGGACAGCACCCCAGCAAACATACACATGAAAATCATAATTCAACCCACCAGGCACAACACAAAAGTCAGAAATAACATATAATGCATGCCTTACCTTTGAAGATCTTCTTCTGTTGGCACTCCAATATGTCCATTAAACATCACAAATGGTCCTTTTGTTCGATAAATTCTGTCGTTATATATCCAAAATGTAAATTTATTTGGCGCGTATGATTCAGAAAATACTTGTGCAACATGACTACACATTGTCTAATTAGTTACCTGTATACTTGATCCAAACATTTCAAATGACTTTCCTAATCCAACTTTAGGTATTTTTTTGTGTAAATAATCAATACAATTTAAGACGGGATAAACTGTGTTCAATACCGGAGGAAAACAAAGTGTAGCGAGCTTTCAGGTCACGCGCCTCAACCACAACAGTACACTTCACTCGACCCTCGTTCTGAACAGGGCTACTTCTTCATTTCTCAAAGGAAAAACATCAACCAATTTCTAAAGACTGTTGACATCCAGTGGAAGCGATAGGAACTGCAAGCAACTTAGAATTCTAGATTCCCATTTAAAACTAAAAAGAGAGTGACCTAAAAAAAAAATATTCCTGGATTTGTCCTCAGGGTTTCGCCTCCCAAATAAGTTCTGTTATACTCACAGACATCATTCAAACAGTTTTAGAAATGTCAGTGTTTCCTATCCAAATGTACTAATAACATACATATCCTGGCTTCTGGGCCTGAGTAGCAGGCAGTTTACTTTGGGCACGCTTTTCATCCGGACGTCAAAATACTGCCCCCTAGCTTTAAGATTTTTGAACTGACATGCCTAGTTAAAAAAAGGTAATAAAAAATGAGGAAGATGGGTGACACCTGGAGGGGGTGGAGACAAGGACAGGCGACACAGATCAGGGTTTGACCGTTACTATAGCAGTACACGTAACTCTAATACTATTGTTCTATATCAAAATCCTAAAAATAGACAGGTTTCTATGTTAAATGCACATTTTAATATTAGTGGGTGGAATACATCTCTTCTTTTCCTGAAGTGTTTCCATTCTCCTTTATGATATCTTTACCTTTACTCAAGTATTACTTTTTCAACCACTGGAGATATGATGATGAGCCTTTAGATGTTATTTAATTTGATTATTTGCTGTTGCTTAAACGGATTATTATTTGAGTAAACTGATTATTTGGTGTAAACACAAATCTGTTGAGTATCTAAATGAGGGAATCGAGTAGCTCATCTTGAAGACCTGAAAGGTTGTGCTGTGGGCACAGGTTCCCAGGTTCCCTTGACTCCATTTAATGGCCCAGAATAATTGTCGGAGTATACAATTCTGTTTTTTTCTGCCTGCTGATGGCTGAGGGAAGGGGGTTGGACAGTGTGACAAAGGCCTGATATCCCCCAACAGACCCCATGCTGGGGCTGTCATCAGCACTCTCTCTCAGAGGAAGAACGCTATGCTTCCCACACATGCATACACACACGTACGCCTACGAACAAACAAACACACACATTGTGTGCGCACACACACACTCCTACACCAAGAGACACATTGAGTATAGTCAGCTTTAAAGTGCTCGCTCACCCCCAGTAGTAGTTTGAAAGAGGAGGAAGTGATCTGCAGAGGAAGGGAATCACAGTCCTTTCAGTGGCCATTAGGGATAACACCATGGATCAATAAGGAGCCGTACTACCACTGAGGTCTGACTAATAGGTTTCTGCAGGCCCGCATATAATGACAGCATTAGCGCAGATTCCCAGATGGATAGCACGTTGGGAGAGAATGATGAACCAGAGACAGATGGAGATAGAGGGAGATACAGAGGGGAAATAGGTTACTCATATTAGTTGACATGATCGTTCAGAAAATAATGTTTTTACAGGAAAAATCCCCTTTAGTGTTGAATGATTTCTGTTGGTACAATCATTTACATCATGTTCCTTTAGCTGACATTTTTAGGGAACAGTTCTGGCTCAAGCTACAGAGGAAGTAAGTAGTCCCTTTAAATTAAATAAAAAGCAGACATCATGTGGTTATAAGAAAATCGCAAATCCACCACAGTGTGTTTTTGCATGAGGAGAAAAATCTGGACTCCCATTTGGATGTATCTATCCACCAGGCTGATCCTCCTGCTTGACTAATAAATCATGTTGAGTTTGCCTTGTGGTCACCTGAGACCCATTCGCTGTAAGCCCAGCTGAGGGGCTGGAGTTGGGGGAGCAGCAGCGTGTATCTTCTCTTTCTACACATGCACAGTTTTTAATATAGGCTCATGTTGTTGGGAATCTGCAGCCTCCATTTCCAGGATGTTGGCTTGGGTTTCATTTAATTACTTTCTCAATGTGTCTTCCTCAGTCTCTCCAAGTCAGTGCTCGCTTGTCTGACTGTGTCCAACAATGTGAATGTAAAAAAAAAAAGCTTTGTATTCTGTAGAGTAGTACATTGTGTGCTGTGAAATGTGGAGTGGATCTGGCAGTTTTACTTGCTACTCGTGATAACATGGCCTTTGAATTGAGTACACATTTTCCTTCCTGTTTTCTTTCAAAGGCACCACTGAGAAATGGCTAAATAAACGAGGGCCTTTCCACATATGAAAAAAAGGAACAGGAAAGCACTTTTAGCTCTGTGCCAAAGCCTTAGTATAGAGTGCATAGTGTTAGAGTAACCAAGCAATGCAGCTGGGGATGGACAACGATGCAACTTAAAGGCAATGTTTAAATCAAGATTCAAGCAGAGCCTCTACCCCAAACTACAGGTCACAGAGACCCTAGCGCAGAGAGCGAGAGAAAGAGAAAACGAGAAGAAGAGAGAGAGAGAATGAGAAGAAGAGAGGAAGAGAGAGAGAGAGAGAGAAAATGGGCTGTTTAAAGGAGAAAAACCTTACCCCCCAGTGTAATATCCTCAGTCTGGGGTGAGGTACTGCAATTGGATTCCTCATCTTCAAATATGATCCCATCCCCTCAGAACGGCCTGAACCAATGAAAACTTGGCAAACACATGCTGTTGCCGACAAGCATTTTTCTAATTTAAGTGAGAGAAAAATATGTTAATATTTGATGCTGTGGTTTTTTTCTCCAGTCCTTGGTTACATAACTGTTGGGTTTGGGTGAATTTTTTTTGTCCTCCTTTGAGCAAGTATTCAATACAGGTTAGCTAGGGAAGCAAGGGATGTTTTCAACCTCTTGCTCACAATGGCGTTTTTAGAGGTGATATTGATAGTAGAGCTGGTCTGTTTTTGTGGAGAAAAACGCAACCTTTGAATAATGCAAACACAACCAAACCCATGGGAGTAGCTATTGGATATTCATGATTTCCGTGTCTATAGACTGTAACAGATACTGTATATCGTAGAATTTGTTCTGACATATGAATAGCCCACCTATCCCTAAAAATCTATGCATTTTGTTATCTATTGACAAGTTAAATAGTCTGTGTACAGTCGTGGCCAAAAGTTTTGAGAATGACACAAATATACATTTTCACAAAGTCTGCTGCCTCAGTTTGTATGATGGCAATTTGCATATACTCCAGAATGTTATGAAGAGTCATCAGATGAATTGCAATTAATTGCAACGTTCCTCTTTGCCATGCAAATTAACTGAATCCCCAAAAAACATTTCCACTGCATTTCCGCCCTGCCACAAAAGGACCAGCTGACATCATGTCAGTGATTCTCTCGTGAACACAGGTGTGAGTGTTGACAAGGACAAGGCTGGAGATCACTCTGTCATGCTGATTGAGTTTGAATAACAGACTGGAAGCTTCAAAAGGAGGGTGGTGCTTGGAATCATTGCTCGTCTTCTGTCAACCATGGTTACCTGCAAGGAAACATGTGCTGTCACCATTGCTTTGCACAAAAAGGGCTTCACAGGCAAGGATAT
The DNA here is from genome assembly GCF_013265735.2 of Oncorhynchus mykiss. NCBI lineage: Eukaryota > Metazoa > Chordata > Actinopteri > Salmoniformes > Salmonidae > Oncorhynchus > Oncorhynchus mykiss. The sequence goes on from NC_048590.1 coordinate 18,239,087, forward strand.
TGCTGCCAGTAAGATTGCACCTAAATCAACCATTTATCAGATCATCAAGAACTTCAAGGAGAGCGGTTCAATTGTTGTGAAGAAGGCTTCAGGGCGCCCAAGAAAGTCCAGCAAGCGCCAGGACCATCTCCTAAAGTTGATTCAGCTGCGAGATCGGGGCACCACCAGTACAGAGCTTGCTCAGGAATGTCAGCAGGCAGGTGTGAGTGCATCTGCATTCACAGTGAGGGGAAGACTTTTGGAGGATGGCCTGGTGTCAAGAAGTGCAGCAAAGAAGCCACTTCTCTCCAGGAAAAACATCAGGAACAGACTGATATTCTGTAAAAGGTACAGGGATTGGACTGCTGAGGACTGGGGTAAAGTCATTTTCTCTGATGAATCACCTTTCCAATTGTTTGGGGCATCCGGAAAAAAGCTTGTCCGGAGAAGACAAGGTGAAGCGCTACCATCAGTCCTGTGTCATGCCAACAGTAAAGCATCCCGAGACCAATCATGTGTGGGGTTGCTTCTCAGCCAAGGGATTGGGCTCACTCACAATTTTGCCTAAGAACACAGTCATGAATAAAGAATTGTACACATCCTCCGAGAGCAACTTCTCCCAACCATCCAGGAACAGTTTGGTGACGAACAATGCCTTTTCCAACATGATGGAGCACCTTGCCATAAGGCAAAATTTATAACTAAGTGGCTCGGGGAACAAAACATCGATATTTTGGGTCCATGGCCAGGAAACTCCCCATGCCTTAATCCCATTGAGAACTTGTGGTCAATCCTAAAGAGGCGGGTGGACAAACAAAAACCCACAAATTCTGACAAACTCCAAGCATTGATTATGCAAGAATGGGCTGCCATCAGTCAGGATGTGGCCCAGAAGTTAATTGACAGCATGCCAGGGTGGATTGCAGACGTCTTGAAAAAGAAGAGTCAACACTGCAAATATTGACTCTTTGCATCAACTTCATGTAATTGTCAATAAAAGCCTTTGACACTTGTCAAATGCTTGTAATTTTTACTTCAGTATTCCATAGCAACATCTGACAAAAATATCTATAGACACTGAAGCAGCAAACTTTGTGGAAATTAATATTTGTGTAATTCTCAAAACTTTGGGCCAAGACTGTACTAATACCTGAACTTGTTTTGAAACAGACAGTATCATGGTGATGCTATGAAAATATCAGCTTGAATCAATGCCTGCACTGTGATCAGTCTACTGTAATTTGTCAAGCTTACTGTAATCGCACTGATGATCACTTGACTGAAATTTAAGGGGGATTTAGATAATGATCATTTACAGGCTGTTTTCCTGAAATAAATAGGGAAATCCATACAATTGTATCCTGTTTTCATATACACTGTAACCATTTGACACAGAACGCTTCAGATGGGAGAGAGAGAAAACAACCCAGCGTGTCCATCCACCCAACCCCCAGCTCTCAAGAACGTTCTTTTCATAAATCTGAGGGCCGGAGTATTTCTTGAAGAAACCGGAGCAAGAATTCAGGGTTGCTATGTGGAGGAGCTCGTTATGGTGCCGTTGGAAGACGCTTGGGAACCTTCGATATCTCCATCGAATCTTCTTTCAGATTTTGACCCACTCTCTATAAATTCTGTAGGAGATTCCATATACAGTACATATGCCTTGGACACTCATGAACACAAACACAGTCTCATGAACACACACACACACACACATACGCGCATCCACAAACACATAACATTTATCTCCCTTGTGCTAATGCATGTGCTTTGGTATCTACATGACAGATACCCTCTAGCGTCTTTTAAGATGTAGGTGCAAGCACCATGCTCAGGAGCATTCCGCAAGGGCCGATGAAGTAGGTGTCAGAACCTTCTACGACCGTTTTATCCACCCTCGCCACCCCCGTACCCAATTTCAGCCCCTGAAACAGTATAAAAATGTCTCAAGGCAAAAGAGAGATTATCTCATTTGTCATGGTTGTGTTCTCCTCTGTGCTGCGTCAGAGCTCTTCCTTTCATCCCAGACCCTCATCCCCCCACTCACTCCCACCAACCCCATTGAAAGCCCCTTCCTACTCCAAGAATACATGCCCCTCCCCCAAACCCCCTTGCCATTTCAATCTCTGAAATGTGGGGAGTGTGTGCTGCCCACAGAAATAGAATGAATAGAACAGGCATCCCCATTCAAGTCAATGATGGTATAATGGGTGGACTGGCAGCCATTTTGAGTGTACCCATGCCAGGAAGTAAAAGCAGGACGTGTACCCTTGAATCTGCTGTGATTTGTCGTCAACTCAACTGACAAAAAACAAAAATACATTCTATTGTATGAGCCACATCAGTTAGCATCATTTGACTGAATATTCTACATCACCATGGCAATCTAGCATCAGTTGACAGAACATTCCAAATTACCATGGAAATGACTGCATCACAATACCAGGCAGCCATTGCGAGTGTACCCATGAGTTTACCAGTCAAATAGATGCGGTGAAGAGGTCAATGGAACGCAGACAGTGGGAGCTAGAAGAACGATGCCGGATTGGTGCAAATTCAACAAATTTGATTTAAAAAAGTGGATATTCGTCAAATCCATCATGATTGATGTATTGTAACAGGCCCACAATGTGGTTACTAAATAGCTACATGTAACAGAGAAATCAGTGGTGGTAGTCAAAGTCGTTTTTTAACTGCAGTACTGTTGATTGGTGACGATGACAATAATTTTTTGGGGAGTTGACATCTATACAAGCATTATATTCTGATTTTTACCTCAACATATTGTGAAATACACATACAAACATTAGCCTAAATCTATCCAAATTTTGCTGGGGGGCAATGAGGAGATTTGGGATCTTTCCCGCATATTTCCGCATGTGTTTCCATGGCATTTCCATTGTTTGGGTCGTGTTCCATTGACCTCTTTACCGCATCTTTTGCCAGGGTCAGAGCTTCCAAGCCCTCTCTATTCATTCTATTTCTATGGTGCTGCCTGCCTACCACAGCTTGGAGTTCCAGTGAGATGGGCTATTATGATGTAAGAGGTAGAGGAAGAGATGACCTATGAAATTATCTGTCTGCATGCATTAACATGGTCATATTTTTCAAACAAACACACAGGCAAGCCAAGATTCACCAAACTAAATATTTGCAAGGCCAATGACCTCGAGGACATTGGTCTACAGGTAATACAATCTGGCGACCCCTAACCCAAAAGAAACCTGGTCTGTACATAACTGTAGAAGTTTGAAATGAATGATGTTCTGTAGATAATGTCTCCGACTGCTGATATTGGTGCACTCAATCTATCAGCCAACAACAATAAAGCACTGTACGAATGTCAGTTTTCAAAGATCTCCATTGTTTGCACCTAGGTTTACTTATTATAATCAATCATAAAGGCATCTTAAAATACAGTTGAAATAATTGTAACATGCTAAAATTGACTAAAATGACCTGTCATTATACGATAAGGCCCTGTGTCAAATGGCTCTTGCCTAATTTATATAGAATACATAACAACAAAAGAACAATCAGGTATAACAGTCTTTTTTTATTCTCCATTCCAAGCCATCAATGAATATTCCTTACTGTTTGCACCATTATAAAAGGCCAAAACTTTTCATCCATTATTTTGTCATGTAGTTAAGGAAAGATATGTGAAAGTCTAAGTTAGATCACTATTGAATGCTATTCCGATAAAACATTTTTAATAATCATCAGGCTCACACACAAAGACAAGACTACTCATTCCATTCAACATTTCCAATGTCAATGTCACGTTTTTTTCTCTCTGTTGTACAGTTTTTTGTTGTTGTTGGTTTTTACTATACTACTCCCTCAAATGTTGCTGGCTTTCATCTCACCACAAAAGCTGCAAACACAGGCTGCCCCTCTGCAATGACGTGTGGGGCACAAAGACTCAACACTGCAACCATCTCTTCCTTCACATGTACCTCACTCCCCCTCTCTACACTTGAGTGGTTGTATTTCCTTTTAGTTAACTGGAAACTCCTTTGCCATTACAGACATTTTTATATTTATCTTCAGAAGCTTGTGTTGGAGGTTTTTTCGGATCATTAGGGACTTTAGGGACACATTTATATTAGCTTCAGACCAAGTCAACAGCCTGACTTATTGCCTCACCGATTGCCTCAGGAATCTGGATGTCGCCAGTCAGGTTCAAGTCCTTTTTTAATTCACAGTCAATTTGCACCTCAACGGCATCCTCTGGCTTGTCAATGCCATTGACACATTCCTTTTGTTGTGGCTCCGGGGCAGACACGGCAGCCGGCTCGGCTGCCTGCTCCTGACACTCCCCATTGACCTCAGGGGCAGAAGGCTCAGCAGTAGCCTCCTCTGCGGAAACAACTTCCCTGTTGTCCAGCACAGCCTCCTGTGGCCCAGCGCTGGTCTCCTCTGCAGCAGCAGGTGCAGCAGATTCTGAAATGATGATCTCCGGGATGAATTCTGCAATGTCGGCAGCCTCTGGCTCTGCTGCCTCTGTTACTGCATCAGCAGCTTCAGGTTCAAGCTCTGCTACGGATTCTTCTACAGGTAGGGGGAGCTCTTTAGCGGCTGGTTCTGGGACGGTTTCTGGTTCTGCGGCTGCCTCTGTGGCTGACTCTGACACAGCTTCTGCAACTGATGAAGGCTCCTCCTCCAGTGCGGGTGAAGCTGCTTCTGCCTCTACTGGTGCCTTGGGCACAGCCTCAGGTTCTGGGGCCTCCCCTGTAACAGTCTCTGTTTCAGGCTCTGGAGCTGCAGGCTCAGGTTCTGTAGTGTCTGCCACCTCTGTGGCTTGTTCTGTAGCCTCAGAATCCTTTTCTGGTGCTGCGGCTAGGCCCACAGAGGCTGCCGCAGGCTCTTCTGGTGCAGGCTCTTTTGGTGCTGCCTCGGGCTTTTCTGGTGCTGGCTCTTTTGGTGCTGCCGCAGGCTCTCCTGGTGCATGCTCTTTTGGTGCTGCCGCAGGCTCTTCCACTGCAGGCTCTTTTGGTGCTGCCGCAGGCTCTTCTGGTGCAGGTTCTTTTGGTGCTGCCGCAGGCTCTTCTCGCACAGGCTCTTCCACTGTAGGCTCTTTTGGTGCAGCTGCTGTTTCGTCTAGTGCCGCTGGTTCTTCTGGTGCCTCTGTTTTATCTGGTGCTGTTACAGGTTCCTCTGGTGATGCTGCTGGATCCTCAGCTGCAGCAGGTTCTTCCAGTGCTGACACTGGCTCTTCTGGAGCTGCAGCTGGTTCCTCTGCTACTGCTGCAGGTTCTTCCGGTGTCGACACTGGCTCTTCTGGGGCTGCAGATTCTTCTGGTGCTGCAGCTGGTGCTGGCTCCTCTGGTGCTGCAGCTGGTTCTTCTGAAGCCACGGGCTCTTCTGCTGTTGGCGCTGGTTCTGCCGGTGCTGCCACAGGTTCATCTAGTACAGCCACTGGCTCTGCGGTGGCCCCCTTGGCCACAGCCTCAATAGCTGACAGGGCCTCTTCTGTCGCTTCTGTGATGGTTACCGCTGCCAACTCCACTGCTCCCTCTATCGCAGCAGACACCTTAGGAGCATCCTTCGCTACCAACTCAGCGACAGGAGCTGGTGCTTTGCTCTCCACGGCATGGGCCATGGCCTCAACGGCACTCACAGCAGCCACAGTAATCTCCTCTTTCTTGTCTTTTGGGTCGCTGACATCGTACCCCTTCTTTTTCTTGCTCAGCTTGCCTCCCATGGTGTCTCCTAAAAGTGAAAAATAAAATCAGAATGACTTAACAAGTGTGACAGGTTGTTGCGTTTGATAATCCATGCATAGCATATATCAATTTCCTTTAATTACCCACCACAAACCTCAATACCGAGTTAAAGCTGAATAAAATTCAAAGCATTGCAATCATGCCAACATAGTGCCGCCTGTCTCCGTTGTAAGAAAGCACTCAGTCGGGCTTTAAAGGGGGAAGGCATTTCAATCTGGAGACCACACTCTGCCAAATACTTTTGACAAAAAGACAAATGGGAACTGCATGGGAACTACTCCAGGTTCTCAACTATCCAGTGCTCTTGTATAAACCACAGGACAAGAGACCCTCTCTGGAGACTTAGGTAATGTTATTATGTGCCAAGTGAGCCTCCCATTCTACTGTTGCCCTTTAATGGTCTGTTTTAGTTGTACACTTATTCCCACTGGTATACTTTTAGAATAGCAGGTTAGAGGCACAGTTGGAGGAGGAAGGAGGACTTGAGTTCACAAAATGAAGTTAAAAAACACAATTGTTTTTAGCTATGGGTTTTGGGAACCTATTGAGCACTTGTTGTGCATGACTAGGACCTGTTCAACAAGCCTGGTGAAAATTATTGTATAATCTGCTAACCTTATATTGCTTTCTAGTGCACTGTATATAAATAAGTAAGGAAAAAATCAACGAGGGACTATGCGTTCTGTGGAAAATAATGAATGACGTGGAATGCCCTTTAACCAATCAGAAACGAGTATTGAAACAATGCCATGGTATTTTAAAAACGACAGGTTGGTGAGAATTTTGGGAGGGCTATGGTCTGGATTTTCTCTATACTTTAGTGCAAGGGTTAAATAAGATTCAGGCCAGGGTAAGCATGGATAAGATAACATGTTATTTTACAGACCACAAACTCCTGTTACTTTGCAACCACTAAAGCATGGGAATGAATTAAGGGATAATCAACAAGGGGCTATGCGTTCAGAGTGGAACTGACCTTCCACAGAGATGCATTATTTTCCAGAGAACGCATAGAGCCCAGAATTGATTATCCCTGTCATACCATCCATTTTATACTGTTTGCTTGTAGAAATGTGTTCAACATCCACTGAAGTAGCTAGCTAGCAAGTTTTCTTTTGATAGCTACAGTAGTTACCATGGTAACCAAACAAACAGACCGCTAATTTAGCTAACCAAGCCATCAGACTTTGCTGCTATTATGAAAATCGAATTCAACAATACCAATACTGTTTTCAATTTGACTTTTGCTTTCAAAAGCAGCTCAAACAAAACGTGTACAAATTAACTATATCCATTGATTTCTATCATGCAAAAAAAATACCCAAGGGGGTGTGGTATATATCCAATATAACATACTTAGGGCAGTTCTAACGCACGATGCAACTCGGAGTGCCTGGATACAGCCCTTAGCCATGGTATATTGGCCATATACCACAAACCCGAGGCGCCTTATTGCTATTATAAACTCGTTGCCAATGTAATTAGAGCAGTAAAAATACATGTTTTGTCATACCCGTGGTATACTTAAGCAATAAGGCATGAGGGGGTGTGGTATATGGCCAATATACCATAGCTAAGGGCTGTTCTTAGCAGGATGCATTACGGAGGGCCTGGACACAGCCCTTAGCCGTGGTATATTGGCCATATACTGCAAACCCCTGAGGTGCCTTATTGCTATTATAAACTGGTTATTAATGTAAGTAGAGCAGTAAAACTAAATGTTTTGTCATACCCGTGGTATACGGTTTGATATACCACTGCTGTTAGCCAATCAGCATTCAGGGCTGGAACCAAAAAGTTTATAATGTCTGATATTCCACAGCTGTCAGCCAGTCAGCATTCAGGGCTCCAGCCACCCAGTTTATAATGGGAAATAGTGCATGCTCTAGAATGCCCTTCAAGCCAATAGAAAGGACTATTCAACAATGCCATGGTATAATACTGAGTAGTAGTATTCCGAGTAGTAGTACTATACACCCTCCACCGATGACAACAAAAACATATAGCTAAACTATTTTAGCTATACATATAGCTTAACTAAGTATGTGTGTAGGGTTAACTTTATCACACGGCTCACACTCACAAAATTGTGTTTATTTTACTCCATTGCCATGCTTGTAAGAGGAAGAGCTAATTTCAACATACTTCAACTTCCCTTCCCCCTATCAGAAAACCGAGAACTGGAAGTTAAAATGTTATCTGATAGATTATGTTTGGTGATAATAGTACTCAATTATTCATTTATATAACAGTAGGCTGGCTGTCACAGAAAACAATATTTACCATGGGAATGGATATACTAAACAGGAATTACAGGTTACAGGTTTCTTCTGCCTGACATACAGTTTTAAGTGAAGCCAAAAGTTGGAAAATGATCAACATGCAGGCGGTTCTCAAAAAATGAAGCAAAACTAATCACGAACGGAACAATAGACTACGACATTTTCCCCAAGTACTTCGATTGACCATTATCCAAAATGTCCCAAACATAGTTGAATCTAATTTGTCTTTCTTGTTAGATAGGTGAGAGAGCGACTGCCATATTGCATATTTATTTGAACTGCAGAACACACGGGCGTGATCATAATAGGAGCTGTCCATAGTGCTGCATTAGGGCAATCAAGAAGGGATGGGGACAGAGGGAGCCATGCGGCAGGCTATGGGCTGTACAGCTAAATCCATGCTGATATCAGAGCAGCGATGGGTCCCCTCTACTAGGCTATCGGATAAACAGGCTTTCATATTCCTCCCAATTACTGTCCATATTTGAGGTTCGCTATAGCATGCGAATTAAGTTAATTGCACGAGTTATTTATATGTGTTTGACTCAATTAATTTCCTCGGTTTACATGACATTTGCCTATACACACACATTAAAAGAAAACAGTCAGACATTTCAAAAAGAGATTTCAAGATAGATCTGCCAAAAGCACATGACAATGCTCACAGATTGGGGAAGTACATGGAGCCTATAGGCAACGAGGTGATTAAATAGTACCGGTTTAGGGGTGTGAGGGATAAACCAATTACAGCAATATGATCACACACAGATTACTGTAAACACTACCGGGTAGCCATGTATTATTTTCTATTAAAACTCAAATAGGGCTGAAGACACGTTAAATTACGATGAAGGAAAATGTGCTGGTAAATTTACAACTCCTGTTGCACCAGCAAGGCTCTGAGAGACAGGCATCCTAGATGCCTGCTACAGAATGATGTTAACTGTGAAATCCACCTCATTATAAAAAATATAACTTTTATAGTTTGGATGGATGGCTGTCTTTGATGTTTGTCATTATAGAACAAATATAATTAATGATTAAAAACGACATATTATCGACAGGGAAGGCACACTGACTCCATCCCCCCAACCACATACCCCCGCTACTTCACTCTATCTTCACTGTTCGTTAATGTTGCCATGCCGTCTTGTGGGGCTCCACAGGCGTGTACACGAGTTACGATGGAAAATATGTTTGTCTTTTTTTCTATTAAGTTTGAATCTTGATTTGTCATCTTACTCTACACTTGATATTTTTTCAATGTATTACATAAATTGATTTGGGCACACACAGCCCTGTCACCTTGATGCTTCTGGATAAAAAAAAAGTCTACACCTCATAGCGCAGACAAATTGTTAAAATCCCAGGAAAGACTCTTTGGAACATCCACATAATAAAACGCAAGTCTCGAAGATGTTGAATGTGAAAATCCACGCACGCACCGGTAGGAATGCAAATACATGAACAAAAGAGAACAAAGGATAGCTTATCCAACTCTTTCTCCCTTCTCCATTCTTTATTCTCCAATTTACCACAACAGCAGGCTATATGTTATCTTATTTTCTCCAGAATAATAAAAAAAAAAACATACAAAAGCTGAAAAGTATAGATACAAAGTTCACTAACCTGGATTTCTGCCTTAAACCCAAACGGTAAGGAGAGTCGAGGAACTGATGTATTCCCTTGCAAGACTGAGCACGGACTGATAATAGAAATAATCTTGCGACTGAAAGCTGCACCAAAGTCCTCCTCGCTCCCTGAGGTGCAATCTAGGACTGTGCTTTTTTGAAGAGTGCCCCTATAGGTTTGCCAGACATCATTCGCTATCACAATCTATTCCACAATCTAGGAGAAAGTGGGGTAAATTTAGCATTTTTTTTACATTCAGCGCCACTCTGTCAAGGGAAATATAGTATTCTTTCTAACAAAGATATATAGGATACATATATTTCAGGATGTTGTGTATCCCTGGAAATATTCAGAATTCATCTAAACGTTACATTTTTGAAAACATACTGTAGCTTGTTTTCTCTTAGCATAATTTACCCCGATATTGGGTAAATTGAGTCGCAGGACAGGGTAAATTAAGCCACCTACACATTTCTGTACTGAATGAAATATGAGTATGACCTATCTCAGAGGAGGCTGGTGGGAGGGGCTATAGGAGGACAGACTAATTGTAATGGCTGGAATGGAACCAATGGAACAGAGTCAAATGCGGATTCCATTTGTTTAATGTGTTTAATGTGTTTGATACCCTTCTATTTATACCATTCCAGCTTTCACAATGACCCTGTCCTCCTATAGCTCCCCCCACCAGCCTCCACTGGTCTATCTTTATTTCCCAAACACAATTCAACACAATCACAATCCCTTTTTTGGGTTTTAATACATTTTAGGCATCTTTTAACACAGGCTTAATACCTAACAAACAATGTGCTTAAAAAAACAAACACTTTTAACATAGGCCAGGCACGGTTGTTACCTCATATCCCAGCGACAATGAAACGATACTAGCGCACACCGCTAACTAGCTAGCCATTTCACACCGGTTACACTCACCCCCCTTTGACCTCTTCCTTCTCGGCAGCAATGATCCGGGTCAACAGCATCAATATAAAAGTGTTGCTTCCATCCCTCTCCTTGCACCAACCTGGGCTTGTTACCTTTCCCTCCATAAAAGCCTAGCATAGCAAGGGAATCATCTACTTCAAGGTCTCAGCGTGAGTGACTTCACCGATTGAAATGCTACTAGCGCACACTACTAACTAGCCTGCCATTACACACTAGTTACACAAGGATACACTTTCACAATAGGTTTAGGACCTCATACAGCAGCTTATAGAGACCCCCAACTGATGTATAGAACAATCTTAAAATTATCTACTGTGGTGTAGATACAAGCATCATGAAACCTCTGAAGGATTGTACGCTTTTTTAAAATTTTCGCCTAAAATGACATACCCAAATGTAACTGCCTGTAGCTCAGGACCTGAAGCAAGGATATGCATATTCTTGATACCATTTGAAGGGGAACACTTTGAAGTTTGTAGAAATGTGAAATTAATGTAGGAGAATATAACATATTAGATCTGGGAAAAGATAATACAACAAACACAAAAAAAACAGTAGGGGATTAAACTGTATAACCAATTCCTACATTTGAATATAAAAATGGATTTCATCATACAAAACTATGCCACATTTTATCTCTGGGACCCTCAGGATGACACATCAGAGTAAGATTACTGAATGTAAGTACATTATTTACCTTCAGAGGTGAATGTATCAAACCAGTTGCCATGATTAAAGTTGTTTGTTGTTGTGCATTCTCCTCAAACAATAGCATGGTATTTGTTCACTGTAATACCTACTGTAAATTGGACACTTCAGTTAGATGAACAAGAATTTAAGCATTCTGCCCATATAAGACATGTCTATGTCCTGGAACGTTGGCTGTTACTGTTACCTCAGGCGTTGGTTCTCTGCTAATTACCCTGCAGGTTTCTTTCTTGTTCGTTACCACTGCAGAGTGCAAGAGTATCGTGGTGGGCTTTCCACTACATTGAGACATTCAATTCAGTTCCTTAACGGAGTAATTCCATCATATGGTGCTGTTTTTACTGCTTTGATATTAAACCGGTAGGTTATATTGCAGTTGGCGTAAAACAAAAACAAAAAAACAAATAAATCAAACCCATTACCTGGTTGCAGTTTTTTTGTCTGTCTGCTTTTCCTACACAGTTTTTCACTATTTTTTTGTAGAGGTACTGGGTATCCCTCACCAGGTTTCTATTCCTCCAAGCGGGTCACAACATCAGCTCTCCCAGGGTGTCGGACCCCTGCTCCGTGGCCTTGTTGGCTTGGCTGAGCTTATGGCTTCCCTTTGTGACAGGTGTGAATGTGGCATCCCCCATGGGGATCCGCATACCTTGTGTATGCACTGCCTGTGTTTAAGCCACGTGGAAAGGGCAGTGGAGCGCCCTACTGGATGCCAATTTTGTGTGGTGTTCTCAGAGCACCTGCGCCTGGCGCGATTGGAGGCCATGCGCGAGTGGATTGGCCAGGCTCGGGTTCAGGCTGGGGACGAACTCCCTCCCTCAGGAGTGGTGCACCAGCGAGCTGTTAGTACCTCTACTGGGCCCAGTTCCCCTCCCAGGAAGCGTGACCGGAGCCACCGCAGGCAAAGCCCATCTGCTGCCAGTCCTGGATGGGGGCAGGAGTCGGACCGCTGGGACCACCTTAAACAGAGGCTGCATGCCCTGCGTCAGGAGGTTGATAACTTCGATGGCGACGACAGCTGTTCCCTGTTGGCCAGTGATAGGCTGTTCCTGGGGGACGATGCTGGCACTATTCACCACCGTGAGCGGGGCAACCAGGCTGACAGGCCATCAGAAGCAGGCAGCGGGGCTTAATCACCCCGCCCAGCGGCTCGAGGGGCTATGAGGAGCTTACTCACTCGGGTTGCCACTGCACTGGACATCAAACTGGTGGACAGTGATGACTCTCCATGTCATCTCTGCCAAGTTCCACGAGGCCTTGCAGGAGAGCTGGGCCTCGGCCAGGGGGTGCTTCCGACTCACAGCAGAGACTGGAACATGGAGTTATGTTGCAGGCGCAGAGTCACTCAGCCTCTGGGGAGTACGCGACCATGGACACCCTGATAGTTGCTATGGTCCTTATAGGGCACACGGGTCTTCCCTGTTTTTTGCAGAGGTACTGAGTAATTTATCCCTCACGAGGTTCCTATTTCTCCAAGCAGGTCCCGGCATAAGCTGCTCCATGGCCTTGTTGGCTTGGCTGAGCTTATGGCTTCCCTTTGTGACAGGTGTGATGGTGGCATCCCCCCTGGTGGAACCCATGACTGAAGCCAGGACCCCCCAGAGTCTTTGATCCCTGCCCCATCGCCTCATGCTGAGGGATGACAGCGGGGAGGGGCACAGCGTGCGGTGAAGCAACAACCTGTCAACCGTCACCGCCATAGGGACGTGCCTGGGGACCCAAGTGCTTGGGGCGCCAGAGGAGAGGCAGGACCCATGACACACCCTTCCCTAGCCTCGGCTGCTTCTCCCGGTCTCTAAGGGCAAAGTGGGAGGAGGGTGTGGAGTCCCACTGGGTGTTGTCCGCAATGATCAAGGGGTACCGACTCCAATTCCGGTGCCGGCTCCTGTTCTTCAGGGGCCTTTGTGTCTCCACGGTGGCCGACCCCCTGAAGAAAACCCTGTGGCTGGAGATCGCCTCACTCCTGTACAAGAGTGCCATCCGCAGGATCAAGACATCAGAACAGCTAGGTGGGCTCTACTCCACTTATTTTGTGGTCCCAAAAAGAGATGGATTCTGGACCTCCGCAACCTCAATGGGTACTTGAAGGTACTGAGGTTTTACATACTTGCCCAGCCCACGTGTTTCAGGCTGTGTCCAGGGACCAGTGGTTTGTGACGCTTCCATGTTCCTGTTCACCCAGGTCATTGGCAGTACCTCCGATTCATTTTCGAAGGGACGGCTTACGAATTCATGGTTCACAAAGTGCACAGAGGCTGTCCTGGCACCTCTCACGTCCCAAGTATTTTTGATTCTCAATTATCTGTGCCCCAACCAAGAGTCTGTCAGACAGAGACGTGCTCTGACCCACATCGGCAGGCTGGGCATTACTGTAAATGACAAGAGTCGTCTGACGCCAACCCAGAGGGTGGCCTTCATTGGCATGGAACTGGACTCAGTCCTCATAAGAGCATGCCTACCCACCAAAAGGGTACAGGCGATCTAATCTTGCCTCAACCATTTTCAGCAGGGGTGGGTGGTATCCTCCCTGACCTGCCAATGTCTGTTGGGCTTGCTGACGGCGGCCTTGTTGCTGATTCCCCTGGGCCTGCTCCATCTCCGGCCTCTGCAACGGTGGTTCAACTCCCAGCAGCTGCACCCGAAGTGCCACCGTCACCGACAATTGCGGGTGACCGCACAGTGCCTCAGGGCACTGGGGGGCATGACCAACGGCCAGTGGCAGGCACATCAATACACCAGAGCTCCGAGCTGTACTGCTGGCCCTGCGGTCTTTCCTTCCATATCTGAAGGGAAGACATGTCCTGGTGAGAGCGGACAACACCACAGTGGTGGCTTACATCAACCATCAGGGTGGACTGAGGTCTCACCGCCTTCATCTTATGGCACAGGAGCTCCTTCTCTGGGTTGAGGGACGTTTAGCGTCTCTACACGCAGCGTACGTACCTGGCATCCTGAATGTAGCAGCGGATATGCTCCCGAGGTAGGGCCCACCACCTTGGGACTGGAGCCTACATCCTCGGGTGCTGAAGCACCTGTGGGACAAGTTCGGAAGGGCGCAGGTGGACCTGTTTGCCTCCCTGGACAATGCACACCACCCCCTGTGGTACTCTATGTTGGAGCCACCAGGGCCTTTGGGCTTGGATGCTCCGGCTCCCGATTGGCCAGGGCTAGAGCTTTACGCATTCTCCCCTTTTCCACTGATTCAGGCTGTGCTGGACAGGACCAGGATGGCGGTGGTGGCCCCATACTGGCCCAGACAACCCTGGTTCAGCCTTCTCCTGTCCCTGTTGTCTGGGACACCTTGGCAACTGCCCCTGAGACCTGACTTGCTGTGTCAGGCCGGGGGAACTCTGTGGCATCCGAGACCGCACCGCCTCAGTCGGTGGGCTTGGCCGCTGAACGGCACCAATGGTCCATGTTAGGACTACAGGAGGACGTAATAAACACCATGCAGAGTGCAAGGGCACTGGATACAACTGTGGCATACCAGTTGCGCTGGCGGTTCTGCTTTTGGTGCACTGGTATTGAGGTTGTGCCCGAGTCATGCGGGGTGCAGTACGTCCTCCAATACCTGCAGTCTCGCTTGGATGAGCGCTTGGCAGCCTCTACACTGAGAGGGTATCTGCATGCCATGTGGGGTGGATGGACAGGCCAGTGGGGAGCCATTCGTTGGTCTCCAGGTTTATGAAGGGGGTTTGTCGCCTGCGTCCAGCTAGGACCCACTCAATGGCGAGCTGGGATCTGGATGTGGTCTTGGCAGCTTTGGAGAAGATGCCTTTCGAACCGTTAGAATCTGCCTCCCTGAAACACCTCTCTATGAAGGTAGCTTTCTTGGTAGCAATTACTTCCATGATCTTTCGGTAAGTTCTGAGTGCCGCCCCTAACCTTCATTCCGCCCAAAGGTTCTGTCAGACAGGCATGTGAACATCCCTTTTTACCCTACCAGCAAAAACATTGTAATCAGATTACAGATACTTTTGAAAAACAAGATGATTACTTCGAGGATTACTTTTAAATTTCGAAAGGATGTTTGCAGGGCTAAAAAATTGACACTTCTCTGTTTTCTCAATGACATTCAAATCAGCATTGAAAAAAGGCGCAAATTTAACGTGGTTCCACCTGAGCGAGTCTGACCACAAGTCAGAGACCAATATGATGACACACCAAATCTGTTTGATGGTTCACAGTAAAAGAGCAGGAATAGGCTTTTGTAGGCTACAGTCCAAGTTATGTCGTCCAATGATGCGACTGCTGTCGGCATCCAAAGATGATCTAATTTGAATAAACGCTTGGAGGTAAGGATGACAGCAGAGGTGTAGTCTACGGCAATCCTGATATCACGGATATCACATACGGATATCTACATAGCGCATTGATGTGAATCCCACTGCTGCTCTCTGATTTACCTATTTGCACTTTACGAATTGTGGTTGTTGTGGATGGCTGTTCACACATCAAAATATGTATGTGAACCCAATAATGGTTGAATTCAAGAAGTTTAATCTGCCTATCAATCATTGTTGCGCTCTTGCAACATCTGCAGAGTGCGGATCCCAGACTATGGAATAAAAGTGGGGCTTCTATTGCTCAATCTAATTAATGC
Organism: Oncorhynchus mykiss; assembly: GCF_013265735.2. NCBI lineage: Eukaryota > Metazoa > Chordata > Actinopteri > Salmoniformes > Salmonidae > Oncorhynchus > Oncorhynchus mykiss. The sequence continues at coordinate 18,254,965 of NC_048590.1, forward strand.
TGATAAAAAAAACAAATCCATAGGCCTAATGGACACATGCTCAAATTTGCACACTTTTGATAGACTTGAAGGGGCAATCTGTAATTGCAATCTGTAATTGCATTTTTGGACTTATACATTAGATATATTAACGTAATAAACATTTATTTATCCTGCAATAGATGTCGTTCAATCGTCTCTCTTAAGTAATCTAAAAGTAACTGAATGTAATCATATTACGTTACTGAGTTTGGGTAATCCAAAAGTTACATTACTGATTACAATTTTGGACAGGTAAATGTAAAGGATTTACATTTAGAAAGTAACCAACCCTGCATGTGAGGACACCGAGGTCCGGACCTCAGTTATTTAAAAAAATTATATAATAATTGTCGGACTGAACTTACTGTTGAGAGTTAGAATAGAAGAATACACAAGGTTACATTTCTAGAATTGGTTGTAGAAGCTTTCTTCTTATTTTGTCACTCACTGACAGTCACTCAATTAGCCCATGTCAGTTAAAACATGTTAGATGATTATTTTTTTAATTTTTTTTAATTTAACCTTTATTTAACTAGGCAAGTCGGTTAAGAACAAATTCGTATTTACAATGACGGCCTACCCAGCCAAATAAAGAGAGACCTAAGAAAATGAGTCTAGTTCGCTATCAAAACTTGTAGTAATCATGACCGAATTACTGACCAGGCAGGCAGGGCACGTGCCCAGTGACCCTGACATCCAGGGGGCCCCGATTTGATTTTGTCAGTCACTCTCACTCAGATATCACATTAACCTGGCATAAATCATGGCAAAATATGTAGAATTGCAGGAAATTTGCTTTAAAACTGCACAAGAAATGGTTCTGTAAAGCAAACGTATTTACCTTTTGTTAATGAAATACTTTTTCTGCTAACAGATCCCTCAGTATGTATTAAATGATCGTTTTTAATCACAGTAAGAGTTTGGTACTGTACATCTAAAGTATTTAGAATGATCTGATTTTTAGTTCTGATATTTGCCATGCATGGTAAGGAGTACAGATGTAGCTCATCCTGGGGAAATGTGTCCAATTTGTCCTGATGGTGGTACGGTGCGCCCACACCCTGAATCCTGCCAATGCTGCTTGCAGCTTTAATTTTTTGTGTGTTTTTGTTATTGTTTTTGCTGTTCTCCAAATAGCATTTTCGAGTTTTGAATTGGTTTAGCAATGCAGTAAATGAGCTTAAACCTTTCTGGACCTCACTAAAACAGACCCTGCTCACTGGGCACAGACGTCAGTTCCACGTCTAGTTTTGATTTACATTTGTTTGAGTTGTCAAATAATGTGAATTCAACGTGAAATCAACAACAAATTTCACCATACCATTGAATTTAGGTTAAAAGTTGTGTGTGAAAAAAATACGAAATTCCATTTTACATTGATTACTTTTGCAAATCCAATCAGTTTTCCACTTAGGTAGCTACGACCCCGTGTGCCATAAACCCTCAGGAACATGGTGTCTGATTCCCGTAGGTTCAACATACTGTTTTTCATGTTAGTTATTGTTTGTAAAGGTGACAGAGGGCCCAAAGGTCACTCTCAATATTACTTTTCCATTTTAAGTTTCCTGACATATGGCATCTTTGTTCTATTTGCCGTCTATGTGTTAATGGGCCCAATATTATATGTGAGGTTTAATGAAATTCTACAACTTGATCCTTTTTGTGCGTACAGTTCACCCGAGAGATGATGCCGTTTTTCATGTACAGTAGGTCTTGTCTTGTTATCATCTGCATCGTTGAAAGACAGGGAACAGAAAAATATTAATAAGGACATTTTGAAACAGAAAAAGGCAGATTATTCCATTTTGTTCTCAAGACAGGAAACATGAAGAGTTTGTCTTATTGCCCAGGAGTGGATTTTGTTTTGATGGACTGAGGGGAATGGTCTTTGCAAGTGTAAATCAAAGAAAAAAGGAATAGGAAAGGAGGAATAGAATGTGTTTGTTCTTTCAGCTGCAATTTTATGTGGAAATTGTTTAGCAACCACAAGGGAAAGATTAACTTCAGGCACTTTAACTTCAGGCACTTGTAATAGCCTACTAGGCTAGACTACAGTCTTTGACCAACCACTACTGAACCAGATATTACAAGCCAGATCTTACATGTGTGGTTTAATAACACATTAAGGACTTTCTGGATCACACCTTACAAAACAAAAGAGTGAGACTTGTTTTTCTGTCTCACCTAAGAGTGGACTGAACCAGTCTTTAATTTGATCACTCTCATTGGACAGGAGCCATCAGCAATCAGAGATTAGATCACATTACATCAATGAGGAGGAGGATCTGTCCTCTCATCTCTATGGTGTGGAATGCAATCAAACAAGTATTAAAGAAGTGCAGTCACCAAATTAACATGCTAATGAATAGGGAGAGGTGTGGTAGCAGGGTTAAATATTTTATTACTGCATACAGATAGATGGAGGATCTAAATTTGAGTCAGTCTCCTACAGCAGAAAAAAAAATCCTGCAGCAACAGGAAATGTGAATTATTATGTGGACTATAATTAAAGGACATTTTTGTAGCGGTTGATATATTTTTCATAAGGGAAAATCAAGTCTGAAATTTGTAAGTGGAAATAACAAACTTTAGAAGCCTTTTAAAACCTCAAATACACTAGAAGTTTTAAATGTCCAAGGGTGAATTTACAGAGTGATCAAATTAAGATCTTACATCTGTATGATTGCCAAGCTTCTTGCCATCCAGGACCTATATACTAGGCGGTGTCAGAGGAAGGCCCAGCCACCCTAGTCATGAACTGTTCTCTCTGCCTACCGCGTGGCAAGCGGTATCGGGGCGCCAAGTCTAGGTCAAAAAGTATTCTTAACAGCTTCTACCCCCAAGCCATAAGAACAGCTAATCAAATCCAGACTATTTGCATTATCCCCACCCCACCCTCCATTTTTACGCTGCTGCTACTCTTTGTTTATTATCCATGCATAATCACTTTACCTCTACCTACATGTACATATTACCTCGACTAACCAGTGCCCCTGCACATGGACTCTGTACGGAACCCCATGTATATCGCCTCGCTACTTTTTTTAAGCTGCATTGTTGGTTAAGGGCTTGTAAGTAAGCATGTGCAAATAAAATTTGATTTGATTGGCACTTAATAGGGAATTAACTTTTCCAAGACATGAAAACAGGAATTTCCATTCAATTATGTGGTCAGTAAACTCAACTGTCACAAGCTCATCAGATTCTGTTAATGTGCCTTGGGGAATAAGCAACCTATTTGGCAACCTTACTATACCAAAGTTCTTTCCCATGCAGGCAGAGTGTTATGAGGCATGACTCATGAGGAAATGTTTCATTTATACCCGTCTATCACGTTTTCATTTCACCACTATCAGTCAGTCGACTGTTAATTTGTTAGATTGACTTTAGCTGAGGATAAGGTTATAGACTTCCCATACCCTTCAAGTAGAACATTGTGTGGTTTGTGTGCTGAGTTCCACTTACTCGGCTCTACAAACACATCATAAGCTATCAATCATAAGGGTTTTGCAGAACCAAGTTCTGGAAGGGAATTTTACTGGGAGAACAGTGTCACCTTCTGTCTCTACTATGGAATTACATCAACTGTTTGATATGAGAGTGGCTTTTATGGACAATAAGCAATATGTACGTTAATGTGAACTCATAGCTTGCTGTTTGGTAGTAAGCATTTATTAGTTTAAAGGACACACTATCCAATCTGAGTTTTTTTGTTTGGAATGCTACGCCTTGTATCAGAGACTGATGCAGGATGTATGAGGGGTGCACACGCCCTCTCAGGAATTGCAGAGAAGGTAGCCTAATTGTGTGTGCTCGGGAAAAAAATATAAGCACACTTAGCTTGCTGGAATGACAAGTTCAATAAATTAAATATATTGTCTTGCAGTGTAGCAAAATCAGTGTCATTGAGCAGAAAAGCAGAAGGCTTGTTTCCCTCAAGCCTTTGACAAATACAAAACCTGTTTTATTGATGTTCCTGGCAGCAGGAGTAGGCCTCACCACACCAAGAATGGGAGTAAGAGAAGAAAGGCCAAGTATCACGACTCACAGTTCTGGCATGCACTTCAGCCAATATCCCTAATCTACCCTGGATCTATAGATGGGGAAACCCAAAGCCATATAGGCAGTCCTAAGGGAATTCCCTACAGCAAGATGCCTCAGTTCAACTGTCTGCCCTGCCTTCCTGTCTCAAAGGTCTATGGTGGAGCAGGTGGGACTCTGAGTCCCTCGGTAATCTCAAAATGAATTACCAGCACAGCTCTATTCAAGTCTGGGTGCCCTTTTTCACACAGTGATTGATTCAGTTTTACGGATTGCTCCTATTTCTTTTGGGGCCCAGATTTAATTATTGATTGGCGTCATTCTGGTTTGAACTAGTGTAAAGCAAGTTTCGGTCATTATGTTGTTTACATGGTTTGTCTTGTAAAGGCTGATTATTATCTAACGATTGTGTATGTTGGCGTTTACATTAACAATGTAATGTGCAACTGAGAGGCACTGACTAAGGACATTGAAACCTTTTACATTTTGTGGAAAATATGTTAAAAAATATATAGATTTTTTAAATGTGAGGAACCCATTAACAATGCAATTGTTAAAATCATATGATTTCCTCAATCGTTAACACTTTACAGCTTTTACTGTGAAAACAGTTAGCATACGTATGAACATGTATGCACTCACTACTGTAAATCGCTCTGCGTAAGAGCGTCTGCTTAAATGTAATCGTATCAATCCTCTTGCATCCGCCTCCTCTCTACGCACACACGGTCTCTGTTTATTAATTACATCTTGCGGAAGACCTAACTAAAATGATTCCAAGCAGTCGAAATGATTACACATCTTAGTTTAAATTCGGATATTGATTGAATGAACAGAACCGTACACGGATCGGATCGTCTAGACACACACCTGTTTGCTAACTTTAGCCTTTAGCTCGATGCTTGGTGGCTTTTAATATAAACTCCCTGTCTTGTCTGTCAATATATATATATATATATATATATATATATATATATATATATATATATATATATATATATATATATATATAAAGTAGACCAGTGAATACTGTAATAGCGTGTCTTTTCTTATGACAGTTTACATTTTCCATGATGTTCCTATCCTTTCGTTAATAGACTGGCCAATAGCTTCTATCCCCAGACGGTTAGGCTGCTGAATAGCCACCCAATCAGCCACCTGCCAATCATCTACCCCTCCTGTCGGAGCTCGGAGTTGAAGATTTTCACTGGACACTGCATTTACATCTGCAACCATGTGCATGTGACTAATACACTCTAAATATAAATCTACATGTTGCCTTCTTATGATTCCACTAGGTGGCATCACTTTACTTGTCAGCTATACGGTCTACTCGTCTGCTCCAGTTAATTTTCTTTGGTCTTGCAAATGATGTGCAGTCACCTCTTTCCACCCCAAACGTACCCAACTTTATTATGGCCTAGCTGCACAACTGATCCTGGACCAGTTGTTAAGTGTACAATGCCCAATATTAAAAATAAGTCAGTCAGCCTTGCAGGATGACATCATGCAAGCCAACGCGTACTGAGCGCGCTGTTATTATGCCTGATCACAATTAGCGTACACAACACTTTCATGGTAACGTGTTGTTTTTCTTTGTCTTATTTTTCCCCCCTTTCATGATTACAGTAAATCATTGAGCAAATCATCATGATATAATCAGATGTAGTTTTTGGAAGGAGGCTACTGAGTTGTCGGTGTACTGGGTTTAGTATGCGCAAAATATTGTACACTAGCCCACTTCAGATATTTTGATTGGGTCACAGAAAATAGTGAGGCATTGAGTATCATAACCATAAGTTATCATCAGCATTGACCCTTTGTCTGTATCTGATAGCAAGATGTGGCAGGTATCATACGCCTCTGTGTTGTTTAGCTATAGATTTTGAACCATCAATGATGAGCCGTATTCCGGGATTTGTTGCGGTGTAAATCGGGTGCACACAGTTTTAACAAGGTCCTAGGGCGCCCAAGTCGCGCCTCTCTCTTTGTGGCTGTAGAAAGAAGATGGCTCCCGTTCTGGAGAATAAGTTCCTGGGCGCAGCCGGGGCAGGCGACACTATGGAAAATAGCAACGAAGACGAGGAAGGACAAAACCTATGGCAAGTTCAAGTACTCGTGATTTACAATGTGCTATTTTCTGTAACGGAAAAGCTTTTTACTAACTTGTTTAATGTGCTTTGTCACTGCCGGGTGCTCTCATCAAAACGGTCCCGGATGCCTTCAAAACAGTTAACGTTATTGCTAACGCGTACTGTAGTTACGATAGCAAACATTCGTTCAGCTACAACATTTTGCTTTAGTTAGTGTGGCTACATAACTAACCAGTTTCAATAACAAACGAACCAACCAACCTTATAGCTAACTAGGCAAGCTAACCAATATCCACTCCAAATCAATACTAATAACAGGCGCGTTAACTAGCCAAGTTATTGTCGTCTGATTGTGCAGGACCAAATAATGTGACGTTAACTAGCTTGCTTTCCAGCTAGCCCCGTAGCCACAATAATTTGTGTTCCTTGATAGTTACAACTACATAACTAGCTATGCTATAATATTGCCAAGCCAGTCAAACTTATTTTATAAAATATTCCAAATTAAGAAACGATCTAGCTAGCAATGTATGATCAGTGACAGCTGACACTCAAAAGCTCATTCGACAAGATAGCTATCACTTGTTACGCTAATTAGCCTAACTTAGGTAACGGTCTTGGTGGCAAGACAGACATGCAGACAGACACCTACCAGTAGGCTATGTGTTAAGCCTAGGCTACTTAATTGTATAATGTGATAGCAAGCAAGCAAACTAAATGCATTGTTATTCCCTTCAGGACTTCAATTCTCAGTGAGGTTTCAACACGTTCAAGTTCTAAGTTGCCATCCGGGAAGAACATATTGGTGTTTGGTAAGTGTAAATCCATAGCCTTCAGTAACTTGTAATCACATCAAAAGGGAGAAGTAGCTTATTTTCAGGAGAGGTTGCATTTAACATTATACAGATAATAAATGTTGTCTTCAGTCAAATAAACCAAATCATAACAATAACATGACAATAACCCGTTTGTGCGGAAATGTTTCAGGTGAGGATGGGTCAGGAAAGACAACGATTATGGCAAAACTCCAAGGAGCAGAGCACAATAAGAAAGGAAGAGGCCTGGAGTATCTGTATCTGAACGTCCACGATGAGGACATAGATGGTAAGTTCCCTGTTCCAGTGGCAAAAGAATACAACTGTACATGGGTTAGGCTACATGTTATTTTTTGCGTGACTGTAAATCTCTGAATATTGGCAGACCTTACACGCTGTAACGTGTGGATCCTGGATGGGGACTTGTATCACAAAGGCCTGCTAAAGTTTGCAATGACAGCAGAGTCGCTGAACGACAGCTTGGCAGTGTTTGTGGCAGACATGTCAAGACCCTGGACCATCATGGAGTCGCTCCAGAAGTGGGCCAGCGTGCTGCGTGATCATGTGGACAAGCTCAAGATCCCGCCGGAGGAGATGAGAGAGATGGAGCAGAGGAGTAAGTAGTGCTGAATCATCTACTTCACCTTGGCTGCTGCGACAGTGTCTGTGAGGACGATTGTCCAAGCGAAGGCTAGTCCCAACATTTAGCTGTGTTTGTTTGGCAATCAGACAGTAGAGGTGGTGATAATTTTTTTTATTTTTTTATTTTACCTTTATTTAACCAGGTAGGCAAGTTGAGAACAAGTTCTCATTTACAATTGCGACCTGGCCAAGATAAAGCAAAGCAGTTCGACAGATACAACAACACAGAGTTACACATGGAGTAAAACAAACATACAGTCAATAATAAAGTATAAACAAGTCTATATACAATGTGAGCAAATGAGGTGAGAAGGGAGGTAAAGGCAAAAAAAGGCCTTGGTGGCAAGGTAAATACAATATAGCAAGTAAAACACTGGAATGGTAGTTTTGCAATGGAAGAATGTGCAAAGTAGAAATAAAAATAATGGGGTGCAAAGGAGCAAAATAAATAAATAAATTAAATACAGTTGGGAAAGAGGTAGTTGATAGGGCTAAATTATATGTGGGCTATGTACAGGTGCAGTAATCTGTGAGCTGCTCTGACAGTTGGTGCTTAAAGCTAGTGAGGGAGATAAGAGTTTCCAGTTTCAGAGATTTTTGTAGTTCGTTCCAGTCATTGGCAGCAGAGAACTGGAAAGAGAGGCGGCCAAAGAAAGAATTGGTTTTGGGGGTGACTAGAGAGATATACCTGCTGGAGCGTGTGCTACAGGTGGGAGATGCTATGGTGACCAGCGAGCTGAGATAAGGGGGGACTTTACCTAGCAGGGTCTTGTAGATGACATGGAGCCAGTGGGTTTGGCGACGAGTATGAAGCGAGGGCCAGCCAACGAGAGCGTACAGGTCGCAATGGTGGGTAGTGTATGGGGCTTTGGTGACAAAACGGATTGCACTGTGATAGACTGCATCCAGTTTGTTGAGTAGGGTATTGGAGGCTATTTTGTAAATTACATCGCCAAAGTCGAGGATTGGTAGGATGGTCAGTTTTACAAGGGTATGTTTGGCAGCATGAGTGAAGGATGCTTTGTTGCGAAATAGGAAGCCAATTCTAGATTTAACTTTGGATTGGAGATGTTTGATATGGGTCTGGAAGGAGAGTTTACAGTCTAACCAGACACCTAAGTATTTGTAGTTGTCCACGTATTCTAAGTCAGAGCCGTCCAGAGTAGTGATGTTGGACAGGCGGGTAGGTGCAGGTAGTGATCGGTTGAAGAGCATGCATTTAGTTTTACTTGTATTTAAGAGCAGTTGGAGGCCACGGAAGGAGAGTTGTATGGCATTGAAGCTTGCCTGGAGGGTTGTTAACACAGTGTCCAAAGAAGGGCCGGAAGTATACAGAATGGTGTCGTCTGCGTAGAGGTGGATCAGAGACTCACCAGCAGCAAGAGCGACCTCATTGATGTATACAGAGAAGAGAGTCGGTCCAAGAATTGAACCCTGTGGCACCCCCATAGAGACTGCCAGAGGTCCGGACAACAGACCCTCAGATTTGACACACTGAACTCTATCAGAGAAGTAGTTGGTGAACCAGGCGAGGCAATCATTTGAGAAACCAAGGCTAATATTGCTTCCCTTTATGTTGCGAGATGCTTGTGGAGCTGATATGGGTTTTATTTGGCAAGTGTCTGCAGCATAGTGAACATCCCCAGGACAGAGCCAACGAGATTGTATGTATGCTGTGCTTACATAACACATTTAGGCTACAGTTTGGATGCTGGCTGGTTTTTCATTTAAACTAAAGGGAATGGCAGTAGAAAGCAGACACTGAATTATAAAATTACTCATGGTCATGGTAGTTTGTAGGTCATCAGAAAGGCCCATGATTATCAGCTGTGTTCAGTCATGATGACTAAAAGCCTAGTCTGTTGATCACTGTCTTATGTACTGAATGCTCCCTCCTGATAATTTTAGAAATTATCATGAAGTGCTCTTTTGTGCTCTGAAGTTGCATGCTCTTACAAGAGCCGGGGGTTATCTGAGGTTCTCTTGAGCAGGCTGTCTGAAGGTTACTCTACTTGGAGATGCTTTAGAGATTGGTTTGATTTTTGCAATCCAAAATTAAACCAATGCCATGTTTAATGTGCTCAAATAATCCCAGTGGATAGGTTCACTATTGTTTTTGTCATCATTCAACTGTAGGCCTATGACTACTCTGGGCTTAAGTGTCAGGTTTATGATTGGAGAACCACTAGGCCTAACTGTTTACAAACTAAAATGTGTGAAAGGGGAAGTGGCAGAAGGATGATGTTTCTGTAGGCAAAAAACCTTTGAGGTAACGTAGCACATTACTGCATTCTACACAAATATTGAATATTTTGCGTAATCTGAACGCTTCTACTGGACCAATAATCAGTGATTTACTGAATCTATACTGTAGGCTAAATTACATAATTTTGATAGATGAAGACATGGTTTGAATTTTCTTTCTCAATATTGGGAGGAAAGCCTTTGCATAGTTGTCAAGCCTTGTTTTTCATTGTGGATTGTGTTGTACTAGTAAATAAGTTTTACTTTGTTCAATAGTGGAGGCCTGATTTTGGCAAGTGGTGTTTGCTGATATCCAACACAGGTAGCCAGGCTGGCATATGCGCCCTGCTAAACTTTTTTGTTGAATACACTCCCACCCACAAACATTTACATCTTTCCAATCTAGCGGAGTAGCATATCATCCAGACAGTGTTCACCTTTCAGGATGTCGGTAATGATGTCATCACTGCACATGTCAGACTAGTGCGACATATCTAAAAGGGAGGAGGGGTGTCCAGGCGCCCTTACAGCAGTGTTGCGTCATGGTTTCTTCTGACACCAGATTGAGTCTAAGCATGGAAGGGATATCGAGTGTGCAGGACGTTCTGGCTCAGTTGAAACTGGAGCAGCTTGGTGGTGCTCTGTAGCAGAACCATTCCTTGCTGTATCATGCACTGAAATAACACAGATCAACAGTTTTTTTATTAACAACTGTCATTATCAGGATTCAGGAATATGTCTCTGCATTATAACGCCACAAAGCTGTAGGGTCCCGCAGGGAACAAAAATGGAAATTACGCTTCAAATTGATCATTATCATATCTAGGCTAATACTTATACTGTAAAGCTATTTGGCCCCACCCATGTTTGTACTGGAACGGTTAAGTGGGCAAAGTTGAACGATGGACGATGTGGTGTCTGAATGATGAGAAATCTGGATTCATAACTGTACAGATGAAGGCTAGAAGTGTGACCACTGCACCTTTCTGACAGGCACTTTGCTGTTATTACCTTACTAAAGATGTTTTGCTGCTCAGCCGGGTTATGTAAGAAATGTAGGCCTAAGCTATGTATGTCACTCCCACCAAGGCAGTCTACCAAAATATCCAAGGAGAAAAAAACAAAGCTCAATGGCTGAGAAGTGCTTGCCTAAGAATGTTTTCCTTGAAGAACACAATGTGAGCCAGGCATTTTTTTGTACACCCAGTTATTTGAGTTCTTTGGAGACAATTGTTTGTCCAAGAGAGTAAATGCCGTAGTGTTACACTAGGGCAATTGCACATTTGCATCTTTTGGTTTGTCTTTGTTAGTTGAGACTGTTGCGTCTAGGCTCTGCTGGCCCCCTGTAGCTTTAGCTGGCACAGATCAGAGCCTGAACAGGGAGTCTGATCCCATCCCTGTTCCCAATCAGCTGGAGTTTACATCACAGGGCCCAGGCCAGGCAGCCCAGCACCCTAAGGGTTGTTCTGTTCCTGGTGGGAGGGAAGTGCTATAGCAGCATTGGCTCTCTGGGTTAGCCGTAACCACATTCCTAAGGTTCCTGAGGAAGGGGAAGTGCCTTCCCAGACCACTGCTCACAGCTGCTGTTCTGGGATGCATACAGGGGACAGACTGCCAGCACAGATGCCTGCAGCAGTGCCCTATTGGGAGTTATGCTTCTCCTTTATACCGAAATAGACCTAGCCTTTGTTTTATTTTGCTGTAGCAATATATGGATCCATCATGTTAGTTAAGCTCTTTGGAGTGTAAATATATTAGCAAGTCGTACTAAAAGCTTAGCGAGTCATTCTGAAAGCTTTTGCGCTTGTTTACATATCTACCAACTACAGTCTCTAGGGTTGAGTCCTGTAGAAAGTCCAGGAGAAGCTAATTGTCATTGATATTCTGTTTAGTTGGAGTTAACAGCGCACAGTGGCATGAATAGCTAGATGACGGATGGGCTGTTGTCTGCTTGACTAAGGCAGACGGTTAGTTATGTGTGTAAAACACATTGGGAGTTATTCTCCAGTCTGGGTAGTGGAGCAGGCAGGAGAGGAGCGGCTGTCAGATCAGCTAATGTCTCTATAGACATGGTGCAGCGAGTTCTGGAGCTCAGTGAGAATGGCTGGGTCCGGGGGAACAGGGACTGCATTTACTCCATGTCAGGTCACTTGGTCTTTAAAAACTCAGGTCCCCTCCCGGGTGGCAAAGTGGTTAAGGGTGCTGTACTGCAGCGCCAGCTGAGCCACCAGAGACCCTGGGTTTGCGCCCAGGCTCTGTCGCAACTGGCTGCGACCGGGAGGTCCTTGGGGCGACGCACAATTGGCCTAGCGTCGTCCGGGTTAGGGAGGGCTTGGCCGGTAGGGATATCCTTGTCTCATCGCGCACCAGCGACTCCTGTGGCGGGTCGGGCGCAGTGTACGCTAACCAAGGTTGCCAGGTGCACAGTGTTTCCTCCGACACGTTGGTGTGGCTGGCTTCCCGGTTGGATGCGCACTGTGTTAAGAAGCAGTGCGGCTTGTTTATCGGAGGGCGCATGACTTTCAACCTTCGTCTCTCCCGAGCCTGTACGGGAGTTGTAGCGATGAGACAAGATAGTAGCTACTAAAACAATTGGATACCACGAAATTGGGGAGAAAAAGGGGTAAAATTTAAAATAAAAACTCAGGGCCCTAGTTATGGAGTACCCATTTGTGATGCTGTCCTGTATACTTTATTTCAATCAGAAGAAAATATATGCTCTCTATACTAGAGGTCGACCGATTATTATTTTTCAACGCCGATACTGATTTATTGGAGGACCAAAAAAAGCCGATACCGATTAATCGGACGATTTTTAAAAATATATTTATTTATTTGTAATAATGACAATTACAACAATACTGAACACTTATTTTAACTTAATATAATATAATAAAATCAAATTAGCCTCAAATAAATAATGAAACATGTTTAAATAATGCAAAAACAAAGTGTTGGAGAAGAAAGTAAAAGTGCAATATGTGCCATGTAAAAAAGCTAACGTTTAAGTTCCTTGCTCAGAACATGAGAACATATGAAAGCTGGTGGTTCCTTTTAACATGAGTCTTCAATACTCTCAGGTAAGAACTTTTAGGTTGTAGTTATTATAGGAATTGTAGGACTATTTCTCTCAATACCATTTGTATTTCATATACCTTTGACTATTGGATGTTCTTATAGGCACCTTACTATTGCCAGTGTAACAGTATAGCTTCCGTCCCTCTCCTCGCTCCTACCTGAGCTCGAACCAGGAACACATCGACAACAGCCACCCTCGAAGCAGCGTTACCCTTGCAGATCAAGGGGAACAACTACTCCAAGTCTCAGATCAAGTGACGTTTGAAACGCTATTAGCGCTCACCCTGCGAACTAGCGAGCCATTTCACATCGGTTACACCAGCCTAATCTCGGGAGTTGATAGGCTTGAAGCATTGCGAAGAGCTGCTGGCAAAACGCACGAAAATGCTGTTTGAATGAATGCTTACGAGCCTGCTGGTGCCAACCATCGCTCAGTCAGACTGCTCTATCAAATCATAGGCTTAATTGTAACATAATAACACACAGAAATACGAGCCTTAGGTCATTAATATGGTCAAATCCGGAAACTACCATCTCGAAAACAAGACGTTTATTCTTTCAGTGAAATACGGAAAACTGTTGCATATACCCTGACTCTGCGTGCAATGAAAGCAAGAGAAGTGACACAATTTCACCTGGTTAATATTACCTGCTAACCTGGATTTCTTTTAGCTAAATATGCAGGTTTAAAAATATATACTTCTGTGTATTGATTTTAAGAAAGGCATTGATGTTTATGGTTAGGTACACATTGGAGCAAGGACAGTCCTTTTTCACAAATACGCACCGCATCGATTATATGCAACGCAGGACACGCTAGATAAACTAGTAATATCAACTATGTGTAATTATAACTAGTGATTATGATTGATTGTTTTTTACAAGTTAAGTTAATGCTAGCTAGCAACTTACCTTGGCTTACTGCATTCGCGTAACAGGCAGGCTCCTTGTGGAGTGCAATGAGGCAGGTGGTTAGAGCGTTGGGCTAGTTAACTGTAAGGTTGCAAGATTGAATCCCCGAGCTGACAAGGTAAACATCTGTCGTTCTGCCCCTGATCAAGGCAGTTAACCCACTGTTCCTAGGCCGTCATTGAAAATAAGAATGTGTTCTTAACTGACTTGCCTAGTTAAATAAAGGTGTTAAAAAAAAGAGACCCAAATCGGTGTCCAAAAATACCGATTTCCGATTGTTGGCCATTCCAATTAATCGGTCGACCTCTACTCTATACAACCTGTGTTTAATAAATCTTGTAAAGATTATTGATCCTCCAAATGAAAAAGGTGCATTGCGACTGGCCTAACCAATGTGGCCATCCCCTGTTTGCCCCACAGTGGTGAAGGCTTTCCAGGAGTACACAGAGCCGGAGGGAGCCGATCCAGCCTCTCCCCAGAGACGGGCTCCCCCAGCAGGGGGGGATGACGAGGGCGTGGTGCTACCGCTCGGGGAAAACGTACTCACACACAACCTGGGCATTCCAGTGCTAATAGTTTGCACAAAGGTAAGTTGAGGCTGTCTGGTTGAAATATACAGTACCAGTTAAAAGTTTGGACACACCTACGCATTCAAGGGTTTTTCTTTATTTGGACTATTTGTTTTACATTGTAGAATAATAGTGAAGACATCAATAGTGGAATCCATGTAGTAACCAAAAAAGTGTTTAACAAATCTAATTATATTTGAGATTCTTCAAATAGCTACCATTTGCTTTGATGACAGCTTTGCACACTCTTGGCATTCTCTCAACCAGCTTCATGAGGTAGTCACCTGGAATGCATTTCAATTAACAGGTATGCCTTGTTATAATTTAATCTGTGAAATTTCTTCCCTTAATGCAGTTGAGCCAATCAGTTGTGTTGTGACAAGGTAGGGGTGGTATAGAGAAGATAGCCCTGTTTGGTAAAAGACCAAGTCTATATTATGGCAAGAACAGCTCAAATAATCAAAGAGAAATGACAGTCCATTACTTTAAACTTCTTGATACTACCCATCCCGGATCCGGGAGCATAATCATTGCCTCAAACTAATTAGCATAACGCAGCGGACATAAATATCCCTAGAAAATGTTCCTATTAATGAAAATCACAAGTGAAATATATTGAGACACAGCTTAGCCTTTTGTTAATCACACTGTCATCTCAGATTTTCAAAATATGTTTTACAGCCAACGCTAGACAAGCATTTGTGTAAGTTTATCATAGCCTAGCATAGCATTAAAAGCAATCAAATTAAATCATTACCTTTGAAGAACTTCGGATGTTTTCACTCACGAGACTCCCAGTTAGATAGCAAATGTTCCTTTTTTCCCAAAATATTATTTTTGTAGGCGAAATAGCTCCGTTTGTTCTTCTCGTTTGGCTGAGAAATCGACCGGAAAATGCGGTCACTACAACGGCAAACTTTTTTCCAAATTAGCTCCATAATATCGACAGAAACATGGCAAACGTTGTTTAGAATCAATCCTCAAGGTGTTTTTCACTTATCTATTCGATAAAATATCCACCGGGACAATTGGTTTCTCGTAAGAAGCGATTGGAAAAATGGCTACTTCTGTACTTTACGCAAGATTTTCTGCGGGAGCCATCATGTGACCACTTTCTCAATGTGGTCCCTTACGGCTATTCTTCAACATAAATGTGTAAAAAGACGTCACAATGCTGTAGACACCTTGGGGAATACGTAGAAAGCGTAAGCTCATTCGTAGCCCATTCACAGCCATATAAGGAGTCACTGGCATGCAGCGCTTTCAAAATATGGGGCACTTCCTGATTGGACTTTTATCTGGGTTTCGCCTGTAACATCAGTTCTGTTGCACTCACAGACAATATCTTTGCAGTTTTGGAAACGTCAGTGTTTTCTATCCAAAGCTGTCAATGTTATGCATAGTCGAGCATCTTGTCGTGACAAAATATCCCGTTTAAAACGGGAACGTTTTTCATCCAAAAATGAAAATACTGCCCCCTAGTTACAAAAGGTTAAGACATGTTCGGTCAGTTTGGAAAATTTTAAGAACATTGAAAGTTTCTTCCAAGTGCAGTTGCAAAAACCTCCATGAGGACCGCCACGGGAAAGGAAGACCCAGAGTTACCTCTGCTGCAGAGGTTCATTAGAGTTACTGTAACTGCACCTCAGATTGCAGCCTAAATAAATGCTTCGCAGAGTTCAAATAACTGACACATCTCAACATCAACTATTCAGAGGAGACTGCGTGAATCAGGCCTTCATGGTCAAATGTTTCTTTGCAGCAATCTTTTGGTCTGATAAATCCAAATTAGATTTGTCTTTGTGAGACGCAGAGTAGGTGAACGGATGATCTCCGCATGTGTCGTTCCCACCGTGAAGCTTCGATGACGAGTTCTGATGGTGTGGCGGTGTTTGCTGGTGATGCTGTCAGTTATTTATTTAGAATCAGGGCACACTTAACCAGCATGGCTGCAGGGATGCATCTGGTTTGGTTTGCCATCACATATGGTTTGCGCTTAGTGGGACTGTCATTTGTTTTTCAACAGGACAATAACCCAAAACGCATCTCCAGGCTGTGTAAGGGCTATTTGACCAAGGAGGAGAGTGATGGGGTGCTGCTTTAGATAACCTGGGATCCACAATCCACATGATCTCAACCCTATTGAGATGGTTTGGGATGAGTTGGATCACAGAGGTGAAGGAAAAGCAGCCAAGTGCTCAGCATATATGGGAACTCCTTCAACACTGTTGGAAAAGCATTCCAGGTGAAGCTGGTTGAGAGAATGCCTGCCAAGAGTGTGCAATGTTGTCAAGGCAAAGGGTGGCTACTTTGAACAATCTCAATTATATTTTGATTTAGCACTTTTTTTTGGTTACTACATGATTCCATATGTGTTATTTAATAGTTAATAATAGTAGATGTATTCACTATTATTTTACAATGTAGACAATAGTAAAAATAAAAACCCTTGTAAGTTTGTGCCCAAACTTTTGACTGGTACTGTAGGTACCTGAAAGAAGTAGCCTGCCATATTTAGGCACCAGTTTTCAAATTAATAGACAGGTTTTGTACTGAAAGATTTAAATAACACTGATCCTCAGATTCTTCATGGGCCCACAACTAACTAGTACACCATTGACGCTCCACTCTGGCAGTCCATTTCATGGTTGGTGCCTGATCATCTCCCGTCTCGAGTTGCTGGTTTTTAGTGTTGCCCGTGAGGCAGCATCTTCAGCCCTTGAAAGCACCACATTGTTCCATGTCCATGAGCTTCTGGCAAATGGCTGCTTTAAAAGAACACAATGTTGTCAGTCATCAGTACTTCACATGCTAGTCATGATGAGGACGAGTGAATGTATTCTTTTCACTGCTCACTGTTTTTCTATTTATTTTCTGCCTTTAGGGAGGAAAGGCTTATTTCACTCCCGGGGAATTCATATGGGTCTTTAGTGCAGTTTGTTGAATATACTCTCAGAGCATTAGTGAAGTGTCCTTTCTTCAGGCACGATACATATGGATATAGTGGATTTGAAGTGTGGTATGTCTTAGTCTGCTGTCATTACGTGTTCCATATTTTCAGACTATTTGCTCTATTTTCTTTTTCTTTCTTTCATTTGTTTTGTTTTTGCAATTTTACCCCGTTTTCGCCCCAATTTCGTGATATTACTGTCTTGGCTCCGCTGCAACTCCCCAACAGGCTCGGGAGAGGTGAAGGTCGAGTCATGCGTCCTCCGAAACATGACCCGCAAAACCGCCCTTAACATCCGCTTGCTTAACCCAAAAGCCAGCCGCACCAATGTGTTGGAGGAAACACCGTTCAACTGTCGACCGAGGTCAGCCTGCAGTTGCCCGGCTCGCTACAAAGAGTCGCTAGAGCGTGGTGAGCCAAGTGAAGCCCTTCTGGCCAAACTCTCTCCTAACCCGGATGACACTGGGCCAATTGTGCGCCACCCTATGGGACTCCCGTTCACGGCAGGTTGTGACACAGCCGGTCGAACCCCAGGCTGTAGTGACACCACAACACTGCGATGCAGTGCCTTAGACCGCTGCGCCACTCGGGTGGCCATTTGCTGTATTTTCTAAATTAATTATGTCATTGTGCTAATGCTAGTTAGCATTGGCTCTCAAAACTACCTCTAACTTCCTTCATACTGGACACAGAGACATAGAAAAATGGTATCCACAAGTTCATCTGACTCTGGGGAAGTAGATGAAGAATCTCTGCTCAAATGGCAAAATATCCCTTTAAGTCCCACTGAGTGTGGCACTTGGGTATGTATATTTAATGAAGGGCTCCTGCATACTTAACCAGGCCTGCTGTCTTTGCTACTGCCATTTTTTTTTATTTCAGGAAGTAGCTAGCCTGGCATTCCCTGAGTCATGCTCAGCCAGTCAGCCTTGTTGTTGTCAAGGTTACCATCTTGTGGTCACTGTGGGGAATTGTATATATGTGTGTGTGTGAGAGACTGGGTGGGGCCTGCCTGCAGGGTCTTACTGCTCCTTCCCGGAGGGAGTGAGGAGGGGAACTTGCAAGCGAGTGGAGCAGAGGGGAGGAGAGCGGAAGTGAGGGAGGGTCTGAGACTGAAAGGGAGGCATGGCGAAGTGAGCTAAGCTTGAGCTAAGGCGAGTCATTTTTATGTCCCTCGGGAAGGTATGGTTTACTTGCTCCAGTTGTAGCCTAATTGCCGTCTACTTTGCTCTCTTCCTCGCTCTTTCTCTGTCAGTTAAATTCAAAGGGCTTTATTGGCATGGGAAACATATGTTTACATTGCCAAAGCAAGAGAAATAGATAAAGTGAAATAAACAAAATCTAAACAGTAAAGGTTACACTCACAAGTTTAAAAGGAATAGAGACACTTCAAATGTCATTATGGCTATGTACAGTGTTACAATGATATCTCTCTCCACAGTGTGATGCAGTCAGTGTTTTAGAGAAAGAGCACGACTTCCGAGAGGAGCACTTCGACTTCATCCAGTCCCACATCCGACGATTCTGCTTACAGTGTATCCTTTCCACTCAAACACAACTCTCCCTTAGAATGACAGGCCCCACCATAGATGCAAAATTATACAGTTGAAGTCGGAAATGGACATACACCATAGCGAAATACATTTAAACTCAGTTTTTTACCATTCCTGACATTTAATCCTAGTAAACATTCCCTGTCTAAGGTCAGTTAGGATCACCACTTTATTTTAAGAATGTGAAATGTCAGAATAATTGAGAGATTTTTATTTCCGCTTTTATTTCTTTCATCACATTCCCAGTGGGTCAGAAGTTTACATACACTCAATTTAGTATTTGATAGCATTGCCTTTAAATTGTTTAACTTGTGTCATGTTTCGGGTAGCCTTCTACAAGCTTCCCACAATAAGTTAGGTGAATTTTGGCCCATTCCTCCTGACAGATCTGGTGTAACTGAGTCAGGTTTGTAGGCCTCCTTGCTCGCACACGCCTTTTCAAATTTTCTATAGGATTGAGGTCAGGGCTTTGTGACGGCCACTCCAATACCTTGACTTTGTTGTCCTTAAGCCATTTTGCCACAACTTGGAAGTATGCTTGGGGTCATTGTCCAATTGGAAGAACCAATTGCGACCAAGCTTTAACTTCCTGGCTGATGTCTTGAGATGTTGCTTCAATATATCCACAATCTTCCTTCCTCGTGATGCCATCTATTTTGTGAAGTGCACCATTCCCTCCTGCAGCAAAGCACCCCCACAACATGATGCTGCCACCCCGTGCTTCATGGTTGGGATGGTGTTCTTCAGATTGCAAGCCTGCCCCGTTTTCCTCCAAACATAACGATGGTCATTATGGCCAAACAGTTCCTTTTTTGTTTCATCAGACCAGAGGACATTTCTCCAAAAAGTACGGTCTTTGTCCCCATGTGCAGTTGCAAACCGTAGTCTGGCTGTTTTATGGCGGTTTTGGAGCAGTGGCTCCTTCCTTGCTGAGCGGCCTTTCAGGATATGTCGATATAGGACTTGTTTTACTGTGGGAATAGATACTTTTGTACCTGTTTCCTCCAGCATCTTCACAAGGTCTTTTGCTGTTCTGGGATTGATTTGCACATTTCGCACTAAAGTACGTTCATCTCTAGGAGGCAGAACGCGCCTCCTTCCTGAGCGGTATGACGGCTGCGTGGTCCCATGGTGTTTATACTTGCGTACTATTGTTTGTACAGATTAACGTGGTATCTTCAGGCATTTAGAAATTGCTCCCTTGGATGAACCAGACTTGTTGAGGTCTGCATTTTTCTTTTCTGAGGTCTTGGCTGATTTCTTTAGATTTTCTCATGACGTCAAGCAAAGAGGCACTGAGTTTGAAGGTAGGCCTTGAAATACATCCACAGGTACACCTCCACGACTCAAATTATGTCAATTAGCCTATCAGAAGCTTTTAAAGCCATGACATCATTTTCTTGAATTTTCCAAGCTGTTTAAAGGCACAGTCAACTTAGTGTATGTAAACTTCTGACCCACTGGAATTGTGATACAGTGAATGATAAATGACATAATCTGTCTAAACTTTTTTTGGAAAAATTACTTGTCATGCACAAAGTAGATGTCCTAACCGACTTGACAAAACTATAGTTTGTTAACAAGACATTTGTGGAGTGGTTGAAACACTTAGGTTGGAGTCATGAAAAACAAGTTTATGTAAACTTCTTACTTCAACTGTAAGTGTTTTATTTAGTTTTGTGCCCTATCATGTCTGCATGTTCCTTAAACCCACCTGACAGATGGAGCTGCATTGATTTACACCTCTGTCAAAGAGGAGAAGAACATGGACCTCCTATATAAATACATAGTGCACAAAATATATGACTTCCAGTTCACCACGCCTGCCTTAGTGGTGGAGAAGGATGCTATTTTGATGTAAGTGAATGCTCAGTTATGCTCTGTTAGGTGCCCACGTATTGAGGTAATTATTTTTCATCTTGTGATTTGGCCTTTTGATGGCCTCAAACAAAAAAGACGGAACAGTTCAATGTACAAAGTGGCAACACAATGGCAGAAAATGCAAGAATCCATTCAAATGTAATGAACTAACACGCCCCCTTCCTGCATTGGGGAACATCCCATGCTCTGCCTGCACGCACCCCACGTCTATTTCTATGGGCACAATTACTGTTCATGACACAAACGTTTCAACAGTTCTGCACATTTTATGTGGTGCAAAGAACATTTTGCCGTTTTAAATTTAAAAAAAATGCAATTCTATACGTTTTGCCATGTCTGTGTTTTTGTGGGTATTTGAGTGACAAAAAAAATACAATATCTATGGGCTAAAAGAAACTAAATTTAAAGAATGTTAGCTGACATTGGCTAGTTGAACTGGACATTTCTGACAAGTTATAAATGGCTCTCTAAGGTATGCAATGACTAACATGACAAGAGGAACTGATGATGCACTACCCAATTGTGAAATTGCACCTTGTGCATTCTACTATTACAACTTTCAAAATTAAGCTTAGAGCTGGACTGGGTTTAATTTTTTTTGAACATTTATAAATGTTAACATTTTGGGGGGGGAACCCGTGTGTGTGTGTGTGCCTGTGCCTCCCCCGCCGACCCCTCGCACAACCCCACAGTTTCAGAACCACTAATTTAGCACACATGCTTATCCAGAGCGACTAACAGGAGCAATTGGGGTTAAGTGCCTTGCTCAAGGGCGCATCGATTTTTCACCTAGTTGGCTCTGGGATTAAAACCAGCTAACTTTTGGTTACTGGCCCAATGCTCTTAAACACTAGGATACCTGCCCCCCAGATATGACTGGTGGAGAGTTCTGAAGTTATATGAACGTGTATTGTCATTGATGGTTATTGTAACAAACTATTGGTCAGTGCTCGAGTACCAAACAAAACTGTTTTCCTTTTCCTAGTCCATCTGGATGGGACAATGAGAAGAAGATTGCAATTCTGCATGAAAATTTCACAACGGTGAGACCTGAAGACCCCTTTGAAGACTTCATCATGAAGCCTCCAGTACGAAAGGTAGGATCATGAGACTTCTACGGATAAGAGACATGACTAGGACATTTGACAAATGTCCCTTATGCATCTCCCTTGGTTGGACATTCATGCCTTCTCTCTCCAGCTGGTTCATGATAAGGAGGTCAACGCGGAGGACGAGCAGGTGTTCCTTATGAAGCAACAGGTATGTTTGTTTACATTCTAGATCGCACAGTTCTGGGTTGCCTTTCATGGTTGCAATTCCACGTTCTCTCCTCTTCTAAAGATGCACACTAGATGGTGGTGAGCTGAGAATAAAATGATTGGTTTTGTTCAAAGCTATGATTGTGGATAGTGGAGCCAGTTTAATTTTATTAGCATTTCCCAAGCTTCAAAACCTGAGGTTCCTATTCTGTACTTCCTCCCGGGCCAATCTGGAGTCTGAGAACATCAAGGGCTTTAGCCTAATTGGTTGAAAGGGTGTTGTTTCTGAGAGATCACGTGGTTGCCTTAGGGCGAAGAGCGCTTCCTTTTTGTACTGGGCTTCAGTCAGTCCCTGTTAGATCAAGCTACCAGTATCCATCCATGCAATGTTTTTCTACTATGCCCATAATCTGTGATGGAAGAAAGTGTTTCTGGGAATGTTATGAGGGTTGTAAAATATAAGATAAAAATGCTGAATTTTATGGGGCCCAATTATTTCAGTGAAAATGGAATTCACATAATTTTTATTTTTGTCTGTTCTGAAGTCTTTGCTGGCCAAGCAGCCTGCCACACCAACAAGAGGTTCAACAGTAAGTGTGAAAACATCAACCACACTTTCTTCTTTTTTTCATGGCCACTTTTTCTTGACAAATAAGTGTTGGATGACAATCATTTCATCAATAGGAGCCATGATTAATTTGAATTGCCTCAACTGTACTCTGCTCTCTGTCTTCTGTCTGTGTTTCAGGAATCTCCTGGACGGACCGCTTCTGGCTCGCCTCGACCCACTGGCCGTACAGGCCCTACCAACGTGGCCAGCGTCTCGCCAATGACCGCGGTCAAGAAACCTGACCCCAACATGAAGGGTAAGTTGGAACACTGGAACTTACTGCCCACCCTTTATTTTGTATTTTTACAGAGCATCATGGAAACTGTTGTATGAGAACTGGCAGTCATTTGGGCAACACTTAATTTGGGTATTGGAAGTGTGTGACTGCTGTGTAACCACTGCCCCCCTGAGGTAGCTATTGAAATAATTCCATAAACAATGGATTCCTGCAGTCCTCCCTCCGCTGGCCTTGCTTGGGGAGAAATATTGACATTTTCTCCATTAAGCTCAGTGGTGGAGCTGTGCATACCGGTGTGAATAGATCCGCTTAAATTAAGCCAAATTTAATTGAGACCTGTAACCCCTACCCTGTAGTTGGTTGGTGTTGGCAAGGACATGTGGGGAGGAAAGGAATTGGATACGCTATATGAAAACGGACAGTTAATCCTCTAGGAATGCATCTGCATCGAATTGAATTATGTAAATCGTGTTCCAGTTAAAGTATGATGCTGTGTGTGCTCATGTTTTTTTATTTTTTATGATGAAATTATGAATACCGTGATCATACAGGAATAACTGTTGCGTGCCTGAATTGTATGGAAGAAATAGATCTCTCCTTTTTAAATCTCATGGTTGTGATCCTAAGGGATGCTCGTTTCATGTGTTTGTGTCTAAGGAGCAGCAGCAAACGAGGGAGTGCTGGCCAACTTCTTTAACAGCCTTTTGAGTAAAAAGACTGGGTCCCCTGGGAGTCCAGGCACTGGAGCTGCGGGAGCAGGATCTCCAGGATCAGTCAAGAAAACAGGTAAGGTCTCCTCTGGCCTGGCCCTCCAGGGCGTCACTGGCTTCTCTCTGGTTTAACTGCCTCATGTTGTTGCCTTTGGACCATGCTGTTGTCTGGAAGTTTACCCCTAGAACCTGAGAGAAAGAGAGGGTGAAAAGGGAGTTCTTGGCAGGTCCTAGAGGAGGGGAAGTGTTCCACTCGACTCCTCTGCCACTGGAGGAACTGGTGAAAGGCCTGTATGCATGGGACAACAGTTGTTAACGATGTATCATTGTCTGGCTGCAAAATGTCATAAAACCACCCTAAATGACACCAAACACATACCAACGCTCACTGCTCATCTCTCATTTTTGTTTGTCCATTCAGTATGAAGTTGTAATTAACCCATTGTCCCAGCATACTTGCGTGGCCTTTGTGTCCTACTGGCCTCGTTCGGTTAATGACATAAAACTGAAAGAATATGCATGGAATGTTTTTTTAGTGTCTTATGATTGGTTTTGCATGTGTGCACCTGTCATGTGATGCAACTGAAGTAATTTAGCATGGGGCCACATCTCATCAGTTTCCTTCCGCTTGCTGGCCTGGCCATAACAGTCAATGTCGTATTTCTAGTACAGGCACAGAAGCTACAGGATATTACTTTCTCTTCTCTGTTTTATTTTCCAAGGGCAGAAGCCGGTTTTGACTGACGTCCAGGCAGAGTTGGATAGAATGACTCGCAAACCGGACTCCATGGTTACAGCTAACACACCGACAGAGAACGAAGCGTGAACGCAACAACAGCATTGTCCACTGCAAATACTCTGGAAAACAAACACACACAAGCATAAAAAAACTAAATATGACCAAATTCCCAATGTTTATATCAGTCAGCAGACAGTAGTTTTGCCAAATGAATTTGAGATGCGATCAGATATTTTTGGTTATTTTGGTAAGATGGGGAAAGAACAAAAGGTGGAGGTTTGGAGGAGGAGGAAGTTGAGTACTTGGCTGTATCTATCCTTATTACTTCAATTGTAATTGTTTTTTTTGTTTTTTTTTGCAAGGGATGTCCGGTTCAGTAATGCGTGCACACTTCTTGGGGGGCAGCCAAATCCCCTGGTCAGCGAGCCCTCCGTTAGCTAGGGGATACACCCTCCCTCACAAGCTTAAAGAGTGGAAAAGTGCTGCGGCCTCTTGTTCAGCTAATCTTATGGAAGGAAAGCGGTTGTGATAAGAACAATTAAACCTTAAATATATTCATTTAAAAAAAAATGAAATACTTGCAAGCGTATGTAGTATGTACAAAAAAAAAGAAAAGGTTAGAGATATGATACTGGTGTATTTATATATAAAAAAATTGTTATTTTCTATTTTTTTTCTGCACTGTTTGCGATTTAGTAAAGGGTTTAGATAGCTATATCTCATAACATATTAAACTCCACTGATGTCATGACACTAATGTGACAAATACAGATAGCTGATAGCAAACAGTGGCCTGCCCACAAAATGGCAGGTCCAACTAGTCATCTAAGGATTCTGTAAATATCAACGAAATTGCAATTCAAGCTTTTGGTCTTATTTTGTACAAAAATGCAATTTTTTCACAAGATTGTGAAGAAATGTCTGGGATAAAATGAGCATTGTTGGGATTGGCAAGTGTAGAGTTAGCAAGGAACACTCCTTTGGCTAGAGGTGTTTTGGGGGCAGCATCTTTCCTACTATAACTCCCAAGTGCCTGGCACAGTAACTGTTTGTGTCATAGTGGAGCTGCTTGTCTACTTAAAGAGGAAATGCACTGTACCACCAACGGCAAAAAGTTGTCCATTTGGTCATTTCAAGTAATTTATTTTGTTAATTTTTTTTGTATAACAAGTCTGTGGTCTTTGCATAAGGTTTCAAAAGAAATGTAGCTGACATTGTTCACTTGAGTAATATTGAGAGAGATCTAGATGCACATTTTTAGAAGCAACCACAAGTTTAGAGTATTTGTGTCCCCCAGATGAACACTTGCATGGTTTAAACCACTCACTTGCATGGCCAAATCATATGGAAATCAAATACTACGGTTTTAATTAAATGGGTTATCCTTAAAAAGGAAATTTAGCTCTGTTCTTTTTCAGTTTCAAATGTTTTTATACAAGCTGTATGGCAGGTCAGGTTAAACATTCCCGATTTCTACATGTCGGTGTAAAAATCGTGGCCCAGTAGGAAATTGCAATGTCCACAGATCTTTTGTGTAATCTTCAGTGCCCATTTGCAATGTTGACTTTTTGCCTTCAGTGTACATACAGTTCACAATTTGTACATCTGTGCACCCTGCCTTCACTCAGGGTAGATCTTAGTCAATATTATCAGCCTTTACTTGTGTCCTTAGTAGTTTTTTTTTAATTGTCCTAGTTCTGCCAATGTTTTTGTTAGTTACATCCACTCTACTGTACCATATCAAATCATTTGTAAAAAATCGTAAGATTATTTGATTAATCACAAATAACTAGATGATCACCCTCAAATCTACCTACAGTCTTAGCTATGGTTAATTTGCAGATCAGCAATTGTAACATTGGTTTAATAAACTGTAAGAGCAGCTACTTGGCTTTTAAAACCACCTATAACAACAACGGAAACTACATAGAATTGGAACCTGGAACCAAAGATGCAGCAATCAGTGTGTTCTGTTTGTGTAGAATAGTCTGGTTTGATTCCCAGGTGACCATCTCCCCTGGCCCTGCGTGGAACACCTGTCATTCCAAAGTACATTCTAAGGTGGTCCATATACTTACTTGAGTTGCCAGGCTAACTTTTTTTTACTCTGCAAGGGAAAAAAAATACAAGACCTAGAGGTGTGCAGTCTACTTTATTTTGTGTTAACGAATCTGTTGTAAGAATAAGAACTGGCTGGATTTTGATTCCATTTTTCTTTTCTTTTTATATCTTCATTGGGCAGAAATTTGCATCTAAGATCTGTTGCTGAAATTCAAGCACAATATTGTGACAGCCAGGAAGGAGTATTAATCTTACGTTGAAATAATCACTTTCATTGGGAGAGTTGTAGTGAACCCCCAGATGTTATTGTTTAAACTAGAGAATGCATACTCTTCTACCTGCCTGCTTAGAGCGTGTATTGATGAATTACAAGTATGATGTACTTAATATTGCATTCATATTTTGGGGATTAGCAGTATAACGAACATGTCCCTGGCAGTCAAATCTGCTCCAGACTTTTAAAGCTAGACTTTTTTTTGGAGATTTTAAGAAAATATCCAAATAAACTAAAATGTCTGTCAAAGCTCCTTAGTTTTTCATGTGCATTTCTGGTACACCTGTCCATTGCAGTGCATCTCCTTGGTATTTTTCTGTTAGATTTTTCTGCACAACAATGGTTGCTGTTTGCAAGCATTACTATGCGTAAATGATATAGGACAGATATCTTTAGGGTGGTAACAGCCTAGAAATTCATGAACTAGTTCACTCCTCTGATGTTTGTCTCCACATAGTTACTATACATCTGCATTAGCCAAACAGGCATTTGTATGTTTGGCTAGTACATCACGCTGCTTGATTTCCAAATTGCAAGTTTTTGATGATTGGATATCATTTTTTTTTCTCTATACATCATCTTAGTGCTATGCCTTCAGCCCTTGAAAATATACACATATAGGAGATTTAAAAGCTTTTGCTTCCAGTCCTTTTTATTCAGGATATAAAAATATTTTAACCACATGGAGTACTGTGTTTGTGCCCTGGACATATTCCGTGTGATTGTATGGCTTTAACGTGATGCAGCCATGTGGTATCTCGCTTTTTGTGCCGACAAAGATAAGGAAAAGTGTCTGTCAGCCCTGGCTTCAATAAAACAAAGAATCCAGACTTTTGTTACCTTTTTGTATCCCTTTGTCTCAAATCATGATAATGTGTGTCTAGAAGGCAAGTAAAATCCATGGTGAATATTGCTCTGTTTTGCGGTTTTAATGTACTGGTATTCAGTGTGAATTCTAGAAGTGACACCAATGGGTACATATTGGTTAGTCATTTTATCAAACCCCTCAACCTACTGGTTGTGACTGAGTAGCAAGTGAATGGAAGTGCAATAAAAGTATCACCCTGCTAACTTGTCCCATGTTAACAAGTGATTTTCAGGGTCCATACTCTGTAGTACTTAGGTTTTCAAATTGACCTTGACCATGAGATGGCAGTGCAGTGTTTTTTCAGACAGTAGGACACTTAAGTGCAATTCTTTTGTTCTTGCCCTACATCCAAACCCACCCAAAGTAGACGTTGGCGCTGAACAGATGATAGTGATCAGTCTTTAATTTTTTATTTTTAAATGTCTGTCACTTTTAGTAGACATGACTTACTTTGATGGTCAGAGTAAGTAATGTAGCCAATGGTTATTTTATGACTACTGGTACTCCTTTTTAAAAAGTCGGAGCATATTTGTTTTGCCTGTTCTGAATCATGTATGTTGATTGGCCTGTTTTGGAGATTTGTAGCCTAGTGGTATCTATTGTCCACTCCAAACGACCACTGCATAGTGGATGAACAGAATACTGTAATATGTTACAGTAATCGGGCTACTATTGCAAACACTATACAGTAGGCCTAGCCATAGAGATGATGGGGCCTACCTGCCAAAGCGTCATCAGTGTACACCTGCACGTCACGATCATAGACCACCACTCCGCGCCCTGCATGGCATGGGCAAACCTACGCAGTATCTATCGACGAACGATGATACACACATCGGGAAAGCACTTCACTATTTACAATTAGATCCACGGGGATAGTAAAGACTGCCCCCGGGCCCTAAACTACCAGAAGTTACTATATCCGATGGGCGTTTTCAAGCATTTAAATACGTTTTAAAGCGTGTGCATACAGGAATGTGCCGTTTTTTTGGGCGAAGACTTTACATGTACAGCAACCGTAACATAATTTGTATTTCAGCTCAGAACTTTTGGCTACCAACGCCATGGTGTAAAAACGGCATGTCTCGTTTATTCTGGCCATGATGGATTTTTGTTATTTACATAAGTATCACAAAGGAGCGGAATGTAGCTCGCCTGTTTCTCCAACTCCATGAATAGGTGTTTTCGGTGCGTGCAGAACCAACCAGAATCGTCCCTTACACTAGTGCGCAACTGTAAGGCAATTTGTATCACATTCTTTATGGAAGCAGCATTTGATCATCGAGGAATATTCGCGGAATAAACATTGTTACCCCTTTTAAAAAATGTTCGCCACAACAAAGTAGCTTGTGCGATCGTCGCATCAAAAGTGAGCTGTTTTTATTTTTTCCCTTTCGCGTATTGCATAAAGTGTTTTTTTGTTTTCAAAGCCAAACGGTGAGTAAATCCACTGGGCTACTCTACTAAAAGTTCCGGTGCGTGTAGGAGCGTACAGTGAAATCATGAGGAACAGTGAGGAGGCGGAGGGGTTTCATGGCGAGGCCTCCAACACTTCCATGATCTCGGGAGCAAGTAGCCCATACCAGCCCACCACCGAGCCCGTACACTCAAGGAATGTTTTGGGTGGCATTAGGTGTGACTTTGAGTACCTGAAGTCACACTTTGGCATATTAAAGGCCGTTGAAGTGGTAAGTTAAATAATTAAGTCAAATCATTCAACAGACTGCATGACTAGGCGACTGAAGTTTTAAATATGTGCATATAAAAACTTCATTGAACGATGTGCGTTGTAACCTACTGTGTTTGCATTTGTATGCGTGTAGCCTGTGCTTGTCTGTTTTTGAGAGATGGCCTGGTTCTTTAAGCACAGTGACATAATAGTAACCCAGTTTGCATGTGGCTCACCCACAGTCCACTATGCTACACTTTCAAATGTTTTCAAATCCAAATTTGTCTCACGTGCCGAATACAACTGGTTTAAGACTTTACCGTGAAATGCTTGCTGCCGAGCCCTTCCCAACAATGCAGAGTGTAAAAATAAAATACACATGAAAGGCGCAATATAGAGGGACTAACATTACCATATCAGTGTACGAGGTATTTGAGGTAGATATGTACATGAAGTCAGTACATAATATTGCAATGGAAGTAGCCCAAATAATGACAAATTCCTCTACTAGAAAGAATTCCATATCAACCACTTATAACAATTGTATGACTATTGTTTATTTTCATGAAATCAGCAACATTTCTCTAAGCAGTTTACAGGAAGGGGAAACAGAATAGTTCAATGTGGGGTTTGTGCCAGTACACCTAAAACCAGATGTCTAGGTGGGGAGAAGATGCTTCCCAAAGCTATGATAATTCAGCTGCAGAGGAAACGTCTGAGCCAGAGTTTTGTCCCATCTATTGGTGCCAAACTGCTCAGTCGGAGATGGTGCTCTCACATAGCCTACAGATGAAGCACTGGGGAAACCAGTGGAACCAAGGGAATAATTAAGTGCATAAGGGTAACAACCTAAGCCGCCTACTCAGAGGATGCCATGTTCGAATATTGCTTCATTAGCGGTTATAGAATATAATTTGGCTTCTATTGTGCTGTACAGTGGTCAACACACGCACACACAGACTCTTTAAGTGAACTCATTGTACGAAGAGTTTTGATGTTCAGAGGATTCACCAGATTCAACGCCAGAAAAGGCACAGTACCAGTCTGACAAGGAGAACAGTGGGAGAGGTGTAGCTGGAGAATCACACACACACACCGGAGATATGTCTTTGAGAAAGACATCTTTAGCCTACGTGTAACGTCTGTGCTGAGAGCAACTCTCTGTGCCCAGGTGGATGTCTTCTTCTCGGGTCAGATGATACTGACAAAAATAAGCATGTAATTACAATGTCGTAGTTGGAGAAAGCTGACCAACTAGAGGTTACATAAAAACAAACAAAACACAGAGGTCAAACAGGAAGTCATGTCTTTCACCAGACAGCACAACTCCCAGTGACATTACGGCAGGTAGCCTAGTGGTTAGAGTGTTGGGCCAGTAACTAAAAGGTTGCTAGATCGAATCCCCTAGCTGACAAGGTAAAAATCTGTCGTTATGCCCCTGAACAAGGCAGTTAGCCCACTATTCCTAGGCCGTCATTGTAAACAACAATTTGTTCTTAACTGACTTACCTTGTTAAATAAAGGTAAACAATTTTTTTTTTTTTTTTTTGTATTTTTTTTTTTACATGTGTGAATGCAACAGGTCTTTCCTATTCATGCAAGTCTAATGTAATACCTGCACTGGGCAGGATGTCTGAATGTCATTATCTCACCTTATCTCACCTTCACCATGTCTGCCATCCAAGACCTGTTGGCTTCATGGACCTAGTCACTGTATTACCTTATTAGTCTAGCTTTCACAGCCGAGAGCTGCCTACCAGACGAGCTAAATAACTTCTATGCTTGTTTCGAAGCAAGTAATACTGAAACATGCGTGAGAGTACCAGCTTTTCTGGACGACTGCGTGATCACGCTTTTCGCTGCCGATGTTAGTAAGACCTTTAAACAGGTCAACATTCACAAGGCCGCTGGGCCAGATGGATTACCAGGACGTGTACAGCGTGCATGCGCTGACCAACTGGCAAGTGTCTTCACTGACATTTTCAACCTCTCCCTGTGTGATGCTGTAATAACATGTTTCAAGCAGAACACCATAGTCCCTGTGCCCAGGAACACTAGGGTAACCTGCCTAAATGGCTACCGACTCGTAGCACTCACATCTGTAGTAGAGGTTGACCGATTTATGATTTTACAACGGCGATACCGATTATTGGAGGACCAAAAAAAGCAGACACCGATTAATCAGCCAATTTTTAAAATGTATTTATTTATTTGTCATAATGACCATTACAACAATACTGAATGAACACTTTTATCTTAACCTAATATAATACATCAATAAAATAAATTTAGCCTCAAATAAATAATGAAACATGTTCAATTTGGTTTAAATAATGTGAAAACAAAGTGTTGGAAAAGAAAGTAAAAGTGCAGTATGTGCCATGTAAAAAAGCTAACCTCTGATATCCGAAAACTATCATTTAGAAAACACAACGTTTATTCTTTTAGTGAAATACGGAACCGTTCCGTATTTTATCTAACGGGTGGCATCCATATGTCTAAATATTCCTGTTACTTTGCACAGCCTTCAATGTTATGTCATAATTACGTAAAATTCTGGCAAATTAGTTTGCAACAAGCCAGGCGGCCCAAACTGTTGCATATACCCAAGAGAAGTGACACAATTTCCCTAGTTTAATATTGCCTGCTAACCTGGATTTCTTTTAATTAAATATGCAGGTTTAAAAAATATATACCTATGTGTATTGATTTTAAGAAAGGCATTGATGTTTATTGTTAGGTACAGTCGTGCAACGATTGTGCTTTTTTCGCAAATGCGCTTTTGTTAAGTCACCCCCCGTTTGGCGAAGTTGGTCTTCACACAGTTCGCAACTGCATATTTAATTAATATTGCCTGCTAACATGAATTTCTTTTAACTAGGGAAATTGTGTCACTTCTCTTGCGTTCTGTGCAACAGAGTCAGGCTATATGCAGCAGTTTGGGCCGCCTGGCTCTGTTGCACAGAACGCAAGAGAAGTGACACAATTTCCCTAGTTAAAAGAAATCCATGTTAGCAGGCAATATTAATTAAATATGCAGTTTTAAAAAATATATACTTGTGTATTGATTTTAAGAAAGGCGTCGATGTTTGTTTATGGTTAGGTACACATTGGTGCAACGAGAGTGCTTTTTTTCACGAATGATCTTGATAAATAATCGTTTGGTAAAGTAGGCTATGATTCAATGATAAATTAACTGGCACCGCATCGATTATATGCAACGCAGGACAAGCTAGATTAACTAGTGATTTTGTTAAGATTGATTGTTTTTATAAGATACGTTTAATGCAACTAGCACCTTACCATGGCTCCTTGCTGCACTTGCATAATAGGTAGTCAGCCTGCCACGCAGTCTCCTCGTGGAGTGCAATGTAATCGGCCGTGATCGGTGTCCAGAAATGCAGAGTACCGATTGCCATTCCGATTAATCGGTCGACCTCTAGTCTGTGGACATGAAATGCTTTGAAAGGCTGGTCATGGCTCACATCAACACCATTATCCCAGAAACCCTAGACCCACTCCAATTTGCATACCGCACCAACAGATCCACAAATGATGCAATCTCTATTGCACTCCACACTGCCCTTTCCCACCTGGACAAAAGGAACACCTATGTGAGAATGCTATTCATTGACTACAACTCAGCATTCAACACCATAGTGCCCTCAAAGCTCATCACTAATCTAAGGACCCTGGGACTAAACACCTCCCTCTGCAACTGGATCCTGGACTTCATGACGGGCTGCCCCAGGTGGTATGGGTAGGTAACAACACAGCCCCGCTGGTCCTCAACATGGGGGCCCCTCAGGGGTGTGTGCTCAGTCCCTGTTCACTCATGACTGCACGGCCAGGCATGACTCCCAACACCATCATTAAGTTAGCTGATGACACAGCAGTGGTAGGCCTGACCACCGACAACGATGAGACAGCCTATAGGGAGGGGGTCAGAGACCTGACCGTGTGGTGCAAGGACAACAACCTCTCCCTCAACATGATCAAGACAAAAGAGATTATTGTGTACTACAGGAAAAGGAGGACTGAGCACGCCCCCATTCTTATCGACGGGGCTGTTGTGGAGCAGGTTGAGAGATTCAAGTAGGGCTGGGCGATATATCAAGTGTTTTTTTTATATATATTCGAGTTTATGTTTTAGCGCGATATGGAAAATGTCTATCGCAAAGAATCAAGGTTATCCACCAATCACAACCCTAGACAGCCTGTCACAAATTGTAACCACGCAGAGAAGTGTAGCGCCGGTAAGAGTTCCACCAAAATGGAAAGTGAGGAAGCCAGCTCAGGATCATGAGGATGAAATCATCCCCAAAAAGGGCAGCAATGTTTTTTCAGTAATATGGAAGTGGTTCGTTCGGGTTTATGAGGTCTTATGTTAAGCAAACAAATGTCCTGTGCAAAAGGTGTCAAAAGACAATTGCAACGAAAAGCAGCAGCACAACCAACCTCTCCCATCACCTGCAGCTGAAACACACGGTGGAATGGGAGGAATGTGTGAGACTATGCAATGCCAATTCCAGTCGCTCGATTCCCAAAACATCTGCTAAAAGACAAACTACCATAGTCTCATCTTTTTCAAATGTAATCCCTTATGACAAGAACAGTTTGAGGTGGAAGGAGGTAACGGATGCAGTGACCTATTACATAGCCAGGCTTAAAAAAGCTGCTAGGTACAGTTGATCACAAATATCAGCTGCCAAGCTGCAAGTATTTCACGGAAGAAGCCCTGTCACGGTTATACACTTGCTACCCGCGAAAAAGTAGCAGAGAACCTTGCTAGTGTTTCATATTTTTCCACCACAGCCAATCTATGGTCAAGCAGAACGTCGGAGCCATACCTAAGTTTGACAGTCTACTACATAAATGAAGACTGGAAATTGCTAAATGTCTGCCTCCAGACGTCTTACTTCCCCGATGATCATATGGGTGAAGTAATAGCCCAGGGTCTCAAAGACTCTCTGGCATCGTGGAAGATGAGCGAAGATCGACAAGTGTGCATCACAGCTGACAACAGGAGTAACCTGATAAAAGCATTGCTATTGAACAACTGGACCCGCCTGCAGTGCTTTGGGCACAGGCTTCACCGTGCCATCGGTAAGTGTGACATTGGATAATTCAAGTGCATTCAAGAAGTTATGTTCAGGCTAGCTGGAGGCTGTGTTAGTAGTTTGTGTTAGTAGTCATTCTGCCAATCCAATAGCAAACATCCACAGGCTGTTTTAATTATAACAAATGAACTAAAATAATACATTTTCAATCAAAATTATTATATCATTTACATGTTCAAACAGCTATTGGTCAAACATGCCTAAACAATAGAATATACTTCATTTGTTTTGCACAAATAGGCCTTGAGTCCTTGTATATTTTTTTATTTGAATAAAATGTCTTGGCCTTTTTAATTTGTTTAGAGAAAAACAAAAAAAAACGAGATATATATCATGAATTGTCCAAATCGCTGAAAAAAATTGAGATATTACTTTTAGGCCATATTACACAGCCCTAGCTTCAAGTTACTTGGCGTCAACATCACCAACAAACATGGTCCAAGCACACCAAGACAGTCGTGAAGAGGGCATGACATAACCTATTCCCCCTCAGGAGACTGAAAAGATTTGACATGGTTCCTCAGATTCGCAAAAGGTTTTACAGCTGCATCATCGAGAGCATCCTGACAGGTTGTATCACTGCCTGGTATGGCAACTGCTCGGCCTAAGACCGCAAGGCACTACAGAGGGTAGTGCGTACAGCCTAGTACATCACTGGGGCCAAGCTTCCTGCCATCCAGGACCTCTATACCAGGCAGTGTCAGAGGAAGACCCTAAAAATTGTTAAAGACTCCAGCCACCCTAGTCATAGACTGTTCTCTCTGCTTCCGCACAGCAAGCGGTACCGGAGGGCCAAGTCTAGGTCCAAGAGGCTTCTAAACAGCTTCTACCCCCAAGCCATAAGACTCCTAAACATCTAATCAAATGGCTACCCACAAATGGCTACCCTACGCTGCTGCTACCTACAGTGGGGAGAACAAGTATTTGATACACTGCCGATTTTGCAGGTTTTCCTACTTACAAAGCATGTAGAGGTCTGTCATTTTTATCATAGGTACACTTCAACTGTGAGAGACGGAATCTAAAACAAAAATCCCGAAAATCACATTGTATGATTTTTAAGTAATTAATTAGCATTTTATTGCATGACATAATTATTTGATACATCAGAAAAGCGGAACTTAATATTTGGTACAGAAACCGTTGTTTGCAATTACAGAGATCATACGTTTCCTGTAGTATTTGACCAGGTTTGCACACACTGCAGCAGGGATTTTGGCCCACTCCTCCATACAGACCTTCTCCAGATCCTTCAGGTTTCGGGGCTGTCGCTGGGCAATACGGACTTTCAGCTCCCTCCAAAGACGTTCTATTGGGTTCAGGTCTGGAGACTGGCTAGGCCACTCCAGGACCTTGAGATGCTTCTTACGGAGCCACTCCTTAGTTGCCCTGGCTGTGTGTTTCGGGTCGTTGTCATGCTGGAAGGCCCAGCCTCGACCCATCTCCAATACTCTTACTGAGGGAAGGAGGTTGTTGGCCAAGATCTTGCGATACATGGTCCCATCCATCCTCCCCTCAATACGGTGCAGTCGTCCTGTCCCCTTTGCAGAAAAGCATCCACCTCCATGCTTCACGGTTGGGATGGTGTTCTTGGGGTTGTACTCATCCTTCTTCTTCTTCCAAACAGGGTGAGTGGAGTTTAGACCAAAAAACTATATTTTGTCTCAGACCACATGACCTTCTCCCATTCCTCCTCTGGATCATCCAGATGGTCTTTGGCAAACTTCAGACGAGCCTGGACATGCGCCGGCTTGAGCAGGGGGACCCTGCGTGCGCTGCAGGATTTAAATCCATGACGGCGTAGTGTGTTACTAATGGTTTTCTTTGAGACTGTGGTCCCAGCTCTCTTCAGGTCATTGACCAGGTCCTGCCGTGTAGTTCTGGGCTGATCCCTCACCTTCCTCATGATCATTGATGCCCCACGAGGTGAGATCTTGCATGGAGCCCCAGACCGAGGGAGATTGACCGTCATCTTGAACTTCTTCCATTTTCTAATAATTGTGCCAACAGTTGTTGCCTTCTCACCAAGCTGCTTGCCTATTTTCCTGTAGCCCATCCCAGCCTTGTGCAGGTCTACAATTTTATCCCTGATGTCCTTACACAGCTCTCTGGTCTTGGCCATTGTGGAGAGGTTGGAGTCTGTTTGATTGAGTGTGTGGACAGGTGTCTTTTATACAGGTAACGAGTTCAAACAGGTGCAGTTAATACAGGTAATGAGTAGAGAACAGGAGGGCTTCTTAAAGAAAAACTAACAGGTCTGTGAGAGCCGGAATTCTTACTGGTTGGTAGGTGATCAAATACTTATATCATGCAATAAAATGCAAATGAATTACTTAAAAATCATACAATGTGATTTTCTGGATTTTTGTTTTAGATTCCGTCTCTCACAGTTGAAGTGTACCTATGATAAAAATGACAGACCTTTGTAAGTAGGAAAACCTGCAAAATCGGCAGTGTATCAAATACTTGTTCTCCCCACTGTACATGTACATAATTACCTCAATTACCTCGACACCGGTGCCCCCCGCACATTGACACATTGACTCTGTACCAGTACCCTCTGTATATAGCCCCGCTATTGTTATTTACTGCAGCTCTTTAATTATTTGTTATTCTTATCTCTTACTTTTTTAGGGATTTTCTTGAAACTGCATTGTTGGTTAAGGGCTTGTCAGTAAGCATTTCACTGTAAGGTTTACTACACCTGTTGTATTCGGCACATGTGACAAATACAATTTGATTTGATTTGCCCAGCCATGCTCTGCTTCCTATGTAAGGGGGTTTCATTTGAACGATAGTACAGAGGAGTTGATAACACATTCCTTACATTTACTCACGCTAGCTCAATGAGGAAATATGCTCAAGGTTGACCATAATAGTTTTACGATAGCAGAGCTCCCATGTTTCGGGCTCGGTTTGACTGTCAGTTGACCTTGGAGTGCATGTATGCCACTGCCTTTCCCCACTGCCACTGGACAATGATTGACTGGCTTGAAGGGCCTCACAAGGGAACTGCTGAGGCCTTGTGTTTTACTATTTAATCTCCCAGAACACCGCTCGTTGTAACTCACCTGCAAATGTGCCCAGTTTTTCCCTGAACAAGAGCTCTCTCAATGTTAATGGATCATCCCAGTTCAATCCGCGTTACCGCAGAGTTGATGATTTGATACAGTTGAACTGAATTCAACTAGTGATAATGGACTTGATGACGAAAAGTTATCCTTCCCTAATAGGCTATTCAGTTACGTAAAATCACGTACGATTTCAGCTATAAATCAAAAGGCATACTTTTATGGGCTAGTGAAGAGGAATGTTCGGTGCTAACCTTGCTGGTCCAATCAGGAGGGTTGTGTGTATAGTATATTTCACATTAGTTAAGTTGAGGTGAAACCCTCCTCCCGTCAGCATGTTTACCTCTCCTAAGGACTTTACTATGGGAACTGTTCCTATAGCCACACCATCTTGGTCTCTGGTCCCATAGAGGTTGTTGTAACATAAACACTCTGAAGGCCTGAGGTTGACTTGGTGTTACTGGGAGAAGCAGTAGTACCGGGATACTGGCGCTATGACTTTCAGAGAACCTTTCTTTGTGTCAGTCTATGAGGAAACTTTACACGGGTGTGAAAAGTCTCGTGACAACAGGCTTTTTATGGATCTCATCTCCTCTAAGCATTTCCACAGAGCTCAAGTCATGTTACCCAGTCAGCTCTTACCCAGTCAGCTCTTACCCAGTCAGCTCTTACCCAATCAGCTCTTACCCAGTTAGCTCTTACCCAATCAGCTCTTACCCAGTCAGCTCTTACCCAATCAGCTCTTACCCAATCAGCTCTTACCCAGTTAGCTCTTACCCAGTTAGCTCTAACCCAATCAGCTCTAACCCAATCAGCTCTTACCCAGTCAGCTCTTACCCAATCAGCTCTTACCCAGTCAGCTCTTACCCAGTCAGCTCTAACCCAATCAGCTCTTACCCAGTCAGCTCTAACCCAGTCAGCTCTTACCCAGTCAGCTCTTACCCAATCAGCTCTTACCCAGTCAGCTCTTATCCAGTCAGCTCTAACCCAGTCAGCTCTTACCCAATCAGCTCTTACCCAATCAGCTCTTACCCAGTCAGCTCTAACCCAGTCAGCTCTTACCCAGTCAGCTCTTACCCAGTCAGCTCTTACCCAGTTAGCTCTTACCCAGTTAGCTCTTACCCAATCAGCTCTTACCCAGTCAGCTCTTACCCAATCAGCTCTTACCCAATCAGCTCTTACCCAGTTAGCTCTTACCCAGTTAGCTCTTACCCAGTCAGCTCTAACCCAATCAGCTCTTACCCAGTCAGCTCTTACCCAATCAGCTCTTACCCAGTCAGCTCTTACCCAGTCAGCTCTAACCCAATCAGCTCTTACCCAATCAGCTCTAACCCAATCAGCTCTTACCCAGTCAGCTCTTACCCAATCAGCTCTTACCCAGTCAGCTCTTACCCAGTCAGCTCTTACCCAGTCAGCTCTTATCCAGTCAGCTCTAACCCAGTCAGCTCTTACCCAATCAGCTCTTACCCAATCAGCTCTTACCCAGTCAGCTCTTACCCAGTCAGCTCTAACCCAGTCAGCTCTTACCCAATCAGCTCTTACCCAGTCAGCTCTTACCCAGTCAGCTCTTACCCAGTCAGCTCTTACCCAGTTAGCTCTTACCCAGTTAGCTCTTACCCAATCAGCTCTTACCCAGTCAGCTCTTACCCAATCAGCTCTTACCCAATCAGCTCTTACCCAGTTAGCTCTTACCCAGTTAGCTCTTACCCAGTCAGCTCTAACCCAATCAGCTCTTACCCAGTCAGCTCTTACCCAATCAGCTCTTACCCAGTCAGCTCTTACCCAGTCAGCTCTAACCCAATCAGCTCTTACCCAGTCAGCTCTAACCCAGTCAGCTCTTACCCAGTCAGCTCTTACCCAATCAGCTCTTACCCAGTCAGCTCTTACCCAGTCAGCTCTTACCCAGTCAGCTCTTATCCAGTCAGCTCTAACCCAGTCAGCTCTTACCCAATCAGCTCTTACCCAATCAGCTCTTACCCAGTCAGCTCTAACCCAGTCAGCTCTTACCCAGTCAGCTCTAACCCAGTCAGCTCTTACCCAATCAGCTCTTACCCAGTCAGCTCTTACCCAGTCAGCTCTTACCCAATCAGCTCTTACCCAGTCAGCTCTTATCCAGTCAGCTCTAACCCAGTCAGCTCTTACCCAATCAGCTCTTACCCAATCAGCTCTTACCCAGTCAGCTCTTACCCAGTTAGCTCTTACCCAGTCAGCTCTTACCCAATCAGCTCTTACCCAATCAGCTCTTACCCAGTCAGCTCTAACCCAGTCAGCTCTTACCCAGTCAGCTCTAACCCAGTCAGCTCTTACCCAATCAGCTCTTACCCAGTCAGCTCTTACCCAATCAGCTCTTACCCAATCAGCTCTTACCCAGTCAGCTCTAACCCAGTCAGCTCTTACCCAATCAGCTCTTACCCAGTCAGCTCTAACCCAATCAGCTCTAACCCAGTCAGCTCTTACCCAGTCAGCTCTAACCCAGTCAGCTCTTACCCAATCAGCTCTTACCCAGTCAGCTCTTACCCAGTCAGCTCTAACCCAATCAGCTCTAACCCAATCAGCTCTAACCCAGTCAGCTCTTACCCAATCAGCTCTTACCCAGTCAGCTCTTACCCAGTCAGCTCTAACCCAATCAGCTCTAACCCAATCAGCTCTAACCCAATCAGCTCTTACCAATCAGATTTTGACAGTCCCTCCTTTTTGTACTGTTTCTAATGTAATTTACACTGTGGCCTTTATAATACCAAAATAAAACTCCCATTTCATCTCTTTTGTAGAGTGTTGCCGTTTGGATTAAGTTGTTACATAGCTATTCAATTGTGTCAATGGACCTTGTAATGTAGATATTTTATTGTGGTGATTTAACAAGGGAAAGTTAAATATTATTGAAGGCCCTTTTTGTAGCCTGTGTATGGCGCTAAATGAATTTACCAGATGCTGCTCCGTGTCCGCTAGCAATTCCCATTCTTGAGAGACTGTGTGTTCTGTTCTAGTGTTTCTCTCAGACTGGTCTGTAACAAACACGCATGATAGGCGGAGTTTCTGGCTCTACAGACATCTCTGGGTTCAAGAAACAGGAGAAAAACTGTTATTGTTGCACAGATTTCCATGAGCCATTTAGGCCAGGAACGAAATGCACAGGACTCCGCCGATCAAAGGTCGTTGGAGTGCAGTCTGTGTTGTGATGCCTACCTCCGTTCCTTTTCTGGCCACAACAGATGGTGAACAAGACTGGGATCTGACTCCCAAGTGGCCATTGCAAGCAACTCACAATGTAACTAATCCCAGAGATGAACAATGGGAGGTTTTGGAGAAGGTTGGGTGGGGTTGGCATATAATCATTAGTTACACACTTACCCAGCATGCATAGTAACCCCATCCCCTCCCCCCTCCCTGTCTGACACCTGCTCCACACTGGGCCAGGGAAGGGCTGCTTTTATCACGACTCGGCGATGACTTCATCCACTGCATCCCACCCTCCACCCCACAGTCTGGACACGTCCATGTTGTAAATGTCACACTGTGTGCACCCAGGCAAACACAGCTCTGATGCGGTTTCACTGCCACAGAGAAAGACATGGGCCCAAATGAATTCCTCGCAGAGGTACCTACTGCAAGTGTGGCCTTGACAAAGATTTGCCGCTCTGAAATAATATGTTTGTATGCACGTGACTGTGTGCATGCTTGTGTGTCTGCGTGAGATTGAGTGTTTGGCCCTTCGCAAGGCTGTAATTCCAGTACAAGGCTGTAATTGCAGCAGATGTGTAACGTGTGAAGGGTGGTTAGCCAGAGAACCTGTCAGGAGTGTAGCCTAAGCGCTCTCCTGCCTCAACAACTCTATGTGTCAGAAACAGAGGAGTGTTGTGATGAGGAGCCCTGTTGCAGTCCCCTGTTCTGTTCATTAACCGGGCTGACAGGTTTAAGAAACAGCCCGGGGCTTGGGAAAAGAGGTGTGGAAAAGTCAGAAGGAACACGACCAGCTGCCTCCCTGCTTGGGTTGCTGGTTGGTTTGCTCCCTGCACTTATCATGTCTCAGGCAACTAAGATGCCAGTTTTGCAGCAAATTCTGACGTTGACAATATTGCTCTGTTCAATAGAAAACTGTTGTTGTCAGATGGATGATTATCTCATCCTCACGATATCACAAACTTGTTCTTCAGGATAATATATGACTTGGATGGAGAGGAAAGAGTGGCTTCTGATCAGCAGTGTGTTTGACCCAGAAAAATACAGGATGGATTGGGCCTTGACACTGCGCCAACATATTTTATAGAAAATGTGTTTTGTTTTCATGAACATTTTTAATATTACAGATGGACTGCTCTTACCCAGTCAGCTCTAACCCAGTCAGCTCTTACCCAATCAGCTCTTACCCAGTCAGCTCTTACCCAGTCAGCTCTAACCCAATCAGCTCTAACCCAATCAGCTCTAACCCAGTCAGCTCTTACCCAATCAGCTCTTACCCAGTCAGCTCTTACCCAGTCAGCTCTAACCCAATCAGCTCTAACCCAATCAGCTCTAACCCAATCAGCTCTTACCAATCAGATTTTGACAGTCCCTCCTTTTTGTACTGTTTCTAATGTAATTTACACTGTGGCCTTTATAATACCAAAATAAAACTCCCATTTCATCTCTTTTGTAGAGTGTTGCCGTTTGGATTAAGTTGTTACATAGCTATTCAATTGTGTCAATGGACCTTGTAATGTAGATATTTTATTGTGGTGATTTAACAAGGGAAAGTTAAATATTATTGAAGGCCCTTTTTGTAGCCTGTGTATGGCGCTAAATGAATTTACCAGATGCTGCTCCGTGTCCGCTAGCAATTCCCATTCTTGAGAGACTGTGTGTTCTGTTCTAGTGTTTCTCTCAGACTGGTCTGTAACAAACACGCATGATAGGCGGAGTTTCTGGCTCTACAGACATCTCTGGGTTCAAGAAACAGGAGAAAAACTGTTATTGTTGCACAGATTTCCATGAGCCATTTAGGCCAGGAACGAAATGCACAGGACTCCGCCGATCAAAGGTCGTTGGAGTGCAGTCTGTGTTGTGATGCCTACCTCCGTTCCTTTTCTGGCCACAACAGATGGTGAACAAGACTGGGATCTGACTCCCAAGTGGCCATTGCAAGCAACTCACAATGTAACTAATCCCAGAGATGAACAATGGGAGGTTTTGGAGAAGGTTGGGTGGGGTTGGCATATAATCATTAGTTACACACTTACCCAGCATGCATAGTAACCCCATCCCCTCCCCCCTCCCTGTCTGACACCTGCTCCACAC
Organism: Oncorhynchus mykiss; assembly: GCF_013265735.2. Lineage (NCBI taxonomy): Eukaryota > Metazoa > Chordata > Actinopteri > Salmoniformes > Salmonidae > Oncorhynchus > Oncorhynchus mykiss. The sequence goes on from NC_048590.1 coordinate 18,297,657, forward strand.
TGGGCCAGGGAAGGGCTGCTTTTATCACGACTCGGCGATGACTTCATCCACTGCATCCCACCCTCCACCCCACAGTCTGGACACGTCCATGTTGTAAATGTCACACTGTGTGCACCCAGGCAAACACAGCTCTGATGCGGTTTCACTGCCACAGAGAAAGACATGGGCCCAAATGAATTCCTCGCAGAGGTACCTACTGCAAGTGTGGCCTTGACAAAGATTTGCCGCTCTGAAATAATATGTTTGTATGCACGTGACTGTGTGCATGCTTGTGTGTCTGCGTGAGATTGAGTGTTTGGCCCTTCGCAAGGCTGTAATTCCAGTACAAGGCTGTAATTGCAGCAGATGTGTAACGTGTGAAGGGTGGTTAGCCAGAGAACCTGTCAGGAGTGTAGCCTAAGCGCTCTCCTGCCTCAACAACTCTATGTGTCAGAAACAGAGGAGTGTTGTGATGAGGAGCCCTGTTGCAGTCCCCTGTTCTGTTCATTAACCGGGCTGACAGGTTTAAGAAACAGCCCGGGGCTTGGGAAAAGAGGTGTGGAAAAGTCAGAAGGAACACGACCAGCTGCCTCCCTGCTTGGGTTGCTGGTTGGTTTGCTCCCTGCACTTATCATGTCTCAGGCAACTAAGATGCCAGTTTTGCAGCAAATTCTGACGTTGACAATATTGCTCTGTTCAATAGAAAACTGTTGTTGTCAGATGGATGATTATCTCATCCTCACGATATCACAAACTTGTTCTTCAGGATAATATATGACTTGGATGGAGAGGAAAGAGTGGCTTCTGATCAGCAGTGTGTTTGACCCAGAAAAATACAGGATGGATTGGGCCTTGACACTGCGCCAACATATTTTATAGAAAATGTGTTTTGTTTTCATGAACATTTTTAATATTACAGATGGACTGGTCTTTTGTCCAACTTCATAATTATGCTAATTCTTTACACATAAATCATAGGATTCATATTGTCTCCAACGCCATTACAGATAATTGTACAGAGGTGAGATGTTTTTCTCTGTCTAAAGATAATATCACGGCTAAAAAGGGAGGTGAATCTACATATTCAAGTCCCACTGTTGCCATGGAAATCGTTGTCTGTCAATCACCCTTTCCATTTAACCAGTACAAAACAGGAGACGGCTCTTCACAGAGAGTTTTGGCTCAATCTGCATTTCAAAAGAGCATGGAAAACAGACAAGAAATCTGAGCAGGTCATACATTATAGAAACATCATGAAGTGTACGCGTGTGCAAATCTGGGTGTCTCATGGCTTCTTGATAAGGTTTGTTAGGCATGGATTCTTTAGGTTAAATCCCAGACTTGGTATTGGTACTTTTAGAGTTCTTGTCACGCCCTGACCTTAGAGATCCTTTTTATGTCTCTATTTGGTTTGGTCAGGGTGTGATTTGGGGTGGGTATTCTATGTTCTATTATTTGTATTTCTATGTTTTGGCCGGGTAGGGTTCTCAATCAGGGACAGCTGTCTATCGTTGTCTCTGATTGAGAACCATACTTAGGTAGCCCTTTTCCCACCTTTCTTTGTGGGAAGATGACTTTTGTTTATGGCTCATAGCATTTAGCTTCACGGTTTGTTTTTGTAGTGTTTATTGTTTTGTTCGGTGTCTTTTTTTCCAAATAAAAAGATAAATGTACGCTCACCACGCTGCGCCTTGGTCCTCTTCTTTTAACGGCCGTGACAGTTCTGGCCGTAAGCAGATCCTCAGACGCTTGGCTGTCCCAAGTCCATGTGGGGAGCCGTAGACTGTCATGAAGTCATGTGACTTCCTTGTCAAAGCTGTGAAACCAAGCATCTGCATAAGACACCTGAAGGCTCCCCTTAGGAACAGGCTTTTTGAAAAGTGGTGGGAGGAGAGAGAGATAGAAAGGAAAGAGATTCCATGTCAAATCACATTTTTATTTGTCACCTACACATGGTTAGCAGATGTTAATGCGAGTGTAGCGAAATGCTTCTATTGCTTCTTTTGAAATGCAGATTGTGTGTGTGTGTGTGTGCACGTGCGCATACATAAGTGTGATGTCACTTTTGATGATGATACCAAAATAGTTGTATCTCCCTCTCTTTCTCTCTTCCTCAGGCACTGAGTGATGTGACTAGGGAATGGTCCATTAGCCACCTTTTATCTTTCTCAAGGTGGTGTGAATGTATACATGGCAAGGGTGCTAAGTGTGTGCATTAGCATGCCTGTAATTCTCCGACTTCCTGTCACAGAGCTCATACATTTTTGATGATACAAGCTGGACTGGGCCCATTATTCCAGAAGGAACAGATTCTTTATTTAGATCTGTCAGGCAACTAGATCCGGTCTGAGCCCGGCCCAGATGGGACAAAGCCTGGAATATGTATGCGTGGTGATGGCGGTGGTTCCGTCTCCCTCAGGCTCACGCGGACCAACCTGTAATCTGCTGGTCTGAGGTTTGTGGAGAGCCGGGCTGATTGCAACGGAAATCCTTAAATAACACATGAACCTCCGAGTTCTCCCCCATCACTGTGGTGGAGGAGGGAAAATGTATCAGTTAACTGTTCACAATGAGGTTGTGGGCTCCTCTCACTCACTTCCCAAGGCAATGCCACTCCATCAGCACCAGTCACCCCAGTCTCATCAAAGTTATTGAAACGTTGGTGTACGGTGAAAGAAACGTGGTTAGTGTCACTAGTTGATATATACACTGCTCAAAAAAATGAAGGGAACACTTAAACAACACAATGTAACTCCAAGTCAATCACACTTCTGTGAAATCAGACTGTCCACTTAGGAAGCAACACTGATTGACAATACATTTCACATGCTGTTGTGCAAATGGAATAGACAACAGGCAGAAATTATAGGCAATTAGCAAGACATCCCCCAATAAAGGAGTGGTTCTGCAGGTGGTGACCACAGACCACTTCTCAGTTCCTATGCTTCCTGGCTAATGTTTTGGTCACTTTTGAATGCTGGCGGTGCTTTCACCCTAGTGGTAGCATGAGACGGAGTCTACAACCCACACAAGTGGCTCAGGTAGTGCAGCTCATCCAGGATGGCACATCAATGCGAGCTGTGGCAAGAAGGTTTGCTGTGGTGACCACAGACCACTTCTCAGTTCCTATGCTTCCTGGCTGATCTTTTGGTCACTTTTGAATGCTGGCGGTGCTTTCACTCTAGTGGTAGCATGAGACGGAGTCTACAACCCACACAAGTGGCTCAGGTAGTGCAGCTCATCCAGGATGTCACATCAATGCGAGCTGTGGCAAGAAGATTTGCTGTGTCTGTCAGCGTAGTGTCCAGAGCATGGAGGTGCTACCAGGAGACAGGCCAGTACATCAGGAGATGTGGAGGAGGCCGTAGGAGGGCAACAACCCAGCAGCAGGACCGCTACCTTCGCCTTTGTGCAAGGAGGAGCAGGAGGAGCACTGCCAGAGCCCTGCAAAATGACCTCCAGCAGGCCACAAATGTGCATGTGTCTGCTCAAACGGTCAGAAACAGACTCCATGAGGGTGGTATGAGGGCCCGACATCCACAGGTGGAGGACGTTTGGCATTTGCCAGAGAACACCAAGATTGGCAAATTCGCCACTGGCGCCCTGTGCTCTTCACAGATGAAAGCAGGTTCACACTGAGCACATGTGACAGACGTGACAGAGTCTGGAGACGCCGTGGAGAACGTTCTGCTGCCTGCAACATCCTCCAGCATGACCGGTTTGGCGTTGGGTCAGTCATGGTGTGGTGTGTCATTTCTTTGGGGGGCCGCACAGCCCTCCATGTGCTCGCCAGTGGTAGCCTGACTGTCATTAGGTACCGAGATGAGATCCTCAGACCCCTTGTGAGACCATATGCTGGTACGGTTGGCCCTGGGTTCCTCCTAATGCAAGACAATGCTAGATCTCATGTGGCTGGAGTGTGTCAGCAGTTCCTGCAAGAGGAAGGCATTGATGCTATGGACTGGCCCGCCCGTTCCCCAGACCTGAATCCAATTGAGCACATCTGGGACATCATGTCTCGCTCCACCAACACCACGTTGCACCACAGACTGTCCAGGAGTTGGCGGATGCTTTTGTCCAGGTCTGGGAGGAGAACCCTCAGGAGACCATCCGCCACCTCATCAGGAGCATGCCCAGGCGTTGTAGGGAGGTCATACAGGCACGTGGAGGCCACACACACTACTGAGCCTCATTTTGACTTGTTTTAAGGACATTACATCAACGTTGGATCAGCCTGTAGTGTGGTTTTCACTTTAATTTTGAGTGTGACTCCAAATCCAGACCTCCATGGGTTAATACATTTGATTTCCATTGATATTTTTTGTGTGATTTTGTTGTCAGCACATTCAACTATGTAAAGAAAAAAAGTATTTAATAAGAATATTTCATTCATTCAGATCTAGGATGTGTTATTTTAGTGTTCCCTTTATTTTTTTGAGCAGTGTAGTTATCATGACTAAATGGCATGCCTCAAATGATGAATTAACAATATAAAAACAGAAAGCTGTCCTGAACGTTGGCTCTCCTTCTGATTGAATGGATTTGTATGGGTTGATGTGGGTAGTATCATAACGACACACTCTCTACCCACTCTACTGTAGGACTGTATGTTTATAGTTTATTTTAAGGCTGTCCTTGACCTGTCCCTCTTCCTCCTCCCTCTCCGCAGGCCTTGGCCCTCATAGCCTTCATCTGCATAGAGACCATCATGCTGTGCCTACCCTGCGGAGGGGTCTACTTCTTTGAGTTTGTCAGCTGCAGTGCCTTTGTAGTCACCGGCGTCCTCCTCCTCATCTTCAGCCTGAGTCTGCACACCAAAGTGCCCCACGTCAACTGGAGCCTGACGGTGTGTATCCCACCAACACACACTGACCAATCACATCCTCTTACTGGTTTAGATGTCAATCATTTCTTATTTTACCTTTATTTAACTAGGCAAGTCAGTTAAGAACAAATTCTTATTTTCAATGACGGCCTAGGAACAGTGGGTTAACTGCCTGTTCAGGGGCAGAACGACAGGTTTAAATACTGACTAGTTTAAATACAGTGTTATTATATAGGTATGAGAGCAACTTGACATGAAGGTTGATCAAGTAAAAGTTGATCAGTTGAACCGAGGGTAAACTGAATTTGCTGAAAGTGCACTTGCCTATAAAATGTGGGCGACAAATGAGTTTAAAAAAAAATAATGCAGTCATAGCAAATGTCAGTGGTGGGTATGCTGGACCCTTCGAAAAAGTATGGCAACACTGCACCGTGTCAACACAGCATCTTTGTCTCTCCATAATTCAATATGTCCATATCTCATTCTAATGATGTGCTATTTGATCCTGTCATCTCAAACCTGTGTTCGGTGGTATGTTTGGTAATGCTCTATTGCTGTCTTGGGAGTATAGGGGAGCTGTTCCCTCACCTAAGAAAATGAGCACAGCCTTGGGCTTCATCATAAATCTCCCCGGGGTAACCTTTTTATGAAGAGTTGGTGAGTGTAGGCTCCTGGAAACGTCACATTTGGTTAGAGGTCATTTGATTATTCAGATACATTGTTGGCTGTTTTTTTTTCTCTCCCTCTGCCCTCCTGGTGATCTGTGTGACGCCGTGTCTCTGGATGGGGTGGCGTTGGTCTGTCTTGTGCTAGGCAGAGACTGGACCTCTTTTTGTGGCATTGCCCACAACGGCCATGCATTGTCTCAGCTGGCTTGCTCTGTTGTCTCTCCACACAAAGACTTTCAAATGACCAACTGCCATGCCAGGGAGAGACAGCACAGAGAAGGGTGACCACACACACTTCCCGTTTTCAATGTGGGCGAGTGCTGGCCTAATGAAGGAAGGGAAAGTTTTTGCTCAGAAATGAGGAGGCTGGGAACAGAAATCTCAGTACACGCACGAGTGAAATAACAGCCTGTGGGAGAACCTGAAGTGGCCTCTTGACTGGATCTTTGACAATGTGCCAAGTAGAGTCTCCCTTCTGAGTGTGAGAGCATGCTGTATGCTGATCTGGTTTGCAGGTTCTCCCTTTCTCACTTTACTACAGATCCTTCCTTCTGTGCCAGCTCCTTATGGAAATCAGGCAGTGCATTGGCTTGAGTGGCGCGACGGTTTCTGTTTAGATGGATGAACCTGTGGCAAATCACAAACAACATATTACTGATTTACTTTGCTTGACTACTGATGAAACTTGAGACACAGTGCATTCCTCTTGAAAATGTAGCCGTATGGTTTATTTTCCTTGATTCTTGGCATCTGTTGAAATAGTGTGCAATGCCATCCTGTTTGTGTGTGTGTTAGTAGTCTCTGCTGTTTGTTGAATGTATTCTGCAATGTGTTTTTGGGGACTTTTCTTCCATGAAGTCTACTCCCACTTCAGAGAGTTTGTCTAGATATGCGTGCTTCCTGTTGCCTTAATCCTTGTCTAAATCAGCATAAACACGCAGCTGAAAACATTTGGTAGAGCCATTTGAAGGGGATGTAGCTACTAGAGCCTCGACAGCCCTCCTCATCGAAAGACCACTCCTAACACACTCACACTTTCTGGCTTCCAGAGAGTCCCTGACTGCTCTGCCAAATGCTGAGCTTGCTGACATCTCCCCGTCTCCCAAAGAAGCCAGTAAGTCTAAGCGGCCTTCCTGCCTCTCTGCCTCGAGGCTGAGGTTGAAGGAGGGGTTGGAGAAGTGTGTCACTCTGCAGAGAGAGAGAAAGCGAGAGGCAGTGGTTTGACTGGGGTATTTAAAGGCAGGCGCTCCATCTTTTGCTACTGCTTTACAAACCGCCGCTGTGCATGTGGAATGTGGGAATGGTTTCTCCCAGAGAGTATTGTGCTGGGGTGAGCTGGACCTGAAGTGAGCTGGATCTAGGGTGAGCTGGATCTGCAGTGAGCTGGATCTAGGGTGAGCTGGACCTGAAGTGAGCTGGATCTAGGGTGAGCTGGATCTGAAGTGAGCTGGATCTAGGGTGAGCAGGATCTGGGCTGAGTAGGATCTGGGGTGAGCTGGACCTGAAGTGAGCTGGATCTAGGGTGAGATGGATCTGCGGTGAGCTGGATCTGGGGTGAGCTGGATCTAGGGTGAGCTGGACCTGAAGTGAGCTGGATCTAGGGTGAGCTGGATCTAGGGTGAGCTGGATCTGGGGTGAGCTGGATCTGGGGTGAGCTGGATCTGGGGTGAGCTGGATCTGGGGTGAGCTGGACCTGAAGTGAGCTGGACCTGAAGTGAGCTGGATCTAGGGTGAGCTGAATCTAGGGTGAGCTAGATCTAGTGTGAGCTGGATCTAGGGTGAGCTGGATCTGGGGTGAGTGGGATCTGGGGTAAGCTGGATCTGGTGTGAGCTGGATCTGGGGTGAGATGGATCTGGGGTGAGCTGGATCTAGGGTGAGCTGGATCTGGGGTGAGCTGGATCTAGGGTGAGCTGAATCTAGGGTGAGCTGGATCTGGGGTGAACTGGATCTGGGGTGAGCTGGATCTGGGGTGAGCTGGATCTAGGGAGAGATGGATCTGGGGTGAGCTGGATCTGGGGTGAGCTGAATCTAGGGTGAGCTGGATCTGGGGGGAGATGGATCTAGGGTGAGCTGGATCTAAGGTGAGCTGGATTTGGTGTGTGTAGTAGAGGGAGCATGGCAGTATTGACGCTGATAAATCAGTCCAGTAACTCCAGTTGAACCAGTGTATGTTGTGCTGTTACTATTGTGTTGGTGATGGTGGTGTGTCCAGTGGGAGATCCAGCTCTACAAGATAGCCTAGCGCCGCTGTAGAAACACATCAGACAGATTAAACCCCAGGAAAAACAGCACTTTTCACAGTTTTACATCCCACTGAGCACCGTTTGCTTTCTCTTCACACATTTTGCCGAACAGATCACACACAGACACACTCTCTATACCTGCCACACACACCGACTGCATATACAGGGAGTGAGGCATTAGAGAGGATTTGCCCTACATCTGAAGCCAAGTGTGAGACCCAGGCTTGATTTGTCTCTGATTGATTCCAGTGTATGTGTGGTTTGGTGGTCTGAGCTGTACATGTGTGTTGGTGCAAAAAGGGGAGACTTGAGTCTGGTCTGGCCAGTATTCTGGTTTTGAGGTTCTCACTTGGCTAGTGTTCAGTCTTGAGTCTGGTTTGGCCAGTGAGTCTGTGGGAGAGAGTTGGTGTCATGTGAGACGATGTGGGTTATGACTCCCATCACAACAATTCACATGGGGGGCCTTGCCCCAGTCATGCTGGGACATTTATTAAGCATACACTGAAGGACTGGTCAGCCAGCCAGAACAACACATCCTGAAAGCTCACGGAGACACAGTGTCCTATGTTCATGTGAATAATCAGGTCCTTGTACAAGGACCTTCGGTGATTGGCTTTAGCGCCAATTACTATCAACAGAGAACAAGAAAACAGCACAAACAATTCCAAACATTTAGATAGCTGATGGATTGACAAGTATGACAAAGATGTGGGTTACAGAGACTCTAAATATGCAGCTTTGATATGACAGAAACGGATATCTTAATATGTTACTTAAATATTACAATTCTGAAATACAGCATGAGCATACCGTACCAGTCAAAAGTGTGAACACACCTACTCATTCCAGGGTTTTTATTTATTTTTACTATTTTCTACATTGTAGAATAATAGTGAAGACATCAAAACTATGAAATAACACATATGGAAACATGTAGTAACCAAAAAAGTGTTCAACAAATCAAAATATATTTTATATTTGAGATTCTTCAAAATAGCCACCCTTTGCCTTGATGAGAGCTTTGCACACTATTGGTATTCGCTCAACCAGCTTCATTAGGTAGTTACCTGGAATGCATTCAAATTAATGTGTGCCTTGTTAAAAGTTAATTTGGGGAATTTCTTTCCTTCTTAATGCATTTGAGCCAATCAGTTGTGTTGTGACAAGGCAGGGGTGGTATACAGAAGCCATTTTACACCCCCTGTCCCCTGTTCATAAGAACTGCATCCTGCCCAATAAAAGACCCACGCTCCACCAAGCCTCAGGCCACCCTTCTCATCTCCATCCATCCATCCATCCATCCATCCATCCGTCCGTCTGTCACTCTCTCCCATTAGAGCTGGACACCACAGAGTTACCACTTTCTATCACATCAAAAACATGGCGGGAAAAAATGTGTGTGTCGTTTTAACCGCTAGATGGGTAGCTTTTATTATTGCTTTTATTTGAGTCTACTTGGTAAATATTTTCTTCTTCTTCAACTGCCCTGTTGGTTAAGGGCTTGTAAGTCAGCATTTCACGGTAAAGTCTACACTTGTTGTATTCGGCGCATGCAACCAACAGAGTTTTTGTTTATTCTTGTTATCTGAGGTTCCTTTGAGAAACACTGCTGTTTTTTGTCTTCTTTATGGGTAAAGTTGTTATATCACATGACCCTAAAACATTACTCAACATAGTCTCTGCTCGACATAGCGAGAGAAGCTAATACTAACCCCTGGTATGTATGTACAGTAACTATCCGTCTAAACGTGACCTGTTAATTAATATGCGTGGTCTGTCTGTCTGTCTGTCTGTCTGTCGCCACAGGACCTGGTCAACACTGCAGCCAGCACCGTCTTCTTCTTCCTGGCTTCTGTGGTCCTGGCTGCTCTCAACCACAAGTCCGGTGCCGAGATCGCAGCAGTGGTGGGTTCCCCCTGTCCCGCCCCACTGCATCCTCATCCTGGTCACTCCCCTCGTGACCCCCTGACCCGGGCCTTCTCGGGAGTGACCACCCTGTTTATCAGTCTGTCTCAGGTGTACACCACTGAAACATGGGCTGAGGTCTTTCTCCTTTCACCCCCTCGTCCTCTCTTCCCTTACTCCCCGCTCTCTGTGAAAGAGTTCTTTGATCCGTGATTGTGCCACGCAAAGAACAGTGGCTGGTGTTACATGGCCCACTGGATTTCTGTTGTTTGAAGAGTTGCCTACATGTATCTAAAATATACATCAGGGAGCTTTACTACAAAATGTGATGTTCAGAGGTATGTTCAATAATCAAATCGAACGCAAGACATTTAGCGATTAGCTACAAGCCTCCCTGAAGTTTTTCTGTTGATTTTCTTTTCTTTGTCTGTCCATGTTATACTGCATTTCCTGTTAACTGCTGCCCCCCTGTGGAAGGTAGCCTGAACTGCATTTCACCAAGTCAATATGGCATTTCCTCCCCACCTACGGTATAATAAATCCAAAATAGAATTGCTGCTACATCAAGTTGCTTGACAGTGTGAGAGGTTTGACGATCAGTTGGCCAGGCAGTTATTGGCCAGCCCAGGTGCAAAGTGTTCATGTTCGGGGAAGTGCTGGGAGCTTGATGATGTGTGAGCAGAGCCACAGTGAATGTTCATGGCTCCATTGGCCACCCAGCTGCTGCCACATCCACACTATTTTCTGACTCAGTCCCTCCCTGGAGGTTATGAGCTGATTTCTGATTCCTGTCCTGTCAGCTCTGAGCTGTGACATGGATGTTTACTCTGGAGTTCAGCCCCAATCCCCTGGTTGGAGAGAGAGAGAGAGGTCACTCCTCATTGGTTTCTCTCTCGTTTTGCTCTCTTGTTTCATTCCCTTTTTCGCTCTACCTTTTCTCTTTCTCTTTTGACTATTAACCCTCTTTGTAACCCTCAGCCTAATTTTGATGTCTCTCCCTTTCGTTCCTTGCACCGCTCGCTCCATGATCTCTTGCAGATGATGTGAATTGTCTGGCAAGGCTGACTTGTTTCCTTACACATAAGAAAGCATGCACGCCCTCGCACACACGGCTGGTCCCTTGATTCCTGTGGTTGTGCATGAGGCTGGATCAGCAGAACTGTGTACTACGGGCGCTCGGCCGGTGGCCTGGGGATTTGTGCTGAGTCGTTTATGGTACAGATGTTCTCAGCAGGAAGTTTCTATTAAACATCCTGGGCTTTTTTCAGGCCTGGGAGGGGCCAGTGAAAAGCCCTGGGCTCTCCTGCTGGGGAGGGATGGAGGGAGCCGTGGGAGGTGTGTATTTGTTGAATTCCACTCTTGTCTATTTCTTTAGGGGCGTAGACTGTATAAAGGGCTGCGATTTGGAGAGGGATTAGCACGTTGTGTGTGACTGTTTAATCAGCCAAATGTCTTGCTGTAATTATACAGTAGTCCCTATTTGAGATGTATTTACTACTGGGACTATTAGGAAGGACTGGAGGGAGGTGTCATTTCCTCCTGTACTACTTGGAAACCCACATTTATTTTAAGATCATAGTAACAGAAATTCTGTTGTGTTGAATCATGTTTCTGTAACTTCCTGTGCAGGTCTTTGGCTTCCTGGTGACGTGTGTGTACGCTGTGAACACCTTCCTGGCGGTGAAGAGATGGCGTATGGGTGATGGGCGCTCAGTGGCGGTCCAGACCAGTGAGTACATGCGAGCCCGCACTGCCTCCCGGGGAGAGATGGAGTCACGGCCTGACCTGGCCTGATGGAGTTGACATTCTGAGACCAAGACTGACATTTAGGGCTTCTATCTTACCATACCCTCTCTCCGACTACCCCCTAGTGACATAACCAATCACCGTACCCACTCCATGGATGAGCACTGCAGCCTCTTTACTTGTGGGTCTCGCTTGGCGAGAGTCCCCCAAGGCCTGGACCCAGAGCCCTATCCCCCTGAGTGTACCAATACACAGACTGGCTTAGAGATCTACCTCTGTCGACGGTCATCAAGAGCATTGATTTGATATGAATTAAGTGTTTTTCTGGTTTTGAATTCAGCGTGGTTTGACATCTTGCACCAGTGTTTGGTAAATGCTCTTGACTGTGTGACTTGGTATCTATGGCCACCAGCACGTACTGTACAGGGTTTGGTGGTTGTTTTATTTGCAATACGTACAGGTAGCACTGTGTTTAGATATGATTTTTTTTTTTTTAACACTACAGATCTGACACACAAAGAGAACAACAATTTAATAAATTCAATTGATTAATATTTTTTTTTAACGTGAACTTGAAAAAAAAGGACCAAAAGCTTAGGCCTGTTCGTTACGGCGGATCAACCGGTTATTACGTTTTTATGAACTCCGATACTCCTGAAACACATTCCCAACACAGTTCAGTTCCACAATGCCATTACAGTTCAGTTGTCTCTCTCTCTGTAGAATATGTAAAGTAACCATCCTCAGTGTATCTCACTAATACACAACAACCGAACCACATGGACGTTTGAAGGAAGATTAAAGGTATTTGTTTTTTACTATTTTGTTTTATTGAAGGACTTTTGATTTACAGTTTCTTCAGAGAATATTCACACCCCTTGACTTATTCCACATTTTGTTGTGTTACAGTCTGAATTCAAAATGGATGAAAATAGATTTTGCCTCACCCATCTACACACAATAACCCGTAATGACAAAGCGAAAACACGTTTTGACATTTTTTTTGTGCTAATTTATTGAAATTCAGGCTGTAACACAACTAAATGTGGAAAAGGTCAAGAGGTGTGACTACTTTTTGAAGGCAATGTAGTTGGTGTGGGTGCTATTTGTAAACGGTTAAAGAGTATGAATGTGACGTGTATAGGCCTTGTACCTATAGTATATCTGGCCTAGTGAGTGACAGACAAATTGCACAGTGGTACGTTACTAACATGCTGGTACGTTTGATAATTGAGCGAAATACTGATAAACGGGTGCTGGTCGAGGTCAGCGTCCATAGCACATCTCAGGTATTGGCTGACTCATCATTTATGTTCTATTGTCTGTTTGAAACTTAAATGTGGCAACATTTGTCAGATGTTGCCGCCTTAATAATTGGGTCCACTGCATACTCATTCACAGAATGGCGCACCAATGTATCTCAGTTGAATGTGTGATCTTATTCATCTTATATAGCATACATAATCACATATCTTATTTCATAAAACACCCTCGCAGTCAATTTAACTTCCTGGATTTGCTTGTTTTGGTACAGACAAACAGAGCAAGGAACATTGAATTCACATTTATGGAGATGTAGCCTGTTCACATGTGCAAGTTTGTACTGAATGTGTCTCGGATGAAGGAATTTTAGAAATGTTGACATGTGTTCTGGTCTTTGTATTTTTTGTTCTAAATAGTATTGTGTGTTTACATCTACACAACATTGTGATTCCGGGTGTTCTGTATACCACTGACCCCGCTGATGATACTGTATGTATATGTGGATTATGGTAAAGATACCCTCAGAGGAACTGCTCATGGTGGATGCTTTATATGTACTGAAGTGCACCCACTCCTAGTTGTGGGACATCTTACAAATGTTTTAAAAGATGCCATCTTTGTCAAAGTGATCCTATTTTGTGTTCAGAGTTGATGAACCAATATTCTTTGTGAGGACAGTGGGAACAATCTTAAGGCCTAACTACATGAATGACTTTTGTAGGTGAGGGCAGGGACATTGCACATCTCAAATTGCAGATTTAATTTGAATGAATTGACCGTAATCACTGTTGATTATGATTGAAACTGTGTGAAGAATAGACAATCAAATGTGTGTATTTATGTCTCTCTATTCAGGACTCGGTTGATTGTTTTAAGTCGTATATTATGCCTTGACTTCAGAGTAGTGGATCCATCTCCTTTATCTAGCAATACATTATGCTCTAACATACAGTAATAGGCCATGTGAGTGCATATGTAATCCTTGCTTTAACTAGTAGTGAAATGACGTGACTATAGTGGAACAATACAAGTTAATGCTTCGTGATGTCCTTAACAATCCAGAGCACTCTGTAAATATAACCTAATATTTTGAGATGGGTGTATTTATCGTACAGTAACGTAACGTCCTTAAAACAACTTTACCGACAGTGCTTCGTGCTGAGGTTATTGCTTGTGTCAAGGTTTTGAACCACTCAACATCTGAAATGGCTTATCATAAAGTGAAGACTTAACTGCTCTTATCTTTTTTAAGGTTTGACCTTGATTTTCTTAAATGCTCTGTCACTGATACAAGTATTTATTGTACTCTAGGAAGCAGTATTAAAATCTGTGTTGTTGTATGGAAAGAACTTTCTGTAGATTTAACAAAACTATAGTTTGTGGTGACAAACTTGTCTCAAAATAAAATGGGTTTGGAAATACTGTTGAACATGTCTTCATTTTTTATTAAACAAATTGAAGCTTACAAATAGCTGAAAATCAACTGATTTCTTTCTTATTTTCTTTACATGACCTGCAAATTGACAAATGTTTGATGTACAAACCTGGTAAGAAAACCCTTCTGAATAGGAAAACATTTTGGTGTACCATTTTCAATAATTGAATGCAGTCCTACCCCATTTGCAGTTTACATTTCAAACACAATCACAAAAGTCTCCCAGTGCTTCTCCGTGATTAAAAGCTTTCGGAATTGGAAGAAAAGAGAAATTCTGCTGACAAATCAAATTCAAACAGGAAGTGGCCATTTAGGAAGTAGCTAAGTGCCATGCACAGTCTTCTCAGCTCAGTGAACATGGATCTATCACAAAAATGATTTTAACGCTAGGATATCACATCAGATACAGCAACATTTTCAATAAAGGACACCAGAAAATGAAAAAGTCAAGCAAAGCAAGTATGATGATCGGACAGATGGTGTAACCAGCCAACCAGCTGCCAATCTTTTCAATTGTGTAAAAATGTAGTGTCATCTGCCTTTGTTCCCCATGCTCCTCTTGGTATTATGGAGGCTGAGCAACTGCAAACCAATAGCCATCACTAAAAATACCACAGTTCATTCACAGCTTCAGAAATGTATTTCAGGGTTTGGGCAATTTTAGAGCATTTGGAAAAGAATCATGTAACTGTAATTGATCATTTTGTATGTGCCAACATTCCAAAGCGCTAAAGACCTGTTTTCACGTCGGTTTAAAATGAAATGTGAATCCTTCGGGATGCCGTTGACGTCTGCAGAATGGATGTCTTCCTGCCAGGCATGGTGGACACATGGTCCCTGGGCTAGAACCTCTTCAGTCCGAGTCAGAGTCTGAGTCATTGTACTCTATAACACAGAAGAAAAAAAAAACTTTTACACTGAGGGTATAAGCAATGCATGTCTTTGTCTGTCTGTGCCTATTCCTTTCAAAGAGGGAAGTGAAGGCCTGTGGTCTCTGCCCTCCTTATGCAATGATCAGGAATTAAAGTTTGAGATGAATATAAAGTCTATATAAATCGTGGAAGCCAATCGTGATAGGTAAAAACACATACAACATAAATGATTAAAGAGTTAATATAAATGTTATTAACATAGTAACAACTAGGTTGTGATCAGATACAGTTTCATGGCAAATGAGAAATCATAATTCAGATGTTACCATGTTTTGTTTATTGAATAGATTAGCTACTCGGCATGGTCAGAACGAAGCACAATCTGCAAAGATTATCACAGACGATGTGCTGACTCCCCAAACACACTCCATGAGTATTCACTCCCACTGACCTATGGGACCCTTGGCTGAGTGAACTTGAGCCATGTCGTCCACAATGTGGCTTATGATTTCTATCAGCAAACTGCAAGTTTATTTGTTTTCCTAAACTACCCAAACAAATTTTATTAGAACTGACAGAAACAAAAACCCTGAATGGAGGCACTAAGTTCTCATTTCTATATTTCCTGTAGCCATTTTGTGGGAAGAACAGGGAAGGACTGAATGTTTCTGAGGAGTATACAGTATGCAGCATTGGAGACATGTAGATTTACATCAGACTATATACTAGACGTTATTTGAAAGAACGCTTTACCTGAGGTTCTTGGTGGCTCGTCACCTGAGTCCCCTCCTTGTTTGAGGAAATTAGCCAGGTCATTAAAGATGAAGTAAAAATCTAGAGCAAAAACAATAGTGGCAATGAACCCAAACACCTGGAGGGAGTGGAAAGAAAAGAAAACCTTTGATATCAACATGAAACAGCTAGTAAATCCAGAAGGGGGTGAATTGTCTGACAGAAGCTAGCTGTAACATGATATCCAGACACAATGAAGTAATGCAGCGGAGTAACCAGACACGACTTCTGAGTTCAACCTTAACTTCAGAGTTCAATGTGTATGCTGTACATCAGGGGTGTCAAAGTCATTCCATGGGAAGCCTAGTGTCTACAGGTTTTTGTTTTTTTGCCTTTCAATTAAGACCTCGACAACCAGGTGTGGGGAGTTCCTTACTAATTAGTGACCTAAATTCAACAATCAAGGACAAGGGAGGAGCGAAAACCCACAAACACTCAGCCCTCGGTGGAATGAGTTTGACGCCTGTGCTGTAAATGCTGAGGAGATACAACTCCGATCGTGGCATAGGCTTGATGAGAGATGTGTGGATAGTGTCAAAGAGCTTTTCTTACCCCTGCTGCTTTAGAGGCCCCGTCTGTGAACTTGGAAACTGATATTATGGAGATGATAAAAAAGATAATGGACGCACTGACACAGCGCAGAAAATCCTAAAAGAGAGATAATACAAATGAAAATGTAGTTTTCACATTTGTTTTAAAATTGGCTATCATCCCTACTGTACCCAAGTGGACCATACATATACTGAGTGTACAAAACATTATGAACACCTGCTCTTTCCATGACAGACTGACCAGGTGAAAGCTATGAGCCCTTATTGATGTCACTCATTAAATCCACTTCAATCCCTTCAATCAGTCCACTCTGGCTCCCGAGTGGCGCAGCGGTCTAAGGCACTGCATCCCAGTGTAAGAGGGGTCACTACAGTCCCTGGTTTGAATCCAGGCTGTATCACATCCAGCCGTGATTGGGAGTCCCATAAGGCGGCACACAATTCGTCCAGGTTTGGTCGGGGTAGATGTCATTGTAAATAAGAATTTGTTCTTAACTGACTTGCTAGTTAGTTAAATTAAGGTTAAAAAAATGTAAATGAAGGGGAGGAGACAGGTATATAAAAATAAAAAAAATAAGCCTTGAAACAATTGAGACATGGATTGCGTATCTGTGTCATTCAGAGGGTGAATGGGTAAGACAAGATGTAAGTGCCTTTGAATTGTGGTAGGTGGTAGAAATGTTTTTTTCACGCTCAACAGTTTCCTGCTTGTGTCAAGAATGGTCCACCACCCAAAGGACATCCAGCCAACATGGTCACAACTGTGGGAAGCGTCGGAGTCAACATGGGCCAGCAACCCCTGTGGAATGGTTTCGACACCTTGTAGAGTCCACGCCCCAACGATTTGAGGCTGTTCTGAGGGAAAAGTGGGTGCAAATCAATATTAGTAAGGTGTTCTTAATGTCTCGTACACTCAGTGTATACTCACCATGAGGGGGAAGTGGAATCCCTTAAATCGCTCATTGAATTTGGTGGAATAGGCAAAAAGGAGGAAGAGGGCAGCCAGGAACTCAATGAGGGGTGCTGTGACAAAGGCTGCTGCCGTGGATGCCACAAAACAGATGAACGCGATGAGGGACAGAGCCTGACAGAGAAGACAGAGGGAGGGAGAGATAGAGACAGTGACTAATAGAGTACTAAAGTTACTTTGGTCCAAAATCTCCCTTTCAAGAAATGTTGCAGTGACCCGAAGCATTTACATTTCCTGTCTCAAGCTGTAAGGAGATGCAGCTGTTGAATGACAAATAACACACACAGGCCTACACAGACACTCACAGACACACTATAAGCCTATACTGTACGTGAGTTCAAACGTTTTTTGCTTGTTTATACACAAATGTATTAACGCGACTGTTCACTTAAGCTAATCATGAAACATGTTTGTCTGGTTGATCACAAATCCTGAAAGATGCAACTGTCTTTGTGATTTCAAAGACGCCCGTAAGTCTTTAATATCAGCATCCAGTCTCTCCACGAATCACAAGTTTATGTTTTCTTTGTAAACGCATTTCTGGTGATAGTGCTTGTGATTTCCTACATCCCCTTGTCCTGAGTTTCCTCCGGGCCAACATCATTGGACGAGACAAGCCCAGGCACTGTTATCTCCACAGAGCCATCTTGTATTTGTTACACTGGGCCATCAAAACCATAGACAAGGCTCACCTTGGGGTGGGAACTCCCCGAAATGCAACACAGACTGCTACTGCTGCTTTCATAATAGATACAACCCTGAGCACACTGTTCATCTATCTTACACTTAGAATGGGTTTCATCGTTGAATAACGTTGAATATCTTCGTAACGCACAGCAGAACTGCTTATCAGACATTTTGTCTGACCTCGACATGGCTAACGTTTCTCATCTCAGACACCCACTGCTATGTTTCTGCATGGTAAAGCAACAAGGTAAATTCTCTAGGAATCTTGGTATCTAAAACTGGCTTCTGAGAATTCTGGCACAACACATTTCTTGTCAATTGGATGCTACGAGCGACCAACTAAACGACTTAAGCAGCATTATTGTCATTCCAGCTATTAACGATCATGAAAAACTCTATGCATATATGTTTTCCAGCTGTCTTGAGCCACTACTAAAAACCAGGATATTTCATTGTGAGTTTTTTAAAGTCATAGTAGCACCCTTGTGGCTTCTAGCAATAACAAGGGAGAGGATCATATTCTAAGTGTGTGTAAAGAGGCTGCATTGTTCTTGGAGACTGATTCCGTTACCTTATAGGGCCAGTCAGCCAGAGCCCTCTAATAAAGCCCTCTATCCTATACAGTATATATTTTGGGCTACATGCCCTCCAGCAGAGTCAGTTAATTAGAGACTGAGAGGGTTGAACATTGTTTCATGCAGCACATCCAGGAACTGAATCTCACATGACATACATGGGAGAGTCCATGATAATAACATATGTGTTCAATCGGTTCAAATCCTTGGTGATGACCCCTTTCACAGTGAAGATGTCTAAGCAGAAACACTCTCGTTTCACTTCCTGATATCTGCGGTTTGAAATAATCAATACTCATTGAAGAATTAATGGAGTTCATTTGTTTGCAACGATTTGTAATTTTTTAGCAAACTATCTCTTTTAAAATGTATTTTTTACCATTTTGGTTTAATTGCATGTGCAAACGTGTCCCCACAACAGGCTACTTTGCTACAGGCACATCATGTCAAAACCTATTAGTAGTTATCCAGTAATACAAAGCAGAACCCCCGACAGTAGACTGACCACATGAAGTATAGAACACATTACAGCTGTATGTAAGGTCTATTGCTTACTTGTGTAAACATGAATAGGCCTACACTAGGCTACATGAATATGAATGATAGTTTACAGGCTACATGCCTCCAAAATGATCCATATGC
Organism: Oncorhynchus mykiss; assembly: GCF_013265735.2. Classification (NCBI taxonomy): domain Eukaryota; kingdom Metazoa; phylum Chordata; class Actinopteri; order Salmoniformes; family Salmonidae; genus Oncorhynchus; species Oncorhynchus mykiss. Next base: position 18,316,811 of record NC_048590.1, read on the forward strand.
ATTATGTCTTTCGTTTAACTGGTATAAATCAAAATTCTCACCTGAATGAAAATGTAGTCAGTCGTAAACTTAAAACCTTCTTCCAAAGTAAAAAAAATATTTGGCGAACTAATTCATAAATACTTTTTTTTAGCGCCTTTGACGAAAACAAAACGCTCCCTTGCCTAAATGAGAACCGTGTGATGGACACATTGACCTCAATAGAAATGGGCAGAATTCAATGGATGTGCTTTCCATATAGTTTAACTTAAACAGCTGTTTGAAGAATTGGTTAGGATCGGATAAATTAATCCCAACAAAAAACTACTTTTGAGCGTTCAAAAGCGTTACACTGAATAGCACAAACCCGTTAAATCGAGTGCACCCCGCCCACTAAACTTCTACGCATCTGTTTGTCTTGGCAGCGTTGAAGAAAAGTATTCGGAAGAAACAATGGAAATAAAGACACTAATATATTATTTGAAATGCTACGTTACCACTTCTGCAATAAGAAGTTGTCCTTTCCGTGAAGATGCGAATTCTTTTGCGATTGGGAGAATCGTTTGAAGGACACTTTGGCGCGGTCCAGTCGTACCGGGAGCTTCGATGTCCCCCATTTCAAAGATAACGTTTGACTTGAGTAATGGTTACAGATCCAGCGGGCTGGAAGAGTTGAGAGTGGAAAATGCAAAGCCCCGAAAAAAGAGTGTTGCTTGTTGAAGTGGAAACGGAAATAATGACAGTGCGAAAACGTAGTTCACAAAGGCGCAACATCTGCATTCCAGAAGAGATGTTAGTTGACTGGGCTAAGTGCATGCGTCAAAACTAAAATACTGTAATGTATTTGTTAAAATTGTTGTGATGTATCCCTCGAGTTTTATAAATAATCTGTTTTAACTTTATAGGGCTATGGTCCAACTTTATGGGAACGTCATAAACAACTCAAAATGCAATAGAAACATTACTTAAGAATAAAGTAGAAATAGACTCGGCCTACATGTAATCTGACATTGTTTAAAAAATGATACAGGCCTAGGTTTAAAAGGCGTATTTATTTTTTATACATGATAATTGTGTTATTGCATTGATTAGGCTATACACACAAATGGGCAATCTACAGTTGATACATCAATTTTTGGATTTAGAAATTAATGATATATGTACTCATATAAATGCCTCATGAGCTTAGTTCTACTGCCATACCCCATCAGAACACAAAATATAAGCTTGTTTTACTCCAATAATTGTAAACAAATTAAGTGTAAACAAACACTATATAGCCTCGAAACATGGTTAAAACTACAATGTTGATATCATTGATGGTCAGTCCCTAATTCTATCTATGAATTTGAGAGTGGTTACATTTATCCAGCCCCATATCCTTCAGGTTTTTACCAAAATGGGCCAGGGCCAAGCTTTGTTATTGTTTCAACTGCTGATTGCCCCTTTAAACCTACACATACACTACCTTTCAGAAGTTTGGGGTCACATAGAAATGTCCTTGTTTTTGAAAGAAAAGCACATGTTTTGTTTATTAAAATAACAAAATTGATCAGAAATACAGTGTAGACATTGTTAATGTTGTAAATGACTATTGTAGCTGGAAACGGCTGATTTTTAATGGAATATCTACATAGACGTACAGGGGCCCATTATCAGCAACCATCACTCCTGTGTTCCAATGGCATGTTGTGTTAGTTTATAATTTTAAAAGGCTAATTGATCATTAGAAAACACTTTTGCAATTATGCTAGTAGCTGAAAACTGTTGTTTGATTAAAGAAGCAATAAAACTGGCCTTCTTTAGACTAGTTGAGTATCTGGAGCATCAGCATTTGTGGGTTCGATTACAGGCTCAAAATGGCCAGAAACAAATAACTTTCTTCTGAAACTCGTCAGTCTATTCTTGTTCTGAGAAATGAAGCCTATTCCATGCGAGAAATTGCCAAGAAACTGAAGATGCGTACTACTCCCTTCACAGAACAGTGCAAACTGGCTCTAACCAAAGTAGAAAGAGGAGTGGGAGGCCCCGGTGCACAAAATTAAGATGGGCGAAAGAACACAGACACTGGACAGAGGAACTCTGAGAGTGAGCATCTGAAGAGACAATTGTGGTGTCTTCACTTCACAGTGCCAGTTGCTGCTGTTCTTGGTTGATTGAATGTGACCCTCTTGAAAAGCATGCAACCATCCACACACCACAGGCCTGTTGCTATGAAACCCACTATCTGGATAGGGAAAGTATACAAGACTCAGTGTTAATATCAGATATAGGCTACAAGATAGAATTATAGCTGACATTTCTTTGTAATAGTTCATTCATTAGTTGTACTGGGTGCCAAATGTGGGATTACAGTATATATTCACATTAGTGGAAATGTTCATAAGGATTGTATTTCCTCCGGGCAGTTCATTATTGACAGGATGGTGTGTAAGATGAGGCTTCACCCAGAAACCCAGTTCTACAAGGTCCCCAAATAGAAGGTCAACAAGGAATACATTTGTTTTTATCTCACCCCTCCACCCAGGGTCCCTGTAACTGTGTAAGTGGACACTGCTATCAGACTCAGGATAAGAATGAAGACTGCTGCAAACAGTGAGTTGAACAAATCCTGAAGAAGAAAAGACAATGGAAGTTACTCAGAAAGCTTGACTGCCTGACATTTTCACAGCAGTTAATCAATGTGAAAGACCTACAGTAAACACTGTACTGCAATTGAATAGGTTCCTTACAACGAGAGGCCAGAAGAACAGAGTCAGCTTCTTGTTCAACTTCAGTGTGTACAGCAGAAGCAGGGAGAATGTGATCACAAACTCCATGCATGTAGCTGCAATGTATTTGGGCCTGGATGCTACAGCAAAACACACAAATGCTACAAACATAGTCCCCTGAAACAGAGAGCATTGGCAATTAGGAAATTATAGGAAATGCTAATTGATTGTTTCCATTCAAAGATATTTAAGGATAGTCTAATCCTACAAATTGAAATGGTTGTTTCACACCAAAAGCTGTGAAAATTAGGGTCGTTTTTATTGATTAAAATGTAATGTCCACTAGAGGGCATGCAGTATCTTGTTTACCGTCATCATCAACTGCAGGGTTTAACGTTTGTACAGTTCACAGGAACTACAACTCTGACATTCACTTCTAGTTCTGCTTTGTCATAGACAACATATTTAGGAAATAATGTAAATCAACATAATCTCTCTGTAAGAGTAAGCTATTGTAATATCCTGTAACAATACTGTGTAATATATTCTTGCTGTTTTTATCAAATGTACACCAGATATATGGCTTTATCTGTGGTGATAAGTCTTTCCAAAACCCAATGGTTTAACAAAGTATGAAAAAATGTCTCACCATCTCTGCTAATTTAAGGACACCCCTCAAGGATCTGAGAAAAGCAGTATCAACCTCCATGGGTAATGAAGGGATGTTACTGGTTGTTTTGGAACAGTCGCCTGTCATGTTACGTTTCAAAAGAACCAGCTCAGAGTCTGTGTTTCCTGAAGAAGCAATTTCCTTTCAGTTGCAGGAAATTACAGTCCGTTGCAGTCACTTCTAAACATACTAAGCCGTATCATACTGCTTGCATGCCACTAAACAAACTAATCATGATCTGAAAATGTCAATCAATCTGTATAGAATATTACAATCAGAAAATATTTGATTGACTTTCTCATGTAGGCCTACAGACATAGAGGCGTAAAAACATTATGAGCAGCCCTATATATGTTAATGATCCTCATCATTGCTGTACTGATAGTCTGGCATAAATCACGGTAGCAGTGTTACCTATACACGAGTCCCTTTGCCCTCAATGGTGATGGCAGTTGGTGGAGGGAATGCAGGTCTCAGAACAAATAAAGCGCTCCAACCAATAGAAAAAAACTACATATCCATATCATGAACCAGGAAGAGGTTATTTGACACACGGAACTGGAGTGCCAGTTCACGGTCGAGCGCTGTGTGTGTGATTCAGATAATTATGCGAGATTTCCTTTACATCTATTTGTATTAACAATTTGTGGAGATCTGCTACACGACTATATTCCCACACTGCTGTGAGGTCAGCGCGATTAGTGGCTATTCCCTGCAAAATATTTGGTGATGCGCGCGGCGAGCTCTGCCAGACGAGAGGCCATAGTAACAACACACAGCTCGTCTCAAGTAAGTGCCCTTGCGCAAGGTTTATTTATTCGCTGGTCTGAAACATTGTTTCGGTACAGAGTGATACAATGAAACACCCTGTAGACTAATGTTACAATGTCATGTTACAAATGATGTAAGTTACAATGTTGCGTCAGAACAACAGAACATATTAACAACATAGGCCGGCTCATACTGTTACATTTTGAATTGCCAAGTTTACAATACAATGTGACAGAAAATGTTTAGAAACAATACACTTGTACATTGAGCTCACTTTAGCTACCACCAATACATTCTGTAAAGAATTTAAATTTGATGCAAATGTAGTAGTAGTACTAGTACTTCCGGCGCCGACAGAGATGGCCGCCTCGCTTCGCGTTCCTAGGATCAGACTGTTAAACAGCCACCACTAACATTGAGTGGCTGCTGCCAACACACTGACTCAACTCCAGCCACTTTAATAATGGGAATTGATGGGAAATGATGTAAAATATATCACTAGCCACTTTAAACAATGCTACCTAATATAATGTTTACATACCCTACATTATTCATCTCATATGTATATGTATATACTGTGCTCTATATCATCTACTGCATCTTTATGTAATACATGTATCACTAGCCACTTTAACTATGCCACTTTGTTTACATACTCATCTCATATGTATATACTGCACACAATACCATCTACTGTATCTTGCCTATGCCGCTCTGTACCATCACTCATTCATATATCTTCATGTACATATTCTTTATCCCCTTACACTTGTGTCTATAAGGTAGTAGTTTTGGAATTGTTAGCTAGATTACTTGTTGATTATTACTGCATTGTCGGAACTAGAAGCACAAGCATTTCGCTACACTCGCATTAACACCTGCTAACCATGTGTATGTGACAAATAAAATTTGATTTGATTTGAAATGTAAAATGAATGCTAACTAGACATGGCCATTCCTGTCAGACTCATCCATGAGCACTGCTATTATCTACCACTACTCTCAGTGAGGCTACTTGCTCATCAATTTGCTCTATCCAAACCAGGGCAGAAAGCTATCGCCCTGCATACATCACCCATATTAACACCCTTCTCTGTTTGGCTTGACCATAGGTACTGACTTAACCTGGCTTCTTGGTTTCAGCTTATCTCACAATGCAGTCTTACTCCTCCCAAGGAAAGCTGGTGCGGAATGGGGAGAAGAATAAGTTAGTGGTATGTACTGGTACACTGTAATTTTAAATCCTTCAAAATCTTTTGAATTGATACTAAGACATTTGAAGCCTATATACCTGAGGGAGAAGTCAACACAATGTATCTTGTTATTTTTCTTTAGATCTGTATAGAGGGGAATATTGCTAGTGGGAAGACAACATGCCTGGAGTATTTCAGCAAAACCAGTAACATTGAGGTAAAAAAAATAAAAAAAAACATTCAACACGCTTGTTCAACATTTTGCATTCCTTCATTTTCCTTTTGTCCCTTGTGCTGCACTGTGTGTAAAACAAAAGGTCAAATGAAATCACAATTTTAGTTTTGAATTCTCAGGTGCTGACTGAGCCAGTTTCCAAATGGAGGAATGTTCGAGGACACAACCCCCTGGTACGTGACCATTCTATAGAAGATGGTTCATTTTGATAATGACATATTGTATGCTGATGTTAGATCTACTCCCATCCTGCAGGGGTTAATGTACCAGGACCCTACTCGATGGGGCATCACTCTACAGACTTATATCCAGCTAACCATGCTGGACCAACACCTCTCAACAATAGTAGGCACTCTAAAACATTGCACAGAACAGGTTGCACTGATCTCCTACTGTTTCACTACTGTTGCATGTTTTTTATCAATAGTACAGATTTCTCTTTCGCCAAGTACGACGACTTTGATTTTACATTGCATAATTAACATGGTCTGTTTTGTGTTTGTTGATTCTAGTCCGCCCCAATGAGAATGATGGAAAGGTCCATCTACAGTGCCAAGTACATCTTTGTGGAAAATCTTTACAGAAGGTAATGCACATGGTATATTTCACACCAGCTTATAGCTGGTTTTCATTTGTGCCCAATCTAGTTCATTCATGCCAGCAGCATACCACCCTGCATACCACTGCTGGCTTGCTTCTGAAGCTAAGCAAGGTTAGTCCTGGATGGGAGACCAGATGCTGCTGGAAGTGGTGTTGGAGGGCCAGTAGGAGGCACTCTTTCCTCTGGTCTAAAAAAATATCCCAATGCCCCAGGGCAGTGATTGCCCTGTGTAAGGTGCCGTCTTTCGGATGGGACGTTAAACGGGTGTCCTGACTCTCTGAGGTCATTAAAGATCCCATGGTACTTATCGTAAGAGTAGGGGTGTTAACCCCGGTGTCCTGGCTAAATTCCCATCTGGCCCTCAAACCATCACAGTCACCTAATAATCCCCAGTTTACAATTGGCTCATTCATCCCCCTCCTCTCCCCTGTAACTATTCCCCAGGTCGTTGCTGCAAATGAATGTGTTCTCAGTCAACTTACCTGGTAAAATAATGGATAAATAAAATAAAATACATTTGATGTACTTCACAATATTTTGCTCTCTGCAGTGGGAAGATGCCCGAGGTGGACTTTGCTGTTCTTAGTGAGTGGTTTGAGTGGATCACTCAGAACATTGCCATTCCGGTGGATCTTATCGGTAAGCTGTGCAGAAACACAAGCTTTCTACTTTATTCTGATGATGTTGGGTCCTTGGTAGAATCTTGTTCATTTAGTTCCTCCTCTGTTTCAGTTTATCTCCAGTCGTCTCCACAGACCTGCCATGAGAGGCTAAAAGAGAGATGCAGGGAGGAGGAGAAGATCATTCCTTTGGTGAGGGTAGAAGAATGACAAACTCTCAGTGCTGTTCTTGGTCTAAATTCAGAGGAGTTTTAAGACTCGTCTCTTGCCCTACTCTCTCATCCTACTATCTTTCTTGCTTTTTCTTTTAAAAGGAATATTTAGAGGCAATCCATCAGCTGTATGAAGACTGGCTGATAAAGAAAACATCCTTCAATGTTCCTGCTCCAGTCCTTGTGAGTGATCAATCTTTTTCAGGCGTGCGTTTTGGAGGACAATGGTCAATTAATGAGGAACATTGTTTATACGTTCTAGTGTCTCCTGTGATAAGCGCCAGAGTATTGGTCATCTATGTCAAGGAGTCCTTGTTTTTCCATTGTTGGGAAATAGTCCATTGTTCAATAGAAAGGCAGGCATGCAGGTAAGTGATTGTTAAACACAGCTCTGTTTTTGTATCAAGTTACAGTTACAGTAACTGCCTTTACAGTTATAATCTGTAAAGGCAGTTTCACAGTATTTAATGATATATATACACTGAGGATACAAAACCGGATGAAAGTTATGATCTCTTATTGATATCACTTGGTAAATCCACTTCAATCAGTGTATATGAAGGGGAGGAGATACATTAACGAATGAGTTTTAAGCCTTGAGAATTGTGAGATGGATTGTGTATGTGTGCCATTTAGAGGGTGAATGGGCAGGACAACACATTGAAGTGCCTTTGAACGGGGTATGGGAGTAGGTGCAAGGTGCACCGGTTTGTGTCAAGAACTGCAACGATGCCGTTTTTTTCACGCTCAACAGTTTCCCGTGTGTATCAAGAATGGTCCACCACCCAAAGGACATCCAGCCAACTTGACACTATTGTGGGAAGCATTGGAGTCAACATGGGCAAGCATCCATGTGGAATGCCTTCAACACTTTGAAGACTCCATGCTCTGACGAATTGAGTCGGTTCTGAGAGCAATGGGGGAGGGGTGCAACTCAATTTTAGGAAAGTGTTCATAATGTTTGGTATACTCAGTGTATTTGTATTTCTATATTTTCAGGTAATTTCGGCAGACGATGACCTGCAGAAGATGATCCTCCAGTATGAGGAGAACAGAGAGAAGATTTTATCAGGGAGCAATGTGTGACTGAAGTACAGTGCCTTCGAAAATGATTCAGACCCCTAGACTTTTTCAATATTTTGTTAGGTTACAGCCTTATTCTAAAATTGATTAAATTGTTTTTTTCCCCCTCATCAATCGACTCACAATACCCCATAATGACAAAGCAAAAACAGGTTTTTAGTAATGTTTGCTAATTCAACTTTGTTGAAGCACCGTTGGCAGCGATTACAGCCTTGAGTCTTCTTGGGTATGACGCTACAAGCTTGCCACACCTGTATTTGGGGAGTTCCTCCCATTCTTCTCTGCAGATCCTCTCAAGCTCTGTCATGTTGGATGGGGAGTGTTGCTGCACAGCTGTTGTCAGGTCTCCAGATATGTTTGATCGGGTTCTAATCTGGGCTCTGGCTGGGCCACTAAAGGACATTCAGAGACTTGTCCCCGAAGCCACTCCTGCGCTGTCTTGGCTGTGTGCTTAGGGCCGTTGTCCTGTTGGAAGGTGAACCTTCACTCCGGTCTGAGTTCCTGAGCGCTCTGAAGCAGGTTTTCATCAAGGATCTCTCTGTACTTTGCTCCATTCATCTTTCCCTCGATCCTGACTAGTCTCCCAATCCCTGATGCTAAAGAAATATCCCCACAGCATAATACTGCCAACACCATGCTTCACCGTAGGGATGGTGCCAGGTTTCCTCCAGACGTGACGCTTGGCATTCAGGCCAAAGAGTTCAATATTGGTTTCATCAGACCAGAGAATCTTGTTTATCATGGTCTGAGAGTCTTTAGGTGCTTTTTGGCAAACTCCAAGTGGGGTGTCATGTGCTTTTTACTGAGGAGTGGGTTCTGTCTTGTCACTCTACCATAAAGGCCTGATTGGTGGAGCGCTCCAGAGATGGCAGAACCTTCCAGAAGGACAACCATCTCCACAGAAGGACTCTAGAGCTCTGTCAGAGCAACGATCGGGTTCTTGGTCACCACCCAGACCAAGACCCTTCTCCCCCGATTGCGCAGTTTGGTCGGGCGGCCAGCTCTAGGAAGAGTCTTTGTGGTTCCAAACTTCTTCCAATTAAGAATGATGTAGGCCACTGTGTTCTTGGGGACCTTCAATGCTGCAGAAATGTTTTGGTACCCTTCCCCAGTTCTGTGCCTCGACACAATCCTGTCTCGGAGCTCTACGGACAATTCCAACTGTCAACCGTGGGACCTTACAGTGCCTTGCAAAAGTATTCAACCCCCCCTGGCGTTTTTACAATTTTGTTGCATTACAACATGTAATTTAAATTCATTTTTATTTGGATTTCATGTAAAATAGTCCAAATTGGTGAAGTGAAATGAAAAAAATAACTTAGCAAAAAGGTTTTTTTTTTAAAAAAAATTTTATGAAGCCCCTAAATAAGATCTGATGCAATCAATTACCTTCAGAAGTCTGTAACACCACTCAGCAAGGGGCACCACCAAGCATGTGGCACAATGAGAATAAGAGCACCTCTTCCCAGCTGCCCACTGCACTGAGGATAGGAAGCACTGTCACCACCCATAAATCTACAATAATCGATAATTTCAATAAGCATTTTTCCATGGCTGGCCTTGCTTTCCACCTACCCCGGCCAACACCTCAGCACCCCATGCAGCAACTGGTTCACCAACTACTTCTCAGACAGAGCTCAGTGTGTCAAATCGGAGGGCCTCTTTTTCGGACCTCTGGCAGCTCTATCGGGGTGCCACAGGGCTCAGTTCTCTGGATGACTCTTTCCTCTGTGTATATATATCAATGATGTCGCTCTTGCTGCTGGTGATTCTCTGATCCACCTCTACGCAGACGACACCATTCTGTATACATCTGGACCTTTGGACACTGTGCTAACAAACCTCCAAACGAGCTTCAACGCCATACAACACTCCTTCCGTGGCCTCCAACTGCTTTTAAATGCTAGTAAAATGAAGTGCATGCTCTTCAACCGATTGCTGCCCGCACCCTCCCACCTGACTAGCATCACTACTCTGAACGGTTCTGACCTAGAATATGTGGACAATTACAAAATTTCGCAACAAAACCTCTTTCACTCATGCCGCCAAACATACCCTCGTAAAACTGACTATCCTGCCGATCCTTGACAACGGCGATGTCATTTACAAGATAGCCTCCAACACTCTACTCAGCAAACTGGATGTAGTCTATCACAGTGCCATCCGTTTTGTCACCAAAGGCCCATATACTACCCACCACTGCCGACCTCTATGCTCTCGTTGGCTGGCCCTCACTATATATCCGTCGCCAAACTCAATGGCTCCAGGTCATCTATAAGTCTTTGCTAGGTAAAGGGGGCCTTATCTCAGCTCACTGGTCACCATAGCAACACCCACCCATAGCACACGCTCCAGCAGATTTATTGCACTGGTCATATTGAATAGTTATGCACGCTCAAGTTTTCAGTTTTTTTTGTGTTATTTGTTTGTTTCACAAGAAAAAATATTTTTCATCTTCAAAGTGGTAGGCATGTTGTGTAAATCAAATGATACAAACCCCCTAAAAATATATTTTAATTCCAGGTTGTAAGGCAACAAAATAGGAAAAATGCCAAGGGGGGTGAATACTTTCGCAAGCCACTATATATAGATAGGTGTGGGCCTTTCCAAATCATGTCCAATCAATTGAAATTACCACTGTTGGACTCCAATCTAGTTATAGAAACATCGTAAGTATGATCAATGGAAACGGATGCACTTGAGCTCAATTTCGAGTCTCATAGCAAAGTGTCTGAATACTTATGTAAATAAGGTATTTCTGTCTTATTTTTTATAAATGTGCAAACATTTCTTAACCAGTTTTTTCGCTTTGTTATTCTGGGGTATTGTGTGTGGAATTCCTGAGGATTGTAATTTATTTAATACATTTTAGAAAAAGGCTGTAACGTAACAAAATGTGGAAAAAGTCCAAGGGGTCTGAATACTTTCCGAAGGCACTGTATATATGCTGCACCAACAATGGCAGTAAATATGTTTGTTGTCTGTAAGCAGGTAATTATAATCCAAGAGAGAACACCAGAATGAGCTTGTGGAGTTTCTGTTATCTTACACACTGTCTTAGAACAACTCTCTGACCGGTACATTTTCAGACCGCAAGTATTCCATACTGTATATTTACTGCTACAAGTCGCATTCCAACATATGTTACATAAGCACTTGCTTGTTTTTGTTTGTTTCACTGACCATGATGGATTATCTCTATACGGGAACATGGTACACTGTTGGTTTCTTAACGTTGGTCACGTGGTGTCAGCCCTAAAATTATACCTCCATTTTACAATTGCTGGGACATAGAAGTATCACCTCTGTAATACAAAGCATATATTTTAGGGGGCTGCTGACTAACATACTGTATATTTACTGCTACAAGTCGCTTTCCAACATGTGCTGAGATGTGTTTTGCTCTTATTTTATTTACTGCTAATATATAGAGGAACATGTTGTCAGGCTGGAATTGTACTTAGTTGTGAACAGGACCAGCAGTTATTGTGCTAAAGATTGTACTCTTTTGCTGAGATCGTTTTAATAAATACCTAAAAAGGGATTTTGTATAATAACATATGTTAATGTATGCTCTATTGCCGATTTGAAAGTTAGTGTAACTGTCTATTTTGTATGATCCATTTGAACTTCTGAAGAACACATTTTAGTTAAAAAAAACACTGAATAGAATTGGACTTATATTTCCATAAACATTACAAAGCATTCAGTAGTCCCAATGACAATGAGCAAGGAAAGTAAGTGCAGGATTGGCATAGAATTCATTTCACTAAGGCACTGTCACTGTAAGAGGACACAGTGGAAACATTACCTCCACCTCGTAAATTAGGTCAAGCATAATTGACATTGTATTAAAAGTCTCCTAAGAAAGAGTACAAAGCAAAGACCAGAAAATACTGAAGAGGAAATAAATTAAATTAAGTAATTATTTCCGTCACCTCCGTACATTGAATCCACAGGAGGTTGGTTGCAACTTAATTGGGAAGGACCTGCTCGTGGTAATGGCTGAGGCAGAAAGGGGTGGAATGGCATCAAATACATCAAACATGGTTTTGATGCTATTTCATTTGCTCCGTTCCAGCCATTATTATGAGCCGTTCTCCCATCAGCAGCCTCCACTGATTGAATCGCCCCAGACCAAAACAACTTAGAGGCAAGTGATGTTATAGACCTGAACAGGCATGTCAATCAATTTATCTCTGTGTGTTCTGACGGTCCAGGAGCACCAGCATTCAATCATAACCTTACTTCCTCTAAGGCTCGTCCACCATGACATATGTCTGAAGCAGCTCGTCCTCTGAGGGCTGAAGGATGGGGCCCTCCATGTCCTTGTGCTGAGGGCCTGCGGAGGGCTGGTGGTCAGCAGCAGTAGGGTCTAGCACTGGGGGGTCCAGGTGGCTGGTTGGGACATAGATGGTGTGAGGTGGCTCTTTGATGGTGTCCCTACCAGGAACGTGTTTGTGGGGACTGTCTGCTACTTCACAGCTGCTACAGCCTGGGATGTTACAGACCGGCACCAGAGAGGAATGGCACATTAGAGGCTGGCTCTGGTACCCTGCAGAATCCTGGTGAGGGGACCCATCATGGCAACTGGCATGCGGCAGTGCTGTCTCTTCTACAGGGTATTTCAGGTTATCCACCTTATGCTCATGGACATGCAATTGGCCAATCCTCTCAGCCAGCTTGCTCAGCTCGTCTGCATCATCTGCCTCCTGACCCTCTCTGGTCACTTCTACCTGTGGAGGAGTTGGTACATGGATCGTGGCAGTAGTCTCGCAGGCCTTATCTTCTGGAGGCTGGAGTTTTGGGACTGCTTCTGTGAGATGGGGTTTTGGTGCTGCTGTGGTGTGAAATGAGATGAACTGGAGACCACTTACATCACTGCCAACTAAATTGGCTGGACTGCTACCTTCCTCGGGTGTGTTCTCTTTGATAAGTCGCCTCCGCACTACAGGAGGTCCACCCAGTGGCTTACTGAATATTGGCTTCTGCCTTATGGCAAGGTCTGGGTAATTCTGCTGCATCTCCAGGATAGACCGGTCATCGTTCAAGAATGCCCTGGGTGGTCTGATTCCTGGAGAGTGTGTCGTCTGAATGGGCTGGACCTCCAAGTTGAGGGTTATCTGTCCATCATCCTGTTGCCTGCCTGGTGTGCTAGCAGTGACACGGTTCTCCTCGGTTAAGTCTCCCTCATCTGTCTCCACCGGTCCTGGGTCTACCAGGGAACAACCATTAGATAGACCCTTATCTTCATTCTCCTCTTGTTTTTGCATTTGTGAGGGCTCCGTTTCAGAGTCCTTTGCTGTCTCCTCGGCAGCCTGGGTGTTATGTAGTGGTGCAGCTCTCCTCTGTAGAATCTCCAGACACTCAGGCTGTGACCGCTGACCCATGAGCTCCAACAGGTACTCGCACTCTGTTCGGGCCAGGAAAAGCTCAAAACCCATTTTCATGGCTGTTTCAGGGTCTGCATTGTCTGTGAGTCGGTACTCTGTGTCAGTCTCCAGATGATACCCTATTATTTCAAGGATACTTTTCGTGGCACGCTTTGTCAGGACCGGCTGGATGCAGTAGACAAAGGGGCCAGTGAAAGTCTGAGTGGGAGATAAGAGTCTTAATTATCACAACAACAACTCAATGAAACGTAAGAAAATGATCACTACAGTATAGAGATCTGTGCTTTAATCCTCTCCAGTTTCAAATCATGCTTCACTTTTTGACATTTCACAAGCCCGGCAAATAATTTAGCCTGTACAGTTTACTTTCACTTCCTGATATGTGACAGCTGCACCTTTGAATATGTGGCTTGTGATTAGAGATGGCGTTTCAATGTGAAACCATAGTCATATATTATCCCTCTATTTCTTACTATGATGATAATAATTTGTACATCTGCATTAGGCTAGCCTAAATCTAAACCCATTTGCTTGGGTGCATTGCGCAAGATAAAAGCAGGCTAGGCCTAATTGTCGAAATCGAACTATGAATACCATGCCAATTATATTTTTTACCTTGAGAATCTTGATCTCCTTCTTCCATGGGTAAAGAAACAGATTTACACAGAACATCTCCAACACCTCTGTGGCTTTGATGAGCGCACTGAAGAATGCCCGACAATCTTTAAAGCCGGATTTTACGCATTCGAATGCAGTAAGGTAAAAGTCCAAATTAGAAAATCTTTCTCCGGGGTCTGTCTCTAACAGCAAAAATCGTCTAGCTCCCACGGTATCCTGTTTCTCTTGGCATAGTTTCAGGTTACCTTTACTCCATATCTGATCATAGTAATTTAGGTAATTGTCGAAAGCCTCTTTACGCGCTACAGGCGTTTGGTCACCGACACCATCCTTCATGTTTTTTTGGTTGAAAAATACTATTCAGTTAGGCTACACCCTTCTTATCGGATTTAGAAATAACATAGGAACAAGGAAGTATGACGAGTGGAAGTGAAAGACGGTACACCATTGATATTGTTCTGACAGGTTTGTCAAGTAGGTAAAACATTTACAAAATGCGGAAGCATGGCTGTTTCGCTAGTTAGGCTACGGTGACATTAGATTTGCCCATGTATCAATGAAGTTTCTCCTTCAGTATCGGCTTTGTGTTGCACAGCACGACTGACATCTAGAGGACAAAATATAACATATCCTTTCTAGACTGAAGACATGCATCTTCCAACAGATGGCGCTACAGGAAAGAAAAATACATCATTCTAATCATGCCACAAACCTGAGATGATGATGAAACGGCTGGACCAGCTCTTCTCTGTAATGTTAATTAATCAACTTCCAGTGTATCTCTCTCCGTCAGGTTGTTTTTCTGTGCTGCTACAGGTGATATATGTTACAGTACATGTTCCACCAAAAACAATGAGATAGAGAATGATGATAAACCCTTGAATTATGAATGCATAGCTGCAGCAGCCTGATTTAGAGCATGTTTCAGTTTAATAGTGATCATGTTAAAACTGTTTTTCAATGGCATGGTGATTTTTCAGACATTTAGGTAGGTGATTGGATACCTTCCAAACATCACTGTAAGACACATCTATGAGGTTCTATCACAGATGATGTCCACCTGACCTATGGTCACCTCTAACTCGCCACAGAGACCAGAGCAGCTCCAGAGAGCTCTCTTCTGCTTTGTCTGTCACATCAGGAAGGAAAACACAGTTTGAAATGATTCCCCTCCTAAGTCAATAAGATCTGGGTGAGTGCAGTATCCACAAAGCCTCATAATGGACGCTGTGGACTTATTATCTAGAGTGCAGTGGCACTAGATGAAATTAGCTTTCTGCTGGCACACCCTAATAGGAGCCTTGCACTGGGCAACGAGGGTAATTAGGAGCAGAGCAACGGCACAGGCCATCTGCTCAGTCGGATTTACATTAGCTAGTTAGCCCACCACCCGAACACAACATTCAGAGCAGATCAGAGGGGAATGAATGGCTGTCAACGGACAGGATGTCACAACATATTCCCATGCGTTATACATGGCAGGATTCGATTGGTTGGAAACACTTAGCCAATGTAGATAATTGCGCTACACTGTTTCTGCACTTTTGGATGCCATACAAACACTCCTCATTCCCAGCTCCCTCCTCTACTATCCCTATGTGTATCAATAGTAATGGTCCTCCTCCTATATTACAACCACTACTCCTCGGTGTGGCCTACACGTAAAACAGGAAGGCGATTCCAATGCCCAGAGTCGCAAAACCAGGACGAACAGTCACACCCGACTCGAATCATAGAGGTCAAATGTATTTAATTTCCCCAATATAAGAAATGAATAAAAGCTCTAATACAAAACATGGATATACGTCGATGACTGTGATTATAGGAAACAAGAATATTTTGTCACACAGGACAGTTGTGCACAACAGTGGGATTTATAGGGGAAACTATACATTGGAAGTGTACGTGTACAGCGTTACACATTATTTCACATTTATGTTGAACATGGACTTATTGTGCTACCAAAAGGAAGTCAACAGCAAAGACAAAACAGCATGTAAGACCAGAGTGAACCGCATTGCAGTTTTACCTCAACAGGTGTTGGACTAGGCCCTTCCAACACAGTTACAGTGCATTTCGAACTGACTTGTAAAGGCAGGTAAAGTTGCATTTCTGGATGACTCTGAGTGTGTCACGATGCACACAATCTAATATGTTGTACTATATTCACTGCATTGCACTTTTAAGATTTCAGTTTATGAAACACAAGAACATCATTATTATTGTATAGCATCGCTAGATTTGCCGCAGCTACGAAACAATAAGCAATAATGCTCATTGTCAAGTTATTAACACATCATTTTCAGCCCAAACGTGGCTTTGTTTATAGGGCTTGACATGACACACAAATTCTGACCACAAATAGAATATGTATTAACAAGTGATGAGAACGGCATTTGGTTTTTAAAAGCCATTTAACAGACTCTCTTCAAAGTCAAATCCATTCGATGATGATGATTGGGCACAAGAATGTAACGCAAGAAAAATAACCTGTTGATCTTTAATCTTTAGACGTTTCTGTCTAGTGCGAAGCATCTGTGCTGTCGTACATCTACATTCTGGTGAATCTCACAACAACTATTTAATAGTAGTCCTTCCACAGTTATACACATTATTGATAAAGCTATTCTAAATAAATACTCATCTCTTTCTAACTTTTATCCACAATGCCAGCAATGCAATCATGCGACTAATTCATTTATAAAATATTCTTTAAGGGTTCATCAGTGAGGATTTCACTTCACAACAAGGGATTTGGTAAGATAAATGAGGGAGACAATGAGAAAGAGAGGGGTGGCTGGAACAGAGATAACAAGTTCTGGGCCAAACGCAAAGGTGACAGGGGGTCATTGACTCCACAAATACGGTTTTATACACAAAATATGGACATTTTCTGCTGAGAGTACTTTTTTTCTGGGGTTTCAATGATGAACATAGCCTTATCTGAATAACTTAACAAAGTAACACAAGCCTTGAAAAACAACAAGCCATTTGGAAAAGGAAAGCTCTTGATTTGTTAATCAGTGTTTCAAGTTACTATGGCTACAATGTTAAGCAGTCTAACAGTCTTAGACTTAGTGCTTGGCAGGCACAGTCATTTTTATACCATTTATACATAGATGACAGACATGTAAAGAACAGTTCAACTGGAGACAGTTTATCTGTACAATGAATACTCACAACCAAAAACAAAACACTGAATAATAATTTGGAACCATTAAAAAGATTCCAGCATATCGAAAAATACAATGTGTCTAGACTGAATAATAACTTGTAAAAATGAATGGTTTATTTTATCATAATATCAAAGATGACAGTACTAAAGTATAGTAAACCCCTAATCACAGTCAACTGTGTGCTCATATTATTTGTCCTTCCCACCAATTGTCAAATACCATTGTATCTCTGCTACAAGGTATATTGTACTTTGATGTTAGCTGGCGAATGGGTCAAGCGCATAGTAATTTAGCTCGTGAACACCTAAAAAAGCTCTCCACAAAAAGAGGAGTAGCGAGAGAAAGAGAAGAGGAATGTGTGGCGGTACACGTTTAGAGACTGAAACAGAACAGTTTGGATCTAAATAGGCCTCAGCCCCCAGAGGGGAAACCTAATCATAGAGAATAGACAGTATTTCCAGCTCATATGAACGTGTTAATATCCAGAAACCATATAAAACCATATACCACAAAAATAATTTATTTTCAAATAATAGTGCAAAAAAAATTACCTACTCTTAGAAAAAAATTGTTCTAAAAGGATTCATCGGCTGTACCCATAGGAGAACCCTATTTGGTTCTAGGTAGAACACTTTCAGGTTCCATGTAGAACCTTCTGTGGAAAAGGTTCTATGTGGAACCAAACGTGTTCAAAAGGGTCCTTCAAAGGGTTTTCTTACGGGGACAGCCGATGAACCCTTTTAGGTTCTAGATAGAACCTTTTTTAATAAGAGTGTATAACACTGGGGTATATTTATCAGTTGAAATTACTGGACATTTTACAGACTGTCGGAGTCCTAAAGTCAACTAAATATAAATCAAATATTATTTGCAGGTAGAACATATGAATAAAACCATATGGATATGTGATGGAATGTGAAATTAGCATTCTTTCTAGAGTGTTTTTTATCAAGAGCGATTCCATTTCAACACAACAAGAACCAACAGTACATACAGAATATCTATGTGAAACCACTTCAGGTTACCTCTAGTGTTTTTTTGTGTGCTAAAAACAGACTTTGATAATGCTTCCTAAATGCGTGAATGCCTCCTAAACTGAGACCATTGTACAGTATGAAGTGAATTCCCTCTGGACAGAAAGACCACACTCCCAGCCCCAGGTAACCAGTAGGAGCCCTGTGATTTCATGGCAGTGCCCCAGTAGTAAAGGGAGAGAGAGTGAGGAGTGGTGCGGGTAACATCGTGGGAGTCGGGGGGGGGCGCAGCTTGTCCAAGAGGTAGGGGGAAGGAAAGGAAGGTGCAGACTGAGTTCAGGTTCAACCCAAAGTTTCCGCTTCGGTCCAGAAAGTCCATCTCTTTTGATACTGCCTGTCATGCACAAAGGGACACTGGAAGAAGCAGAAGAGAGATTTCAGGCTGTCCTACTTAGACTGGGGTGGGGGGTGTGGCTGTCCACACGAAGAGCATTGGAGTGGACTAGCCCAGTCAGCTCTACAGGATTCTGTGTGCGACAGCCCGGGCTCTCTGGGGACTATGGCTGTCCTCCGAGGGGTGTTTGAGCAGGTCCATGGGCATCAGAGGGATGGGCTGGTTCTGCCTGCTCACCACCACCTCGTATGGGGGCGCCTCCTCCAGGGGGAACGCTGACTGGGAGATGGAGGATATTGGCTGCTGCCGGAGCTCGTGCAGTCCGATTGGGTAGTGGGAGGCGGCGGCACTGCTGGCGGACACCCAAGAGGCCCCGGCTCCAGCGGACGGCTCCTCCATCTCCAGGCTGGTGTAGGTGGCCTGCTGGTGGCCCCGCTGACAGGGGTCAATGAGGGAGTACGGAGGGGGGTCATCTGTGGGGACGTATATCTGTGTCGCACCTGGTCCCACACATTCATCATAGCTGAAATAAAGACGAGTATATCAGGTAAATAAATACGTGTAACATTTTAAAAGAGGTTTCAAAAGGCCTAAGGATATCTCCAACCTTCAAACAGTGGTAGGTCAAACAATTTAGCCTATGCCGATGGACTGGGATTCTATGTTTGTAGTTAGCAACATCAACACAAATTAAATGTTTAGCATAAGAAGAGACAATGAATATGACATGACTGCTGTCCTGGCTGTCTGGTGACTAAACATAATATAAATCTGAACGGTGAAACAGGCCTGTTAGAGGAGACTCTTGTTATCTACTGTGAGCTCTGTTCCTGTGTGGCGGCTGCTAGTCTTGGTCTGGTGCTTTCCATGGGAGAGCCTGCCAACGGACAGTTATTTCAGCTCTCACATAACCCACAATCCCACAGTGCACTGGAAGTCTGTCTAGCACATACAACCACGCTACTAGAGCTGCCGGGCTCCATAGAGGCCCTGTAACACAAAGGGAATACGCGGAGAGAGAAAGAGAGGGCCGAAAACGGTGTCAGTCAGGCCGACTGGCTTGAGATACATTTGCCACGGACCATCGTCATATGTGTGAACCACCCGCTAAATCGCTCTCTACCACCCCGACCGCAGGGGATATCTGGGAATAGAGGCAAATACAGCGGGATAATTGAATCTGTGGAATTGTAAACAGCATCACTCTTTCAGAGAGCGGGTGTGAGGAAGCAAGGCAAATGCTTTGTGGCTGTGGATTACTTAAGCTTGTCACCTCCGGGCTGGGCCGGGCGATACACTGAGAGATTTAATGAGGAGAGAAGGCATTGCGAGCCGGAGTAAATGAGATCTTTATTAATGATAGACTGGACGAGAGTTCCACGTCCTCTGCACAGGGCTGGGAAAACAACATTTTCAGTAGCAGGTTTAGCTAAGCGGAACAGTAGGAACATTCACAATGGCTCTCATATATCAGATGAGGCCAGGTATAAAGTGTATTAGGTATACACTGAGTGTACAAAACATTAAGGACACCTGCTCTTTCCACAACATAGACTGACCGGGTGAATCCAGGTGAAAACTATGATCCCTTATTGATGTCACCTGTTAAATTTACTTCAATCAGTGTAGATGAAGGGGAGGAGACGGGTTAAAGAAGGATTTTTTTAAGCTGTGAGACAATTGAGACATGGATTGTGTGTGTGTGCCATTCAGAGAGTGAATGGGCAAGACAAAAGATTTAAGTGCCTTTGAACAGGCTATGATAGTAGGTGCCAGGTGCACCGGTTTGAGTGTGTCAAGAACTGCAATGCTGCTGGGTTCTTAATGCTCAACAATTTCACGTGTGTATCAAGAATGGTCCACCACCCAAAGGGCATACAGCCAACTTGACACAACTGTCAGAAGCATTGGACTCAACATGGCCCAGCATCCCTGTGGAACACTTTCGACACCTTATAGAGTCCATGCCCAGACGAATTGAGGCTGTTCTGAGGGCAAAAGGGGGTACAACTCAATATTAGGGAGCTATTCCTAATGTTTTGTACACTCAGTGTATATTTTCTGCCATCACATTACCCCATTCTGTTCTAAACATTATTCTGGAGGGTTTCAAATGGGTTTGAGGTAAATGAAAGTATGTGAGCTACTCTCATAGTCAGGTATCTTCTCCTCATAGAGACTCATACAGTCAGGTATCTGCTCCTCATAGAGACTCATACAGTCAGGTATCTGCTCCTCATAGAGACTCATAGTCAGGTATCTGCTCCTCATAGAGAATCATACAGTCAGGTATCTGCTCCTCATAGAGAATCATACAGTCAGGTATCTGCTCCTCATAGAGACTCATACAGTCAGGTATCTGCTCCTCATAGAGACTCATACAGTCAGGTATCTGCTCCTCATATAGACTCATACAGTCAGGTATTTGCTCTTCATAGAGGCTCATACAGAGTCAGGTAGCGGGTCCTCTCCTCGGGTGGTGCTCTGTGCTCAGTGGGACAGTAAAAGATGCTGTTCAGGAGTCTCAGTAATGACTGCTTGATTTCAAATGAGCCGTGCAGCTGACTAACTCCCTGGCCTCTGCCCCCTCACCCTCCATCACTGTGCTGCAGAGGGCTGCCTGCTGTATGCCTGCGTGCAGAGCAATTTTAGACTCCAGCCGCGCTCTGGCTCATTCAGACAGACTTAATGTCCCCAGAACACAGCAGGACAGAGACATTTCACATGATCCGGGGTTACAGACAAAAACAGGACTTGCCATTAGCCGGTGCTATAGTGCAAAAATGGTTCATAAGGGCATTTCCTATGCAAGACTACAGTGGGCCATTCATTTGCCATATAGCAGTACAAATCCAGAGTGAAACCTGACGGACCACATTGACTGTATTCTAAAACTTTTCCCCCTTTCCCCCTTATTCTACTTGGATCGACGATTTTTGATTAAAAAGGTGAGCGCGATCTGAGATACTTTGTAAAAAAGGTGAGCGATACTTTGTAACTGTGTAACCAAAGAAACAAAAGAAAACATGCACTCCTTTCCGCCCTCTGGCTCTGTGCGTGCAACGCTCAATGCTGTAGCATTGCTCGGTTATGTAATGACTGCACAACACAGCAAAGTCAAAGCAGTGGGCACAGAAACGCCAACTTACTATTGAGAGGTGATGACACGACTGGCAGTCAGTGGTGATGCATACAGCATCTCTCAATTACTTTATTTTCTTACCTCAGATACTTTCTTATAAGAGTTGAAGAGGAGGATGATGCCCCACTTCTTATTGGTAAACATTGCATTATCTTATTTGTTCAAATTCCCTCTGGTTACGTGCTGTTATTGAGTAGATTGTATTCCACACTCTTATGCATCATTGGCTATAGCTGTGCAGACAGCTGGGCAGTATCAGAACTCACCAGGGGTCACCTGACTACTTGAATTATCCGGATGTTGTGGGTAGAGAAGGATTTGTTTAGCTAGTAATCACTGTCGGGCACTGGGGCCCTTCAAAAGCACGGAATCAGGAGTTCCCAAACATTTTGGGTTCTTTGACCCTATTTTGACATAAACAATGTTTTGCAACCCCATCATGTTAAAAAAAAAGTGATGGAATCAACGGCAAATGTTAACTTTTATAATTAGACAGTCTATTATAAATCAGTCCGACAGTATTGATGACATTATTTCAATCTGAAGAAAGTATAGTTTGAAGTGACTTAAATGCGTCAAAAAATGTATTGAGAAGTTCAGAAGATCATCAGGCAATCATTTTGTATAAACTTCTGTGTAGAAAAGAACATCACCATTAATGATGTTTTTTTTCCACCCTTGTCTGATTTAGTGCCTGGTCTTGTCCACTCTGTTCTAATGAGTCCTGCGTAGCTTGTGGGCATCGTAGAGGGAAACAGAAGGCCTGTATGTGTTCCTGATAATCTTATCGTTCAGTGACGGGGTCATAATATTTTTGTTGTTTAAACCGTTCAAAAGATAGGGCGACATTTGTAGGAAGAAAACAGAAACCGCTCCGTTTATTACAACCGCACATAATGGCTACCAGATGTTCAAATCAGGCAACCCCACATGAGTTTGCGACCCCTACTTTGGCAAACGCTGCACTAAATACTGTACATAACACCCACATATCTCTCAACCTTTCTAACCCATACTGTTAGTCAGCTCCAGTCAGAAGGAATATCAAGTTATCAGCTGTTGCCCCGGTTACTTTCAGCAGTTTTTTTCCCCCTACTCGTTTTCATGAATAAATTATGACCATGCTGATCCAGGAAAGAGGGTGAGAGTCTCAGCTTACAGAAGTGTCTGTGTGTGTGTGTGTGTGTGTCTGTGTGTGTGTGTGTGCGTGTGTCTGTGTGTGTGTGTCTGTGTCCGTGTGTCTGATATTCATCACACAGCTCAGCAATGTTATTAATCCCTTCAAGGGTGCAACAAACTACCAGCTCCACATAAACACTGAAAATAGGACTTTTCTCTCTAAATAAACACGCTGATACAGACATTTGTTGAGAGTTTGCCAGGTATGGCAGCGCTGTGGACACCTGCGGGCTTAGCTGTTTTCATGCCAGGGTTTCATGAGCGTTTCACCAAGCTGAGAATCCCCCCTCTGATTCCGGTGAGAATATTTTTCACGTTGCAGTCCCCCCCCCCCTTTTATGGGAACTATAAGTCCCCTAGGATGCTAACACAAGGTGTTGCATCCTAAAAAGGATGAATTATTAGCTAGCAAAGGCAGATATAACACCGCTACAGCCTAGCCCTGTTTAGATTGTCTAATCAATCCTGCCTGCAGTCTACTGCTGTTTTTATCAACATGCTTTATGGGGTGGTAGGTAGCCTAGCGGTGGAGAGCATTGGCCCAGTAATCGAAAGGGCACTGGTTTGAATCCCTGAGCTGACTAAGTGAAAATCTGCCGATGTGCCCTTGAGCCAGGCATTTAACCCTAATTGCTCCTGTAAGTTTCTCTGCTAAATGAGGTAAATGTATGTTTGCATACACATTCATTTCCCTGAGCACAGTTGTATAATTTGTCATCTTGGCTTAATTAGTCATAGGATGAAACTACAGTATGGAGAACCATGGGACTTCTTCCAGAAACATCTGTGGTGCATATGACACAGAATGTGTTACTTTCCAACGCCTAGAGAGGCATTCACAACTATGATACATGAATTCAGGCGCATTAGGCGGTCCAAAAGTTGGAAGTAAAGCGCAATACTATATACTGTAAATCTTTAAAGGTATACAAGGTACTCCAAAGCCCAAGGAGAGGTGTGGGTCACTCGAGGGAGGACCTCTGGCTTCTGGCCTGTAGCTCTGGAGAGATGACAGCACTGACTGGAGCATATGGCCCGGTCTGTCCACTGCACTGCGGGGCTGGCACAGGGAGCTCATTTTTTCATCTCCCTGGCACTGTCAGACGCCCATTGCCTGTAGAGCTACGTACAAGAGCAACAGTGTGTGGTTATGAATGTGCTGTGCATACATTATTGTGCATATACCTGCAGATGTTGGTGTGAGTTTGTGCGTGTGAGTGAATGCATGTGTGTGTGTTTAGATTAGTGTACACTCAGTTTACAAAACATTAAGAACACCTGCTCTTTCCACAACCAGGTGAATCCAGGTGAAAGCTATGATCCCTTATTGAAGCCACTTGTTAAATACACTTCAATTAGTATAGATGAAGGGGAGGAGACAGGTTAAGAAGGAATTTTAAGCCTTGAGACAATTGAGACATAGATAGTGTATGTGTGCCACTCAGAGGGTGAATGGGCCAGACAAAAGATTTAAGTACCTTTCACCCGGGTATGGTAGTATGTGCCAGGCATACTGGTTTGTGTCGAGAACTGCAATGCTGCTGGGTTTTTCACACAAAACAGTTTCCCGTGTGTATCAAGAATGGTCCACCATCCAAAGGACATCCAGCCAACTTGACACAACTTTGGGAAGTGTTAGAGTCAACATGCACCAGCAACCCTGTGGAACGCTTTCGACACCTTGTAGAGTCCATGCTCTGACGAATTGAGGCTGTTCTGAGGGCAAAAGGGGGTGTGAGGTGCAACTCAATATTAGGAAGGTGTTCTTAATGTGTTGTATACTCAGTGTATACAGTACCAGTCAAAAGTTTGGACACACCTACTCATTCAAGGGCCTTTCTTTATTTTTTACTATTTTCTACATTGTATAATAATGGTGAAGACATCAAAACTATGAAATAACACATGGAATCATGTAGTAATCAAAAAAATGTTAAACAAATATTTTTGATTCTTTAAAGTAGCCACCCTTGGGCTTGATGACAGCTTTGCACACTCTTGGCATTCTCTCAACCAGCTTCATGACGTAGTCACCAGGAATGCTTTTCTAACAGTCTTGAAGGAGCTCCCACATATGCTGAACACTTGTTGGCTGCTTTTCCTTCACTCTGCGGTCCAACGCATCCCAAACCATCATAATTGGGTGATTGTGGAGGCCAGGTCATCTGATGCAGCACTCCATCACTCTCCTTTTTGGTCCAATAGACCTTACACAGCCCAGAGGTTTGTTTTGGGTCATTGTCCTGTTGAAAAACAAATGATAAAGGCAAACCAGATGGGATGGGTTATCGCTGCAGAATGCTGTGGAAGCCAATGCTGGTTAAGTGTACCTTTCATTCTAAATAAATCACTGACAGTGTCACCAGCAAAGCACCCCTGCACCATCACACCTCCTCCTCCATGCTTCACGGTGGGAACCACACATGCGGAGATCATCTGTTCACCAACTCACAAAGACACTGGTTGGAACCAAAAATCTCACATTTGGACTCATCAGACCAAAGGACAGTTTTCCACCGGTCTAATGTCCATTGCTCGTGTTTCTTGGCCTAAGCAAGTCTCTTCTTCTTATTGGTGTCCTTTAGTAGTGGTTTCTTTACAGCAATTCGACCATGAAGGCCTGATTCACGCAGTCTCCTCTGAACAGTTGATGTTGAGATGTGTCTGTTACTTGAACTCTGTGAATTATTTATTTGGGCTGCAATCTGAGGTGCAGTTAATTGACGATTTCTGAAGCTGGTAACTCTAATGCACTTATCCTATGCAGCAGAGGTAACCCTTGGTCTTCCTTTCCTGTGGTGGTCCAAATGAGAGCCAGTTTCATCATAGCGCTTGATGGTTTTTGCGACTGCACTTGAAGAAATTTTCAAAGTTCTTGAAATGTTCCTCATTGACTGACCTTCATGTCTTAAAGTAATGATAGGCTGTCTTTTCTCTTTGCTTATTTGAGCTGTTCTTCCCTTAGTATGGACTATTTGGTATTTTACCAAATAGGGCTATCTTCTGTATACCACCCCTACCTTGTCATAATACAACTGATTGTCTTAAACGGATTAAGAAGGAATGAAATTCCACAAATGAACTTTGAACAAGGCACACCTGTTCATTGAAATGCATTCCAGGTGACTACCTCATGAAGGTGGTTGAGAGAATGCCAAGTGTGCAAAGCTGTCATCAAGGCAAGGGGTGGCTACTAAATATTTGTTTAACATTGTTTTGGTTACTACATGATGTTGACGTGTTATTTCCTAGTTTTGATGTCTTCACGATTATTCTACAATGTAGAAAATAGGAAAAATAAGGAAAATGCCTGGAATGAGTAGGTGTGTCCAAACTTTTGACTGGTACTCTATGCAAATAACATAACAGTGTGGTGTGTGTGTGTGTATGTGTGTGTGTGTTTGTGTTGGGATGTGCCCAGTTCTCCCTCTGCGGAAGCAAGTCCCTTCACAGGCTCCACAGGTGAGCTGCTGATCTAGGTGGTGTAAGCTCTGTAGTTTCCCTGAGCCATCTGTGGCAATGGCAGCACTGCCCAGCATCACATGCCTTTCCCTCCATCCATCCACTCCACCCTGCTGCCTCCTATCCCTGACTATGCACACAATGTACACTACAAAACACACTCTCTCTTTTATCCTCTCCAATGCACTGGTCCTCGGCCAACAGATTTAGATATTTCTATTTTGCACGGGATATTCTTCCTGATCTAAATCTACCTCAATCTATGACACATCTTAGCCTAAATTCAGGCATAAGAAAACATCCCTGTGGTGTGGTTGATGTTTCCTACATGAATTGGAACAGCAGCGAAGAAGACCTAGCTTGAGAAGACGTAGTTTGGGAGTGATAAAAGTACATTAGGTCTCAGACACGAATCGTGCCTCTGTTATTATGAGGAGTGATTTCCCTCCCTCCACAGCGTAGCAGAGATTGATGGAGGCTATGAGAGGCTGAGGCATTGACAGAGTGGCTTGTTCAGCACCAACAACCAAGCCCACCACCAGCACCACCACTAACCCCATCTAACAGTGGAGCCTAACATCCAAACCGATAATAACACCAGCTCTCTAAAGGCTTGAAAACACAAGCACTACTTGCCAATTAGAAGCTAGTTATCCAGTCCGGTCTTAACATCAAATACGTTGTGTTAGCATATGACTTTCTTAGCTGTAGCTGTGACATTGCAAAGATCAACACCGTTTTTGACAATCTGTTGATCATTAGCATGTCTGTCTCATTAAAGGACAAGCTCTGACTATCAACAATCAGGTGTTGGTATTTAGAGCAGAACAAAGACTGTTAAGAAACACGACTGGACATGTTAAGAGACACGATTGGCTAAACCTCCTCTTTCTCTCACTCGTGCCCACTCTCTTGTAAGCCTTGTTTATACTTGGCGCTAACATGCATCCTGCGTCCTGATCTTGTCCACATTCTGATTGTGCCCACATCTTCAGATATATATTTACACGTGGTGTTTAAATGTCTCTTATCCATCCACTGTGTCCACATTCTGACCAGATTTCTTGGTCTCTCCCTGTATGCAAATTATACATAGATATATATATTGATTTACTTATTGATTTTAAGACACATACTGATGTCAGAAGTCAATGTTGAAGTCAATGTTGATGATTTCAGAAACAGGATAGTGATGATTTAAATGGTTTCACTGTCCGGATCTGTCTACACTAAGATATCCAGACACAACGCGTGCCTGACTACCTCCGGAGTAGGTAATCGTCTACACCTGTCAAAACAATGTGGGCACAATAAGAATGTGGACAAGATCAGGACAAAAGGCGCATGTTAGAACCAGTTATAAATGGGGCTTTAGCCTACGTTAGCATACTGTATGTAACCTACAGGTTTATCTGATGGAAAAGGCCAGTGAATAAATGAGGTAGGACATAACTATCTATACAGAAATTGAGCAGATTGATATATCGCCAAACTGAATTACACACTATTCAGTGACATTAATAGCCCTGTCTGTGGTAGTAATATTCCATATTTTTCATAATTTGTTGTTGAACAGAAATGGGCCCGATGTTTCAGATGGCTCCTCTGGAGGGAGAGGTAATTTCACCCTCTTTAGAGGCCCCTCACAGGGCCTTACACAGGGCCCGCCGCACTAATGGAAGTGTCATATAAATGTAAATAACATTGTGACTCTGTGAAACAAACCTTGAAGGGCAAGCAGGCAGAATTGAGCCGGATAAACAAACAAGCACGCTCGAGCACACATTCACGCAGGCGTGTGCGCACGCACGCTCGCACGCGCGCGCGCACACACACACACACTCACACACACACACACACACACACACACACACACACACACACACACACACACACACACACACACACACACACACACACACACACACACACACACACACACACACACACACACACACACAACCCTGGAATCCTGGGCGGCAGGTAGTCTAGCAGTTAAGAGCATTGGGCCAGTAACCGAAAGGTCGCTGGGTCAAATCCCTGAGCCAACTAGGTGAAAAATCTGTCGACGTGTCCTTGAGCAAGGCACTTGCCATCAATAATGACTAGCCTGTGCTCTGACCCCACTCTCTGAGGGTGTCTCAGTATAATTTGCAAAGATTTTTTTTTTTTTTTGTTAGTCCATCTAGTCACAAAAAGGTTGCATTTCCTCTCAGGTTAGTTTTCTAGCTTCATTCTGAAATATATGGGGTAGTGAAATAGATAGTGAAATCATCAGGAGCTGTCTAGGATGTAATCACAGACTAGTAGTCAGTAAGCAGGTGTAGTGTCAGCCAGGGATCAGAGTGGAGATGATGTGGTGGAGGCTGGCAGGATGTCTAGACCTGCAGATTGAGCCAGTGGAGGTTTAGAAGACTGTCAGGATTAAGCCTCCTCCTCCTCCTATGTAATCCAATCACAGTGAGGAAAGAGTGCATTAACTAGACTCTAGCACACTGAACCTAAACAGGGAATAAAGAACTGCTTCGTAGCCTACCCTCTCTGTGAGGAAACAACTTTTTATTTCTTTGATTTTTCTTTGATCCTTATTTTATCAGGGAGACCAAGGTCTCTTTTACAGATGGGCCCTGAATTACAGAAATTACAGAAAATACACACATCAAAACATAAATACAAAATGCAAGCAGAAAGAAATAAAGAAAAGTCATCAGTAATAAGGCCCTCAATCAGCTTTCTGAATTGCCCCAGAGGCACCAAAACATCCCATTTAAAGAACATTTTGAAGATTGTTCAACAAATAAGGTGCAAGAAAACTAAAAGCTGACATATCTAACTCAGTAGAGTCCGAAGGAATTTCCAGAGTTAACCATCCCGGAGACCGGGTGTCTAAAGTTTAGTAATCATGTTAGGTACAGTGGGAGTTTTTGTAAAAGGGCTTTATACATGAAAACATAGCAATGCATCAACCTACATCAAGAGCCAACCAACTTTCTGGGAGCGAATGCAGTGATGAGCACTAAAACTGTCGCCCGTATTAAAGTGCATCTAATGGCTTTAATGAAGTGGCAGCTGCGTTCATGTACAGTTGGAGTCGGAAGTTTACATACACCTTAGCCAAATGCATTTAAACTCAGTTTTTCACAATTCCTGACATTTAATCCTAGTAAAAAATCTCTGTTTTAGGTCAGTTAGGATCACCACTTTATTTTAAGAATGTGAAATGTCAAAATAATAGTAGAGAGAATGATTTATTTCAGCTTTTATTTATTTCATCACACTCTCAGTGGGTCAGACGTTTACATACACTCAATTGGTAGCATTGCCTTAAAATAGTTTCACTTGGGGCAAAAGTTTCAGGTAACCTTCCACAAGCTTCCCACAATAAGTTGGGTGAATTTTAGCCTATTACTCCTGACAGAGCTGGTGTAACTGAGTCAGGTTTGTAGGACTCCTTGCTCACACACATATTTTCAGTTCTGCCCACAAATTTTCTATAGGATTGAGGTCAGGGCTTTGTGGTGGCCACTCCAATACCTTGACTTTGTTGTCCTTAAACCATTTTGCCATAACTTTGGAAGTATGCTTGGGGTCATTGTCCATTTGGAAGACCCATTTGCGACCAAGCTTCAACTTCCTGGCTGATGTCTTGAGATGTTGCTTCAATATATCCACATCATGTTCCTTCTTCGTTATGCCATCTACTTTGTGAAGTGCACCAGTCCCTCCTGCAGCAAAGCACCCCCACAACTGCCACCTCCGTGCTTCACGGTTGGGATGGTGTTCTTCGGCTTGCATGCCTCCCCCTTTTTCCTCCAAACATAACGATGGTCATTATGACCAAACAGTTCCTTTTTTGTTCCATCAGACCCGAGGACATTTCTCCAAAAAGACAATCTCTGTCCCCATGTGCAGCTGCAAACCGTAGTCTGGCTTTTTCATGGCAGTTTTGGAGCAGTGGCTTCTTCCTTGCTGAGTGTCCTTTCAGGTTATGATGATATAGGACTCGTTTTACTGTGGATATAGATACTTTTGTAACTGTTTCCTCCAGCATCTTCACACGGTTCTTAACTATTGTTCTGGGATTGATTTGCACTTTTCAAACCAAAGTACGTTCATCTCTAAGAGACAGAATGCGTCTCCTTCCTGAGCGGTATGATGGCTGCGTGGTCCCATGATGTTTATACATGCGTACTATTGTTTGTACCGATGAATGTGGTACCTTCAGGCGTTTGGAAAATGTTCCCAAGGATGAACCAGACTTGTGGAGGGCTACAATTTTTTTCTGAGGTCTTGGCTGATTTCTTTTGATTTTCCCATGATGTCAAGCAAAGAAGCACTGAGTTTGAAGGTAGGCTTTGAAATACATCCACAGGTACACCTCCAATTGATTCAAATGATGTCAATTAGCCAATCAGAGGCTTCTACAGCCATGACATAATTTTCTGGCATTTTCCAAGCTGTTTAAAGGCACAGTCAACTTAGTGAAAGGAAGCTTCTGACCAACTGGAATTGTGATACAGTGAATTATAAGTGAAATAATCTGTCTGTAAACAATTGTTGGAAAAATTACTTGTGTCGTGCACAAAGATATAGTTGCCAAAACTATAGTTGTTAACAAGACATTTGTGGAGTTTTTATCAGCTTATCAACTTTCTTTTGTCAGCTTATCAACTTTCTTTTGTCAGCTTATCAACTTTCTTTTGTCAGCTTATCAACTTTCTTTTGTCAGCTGGCATCATCACTTCATAAGTGTCTTTAGAAAGGATTGCAGACCAAACTGCAAGAGAGAGGAATACGGCTGAATTATTAAAGACGCCAATTAGCTGGGCTGCCATTTAGATCAAACACACCAGGCTGTCTTTCACTGCAAAGCAGTGGCATTTACCAGCAGCACCAGAGGCTTGTTCAGGGAGCGAAGCAGGCTGGGCGCCGGGCGGAGAGTTTAGAGTGTGAGGCGGAGCACCCAGCCATGAAAGAGTTGAGCTGTGCAACAGTGCTCTAATGAACGACTTGACACAACGGCATGGTTCAACTCAACCTCAGAGAGGTTGCCGAGGCCTGACCTAACTCAGCAAGCGTGCAGGAGAACTGAATTGTAAGGCTGGTGTGTAAAATGGAGTCTTCTTATCCCTCTCTTTCTCTTCCTCTCTTTCTCTGAGCGCTCCTACTCTTTCTGTCTCCTTACTGTATGTCCTCAAAGACTACACCAGCAGGGTAGAGGACAGCCATCTTGGCAATTTGAAACTAAAAAGACTTTCAAAGGAATCTTCCATCACAATCCCCAGTCCCCACAACTGTTTGCTGCTAT
The DNA here is from genome assembly GCF_013265735.2 of Oncorhynchus mykiss. Classification (NCBI taxonomy): domain Eukaryota; kingdom Metazoa; phylum Chordata; class Actinopteri; order Salmoniformes; family Salmonidae; genus Oncorhynchus; species Oncorhynchus mykiss. Next base: position 18,348,532 of record NC_048590.1, read on the forward strand.
TAAGGTGAGCATGGCTTACAGCAAAGTTATAATATATACAGTATCATTTAGCACAGTGGGTCTCGACTGGTTTTGACCGGGGACCCAAATTTGACAATGACAATTGAGTCGCGACCCAATATGATGGACTGCTGATGATTACATTTTGTAATGTTGTGTTGCAGCTGCCTTCTTGGGCAGGCTTCACTTGCAAAATAAACTCTGTCTCACGGGTCTACTATTATGGTATTAAAGAAAGCCATTACACAGCCATATTAACTGAGGAAACATGTAAATTCAAGAGAATTTAATTAGGAGACCAGTTCAGGAGTGGGGTGCACTACATTGTCGGGCACCATGTCCTTCGCTGAAAATGCCTCCCTGTGTAGGAAGCAGTGGTTCCACGCCGCAGCGGGTGCTCTCTCCAGGATCTGCTTCACTACCCCGAAGTGCTTTCCCGTCATGGCAGCTGCCCCATCAGTTGTCACACTGACGCACCCGTCCCAGGCCAGTCCCACGGAGCCCAGGTGCATATCCATTGTGTTAAAGACAGCCTCTGCAGTGGTGGAGGTGGGCAAATCAGCACTAAAAAGGAACAGCTCCTCGAAGTTACTATCCCAGACGTGTCTGACATAGACCATTAGAATTGTATGGTGAGCCACACCTGTTGATTCATCAAGCTGCGTGTCCTCATGTCCTGGATTCTCCTCCTCATGGTGTCATTGGATAGGGGTATAGTTTTAAGTTTGTTGGCGGGTTAACTCTCCCGATATTTCAGTGCACATATCAATCGCAGCAGGGAGCACGAGATCGTCTGCGCTGGTGTGGGCTTTTTTTTTGCACTTAGCAATGCGCTGGGCCACAAGGCATGATGCGCGAAGTGTCTTTTCTTGAATGGTGAATATGTTCTTCAATGAATCTTGTGAGGACACCAGATATTGACATTTTCTTAAAAAAAAAAAAAAGTCAGCTTGTCTTATCTTTGTGACTTGGATGCTTGGTGTCCAGATGCCTTTTCAGTTTGGAGGGTTTCATGCTCTCATTAGCTAAGAGCTCGTTGCATAGGACGTCTCCACTCACCCTGCCTGTCTTCAATTATATGTAAAACCATAATTGATGAAGTCGGGGTGGTATTTTCTTTTCTTGACAGGGACAGGGTTGTCTGCCTTGCTGTTGACATTGGAAGCAGCAGTAGTTGAAGAGGGACTCTGACAGCTAGCCTACATGAGTTAAATGACAGTTAACTATCCACATGTATAATGCCTGCAGAACACATCTGCATTACTTAGCTGTCATAAGAAGATCTGTATTATCTGATTGCTCGTGTCACATTTAAAACAAAACAATGTTGCAGAGTGACATTTTCATTGGATCAGTGTGTGTGTGTGTGTGTGTGTGTGTGTGGAAGGGGGAGGTCAGTGAGTGTGTGCAGCGCGAAAACCCTCCAAGTTCGAACGTAGCTAGCTTTTTCAACACTGCTGACGCGCTGCACGTTTAAAGTCAGCAACAATAAGCGGTGAGGCCGTATCCTTTCAAAATAAAAGTTTCAGTGTGGCGGTTACCTTTCAAAATAATTTTGTATAAAAAAATGTATATTCTTGCAAAAGTCCCACCCCCCCCAGTTGAGAATCCCTGATTTAGCAGACGCTTTTATCCAAAGTCACAGAGTCATGCATTAGACCGCTGTGCCACTTGGAAGCCCAAAGGCACTGCATCTCAGCGCAAGAGGGGACACTAAAGTCCCTGGTTCGAATCCAGGCTGAATCCCATCCAGCTGTAGGGTGGTGCACAATTGGCCCAGCGTCGTCCGGGGTAGGCCGTCATTGTAAATAAGAATTTGTTCTTAAACTGACTTGCCTAGTTAAATAAAAAAATGCATGCATACATTTGATCCCGGGAATTGAACACACTATCCTGGCGTTGTAAGTGCTGTGCTCTACTAACTGAGCTAGAGAACTACAGTTTTTGCATGGAAACTTGAATGCACATGAAATACATATTTCATATATTCCAAAACCCTTTACATTTCAATCATATAACCGTAAGCGTGCACTAAGTACAGAAAGCCTATGGCTCTCCACTATGGTGGTTGATAATGTGATATTCAGATTGATCAGAGAGCTCTTAACCACTTCTCACATCTACTCATTACTACAGCTCTCCATTCCCCTGCACATCCCTCCATTCCATTACCTTGACCCTTCACAATGGTCCTGCTTCATTATCATAGCCAGATCCTATCTCTCACACACACACACACACACACACACACACACACACACACACACACACACACACACACACACACACACACACACACACACACACACACACACACACACACACACACACACACACACACACACGCACACACACACACACAACCTGGGGATCACCCAGAGGTAACCAACCAGAAGAATAGTGGTGCTCATGATCATTACTCATCCATCATTTATCATAATGTATGAAGATAACAGCAAATGGACCATCAGAGACCTCCCTTTATCTAGCCATAATGGTGACCAAAGGAATGAAGATGATCGTAATGCCATTTTGGGTGGAAATACAGTCGAGTTAAATGACTTACTGAGGCGGGGAGTCTGGATACATCACATTGACTTGTGATAGAGTCTCCACGTAGGAGTCAAAGTCAAACGCTGGAGGGAACTCCTCGACACACGTCGACCTCAGCTCCCCGATGGAGCCGCCGTACGAAAAGCCATCCGGAGCTGTGGAGAGGCAGGGCAGTCTAATACAACACTAACGAACACAATAGCTTTTTTTTTTCCTCAGTGAACTACAGCACACAGTCAGGATTGTAAACATGCTCTGTGTTCAGTTCAACTGAATTTTATATCTCATGGTTTAGGGATCCTACTTTGAACTGAGTAAGCAGTAAATACAGTAAATACAGTAAATATTTCTTTTTGCAGTCTATCTCTCTCATCTGCACTGTTTTTACACCGGAGCAGTCAGAATCTTTTATGAAACATAAAGCTAAGGGCATGTGGCTACTTGAAGATAGAGGGGCTGTGATTGAAGCCAGTGCGATACAATCTGGGTATATCAGTCTTTGGCCAGGCAGAGGGAGAATGGGGCCGCGTCCTCACACAAAGGATGCTCTTTGAGCTTTTTGTGCTGTCTCTGTGTGAACTGACAATGGGACCCGGTCCATGGGGCCAAGTGGCCTTCCACAGACATGGCTTTGGCTGTGTGTGTGTGTGTGTGTGATTCAGTTTGGCGCAATATTTTGTTATTTTCCCATTCCGTTATCAAACCCACAGGCAGAGTGTGGTCCCTTTTACATGAGGTTTCAGGAGAAGAGCACTGGTTGGTTTAAATGCCAGCTCTGGAGAATGCCAAATGTGGCATATTAATGCCATGTGGGTGAAATGTGTTCATTGGAAGACTAAACTGAATATCTTCTATCGGTTCAGCTCTGGGAAAAGGAGCATAGACAATTCATGGCCATACATTTTGTCCCAGGGATTTGTAAATAAGACCTATGAAACAGCTTGTAACTGAAAACCGATAAACTAAAGCTTATGAATGAACGGGCCACTAACACACCTACTGGCCTCATCGATGGACAACTCTCTGTAACTCACCATAGCTGGCCCGCAGGTGGGGGTTGCGCAGACGGCTGTCTTTGCGCAGGCTGCCCACGATGATGGTAACGCAGGACAGGAAGAGCACCAGGCCGATGACGATGCCAGCCACCACCAGCGGAGACACCAGCAGGCTGGCCTCGCTGCCCCCATCACGGCAGTCTGGGTACTCATGGGCACTGCTCTGGTTCGAGCTCACTGCACAGTTCACAGACCACAAGGTGGGGCACAGCCACAGAAAAGAGAAGGCAGGGAAGAATGGAATTACAAGAGGGACAGTGTGGAGAGAAGGAAGAGGGGGGGAGGGAGAGAGGCAGGTAATAGAGAGGGAAGAGTGGTGAGAGGATTAGAGAAAGTGGAGCGAGAAAAAAACACAGGTTCATTATTTTTGTTGGTTGTAAAGCAGAAATTCAAATCCTTTGTGGCAATGCCAATGTTACAGACGTTGCCACCATGACCCTATGGAAAGAAACATGTAAGCTGACATTCCTCATCTTACACATACCTCTCTGTGGACCGCAGGTCAGGAACACTCCCAAGATTTTCATTCCTCAGCGGAGGAATAAATTCTCAAGTCTGCCGTGTTTAATATTTAATCCTCAACCCGTTAGAATTTTTAAATACACGGGGTGGAACTCTTTCATGTCAGCTCAGGGGGCAGAAACCACACTTCAGCCATTAGTGGCTCTTCTCAAATCCCCTTCACCCTTTTCATCAGAACGAGAGAGAAACCAAAATAAGCGCACACAACATAAATCAAATGTACTCAAATAACACCACACAGATAGTGACACAGACAGATTCAATATGGGCAGGCCGGGATAATAAGAGGTGCCGTGTTAACTTTGCCACATTTGGCCTCTGAAAATATTTTTTGGGGGCATCAACAGGAGACACGAAATCAAATCAATTTATTTATGAGGAGGCCGTTGTCTAAATGCTAATCGTATTAGTCTCTATTCATCTCTTCCCTGCTGAGGAATTCCCACCATAATTGAGGTTATAAAATATTTGTGTAGATCATAATCAATGTTAATATTTGAATCCACATTGTGTGTTGATTTGAAGATCTAGCACAGTAGTCTACATATTCATGCTGTTTATGAAATGATTCAGATCCCTTGACTTTTTCAACATTTTGTTAGGTTCCAGCTTTATTCTAAAATTGATTAAATCGTTTTTTCCCCCCTCATCAATCTATACACAATGCCCCATAATGACAGAGAATAATGACAGAGACAGGTTTTTAGAAATGTTTGCTATTTATTAAAAATAAAAAACTGAAATATCACATTTACATAAATATTCAAACCCTTTACTCAGTACTTTGTTGAAGCGCCTTTGGTAGCGATTACAGCCTCGAGTCTTCTTGGGTATAATGCTACAAGTTTCTCCCATTCTTCTCTGCAGATCCTCTCAAGCTCTGTCGGGTTGGATGGGGAAAGTTGCTCCACAGCTATTTTCAGGTCTCTTCAGAGTTGTTCAATCTGGTTCAAGTCTGAGCTCTGGCTGGGCCACTCAAGGACATTTAGACACTTGTCCCGAAGCCACTCCTGCGCTGTCTTGACTGTGTGCTTAGTGTTGTTGTCCTATTGGAAGGTGAACCTTCACCCCCAGTCTGAGGTCCAGAGCTCTCTGGAGCAGGTTTTAGTCAAGGATCTCTGTACTTTACTTTGTTCATCTTTCCCTCGATCCTGACTAGTCTCCCTGTCCCTGCCACTGAAAAATATCCCCACAGGATGATGCTGCCACCACCATGCTTCACTCTAAGAATGGTGCCAGGTTTCCTCCAGATGTGACGCTTGGCGTTCAGGCCCGAAGAAATCTTGTTTCTCATGTTCTGAGAGTCTTTAGGTGCCTTTTGGTAAACTCCAAGCAGGCTTTCATGTGCCTTTTACTGAGGAGTGGCTTCCGTCTGGCCACTCTACCATAAAGACCTGATTGGTGGAGTGCTGCAAGTTGTCCTTCTGGATGGTTCTCCCTTCTCCACAGAGGAACTCTGGAGTTCTGTCAGAGTGACCATCTGGTTCTTGGTCACCTCCCTGACCAAGGCCCTTCTCCCCACGACTGCACAGTTTGGCGGCCAGCTCTAGGAAGAGTCTTGGTGTTTCCAACTGTTGGGTTCTGAAAGTATGAAATATACTTATTCATGTCACTGAGGGAGAGAGGGGAATGTATAACGTTTACATTCTGTCCGGATAAGCTATTGTTAGCCATCGGGGATCCAACGGGAGGAAAAAAGACACTGTCTGGTGGGAGGAAAAAAGACACTGTCTGGTACGAGTCAACATGACAGCCGTGAGTTGGGGAGGAGTGAGTACTTTGAGGCAGAGGTCAGATGAAGTGATGGAGGAACAGATATCACTAAGGTTCTGTCTTGCCACAAAGATGCATTGGCTGTTCAGATATGTAGGAGAATCAGCAAAGGAGAAAGGGTTAAATATCAGTGCTTGTGTGAATATGTATTTTATCTTATGCAGCTGTATGACCCAATGGAGAAATAAACTTGGTTTGAGCGTTATTAAGCGGCCGATACATTTTATAAGGTTAATTTAGAACCTAACAGTTGGCGCTGTGAGCAGGGTTCACCACGATTTACAGCTGAACTAGAGATTCCGAATCAGTGAACAGGAGCCGGCACCGGGAAACAAGGTATGCACAGTTCCTACACCTGTTATCACTCATTCTGAAATCTTGGGGAGATGAGAGTCGTAGGTTGAACCAATTATAGGATATGGATCTAGAAAGCCTGAGCTTATTCAGTTGTCCCATTGTATTACGACCGGTCATAGCTTTGTGGTATATGGTAAGTCCCGGGAGGTAAGCCCAAACACGTGTAGAGGGTAAGTCCTAGGGGATAAATCCTGAGTGGGTTGATTCCTGCTAGTACCATAAAGTATAGGATAAGTCCCGGAAGGTATGCCCGAACAGGTTGGTACCTGTAGAGGGTAAGTCCTAGGGGGTAAATCCCGAGTGGGAAGGTACTATAAGAATAGGGTGAGTCCCGGAAGTTAAGCCCGAGCAGGTTAGTACCTGCAGAGGGTAAGTCCTAGGGGGTAAGACCCGGGTGGGGTTGGTTCCCTGCTAAGCCTGTAATGAGAGGGTGAAGGTCTCAGCCACAGTGGCTGTGAGGCAGTATAGTGCCAGGGGATGGATAAAGTGTCTGGAGGAGAGCCTCATCCATGGTTCGAAAAGGAAAAAGACATTCAAACGTTGTTTGAACATGATTTGAGTATATTAGCAGTAGCATTAAGGAGAGAGGTTGGTTTATGCCCTATTTGGGCGGGGAACCGTGACAGATTATGTGGAAATAGGAAGACAATCTTGGTAATGTGTGTTATCAACAACAGTGATATTTGAGGCGTAACACTGAAATAAGACATTAGGTCATCCGTATTCTCCAGTAATAAATTTGCAGGCGCTATAGTATTGGTTCTGATACAAGGTATTAAGTGCAGTGACAAATTAATAAGCACACATACCCGAACTATTCTCCTGGGGATGTGGGTAGCTCTACCTTGGAAAATATTTAATAGAAGGTGTGTATTAGAGACAGGAGTGAAGAAATCGAAACACCTTGGACACTGAAAAAAGTGCATGAGCATTCTAACAATTCGGCTCGATTATGGGAAAAATTGAGCAAACTGGATACAATTGGTCAGCATTTCCCAGCTAACGGAAAATTCAAATCTAGTAGAGAATTCAGGGAGGCAATTGTGACTTGGCACATTGACATAAAACCAGAATCAAAAGTTCAATATACCAGCATTTGATATCAGCATTCTATCAACAAAAAATACAAACCGATTAACCCGGAATTAGTAGATGTACTCAGCTGCAGAAAGACTGAGTACATTGATAGAAGTTGTACATCGGCTTTGATGGCAGGTTTGAAACCTGTCATCAAAACGGCAATTGCGGGGGGTGGTGGACCAGCATTCTCACTGGGATGAAATAGTACAAGCGGCGTGGAGAGAGGAAGCTAATTCCGTTTACTCCGCAGATGTACGAGTGGTTAATGCTGCCCCAGTGGAAGTCGTTAACTGCGGTCTCATTGGCCAAGGTAGGACAAAGAAACATTGAGGAAAGGGTAGCGAGCCTGCGCTAAGGCACAGGGGGCTAGCTCCCTGTTTTAGATGTGGGGCTATTGGTCATTGGAAGAATTAGTATAGAGTGGTATGGAGTCTACTGCACCCGCTGCATTAGGGGGGATGCTGCAATTCAAGCATTTGCATCTTTGTCAAAACAACAGCAGCAAACACTCCTGAAAGTAGTGGGGTTAGATCAATAATGGTTCAAGGAAATGACGTTTTCTATGTGAAGGAAGGACTGATAAGATCACGTCTTACACAACTTTTTAATAGATGCCAGGGATCAAATATTGCGAATTCCTTATGATGAAAAATTGGCTAAATTGCCGCAGGAAAAAAACATTTCGGGTTGAAGAATCTATGCGAAAGGGGAATGGATTCTGAAGAGGTAACAAATCAAATGATCTGGATGATAAACACTCCTTGCAAACTTAGAAAACCTTGGGGGGTTTTAGTCTCGTGTGAGACATTTTATGTTGCTTTATTTATGAAACAGATTTACATTTTATGTCGCCTTATTCTGAAATAGATTTATAGAATGGACGAAAAGGGAGGAGGGGTCACGAGAAATTAGCATTGGGGTTACCAAACCTAAAATTAACTTTTTTAGTTCATGCCATGTGGGCTCATGAACACGAAGAGCGTTGTGGTGCGGTGGTTATGGAGAATCATGGGGAAAAGAGACAAGGGAATCGCTAGACTTGGTGGCGAGATAATGTCGTGGTGTCTAAGGGTAGTACATGCCAAGTAAGGGATACATAAACAATGGGGGTGGATTAAAACAAACGGTTAATGGTTGGAGTGAGGACAGTGGATTTACCATTATCATGTTTCGCTTGTAATTAATACTTTTGGATTGCTGATTAAGATGTAGCATAGTGAATGCTAAACAAAAATGTACACTGTCTTTTCCAGGAGAGGAGGGGGTTTCATTATCTCTCTTTGGTATGTTTCCAGAGACTGTGGTCTTGGGGAGAGCAGTTAGTGAAATTCGGCATTTTTATTAGTATAAAAGTATCCAAAGGGGCCCCCTCTGGTGAGGCCTGATCAATCTCAGTAGAGATGATCGAGACGGGTGGGATTTTAATTATAATATGAATGAGGGACATTAGTCTCTAGTCTATTTTACCATTACCTTATATCTTATGGGATACCATTATTTCCTTATGGAGTTATCAAGAATTGTAATTATAAGTTGATTGGTTATTCTAATTTGTTTATTATTGAGTTAACATGCAGTGTTTTTGAATCACAATGTGAATCATGTGTTCAACGGGTAAATGACCAGTTCCCTGGGGCCCTGGTTCTTTGGTTAAATACACTAAAGAATTTTGTTCCGTCTTCACATAGAAGGGAAAATATATGTTAATGAGGGTTGACGGTTTCTCCAAAAGGATTTCATTTTGGTCTTTGTTTCGATACACATTTCACCAGATTGGGTCTGCCGGATTGTTGGTATTTCCCCCATGGGTTAGAGTTCTAACTCCCTGATCTGGTAACTCTTCGGAGAGGTCGCCAGTAAAATAAGGGAGTATGAACCAAGTTTGAAAATGGTTTCAACAGTAACAGTATGTTGTTTAGCTCTTTGACATTTGTCTTAGAGATAATGGTATTAAGAAAACTGAGAATGTAATAATTAATCAAACGGTGAACGGATGGTCTGGATATCCGGATTCAGAAGTGTCTTAAACTGTTGTTTTGCTCCGTCTTCTCTCAAGTAATGGCAAGGGTGACGTCAGATGGTGTCTTAATGCATGGATCATTTGACCACGAACAGTGTGTGAACCTCAAAAACCTCCCTAGCCAGCTGAACAATAAGCGACAAAGACGTTCAATACGACCGTGACTTTTAACACTCATATCTGTGACCTGAGTCCGAGCCATCAACCTGGGTACAGGAGGAGTGCATCATGAGTCCTGAGACCGCGCATGTGGCGTGAGCATGGAGAGAAATCACGTTCAAACGTCTCTCATGCTCGTGGAGTACTGGTGGGAAAAATGGACCAGACCGAACGGTGGTGTCGGCACAGGTGAGAGACTTGTGTATTTGAATTTTTTTAACTTTATGTGGATATTGATATAGGGACATTATCAAGGGCCATCAAGTTGAGTTACATACGTGCCGTTGGGAAGATGAACTTTAACACTACCTGAAGAGGAACCCATAAAGACACGCTAGAAAGGTGGTCAACCATGCCCGTAATTGTTTAGTTGGGGTGTCAGGTTAATTGAGGAGGAATTCACTGCGACATTCCTAGTAATTTGGACTAAGAATGCATTGAGATACCGTACTTTCATCACCATGCCCTCGTAACAGGTAGACAGGGACAAATGGGGGTTGTAATGAGAAGAGTTATTACCGGCAATCAATGGTCCCGTTTGAAAATGTACATTCTAACCGTGATGATGTGTGCTAGGTTGAGAAGCTTGAATTAGAGTGATAGACTCTAAGTAAAGCACTAAGGACTGTCATTCTAAATTTGGCTTGGATAATTTATAAAATGTTTTAATTATGATTCGGATAAAGCGAGAGAGAGCGCTACTCTCAAACTGTGAGGGGTGGGTGCACGGCTCTAACTTATTGGGTCTAGGGAGGGTTTTTCTCTCTAGAAATTGTAACTTTCTTTAAGTGTCCTCCGAGAGGGAGGTTATTAGAGAACTCACTGGATTGTCACGCCCTGATCTGTTTCACCTGTCCCTGTAATTGTCTCCACCCCCTCCAGGTGTCGCTTATTTTCCCCAGTGTGTTTATCCCTGTGTTTCCTGTCTCTCTGTGCCAGTTTGTCTTGTATGTTTCCAAGTCAACCAGTGGTTGTCCCGTTCTCCTGCTTTTTGCATTTCTCCTTTTTCTAGTCCTCCTGGTTTTGACCCTTGCCTTTTTTCTGGACATTGTACCCGCCTGCCTGATCATTCTGCCTGCCTTGACCACGAGCCTGTCTGCCACTCTGTACCTCCTGGACTCTGATCTGGTTTTGACCTTTTTGCCTGTCCACAACCATTCTCTAGCCTACCCCTTTGGATTATCAAACATTGTAAGACTCCAACCATCTGCCTCCATTGTCTGCATCTGGGTCTTGCCTTGTGTCTTGATAGGATAACTTGAGTCAACCATGAAGGGGATTTTGTTTTACAATGTCTTTTATAATCCTAATGTTAAAGCACATCAATACATGTGGATTGCTGGATGATACGGTACAATAAATTGCATCCAAGGCTCATAGTCTGTCTTGCGTTTGACACCCAAGGATGAAAATGAAGGAGACGGGCATGGAGACTAGCATCCCATGGGCATAGAATAGAACGGATGGATGTTTCTTTCCACCGTCTTAGTCGCATCAAGAGTGGTGAGAAATTATTAATCATGCATTTCCTCTCTTCCTTGTTCAAGTCAATCTGTTTTTAGGTGTTGTGGAACACAAGAATGATCATTGTTCCAGATGAGGGATTGGTGGAAATTGACTAATTGATTTGAGAATGTACAGTCGGAAGTTTACATACACCTTAGCCATATACATTTAAACTCAGTTGTTCACAATTCCTGACATTTAATCCAAGACCTAATCCTGTTTTATGTCAGTTAGGATCACCACTTTATTTTAAGAATGTGAAATGTCAGAATAAGAGTAGAGAATTATTTATTTCAGCTTTCATTTCTTTCATCACCTTCCCAGTGGGTCAGAAGTTTCACTCAATTACTATTCGGGTAGCATTGCCTTTAAATGGTTTAACTTGGGTCAAACATTTCGGGTAGCCTTCCACAAGCTTCCCACAATAAGTTGGGTGAATTTTGGCCCATTCCTCCTGACAGAGCAGGTGTAACTGAGTCAGGTTTGTAGGTCTCCTTGCTCGCACACACTTTTTCAGTTCTGCCCACACAGTTTCTATAGGATTGAGGTCAGGGCTTTGTGATGGCCACTGCAATACTTTGGCTTTGTTGTCCTTAAGTAATTTTGCCACAACTTTGGAAGTATGCTTGGGGTCATTGTCCATTTGGAAGACCCATTTGCAACAAGCTTTAACTTCCTGACCGATGTCTTGAGATGCTGCTTCAATATCCACATAATTTTACTTCCTCATGATGCCATCTATTTTGTGAAGTGCACCAGTCCCTCCTGCAGCAAAGCACCCCCACAACATGATGCTGCCACCCCCGTGCTTCACAGTTGGGATGGTGATCTTTGGCTTGCAAGCCTCCCCCTTTTTCCTCCAAACATAACGATGGTCATTATGGCCGAACAGTTCCATTTTTGTTTCATCAGACCAGAGGACATTTCTCCAAAAAGTACGATCTTTATCCCCATGTGTAGTTGCAAACCGTAGTCTGGCTGTTTTTTTATGGCGGTTTTAGAGCAGTGGCTTCTTCCTTGCTGAGGGAACTTTCAGGTTATGTCGATATAGGACTCGTTTTACTGTGGATATAGATACTTTTGTACCTGTTTCCTCCAGCATCTTCAAAAGATCCTTTGCTGTTCTGGGATTGATTTGCACTTTACGCACCAAAGTACGTTCATCTCTAGGAGACCGAACGCGTCTTCTTCCTGAGCGGTGTGACGGCTGCGTGGTCCCATGGTGTTTATACTTGCGTACTATTGTTTGTACAGATGAACGTGGTACCTTCAGGCGTTTGGAAATTGCTCCCAAGGATGAACCAGACTTGTAGAGGTCTACAATTTTTTTTTTCTGGGGTCTTAGCTGATTTCTTTTTAATTTTATTTTCCCATGTCAAGCAAAGAGGCACTGAGTTTGAAGGTAGGCCTTGAAATAGGTCCACAGGTACACCTCCAATTGACTCAAATGATGTCATGGCTTTAGAAGCATCTGATGGGGTCAATTTTCTGGAATTTTCCAAGCTGTTTAAGGGCACAGTCAGCTTAGTGTATGTAAACTTCTCACCCACTGGAATTGTTTTTTAGTGCATTATAAGTCAAATAATCTTACTGTAAATAATTGTTGGAAAAAATACTTGTCATGCACAAGGTAGATCTCCTAACTGACTTGTCAAAACTATAGTTTGTTAACAAGAAATGTGTGGAGTGGTTGAAAAATGAGTTTTAATGACTCCAACCTAAGTGTATGTAAACTTCCAACTTCAACTGTATGTTTATAACTGTAGAAGTGAATTAGGAGTAGTGACTATTGTGTTATGGGTTAGATGGAATGATATTTGGGCAAATGCATTTGTAGCGGAGGTAAGGGTCATACGAGGCCTGTGTTTGAGACTGAATGTTTACATCAGGCTGTTAAGTGGGATGGAATGTGACTGGGGTGGAGATCTGTGGGGGCTCATAAATTAAGGTTGGGGGGATAGTCTCTGGGGATGATAGCTCGTAGGAGAGGGAGACAGTTAACTGTGCACAATATAGACTATTATGACGTTACATTGAACGTTAAACATACCCAGATCATGGTGAGAGTAGCAGAGATAAGTGTCGGCACATCAGACATTACTGTCAACCTTCAAGAAACCTGTGACTCAAAGTTTTGTTAGGTTGCGTACCATTCCAACGTCATATCTTCCCCATTTCTAACAGCCAGCAAACACTTGACATATCTCTTGTTAGACTTGTTAGACTTGTTTATACTGTATTATTGACTGTATGTTTGTTTTACTCCATGTGTAACTCTGTGTCGTTGTATGTGTCGAACTGCTTTGCTTTATCTTGGCCAGGTCACAATTGTAAATGAGAACTTGTTCTCAACTTGCCTACCTGGTTAAATAAAGGTGAAATAAAATAAATAAATAAAAATCTCCCAGAAGACTGGGACCGATCTAACCTGAGCACAAGAGAGTATTATCCACAGTTCTAGACTGTAGCAGAACACAGAAGGTCATTGGAGATGGGTGGCAAGGGGCCCGGGTATGAGTATATGAAAGTGGTCAGTACCTAGATCTATCTGTGTACCACACACGGTAGAAGAGCAGGAGACAGATTCCCGTAGCTATTCTCACAGCAGTTGGTGAAGGGACAGTGCCTGAAGGATCAATAATAGTAGCGAAGGAGGCTATAGTAACAGCATGGAACTGGACTACGGTGCAAACGAGGGGTATTGTGAAGTATGCGTCATGGGCAGTGTTGGCAGTAGCAGGGGTTACTTTATTAGCATTGTTGGGATATCATCTTCTGAGGGCCTTGATGTTGAAATGTATTCACAGTGCTGAGTGACCTCAAGATGAGGTAAAGGTTAAGGCCACTGCATGTGTATATCGGGTGGCTATAGAGGAAGAAGGAGATGGGGAGCAAAGTGAGAATGACATGGCTTGGGAACACCTCTCGGAGCCTGTGGTCTGACGGCGAAGACTGGGTGAAAGCACAAGTTTTTAAATTTTTTTTTTTTAGGGTCTTCATTTTTGCCAAATCCAGTAGAAGAGAACCCTGAAGGCATAGGCAGGTGAAGCGAGAGTAGGACTTGTCATGCTATCAAACGTTTTTTTCTTTGCATATAATATTGTGCATAGTTTAACACATTTATTAATAGTGTTATGTATTGTGTTTCTTTTTGCTTTTCAAGTCTCGTGCTATCACTCTCTTAGGAACCAGAAGGAGAACGTTTGAATGGAAGAAGTCAACAGCTCGAGTGGACATGTTGTTATCAGTGTTCTATGAGAGATGGAAATAAGAGTGTGTATGGTGTGATTATAGAACAGAGGCCATAAGTCTCTGTGAATGTTAATCATGTTTCTTTTTTTTTTGTTTGTGCTTTATTATCATTGTTTGTTCATTTTTAAGTAATTTCCAAGTTTATGTAATTTGAACAGTAGGAAGCGAATGTTTCAAGAGGAGGGATTGTTGGGTTCTAAAAAAACGCTGAAATATGCTTATTCATGTCACTGAGGGAGAGAGGGGAATATGTAATGTTTACATCCGGTCCAGATATGCTATTGTTAGCCATCAGGGAGGAAAAAAGACAGTCTGGTACGAGTCAACATGACAGCCATGAGTTGGGGAGGAGCGAGCACTTTGGGGCAGAGGTCAGGTCAGATGAAGTGAGGAAGAACTGATATCGCTAAGGTTCTGTCTAGTAACAGAGATGCATTGGCTGTTCAGATGTGTATGAGGAGACTCAGCATAGGAGAAAGGGTTAAATATCAGTGCTTGTGTGAATATGTATTTTATCTTATGCAACTGTATGACCCAATGGGGAAATAAACTTGGTTTGAGCGTTATTAAGCGTCTGTGATATTTTATATGGCTCATTTTAAAACCTAACACAATCTTCAGTTTAAGAATGATGGAGGCCACCGTTCTTGGGGTCCTTCAATGCTGCATACATGTTTTTTTTTTTTGGTACCCTTCTCCAGATCTGTGCCTCGACACAATCCTGTTTCGGAGCTCTACGGACAATTCCTTCGTCCTCATGGCCTGGTTTTTGCTCTGACATGCACTGTCAACTGTGTGTGGTGTGTGTGCCTTTACAAATCATGTCCAATCAATGTAATTTACCACAGGTAAATCAAGTTGGAGAAACATCTCAGGGATGATCAATGGAAACAGGATTCACCTGAGCTCAATTTCAACTCTGATAGCAAATGGTCTGAATACTCCTATAGATAAGGTATTTCTGTTATATTTTTAATACATTTTCAAAAATGTCTAAACCTCTTTTTCCGTTGTCATTATGGGGTATTATGTGTAGATTGAGTGTTATTTAATCCGTTTTAAAATAAGGCTGTGACGTAACAAAATGTGGAAAACGTCAAGGGGTCTGAATACTTTCCGAAGGCACTGTACTGTAGCTGCCTGCATCCCTGCAGTGCCCAACCAGCAAATACAGAACATTCCCACAACATATTCCCAATACCTTCTAGTTTGGGTTTTAATCTAACATTAGGATAACATCCCAAAAACATTCAAATAATGTTTATCAATGTTTTTATATTTTAAATGAAATATCCTTGGAATGTTCTAACACCTGTAACAGCCACCACAGAACATTACCGTAAGGTTCTTATTAGGTTTCCAGGTAATGTAATAACATTTGTTCTGGGAATGTTTTACCAACATCGGGTGAATGTTTTATACAGACATTGTATAATCATCAACACATCTGCACAGTTTTTGTGTTCTAACTTTTGGGGAAACCTATTGAATGGGAACGCTCACAGAACCAATTATTTTTGGTTTGCTGGGCATCCTGATTGGCTAGCGGGCACGTTGACATCCCGGCCACGATGGCGTCAAAACAAGGGACTACTTGCTGCACCTCTCCTGTTACTTTGGGAGTGAACAAGCTATGCTTACTGGTAATACATATACAATGTATGTGGTGTGTATGTGGCGTGTGTAAACAAAGTCCAGTCTTCCATTAATACTGATCTGGAACAAGTCAGAGGTCGGTGTTAATGCAGAGAGAGGTCTGAAGGCAATAAAGGGCCATATATCACAGTGTAGGTTAATGGGATTATTCTGCAGGGCAACTCATTATGGTTGTATATGATTCACTGGACTGCTTACACAATGCTTTTGCGGGACTCTGTCCCCCGAGCTGGTGCTTTATAAAGATTGATTTCATCTAAAAGAAGGCAGCGGGGGAAAATAAATGAGCAGAGAGTAGAGACATCAAAATCAATCACTGGATCTAGTGATGAATTGAAACAGCACACCCTTGAATAATAACTGTATCATTTGATATGATATCTGATTGAGAGAGAGAGGGTGCGAGAGAGATACAGTTGAAGTTGGAAGTTTACATACCTTAGCCAAATACATTTAAACTCAGTTGTTCACAATTCCTGACATTTAATCCTAGTAAAAATTCCCTGTCTTACTTAGGTCAGTTAGGATCACCACTTCATTTTAAGAATGTGAAATGTCAGAATAATAGTAGGATGAATGACTTATTTCAGCTTTTATCTCTTTCATCACATTCCCAGTGGGTCAGAAGTTTACATACACTCAATTAGTATTTGATAGCATTGCCTTTAAATTGTTTAACTTTGGTCAAACGTTTCGGGTAGCCTTCCACAAGCTTTCCACAATAAGTTGGGTGAATTTCGGCCCATTCCTCCTGACAGAGCTGGTGTAACTGAGTCAGGTGTGTAGGCCTCCTTGCTCGCACACGCTTTTTCAGTTCTGCCCACAAATTTTCTATAGGATTGAGGTCAGGGCTTTGTGATGGCCAATCCAATACCTTGACCTTGTTGTCCTTAAGCCATTTTGCCAGAACTTTGGAAGTATGCTTGGGGTCATTGTCCATTTGGAAGACCCATTTGCAACAAGCTTTAACTTCCTGACTGATGTCTTGATGTGTTGCTTCAATATCCACATAATTTTCCTCCCTCATGATGCCATCTATTTTGTGAAGTACACCAGTCCCTCCTGTAGCAAAGCACCCCCACAACATGATGCTGCCACCCCCTTGCTTCACGGTTGGGATGGTGTTCTTCGGCTTGCAAGCCTCCCCCTTTTTCCTACAAACATAACGATGGTCATTATGGCCAAACAGTTATTTTTTTGTTTCATCAGACCAGAGGACATTTCTCAAAAAAGTACGATCTTTGTCCCCATGTGCAGTTGCAAATCGTCTGGCTGTTTTATGGCAGTTTTGGAGCAGTGGCTTCTTCCTTGCTAAGCGGGCTTTCAGATTATGTCGATATAGGACTCGTTTTTACTGTGGATATAGATATGTTTGTACCTGTTTCCTCCAGCATCTTCACAAGGAACTTTGCTGTTCTGGGATTGATTTGCACTTTTCGCACCAAAGTACGTTCATCTCTAGGCGACAGAACGTGTCGCACACCTGAACGGTGTGACGGCTGTATGATCTCATGGTGTTTATACTTGCGTACTATTGTTTGTACAGATGAACGTGGTACCTTCAGGCATTTGGAAATTGCTCCAAAGGATGAACCAGACTTGTGGAGGTCTACAATTTTTTTTCTGGGGTCTTGGCTGATTTCTTTTGATTTTCCCATGATGCCAAGCAAAGAGGCACTGAGTGAAGGTAAGCCTTGAAATAGGTCCACAGGTACACCTCCAATTGACTCAAATGATGTCAATTAGCCCATTAGATGCTTTTAAAGCCATTACATAATTTTTGGGAATTTTCCAAGCTGTTTAAGGGCACAGTCAACTTAGTGTATGTAAACTTCTGACCCACTGGAATTGTGATACAGTGAATTATAAGTGAAATAATCTGTCTGTAAATAATTGTTGGAAAAAATACTTGTGTCATGCACAAGGTAGATCTCCTAACTGACTTGCCAAAACTATACAGTTGAAGATGGAAGTTTACATACAGTACACTTAGGTTGGAGTCATTAAAACTCGTTTTTCAACCACTCCACAAATATCTTGTTAACAAACTATTGTTTTGGCAAGTCGGTTAGGACATCTACTTTGTTCATGACACAAGCAATTTTTACAACAATTGTTTACAAACAGATTATTTAACTTATAATTTCACAATGATTATGTCACAATGTTGTTGATCTCCCTACCACAGCCACTAGCCTCTAACGGTTTTAAAGACACCATTAGCCTCATGGTGAAATCCCTGAGCGGTTTCCTTCCTCTCTGGCAACTGAGTTAGGAAGTATCTTTGAAGTGACAGGATGTATCGATATACTATCCAAAGTGGAATGAATAAAAACTTCAACATCCTCAAAGGGATATTCAATGTCTGCTTTTGACATTTTTACCCATCTACCAATAGGTGCCCTTCTTTGCGAGGCGTTAGAAAACCTCTGGTCTTTGTGGTTGAATCTGTTTTAAATCCACTGCTCGACTGAGGGACCTTACAGATAGTTGTATGTGTGTGGGGTACAGAGACGAGGTAGTCATTAAAGAATCATGTTAAACACCATGCAACATATTATGTGACTTGTTAAGCAATTTTTTTTACTCCTGAACTTCTTTTGGCTTGCCATAACAAACGGGTTGAATACTTATTGACAAGACATTTCAGCATTACATTTTCAATTAATCTTTAAGAATTTTGAAAAACATTCCACTAGGACATTATGGGGTATTGTGTGTAGTGACACAAGATCTAAATTAAATCCGTTTTAAATTCCGGCTGTAACACAATAAAATGTGGAAAAAGTCAAAGGGTATGAATACCTCATGCACAAAGTAGATGTCCTAAACGACTTGCCAAAACAATAGTTTGTTAACAAGAAATTTGTGGAGTGGTTGAAAAACGAGTTTTAATGACTCCAACCTAACTGTAGGTAAACTTCCAACTTCAACTGTATATACAGCCGCCTGATATTTCTGAAAGCGTCAAGTCAAAGCCTCACTCTGAAAAGAAGACAACTCTTGTTGTGTATCAAGCATCTGGGCATGGTTAGCATCATTCTTAATTTAGCGTGATTCTTCACTGCCCAAAACAGAGATGCTAATTAGCCTTTGCTCTGTCATTAAGAGGCCTTTTAGAAACATCATTAGAGCAGATTTCCGCTGTTGCACTCACAATCTCACATACTGGAGAGGGCCATGACTGTGCCAAATAGTTAAGTGTCGGATTATATTTTGTTGTTTAATTAATACACCTGCTAAACTCCTAGTCGACACTATGCACCTACCAATTGGTACTAGTGATTAGTAGTCCTGATACAGTATGTGCTGAATTCAGCAGTATGGGCTCAGTCCTACTATCCAGGAAGTGATGCATTGTGTAGTGCTGTGCCTGTAAAGACATCACTGAGAGCACCAGCAGCAGCAGAGTGCCACATTGCCAGGTCTCCAGGGCCCAGTGCTGTAGCCAATGCACCATGGATGCCTTGGGTCATCCAGCTGGCTGTGCTTCACATTGGGAGACACGTGTCTGGGACGTCATATTGCCCATGTGCATGATACAGGATGTGCTGTGGAGGCTTCTCCAGAGAATGCCTTAGGTGAAGCTGGGTTTGTGTGTATGTGTGTGTGAGCGAGAGTGAGCGAGAGCAAGAAAGGAAGCAAGAAAGTGAGCAAGTGTGTACGTGTACGTCTGCTGTTTAGCTGAGTGAATGGCATATCGTCAGGGCCTGGGTCTATGGAGCACTTTGATTGTGTTTGATTGCTGCTCCTCCATGCCGCAGTAAATCGTGCTGACCTTCTCCAAACCTGCCCTTGGGCCCGTGACACAGGACCTCACAGAGAGCGCACAGTCTGCCCGCTCGATGCAGAGGGTCACACCAGTCCAGAACACCAGGACTGCGTGCTGTATATAATCAATGTACCCTCGCTCCCTCACTCTCTTAAACTCAATTTGGCATATCTAGGTCAAATTGAGACACAGATAACACATTTTTAGGACTTTCTCGATCACTACCGTTTCATCTTCATTTCTTTGACTTTGCATTGGTGTTGAACACGCCATTCCCTCTCCATTCTCGTTCTCATCCACCCTCCCTTTCTCACACAGGACTCATCCCAGTTTTGCACCACGGATTACAATAATTATAGCCCACGTTTAGTCCAAATGTTCTCTCCTCGTGCTCAGATAATACTGCTAACGGTGGTAGTCTGTTCCCTTGGTGCCCCTTTTGTGTTTATATGACAGTTGTGTACTCCCTGGTCAAGATTCATAAGATTAGAAAGCATTTCTCACTGTCTTTATGTTCGCTCCCGTAAGACTTCTATCCTTCCACCCCCTGGCCTGTCTTTCCCGTTGAACATTAAACAGAACCATCGATAAAGCTCCCTGTGATTTAAATTCACAATATCATTCCGTTCCTCCTCGAGTGCTTTACAATCCAGACGAAGCCAAGTGGTACGCCCACACACTATATATTTCTCAGAGGACTTTGGTGTTCTCAAACAGTGGAACTGTCCACTGTAACGTGGTATCAACCTCAATATGATATAACTCCGGAAATATGAACGGTGGTGCGTGAGTGTGATTGTGTGTGAGAGAGAGAGAGAGAGAGAGGAACAGACAGAGAGAAAAAGAGAGTGAAACAGAGAGAGAGAGAGAGTGTGTGTGAGGAGAGGGGGGGCACAGGGAGCGAGAGAGAGCGGGAGGGGTGATTGTTATAAATTGTGTATGTGTGATGTTTGTGTGCCCTATGGGGTTAGCAGGCCCCAGCTGGAGAGAGAGTGGGAGAAGAAAACCGAGCGAGGGCATCTTTCCTGGCATATTATTCTGGTTAGACAGAGGAACTCAAGAGGCTTTACTCTCAGGAGATGCTAGAAAAAAGAGGAGTTGAACAGCATCGCTGCTAGGAGCGTAATATAAAACAGTGGGATACGAACCGAACAATATTAAATGACACACAACCAGCATCTCTATCTCTCTCAGAGGAAAAAACACAAAAACACAAACAAACAAGTCTCTGAAAATCTTATGAAGTTCATTTTTTTCTCAAATGACAGATTTAAGATATACTAACCTCAGCGTCCGTGTAAATTCAGTGGGATTTTTTTAAATGTCTTAACACAGAAGACGAACCATAGCTAATTAACACATCTTCAGCACCAACCCAAGCAGGTGCTGATAATGTTCAACACATGGCACGTCGCTGTGAGGAAGTGTTTTGCCAATTTTTTGTTGTAAATTCTTCACAAGCCAATTCACCCTTTTAAACATATTTATCACATATCACATTGGAATGTACAACCTTGTGAGGAGAAGTCCACTGCAGTTCCTCATGTTCAATACGCCGACACTGAGCTGATTGAGTGGGACATGACAAACATACAGTACTGTAACAACAGCGGAAGTTATTCAGTACACACAGCTCCCGTATGACCTCAATACAAGATAGTCACTCTTATGCCCATGTTGTCCTGACATGTACGGTACATACCAAGGCCCCATCCAGTGCGTCAAGTGGCCGCACGCTTGTGAAACCTTGCTGGATCTAAGGTGACTATTATGATATTGATAGATGATGACAGGGTCTGCTTTAAATAGTCTATGGGACTCTATATAAGCTAGAGGGAGCACAACATTGAGACATCAGCCTGACGCAAAGAGAATGTCTGGATGTGTTATGGTTAACTGTACTGAGGATGACTGCGCTATGAATATGTATAAGGGACATCCATTACTGAGTACATTGTGCAGGTGAGGAGAAGATGAAGGCTGTTGCGTTTACATTGTGTATTACCCAGTATGAGAGGTACACGGTTATGTGGATAGCCCTGTAAGGACTCCTCTCCCTGCATCCAATGATAACAGGCCTCCCTGACATCGAGGGCATTCTCTCAAGGTGACAAGGAAAACAAATGTCACCTTGCATGCCTCTAGAAGATTCACCTGTTGTATGCCAGAGAAGAGCAGAGATATTTTGCAGATGGATGATTTCTGCTCTGACCTCAAGGATATCGATATTCATTTATTTCAATTCTGAAATATTACAATATTAAAAAGAAGAAAAGATCTAGCTCTACATCCATCCTCTAACAATATGTATTGGTTTTACGAATGAAAAGGACTATGAGTGTTCTTGATTTACTTGGATTACATATTAGATGTCCTTATTATAAATCATCAATCCATAGACTTCAATAACAACAACATCTCAACTTCATCTCCAAAGATGAAGGTATCCCCTGAGCAGGACATAAACAACTCTGGGACTGGAAGACAGGCTGATATCCCAGGCCAGAACACTGACTACCACTAGATGGCAGTTCCATGTCTTACGTCATGCAAGCCTTCACACCTCCTACAAGCAACACAGAATCCACCATGGGACTCCCATTCCCACAGATTTGTCACTTGCATTAATAGGTGACACAACTCTTTGCTTATTTCCCCGAGTGTGCCCCGTGTGGCACGGGTAGGTTTGCAAAGATTGTGGTAGTTTACCAAAGCTACCTGGACCGTCAATCATTTCGGTAATTAACAGAAAATCTATCGTGGCTTTTGGTGATTTATACTTTAATAACTTTTTCAAATGTATTCATATATAGTAAAAAAAAAATAGATATATATATAATATCCGTCTCGTCCATGAGTTTCTAGTAGATAGACCGTATGGTTCAAGAGAAAATAGCTTAACCAATGAAAAAATAATCTGCGTTATTTCAATGAACTCTGAAACTCTTTCAACTATTGACACTACTGCCACCAGTTTGAAGGCAAAATAGTGACAACAAACTGACGTAGTAAAGTAAAAAAAAGTGTGTGAAAAAAATATAAAAGGATATTTCATGCTGAAAACCTTGACGGTTTATATTTAGGATGATGTTTTACAACTCTGTCAGTCAATAAAAAAAATCAACTTAATTATTTCATACATTCGATATGTGATAAGGCCACACAGATGGCCAGAGATCATTACAGACACCTGTACAAATCGGAAGTCCCCAAAAGAGTCACTGAAGTCGTGCGATAGATTACACAAAATCCTTGAAAGATACCACAATTCTGGAAGTTTACTGGTAAACTTTGAAAATTTGCAGTAATATACCTTCCCTTTGCAACCCTCAGTAAGGGGATAACAGAAGCGACGGGCAGGGACACATCCACAATTTCCCTCTTCTGTTAACAAGAAAACATGTCAGATGTCCACAGCGCTTACCAAAAGACTGCAACATATGAGAAGAAGCTTTTCTCCTCTCAGCACAAATGTGTTCCTTCAATGCCATGAGGGGTGTGAGGGGAAGTCTTACGAAGACAGACACTGGGAAGGAAATGGCCCTGTACGACGAGTCTGGGGGATGGACAGCACTGTGTGGAAAAGCACCGTGGACTTTTAGAAATGCTTTTGCCCCGCAATCCATTCTTCTAACGTAAGGTAGAGCCTGCTCCGTTGAGCAGAAACCGATCATAGCCACACTACAAAGCACACACGTTGCAGTGAGTAGCTCGCCCTTCAACAAGCCACCATGTAGTCTACTTGCAAAAACGAACAATAGTAAAGGGAGTGCCACTGGTACACCTTGGAAGTGTTGCTAAGTGGCACCAGGGATAACTGGAATCACAATACAGGTGTACTGGTAACATTCCATGCCCTTTTTTGAAAAGTACAAACTAGACCAAAGACATAGCAGTTCACTCATGGTGTATTTCCATTAAGGATTTTACCCAAAAGACTCAGACTTTTCTGTTTCCATCTATGTGGGCCGGCAGCCGTGTCTCACTGGGCCATGGCTCCGGCGGACCTGCTCTCACTTGGGGCCAAAGCCAGGCCCCTGGTACTTTCCCGCTGGCATTTACTTAACAATGGAGGAACTGTGAACTTTAACATCTTCTCACAAAGCAACTGTTTTTATGATGCAGAGGTTGTTGATTCTGCTCTTCGCAACTCCTACCGTCAGCTCTAGCTATGGAAACACATTATCCCTAGTGTAACATAATAGGGCTGGTATTGCCAGGGACCTCGACAATACGATATTATCACGATACTTAAGTGACGATACGATATATATTGCGATTTGACACTATGATTCGACTGGGATTCGATGTTCCAAACATATTCCTCACCATAGGTCTGCTGCAGATGAACGAGGGAGAGACTTGGGAAAACAAGTTTTGGTGCAGACATGGAGTGTCGACAACAAATTGGCTCCCTATTTAAAAAGAAGATGAAGGACAAATACTAGAGTTTTGGTGCAGACAACTAGCACAAAAATAACATTGCAATATTGTCAAAACGACATGATAAGACCATCTCCAAACATGTAACTGTACCAATTCAATTCCCCCCCCATCTCCACAACATCAGGGTGTATGACCAGTGTAACTCTGGTGTTACAGTCGAAAGCAGCATCATGGATGCTTCTCCCCACAAAAGTGTTTTGTCTTCAGGATGTGGTTTGTTTTGTCTTCAGGATGTGGTTCTGTTGGTGACAAAGGAAGGGCTGTACGTGTGGTACTGCCTCTGTCTCTCTGGTCTGTTGGCGCGTTATCTGCAGCAGATCAGTTCAGTCGGCAGGCGCTAAGCAGAGCGGCTTCCGGTTGTATTGAGCAAACGTCAGGTCTGATTCCGGGCCCTTGGCTGAGGTAGTCATTAAGCAGTCATGTCAAATCACCAGTGGAGTGAGGGAGGATGTCCGGATCCCAGGCCTGACACGAAGCCTCTCGTTCCTCTACCACTCACCTACTGCCAGACCAGGCAGCCAGGAGGTGGGTATGATACTCACACAGGGGCTCAGGGGTAATTTATGAGCAAGGCACTGCAGGCTTTGACACATGAAAGCAGGAATTCAGGAGCCTGTAAGAGGTTGAGGCTCACACTGGAGATGTTTGCTGATACCTGAGCTGACACAGCAGTTTGGGGTGTGTCTGATAGGATCACTCTTTCTACTAGGTGGAATCTCACACATCTTCCCAAACTCCTGGACATATAACACCCTCCACACTGTGCTCTTCTCAATTTGCATCAACAACATAGCTCCGGCAGTAGGAAACTCTCTCATCCATTTATATGCAGATGATACAGTCTTATACTCAGCTGGCCCCTCCCTGGATTTTGTGTTAAATGCTCTACAAAAAAGCTTTCTTAGTGTCCAACAAGCTTTCTTTGCCCTTAACCTTGTTCTGGACACCTCCAAAACAAAGGTCATGTGGTTTGGTAAGAAGAATGGCCCTCTACCCACCGGTGTGATTACTACCTCTGAGGGTTTAGAGCTTGAGGTAGTCACCTCATACAAGTACTTGGGAGTATGGCTAGACGGTACACTGTCCTTCTCTCAGCAAATATCAAAGCTGCAGGCTAAAGTTAAATCTAGACTTGGTTTCCTCTATTGTAATCGCCCCTCCTTCACCCCAGCTGCCAAACTAACCCTGATTCAGATGACCATCCTACCCATGCTAGATTACGGAGACATCATTTATAGATCAGCAGGTAAGGGTGCTCCCGAGCGGCTAGATGTTCTTTACCATTTGGCCAACAGATTTGCCACCAATGCTCCTTATAGGACACATCACTGCACTCTATACTCCTCTGTAAACTGGTCATCTCTGTATACCAGTCGCAAGACCCACTGGTTGATGCTTATCTATAAAACCCTCTTAGGCCTCACTCCCCCCTATGTGAGATTCCTAATACAGCCCTCATCCTCCACATACAACACCCGTTCTGCCAGTCACATTCTGTTAAAGGTCCCCAAAGCACACACATCCCTGCGTCGCTACTCTTTTCAGTTTGCTGCAGCTGGCGACTGGAACGAGCTGCAAAAACACTCAAACTGGACAGTTTATCTCTTATCTCTTCATTCAAAGGCTCAATCATGAACACTCTTACTGACAGTTGTGGCTGCTTTGCGTGATGTATTGTTGTCTCTACCTTCTTGCCCTTTGTGCTGTTGTCTGTGTCCAATAATGTTTGCACCTTGTTTTGTGCTGCTACCAAGTTGTCCTGCTGCCATGTTGTGTTGTCATGTTGTGGTATTCGGTCTCTCTTTATGTAGTGTTGTGGTGTCTCTCTTGTTGTGATGTGTGTTTTGTCCTAAATCTTTATTTTGTCCCCGCAGGAGGCCTTTTGCCTTTTGGTAGGCCATCATTGTAAATAAGAATTTGTTATTTTTTCTTTTTTCTTTTTTTCTTTTTTTCACCTTTATTTAACCAGGTAGGCTAGTTGAGAACAAGTTCTCATTTGCAACTGCGACCTGGCCAAGATAAGGCATAGCAGTGTGAACAGACAACACAGAGTTACACATGGAGTAAACAATTAACAAGTCAATAACACAGTAGAAAAAAGGGCAGTCTATATATACATTGTGTGCAAAAGGCATGAGAAGGTAGGCAAATAATTACAATTATGCAGATTAACACTGGAGTGATAAATGATCAGATTCTTAACTGACTTGCCTAGTTAAATATAGGTTCAATTCTTATTACCAGATAATGTATCTACAGCAGAAAGCACACTCACAGTTCAGTTCACAAAAGCACACACTAACTCTCATATTCACATACAGATGTTGGATCTTAATTTGACCAGTTTCGTCACAGGAGTAAAATAATCCTGCAGGAGGATTTGATTATTCTCAAAAAAGTAAAAACATTCTAACCTTCTATTTTCATAGGCTACAATAGGCTACAGTTTAGGTGCAGCCTACACCTGCATTACAGGTACACTTCTATGTCGTAGACCAATATCTACCGTGTGTTATTATTAAGCAACACTGAACAAAAATATAAACGCAACATGTAAAGTGTTGGTCGCATGTTTCATGAGCTGAAATAAAAGACACCAGAAATGTTCCATATGCACAAAAAGCTTATTTCTCTCAAATTCTGTGCACATATTTGTTTACGTCCCTGTTAGTGAGCATTTACCTTTTGTCAAGATAATCCATCCATCTGACAGGTGTAGCATATCAAGAACCTGATTAAACAGCATTATCAATACACAGGTGTACCTTGTGCTGGGTCAATAAAAGGCCACTCTAACATGTGCAGTTTTGTCACACAACATAATGCCACAGATGTCTGAAGTTTTGAGGGAGCATACATTTGGCATGCTAACTGCAGGAATGTCCACCAGAGATGTTGTCAGAGAATATAATGTTAATTTCTCTACAATTAGCCGCCTCCGACGTCATTTTAGAGAATTTGACAGTACGTCCAACCGGCCTCGCAACCGCAGACCACGTGTACGGTGTAATTTGGGTGAGCAGTTTGCTGATGTCAACGTTGTGAACAGAGTGCCCTATGGTGGCGGTGGGGTTATGGTATGGGAAGGCGTAAGTTATGGACAGCGAATTCAATTACATTTTATCGATGGCAATTTGAATGCACAGAGACACCTTGACGAGATCCTGAGGCCCATTGTCGTGCCATTCATCCGCCGCCATCACCTCATTTTTCAGCATGATAATGCACGGCCTCATGTCACAAGGATCTGTACACAATTCCTGGAAGCTGAAAATGTCCCAGTTCTTCCATGGCCTGCATACTCACCAGACATGTCACCCATTGAGCATGTTTGGGATGCTCTGGATCAACATGTACGAGAGCATGTTCCAGATCCCTCCAATATCCAGCAACTTCACAGAGCTATTGAAGAGGAATGGGACAAGATTCTGGTTACACCAGATACTGACTGGTTTTCTGATCCACGACCCTAACTTATTTTTAAGGCATCTGTGACCAACAGATGAATATCTGTATTCCCAGCCATGTGAAATCCATAGATTAGGTCCTAATGAATATATTTCAGTTGACTGATTTCCATATATGAGCAGTAACTCAGTAAAATCTTTGAAATTGTTGCGTTTATACTTTTGTTCAGAATATATAAAACTACGGTTGTTGATGCATACGGTTGAATTTCAGATACATTTTAGTACATTTGAATGTCGCAGTAGTAGGACCTACAGCAGTAGGGCATTTATTCTGTCTGGTGCGTTTGAGTGAGTGAGAAAGAAAGATAACTGCTGGTTTTCTGTGAATATATTTATCACGAGGCTCATTTCAATTTGAAGGAAAACACTCAGCCACAACAGAGTGATCAAATGAAGATACTATATCTGTACTACACCTGTTTATACGTACTATAGTAAGAACATACCACACATACTAGCCAAGCCATGCCAGGCCCATATAACAGCTTCTGTGTGTGATAATATCTTATAATTTCACCCGTTGCCTGCATGTTACTAGTGGGTGGTAAGAAGTCATTCTCACACCCTGTGGTAGACAGACTCTGTTGGCTGGCTGGCTGATGGATGGGTTATAATGGATCTGATCGTCGCAGTCATGTTCCCTCCTTTCACATTCAGTGTTGAAAGGAGCCTACAGGGCTGAGATGCCACTGTTGCTCCCTGACTGTGACTTGGGATGGGACTGCTGTTTTCTGGGCAGTCTGTCAGCCATGCAGCCATCTCCACAGCAACCCTCCCAAATCAATTTCGCATGAGACTGATTCAGCGGCTCAAGGTCATCCTGCAGCACAGCCATCAGAATCAGGCTGGAGTCTGGATGACACGACAGCTGCTGACCAGGCCAGGGCACTGCACAGAGCAACAGCTCCACAGGGACCAATACTAAGAACACACACTCTCCCACGCTCTCTCTCTCTCTTTCTCCCTCTCCCTATCCCCCTCCTTCACACTCTCTTCCTCATCTCTCTCCCTCCCCATCTCTCTCTCTCTCTTTCTCCCCCATATCCCCTCTCTCTCTCTCTCTCTCTCTCTCTCTTTCTCCCCCATATTCTCTCTCTCTCTTTCTCCCCCATATTCTCTCTCTCTCTCTCTCTCTCTCTCTCTCTCTCTCCTCTCTCTCTCTCTCTATTTCTAATATTTATCTTGCTCACACACAAATTCAACCAAATAGGACCCACAGACAAACAGTACACAAAAACAGAGCTATGAAGAAAGAGGAACAAACCCACGTGTACCCAGCTCTCTTATCGTCAGCTCCTTGATTCAATGTGACAAAGACAGCCAACCACAGTGTGCTTTATGTTTTACACAATACATGGTGTGACCCATTTCCTGCCTACTGTATGGTCTTGGCTGTTTATCTGGCTGTAAGACAAATCATCAGAGATCTGATTCTAAAACCCAGAGGCTGGTGTAAAAAGAGGGCAAGCAGTCCACAGAACAGCAAAAAAAACAGTAGACATCAGTCTCTTCCACAACGGCACTGTCACACCTTCAATCACTACGATATCCCAACCACAGGAGCCCGGTGGCACCTTAATTGAGTAGGATGGGTAGAAAGGAATGGCTGGAAGGGATGGCTGGAAAGGAATCAATGGAATGGTATTGAACACATTAAACACATGGTTTCCATGTGTTTGATAACATTACATTCACTTCATTCCAGCCATTATTATGAACCGTCCTCCCCTCAGCAGCCTCCTGTGATCCCAACTGATATGCATGAATGAGATAGATAGCAGTGGCCCCTATTTTTCAAAGACACACAAACTATTCAGCTTATTCTATTGAGACAGTTCATTGAGATTTCAAGTGATACAAAACAGTAACATCTGCATGTTGCAATAAATGAACTGTACAGTTCATTGAGATTACAAGTGATACAAAACAGTTTTTTTTATTTTTATTTTACCTTTATTTAACCAGGCAAGTCAGTTAAGAACAAATTCTTATTTTCAATGACGGCCTGGGAACAGTGGGTTAACTGCCTGTTCAGGGGCAGAACGACAGATTTGTACCTTGTCAGCTCGGGGGTTTGAACTCACAACCTTCCGGTTACTAGTCCAACGCTCTAACCACTAGGCTACCCTGCCGCCCCATACAAAACAGTAACATCTGTATGTTGCAATAAATGACCTGTATCTGTCTCAGAGATGCAACCTAATACTGTATCTGGGCACAATGCCTTTTAGCAGACAGTGTTACTATCACAGCCTCCTTCACAGCATAACACCGCCACAATATTATACATGAAGGGAAGTTGGATATGATTGGATGTGGGTCACAGAGCCGTGGAGGGGGAATGAATATCTGGGTCAAACTGGATCACAGAGGCTTAAGTCTCTGTGCATTCTGGCTCACCTATTAATACACCACAGAAGGGATGGCACAGATAATCATTATTATACCAGTGTTCTTCCACATCCAACCGTACTCATTTACCAGGAGGTTTGTTGTTGCTGTTGTTGTGTATTTTGTGCGTGCATGCGTGCGTATGTGTGTGATGTCGCGGCATCACCATAGACTCACTATTCTAGATCCATTAACCCAATCCCATCATTCATCATCACTGCAACAGAATTAGAGTCAGAGGAATTAGGTTTAGCATATTTCACATTAAATACACGATGAATCCTAAAATAGATATTTTTTGCACATCTGCCTGGCAGCAGTTTGAAATGACTCAAAATCCCTACCCCATTTCTGCTGGACTGGACACTTTCCAGAAGAGTGGTGTTTGAAAAGGGGAAAATCCCCCTTTACAGACAATACTTTTTTTTGAGCACCGAGCAAAGGAAACAGTAGAGGCCTGTAGATCTGCCAATGATTCACCAATCTAGATTCTAACGGTGTGGAAAATAAAGTGTCTGACCATTCCCTTGAGGCTGCCATGGTGAAAACAAGAAATGTGATTCGTTTATCTCCCGTTGAGGTGGAAGTGTGACAGTGCTCCTATCCCAGAAGTCCAGACACCATCAATCTAAAGAGGATTAATGGGGTTAGGTATGAATGAGTCATTTCCTGTACTAATCTAGGACCAAACCTGACTGGGACTGTCTGTCCCTCTTGCCACAGTAACAGCACAGGACAGGCAGCATGAAACAACAGCTACAGGAAATGATTTTAACTCAAAGTAGCGGAAGAGCCAGGTCATATCATAAAATGGAAGACTTCAATTCAGAACAAATTGTTATCATTATAAGTGGGTTATCTAACAGTGGGTAGGTACTGGCTCACCAAAACCCGTCAACCAGGGAAGAACTTGCAGAATGAAAGTTGATACCTTTTGATTCTATTAATTCAATAGAAGATTACGAGATCAAATCATTGACTGGCTGTGCCTCCCTACAGCGTGGCCTGGCTTTACAAGAACAAGGAGATATTGAAGAAGAAGAAGAAGAAGAAGAAGAAGAAGAAGAAGAAGAAAATGCACTGTGCTCTTGAGTTTGGTTAGCCTCTGACTTTATTTCCATTCATATTGTGGATCATTCAGCCTCTGTGGATTCAGGCAAAGGAAGCTGCTTCACTCCAAGCTGTTGTGGAAACTGTCATGGAAGATATGAAATGGTGAAAAGTGCATAAGTCTGTCAAAAGTGATGTCCGCTTCGCCATAATTGGCCTAGACTTTGAGGTGTCTGAGAGCACAGGCATCCTGTCCTTATCCAGGCTCTGCCAGAGGCTCCAGCCGGTGGGGAAACTTCATACGGAGATCCTTCTGAGGGGGATCCGTGGAAAGACAAATTAAGACAACCGAACCCCGAAAGGGAGTGAGTGAATAATTGAGCTACACTTATTCTGGATCAAACCAGTTTGGATCGCCCGTGGCGGCCAGCCAGCTACACTTCTACAGAGTTCCTCAGGGGACCAGGTTTACTGTTATGCCATGCTAGAGACAGAGCGGGCGGGGCGGGGAACAGGTTTTTGCTTATCATGATTATCCATGTGATTCAAGTGAGCTCTGAAGAACAGTTGATTACTCAAGGTACACAAAGCCCCATTGAAAGGCTTTCACAGAGTGATATGCCAGTGCTCAAGGTCATACGACACTCAACATTGCATCAGTCCATTAGATAGAGCATGGCTTCTTGATTAGGACTACAGCATAATTTAAATGCACTGTTATTGAAGTCTGTGTGTAGAGTCAGCTTTTACCCACCGTCCTAAAACACCGTCAAGGACAGCAAGCAGCCCATGACTTCACTGCACTTTTACCCTCTAAGATAATTAGACACTTTGGGAGGAGGGGCGGCCATTTAAAGGAGAGCTCTCCCCATGTCATATGACCCAGATTAGAGGAGTACCGGGGATAAACCTGCATGTGCGGGCCATGGCTGCTGCACCTCCCAAACAAACAGACAGCCAGGTGACGAGGCCCGGCCCGGCATTATCCTAGACCTCTGAGGTTTAGTGGGTGAGGAGGGTCAATAGCAGGGCCCATTTCAGCGGGATTTGGCTGCTTTTGATCCCACTCTCACCGTCACGGCTGGCACACTGAGACCACGGGATGAGGCCACAGTGCAGCCTCTTAATCTGGTTAAGGCGTCTCCTATAACCCCTGCTTCTAGTTGATGTAATAACCCCTGCTCCCTCCGACTGTATCTGTCCTGACTTCTCAACTGGGGGGAGACGGATGTCCATACCTAAAATACTGTACACTACAGGCCTTCATCTGAGACCCTGGGGACCTGAAATCATACAGGGTGACACAATACAAAGGGTAACTTATAAGCTGGGCCCTAGGGTACAGCTGGGTATAGGGAGAAGCATGCTTGCCACAGGGCACCACTGACCTTTGCGTATTTTATCCACAGCTGTGAACTGGGTATGGCATGTGTAAGCACATTTCCCGCTTTGAGAAATCCCATTGCTTTTGCAACGTGTGGAGGAACGGATGCTTGGGGTGTTAACCAGAACACAATAACCCTTCCTGATGGTTCCTTCTGCCGACAGTGTTCTGGAGCCATTTTCCAGGCATCGTGTTCACAGACACATTCATCCTCATCATGTCTCATCATGCTTCGACCGAAACGTCTTACATATTGGATTGGAGTTGTAAAGCTAAGTTAATGGATCCATTTGCTGTAAATGGCGAACAGAGGGATCAATAGACTAAGGCATAGACAAAGTGATAGACTAAAGGAATATGTCTAAAGCAATTCATGTGAATGGAGGCACTCGCGAAGGACCAATTGTCTCCATCCTCCTCTTGTCTCAATCACTCCACCCCGTAGCAGTTTGCCATTGCAATTATTAGACGCTATTAAGAAAGCTTGGCCGCTAATTGCAAAGCTTTTCTTCCAAAAGGCACAGGGAGAATTCACCTGACATCTGCCACCACTATCTGGCCACCTGCAACGCTTTTAATAGTATTTTTTTTTCTACTGTGACAAGGGAACTGAAGCGGAACCATCTTGGCATTTTATCCCCAGCCTCCATATTCTAAACTCACATATCCTAATATGCATTTAGATGGTCATACTTGGACCAAGTGAAAATGCAACAAAAATGTGCAAATGCGCCAATTTCTGATGGATAAGCAAAGGATCATGGGCACCATTGTACTCGTAGATCATGTGCGCTGAACTGGAACAGACCGTTTAAATTCCGGTCCCATTTTTTACTGACAGGTGCTTTTTTCTGATGACATGATTTTCTGGGAGTAAACAATCATACTCATTAAGATGCAAAAGGGTGCAATAGGATTGGCTCATTGATGAAAAGACAGAAAGGAAATACACTGAGTATACCAAATATTAGGAACCCTTCATTCTTGATACACATGTGAAACTGTTGAGCATGAAAAACCCAGCAGCATTGCAGTTCTTGACACAAACCGGTGCACCTGGCTCCTACTACCATAACCCGTTCAAGGTCACTTACATTTTTTTGTTTTTTCAATTCACCCTCTGAATGGCACACCACAATCCATGTCTCAACTGTGTTAATACTTAAAAATCCTTCTTTAACCCGTCTCCTCCCCTTCATCTACACTGATTGAAGTGGATTTAACAAGTGACATCAATAAGGGATCATAGCTTCCACTTGGATTCACCTGGTCAGTCTATGTCATGGAAAGAACAGGTGTTCTTAATATTTTGTATACTCAGAGTACTGTACATCATTGAATACATTCTGACGCTCAGATGTTTAAGTGATTAAGGAGAGAACAACTGAAGTGGCCATAGATCTCCCTATAAAATATTAAGTCACAGAAATAGGTTTTGGAAAGACGACATGCCTCAACTTTTGTCTGTGAAAAGGCTTCATAATAGGTGTTGCTAAAATTTATATTTACACAGCGTTACATACTGTGGGCAAACCCATTGTAATTACAGTGTAGGGATGATATGATTGGTGTGATTGCACATTGACGTTTGGGTGTTGTACGTTGACATTTACGTGCATTGGATTTCCAAACAAACTCAAACTGATTGTGTTAAAACCTTCCCTCGCCCGTAGAATCATCATCCCAGTTCGCACATCTCCAAAATTGTACAAGTTGCAAACAGGTATTCACACACAAACAAATGACAGCACACACAGACCGGATAACACAGATGACAAGATCTGGTGTTTTCCTGGTGTAGAGGAGCGCCGGTTGTTGTGGATGTTGAGGAACGGTACATTACACAGTGGTGATGGATGTGGTCTGGGGAGTGCATCCTGTCTAGGGAGTACAGCCTGTCTGTTCCTGTATGCCCCTACTCTGACAGACAGCCAACAGGGCGTAAGTAGGGCCACAGCAGGACCACTCCAGGGGATCCAGAGCCACCGTCACAGTCCCTAGGTCTGCGTTGGCAGCGGTGAGGAGAAGGTCAAATCAGGAGAGGGGCATGATGACAAAGTGGCAGCATTAGTCAGCCACTTGTTGCTCTTTACATTATTTATTTACCCACTCAGCAGATGCCCTGATCCACCGGGAGGTGGATAGATTTACATATCATCCACGTCTACAGCTGGATATTTAGACAAACAATTTGGGCTAAGTGTCCTTCTCAAGGATAGAGCCCCGATGTCCCATCTGTAGCCTTTATCCTTCAGCAAGCTGTCCTTCACTGAAGCCCCATTCTCAATCAGAACGATGAAACCAAACACCAACGTAATACAGTGTCGCTGCCACACTAGTATGGGGTGACGATATTTCTTGGAAGTGAATTACTATGACAAAGAATAAACAAGACCAAAGTGAAGAGGATAGTGCTGCATCCATGAAAACCACTCTACTATTTGATTTGACATGGGAGCACAGAGCCAGTGCCTCCATTTGAGAGCTGAAGCAAATATCTGCACTGTGACTAATGGAAGGTTAACAGGAGATTCAGAACGCTGGCGGTTATCTATTCACTGCAAACAGTGCAAATAGTACACTTGGGCATACAGTATGAAGCAGGTAATATCTGAACGAATACATTATTACATTAATGCACATATATTTTATCAAGATGAGAGGATTCATCCATTGAATGTATTTAGATGTAAAAGTATATCAAATTGTAATATTAACATCTGTATTATATTACAGGTCCTCAAAAGGAAAGGCATTCAGAGATAAAGATCGCTTAGATAATATCTGCTATCATGGCATTCGGATTACAAAGACATTTTTAACATGGCAAATTCATTTCTCAAAGACATTCTCAGTGATCTGTTTGTGGAAAGTGAGGTTCTACGCCTAACACTGAGGTACTGAAATAGTAGCAACACACTTGGCCAGCCACATGTTGAGGGGTGATCCCCCCCCCCCCCTCCAACAAAACATAAAAGAAAGTCTTCAGCTACAGTGTCAACATAAAGGACTGTGCTGGGCATAGTGGCATGTCCATAGAAGCACCTAAAAAGATCCTACCTTTCCATTCTCTTGATCTATTTGTTTGACTCTTATTCATTTTTTTTTTACAGCTTGGCTGAGAGCGGGGAGTCCATCTACCGAAAGTCATTCCACAGCCTAGGGGGCTGGTGACATTTCAGGTGAGAGAGGGATGAGCTGCGAATTATAGATTAGAGGGAGAGCTGGTATTGGTGAGTTTTACTTTGAGAGGAGGTATGATTGGCAGATCAGCCAGCAAGAGTATATAGGTTTAGCCACCCTTCATCACTGGGAAAACTCCCATTACAGCTCAGTTTATTGATACCAACACAACAGTCTGTGTGCGGTCTAAACATGCTAAATACTTTGAAAAGAGTTTAAACATTTCCTCTCATCTTGACATTACTTTATTCAGATTTCAATGGTTATGTATGTAGAATACGGATGCCATAAAATCCCACAAGAGCCAGCTTTAACGGGTACAAATGTCCTCCCTGATCCCAGCCCTCCCCAACAGTCAGTCAGGAGATAGATATTGTGGCTGGTAGAGGAGCCCTCTGTGGCTCGTTACGAGCTCTTCTAAAGAGTGCCAGGGACCACATGACGAAACCGAGGTTCCACTGACTGACTGCAGACGTTTGTGGGCACAATTTTCTCTCTCTGCAAACAGTTTAGTGAAAGGTCAGGCTGCATTAGTGGCCGAGGGGACAAGCTGTTCACTGGAAAGGTATTTATAAAGGACCGAGGCTACCTAGCAGCCAATAGATCATATATCAGAGATGGAGGTGTTATATAAAAGGCAAAATGGCACAGTCTTTCCCCGAGGCACATTTTTAACACAATAAGGCAACACGTGGTCACTACTGACGTACAAACCATGTTTGTGTCAATGAAGAAAAAAAGACCCTGATTAAAAATCAACCAGGCAGGGAGGTAACTGTTTTTTTTCCACCGACAGTTTGTGCCTCCAAGCCATGTATTTGGACTGGAACATCACATTTTGAGGATGGATGACAACCCGCGTTTGCAATATCAATTTATTTACCCGTTTATTTTTAAGCAGGAGCATTTTTTTGGTGTCATTTTGACAGCCTGGCATGTCTATTCCCATAACGCTGTACGTACAGTGATATAATGAAGTTATGTCAATCAACACTACTAGCACTAACGGCTACCACTTTAGAAAGTCACCATAGATTTAAGACACCTTAGGTCGTTATTTAAGTGGTTCAGTTCTCTGCGGATTGGCTCTGGGGTCTGCATTCCTGTCAGGTAAATTGATGATCTGAAGAGTGCCAGAGGAAGCTTACAACTACACTATTTAATCAACTAAAGACAGAAAGAGATGTTCTCAATCACATCCCAGACATATGTTTCCATGGTTATTATTGTTTCTCTAAAAAGAAAGGTTACATGTTCTTAGTCATTATACATATATTACAAACTGGGTGGTTCGAGCCCTGAATGCTGATTGGCTGAAAGCTGTGGTATACCAGACTGTATACCACAGGTACGACAAAACATTTATTTTTACTGTTCTAATTATGTTGGTAACCAGTTTATAATAGCAATAAGGCGCCTCAGGGGTTTGTGGTACATGGCCAATATACAACGGCTAGGGCTGTTCAACAAGCATGACGCGATGCGGAGTGCCTGGATCCAGCCCTTAGCCGTGGTATACTGGCCATATACCACACCCCCTCAGGCCGTATTGCTTAAATATTGTGTGGATAATCAGTCTAGTATACACCATGACAAGAACAATTAAGACAATTCACATAAAAATGTGCAGTAAACATGCAAGGATGTGTCCCTTACCTGAGCAGATTAATTTCATCAACATGTACTCCCTTCCACAGTCCTTCTTATAGTAACATTTCAGCCGGTTAATGAGGCAGGTGCCGAACTTGAGCTTCTCTCTTCTGCACAGAAGGGCGATGTCCTCATCTGCAAGGGCAGGCAAAAGGGAGGGAGATTGAGAGGGGGGAGAAGGAGACAGAGAGAGAGAGAGAGAGAGAGAGAGAGAGAGAGAGAGAGAGAGAGAGAGAGAGAGAGAGAGAGGGAGGAGAGTGATGTGAGTGACAGGCTCCCTGTTGTTTATAAAGCCTGAGGCACATGCATGTGTGTACTTGTGAAGATTTGTGTGTGGTGTGCAGCCAAGGGGCCACCCACGCTGCCCTGTGTTCATTAGTCTTTCCGGTACATGACCACAGGGTCTGAGTGTTCCGATCAATCCCAGGACCCCTCTACATACAATATTAAAGGGATACTTTGGGATTTTGGTAATGAATCTATCTACTTCCCCAGAGTCAGATGAACTCGTGGATACAATTTCTATTGCTCTGCGTGCAGTTAGCGCAATTGCTAACCAGAATTAGTGCAATGACTGGAAGTCTATGGGCATCTAGCAGATACCCATAGACTTCCAGTCATTGCGCTAATGCCAGTTAGCACAGCCTTACGAAACGACCTCTAACCTTCTTCATTCATGAGACAGAGGCATAATAAATGGTCTCCACAAGTTAATCTGACTCTGGGGAAGTAGATAAATTGCCTCATTGCCAAAATCCCGAAGTATCCCGTTGAGGCGTCCGGAGACTGGATTTGTAACTAGGTGGAAATGATTTCATTTTCTAGTTTCGGAAAAAAATCCATATGTAAATGAATCGAGCAGTGTATTATACGCGTGTCACTACTTTGTGCGCTGTGTGCACGTGTGTTTTCATATTCAAATGAGGTGAGTCACATACGAAGACGTTTACTCGGTGCACACGGCATGAGGGATGACTGCACTGCCTGCCATCACAAAGCCCCTGTCATTGTGAATTAGGTTTCAAGTCCTGTTTTAAAGCAGAGTATCTAATGTCATGCTAACCAAAGGTGCATAGTGCTCTTACATAACGTTGCGTCTTCCAGGCAGCTGCTAAAATCTCTTAGGTTCGAGTTCACGGACCACGAGTCCTGTATTATACATTAGACACACCATACATTCATATACCCACATCCATGTATGATATAACCCGTGCATTCCCTTGTATAAGAAGCCAGGGTTAAGTACAGTACTGAGCATTGGAACATCGTGTAAAAACACAGAGAAAACTCACAGGCTTTGGAGTAGTTCCTGGCAACTTCAATTGCGTTTGAGGTGCCACAGACAAGGGGAACGTGCAGTGCTAGAGCTGAGGGCAGGAGTGAAACAGAGAGAGAGAGAGAGAGTCGTGTCGTGTCAACTTTGTTTTACGGTGACTGAGGTGTTATTCTCTCTTGGCTGACTCTGACATCACATCATGCCTCTTTGGCATTTCTGCCCAGGCCCAACGAGGCTAATGCAGAGATTGGACCTGGCCCGGCTTGGTATTTCAGGTCCAAGGCAGACTGTGGGACTGAGCCAGACAGTAATAACATCTGCATATTGGCTTTGGTCAACAGGCTGCCATGACCATTACCGTCTGAGGCAAAACTACAGCAGAGCTGACTACAGATCAGATATTCAGACAGTCACGCCAGTTGTCTCACAACATCAAAGCACAAGTTGCATGGTGATGTGACCGTATTATTGACAAGCTAAAATGTGAAGATCAAGATAAGACTTTATACCCCCCCCCCCGCAGAAAAATCGCTAGTTCTTAATTCATTCATTTTGCTCTGTGAGCTCCGTCTTTTTTTTTTATTTATCAAAAGGCAGAAATTGAGTTGATTAGTTGGTGTTACCAACCCGGGATCGGACAGTTTCTGGATACCCAGATCAATATGTAGAAAAAGAGCCCAAACAGGAGGATGGGAATGAGGACAATCAATGAAATTGTAATAACTTATCATGAACATTATGTAACATAGTCAGTGGGTTGGCATCATCCTCTACAGCTACTAATAGAGCACTAGGATATATACTTGGATTTTATATGAAACCAGATGGGCCTCTAAACTGGCTGTCTTGCTGTACAGTAACATGGACATTTCAAATGCATCTAGTCCCTTTAAATGGGACAAGTATAGTTCCACACAGAGCTCTGTCTCTATGTACTATGCCATTTAGATTCTGGGGATGTTTGGAAGATAAATGCAATGCTTTCTAGCTACATTCTACATACTCCTCAGGGGTAGGTGCATAGCACTAGGTGCCTGTATACACTATACTCATCAATCTTGGGCTAGCCCTATGTGACAGCCCAATTTGGCCTATTTTGGGTCAGTCATCAATTCATGGCCTTCCTTGGACAAAAACTAAACTCATAACGTAATAATGAGAAAATATTAATGACTTAAATTATTTTTTGGGAAACATTCTATGAAAGCCCAAGCATGGTGCATGGATGCCATGATCTCAATGGTGAACACATCTTTAAAGGTGTACCCACAACACAACATAACAAAAAAAAAAAGCTAGACTGCTCAACCTGGAATAGTCTACGCAGATCACAGGTCTATAACCCAAAATTCAACAGTTTATCGGACAAGAGGAAAGAGTGATACAGTACGTACCCACCAACCGGTATAATAATATCCCCATGTGATGCAGGTGTTTTCTTGTCCTTCGATTTCGGATAGCCTACCTACCCAATGCCAGCAGAAATATTACTCGTTTAATTCGAAGAAAACATCGTGGTTAAAAGGGGTTACGATATGCCACGTTGCCACGTTATATCTAGTGCGAAAACCACCAGAACACCTTCCCTGGTCCAAATTCCAACTCAAACACGCGCGCTGTCGACCCGAGACATGGACCACCTGGCCAAAATAGCAAGTATATCACTCATTAAACTTCCGTTAGCACTAGTAGATACTAGATAATACTAGAGTTTTTCTAATATCCCTGGTGTAACCATCGAGCATGTAAACCAAATGCCTTCAAAAGCCGTCAAAATCAAACACTGCAGCAAGAAGCATCTTCTATGTCCCACCATGGCTGCGAACGTGGTAGGTCGTTTGCAGTGCTCAGTTATCCAACACACAGTATTATAATGCCATATTTAATTTAGATGACAAGCGGCCAGCGGCAGTCATGTGCCAACACTGTAGTTTGTTTACAAATGACATAAGGGCAGATGGATGGTTACCATATCGCAGACAAACGGGGAAATACAATATGAACGTCCCAGGATGTAAGAGCACCAAAATGGTCTGTTTTAATGTTAAGTTTACAGTATTTGTAAAAAATGTAATAAAATCTACCCGTTTTCGCAAGCAGACGAAGGCTATTATGATGTAAACTGTCTTCTGACATCCACACATTTCGACTGTTATCCACTTTATTCACTGTTTATTCATCTATTACTACATAGGAGGATACTGAATAAGAGGAGATTGGAGTCAAACACCATTTCAGTTTAATCAAATTGGGAAATTCCAATTCAAGATTTTTCATTGACTATAATGGACATTTTTCATTTTTACGTTAAGTAATAACTTGCAAAAAGACACTAGGCATACACTGAGTATACAAAACATCAAGAGCACCTGCTCTTTCCATGACATAGACTGACAAAGTGAATCCAAGTGAATGCTATGATCCCTTATTGATGTCACTTATTAAATCCACTTCAATCAGTGTAGATGAAAGGGAGGAGACAGATTAAAGAAGGATTTTTGAGACAACTGAGACATGGATTGTGTATGTGTGCCATTCAGAGGGTGAATGGACAAGACAAAAAAATATTAGGAATGTGTTCCATTTTTGAATGAATTACAATTCATAAAGTTGATGTGGGGTATTACAAATATTCCATGCTAAGTGTGTTGGCCACCCCTACTGGTGATATAATGCATTGCCCAAAAGGCTTGCTGGTGGCGTATATGATGATACATTCTTCCCATTATGTCTGTTTGCTGAAGGAAATTGTAATTCTGTGTACATCATAAGGACAATGCATCCATAACCATAAACTTGATAGCATTTGGATTTGTAAACGAATGTACTGTAAATCCAAAGGCATTTTTAACCAAATATTTATGGTAAGCGGAACTCGGTCAATGAAAATGTGGTATTGACTCAAAAGTAAATGAGAAGTGACTTGTATAAATATATATATTTTAGATATGATAACAAATTATGTTTTTTTCCCCAGCATGCTCTACTGCAGGTAGATTCTTTAGAATTGTTTTGAATATCTGTTTTGAATATCTGTGTACATTGATTAATCCAATCATTTAATTACATTTTTTTTGCAAACGTTACTGAAATGGTTTTTCCAGATTAAATGGCTTTGGTAGTCTCCGCACAATGTTTCTGATCCTGGTAGTCATTATGAATGCAGGTTGCGGGTGAATACAAATGTCAACTGTTGAATATACAGTAGCTTGCGAAAGTATTCACCCCCCGTGGCATTTTTCCTATTTTGTTGCCTTACAACCTGGAATTAAAATATATTTTTTTTTGGGGGGGGGGGTTGTATCATTTGATTTACATAACATGCCTACCACTTTGAAGATGCAGCTCATTCAGGGTTGTCTTTGGTGTCTTTGTTGCCTCTCTGATTAATGCCCTCCTTGCCTGGTCTGTGAGTTTTGGTGGGCGGCCCTCTCTTGGCAGGTTTGTTGTGGTGCCATATTCTTAAAACATTTTGATAATGTATTTAATGGTGCTATGTGGGATGTTCAAAGTTTCTGATATTTTTTTATTATCCAACCCTGATCTGTACTTCTCCGCAACTTCGTCCCTGACCCTGTTTGGGAGAGCTCCTTGGTCTTCATGGTGCCACTTGCTTGGTGGTGCCCCTTGCTTACTGGTGTTGCAGACTTTGGGGCCTTTCAGGTGTATATATACTGAGATCATGTGACAGATCATGTGATACTTAGATTGCACACAGGTGGACTTTATTTAACGAATTATGTGACTTCTGAAGGTAATTGGTTGCACCAGATCTTATTTAGGGGCTTCATAGCAAAGGGGGTGAATACATATGCACGCACCACTTTTCAGTTTTCTGTATTTTTCTGAATTTTTTTAAGCAAGTAATTTTTTTCATTTCACTTTACCAATTTGGACTATTTTGTGTATGTCCGTTACATGACATCCAAATAAAAATCTACTTGAGTAATACTCAAGTATTACAATTGGGTACTTTTCCCACCACTGGACAGAGTTAGTCTGATAGAGGAGAACATATCCGTTGTGTTACCATATTACTGGATCTGCCAGTCCAGTTAGGAGGGTTCGAGAACACAGGGAAGCCAGAGAACACAAATATGGTGCAAATACAGGCGGTTTCATTTAGAGTGCAGCCCGGTGATGATAGGCCTAGTGCAAAAAGGGATTGTCCAAAATGTTCAATGATATTTACAAGAGGCTAAATACAATACATACCAATCAACTGAACACAAAAAGGCAATGAGTATAACACCTGAGCAATGAGTATAACAAGCGCTATAGTAGTTAAGAGTGTTGGACCAGTAACCAAAAGGTCGCTGGTTCGAATCCCCAAGCCAACTAGGGTGAACAATCTGTTGATGTGCCCTTAAGCAAGGCACTTAACCCTGTTTGCTCCTTTAAGTCACTCTGGATAAGAGCGTCTGCTAAATGACTAACATGTAAATAATGACGAGAGGATGGTATATAGCCTGAACAGACATTCCCAACACGGGCTGAACAGTAAACACAGAAACAGTTAGGTTTTTCAAAGACTGGTCAAAATGGGCACAATAAAGAAGCTTAAATAAACCATGCTTCCATCCAACTTTTTTATGCAAGTAAAGTACATGCCAAATGAAAAATGTCATGACAGGATGGTAAACTTTCCAAATGTCGACAAAACAAAATATATTTTTGTGTCTGTAAAATTAATTATGCGAGAAATGATGGTGGATACGTCTTTATCCGCAAATATTGATATAATAACTATATCAAAGTAAACTTGGAGTTGTGTGGTCCTTCCACTATGACTCAGGAAAGCATACAGTTTATCAGAGATGGGTGCAACTGCAGCCCGCATTTCGGGGCGTTCCTGCGTGTGGGCATTCCTGCATCTGAAGGGACCCTCTTTATACTTTTTTTTTTTGGTGCATTTTGAAGCTATGACCCTGGTACATAGGCTGGGGGCAGGGGGCGCTTCAGTACAGTAGATGGTGGCAATGGACCATAACGTTGGATGCCAACCGCCGAAAAACCCCACAGAAGAAGAGGCGGGGCGAAAAACGGTGGCTAGCTATAGCTAGTACACACATACAGATTTGAGATATTTGCATGCAAATCTGTCACCAATTGGATAGAAACCTAGCTACTGACAAACAAGCTTTTACAAATCAGACATGAATAATCATTGCTGCAGTCACCGACTTATGCAGAAAGGAATTCATTGCAATGGAAGAACATTTAACCATAATGGAATAATTACCGCCATCACTGACGTGATAGCCGATAGGCCTAATGATGAAGTAGTAAGTAATGATGCGCACACCCCCTAAAAAACGTGCCAATACAGGAGATGGCAAACATCAAACACAGGTTGGCAATGAAATTTAACTTTTATATTATACAATAAATGGTTTCAATCTTTCAGTAAGTTGTTTTTTTGTGTAGATGTTGTGATGTCACTAGTAGCATAAACAATAATATGCGTGCACTCTGTGAGCTTTACAAATTTGTTGAGGAGTGTCATGTTCGGGTGGTGGAGTCTAGGACTAGGCCAGTGGCTCCAAACTTTTTTTTGGTTACTGTCGCCTACCACCAACTGAATTTTGCTCTACC
The DNA here is from genome assembly GCF_013265735.2 of Oncorhynchus mykiss. Taxonomy (NCBI): domain Eukaryota; kingdom Metazoa; phylum Chordata; class Actinopteri; order Salmoniformes; family Salmonidae; genus Oncorhynchus; species Oncorhynchus mykiss. The sequence goes on from NC_048590.1 coordinate 18,392,682, forward strand.
CAGAGTGTTCCTGAAGTACCCCCTCATGTACATTTTACTTGTAGGCCTAAGCCTATGGTATCATGAGTCTCCTCAAGTAACCCCTGTGGAGAGGCCAAGTACCCCCAGGGGCCCTAGTACCCCAGGTTGGGAATCACTGGTCAATTCTAGGACTTCGACGTGGCAATAGGCTACTACAGCGGAACATTGTCAAGCATCGCCGTTTTAGGAACATATAATATTGTTTCTACTGCTGATTGCCACCTTAAAGGAAAATTCCACCCATAACATCATGTGATGCAAAATGTATTTCTGTATTTTGAAAGTTATATATCTTGAAAACCTGATTGCTGACATGCAAAATATTTTAGGACTACATCAACAATGGATGAATGAAACAAATACGAAAATATAGTTTTTGGGTGGAGTTTTCCTTTAAAGCGATAGATATCCTATGCCTCTTTCCATCTCCTCCTGAGATGTGTTCAGCAGTGGAGGCTGGTGGGGGGAGGACAGCGCATAGTAATGTCTGGAACAGAGTTAATGGAATGGCATCAAACAAATAGAAACCATGTGTTTAATGTATTTGATACCATTCCACTGATTCCGGTCCAGCCATTGCCACGAGCCTGTCCTCCCCAATTCAGGTGCCACCAACCTCCTGTGGTGTTCAGGTAACGGTCCGGCGTCTTTGTGTTGGATGTCACAGTTGTCACAGCCTGCACTAGCTTTAATTAACGTTGACACATTCTGAGCAGGGAGATAGGATCAATGGCGGAGGTCAAGGTAATGATCTGGCATTTAGCTGGGGACTACTGTCACCTTGTTCAATGTTTTGGCTGCGCCAGACAGGCACTAGCCTAAACAGCGGGCTGTGATAAGGGAATTGTAAGGTGGTGACTGGGGGCTTGATGGCCATGCCAGTCAGTCATTGCCAGTCCTTTTTCATCTGCACTGCAGCATCAGCAAGCAGACACAGCTATAAATATTTCAGCCTGTAAAACTACTGCTGGCGGTCGGCAAAGTCTCCCTACTTAGCACTGAAAGGATACTTTCACCAAAGCATGCCATTGTAAAGGCAAAAAAGGTGCTCTATGTGCACTTGGCATTGAAAATGTCATCATAGATTTGAAAAGTAAGGAGAACGGATGTTTACTGAAGTGGAAGGAGTGAGGGTACTTTAAGAAAGGAATGGGAACTATTATATTGACATAGAAATGTGCTACTGTGTAGTTAGTTGTTGATGTCAACTGGTCATAGTCAGTTATGAACCCGTCTGTGTTTTTAAAGTATATTTGCTGCCCTTTGTTCTTTGTCAGCAGGAAAAGATGAGTGTATGAATCTTTGCTTCACGTCAACAATGAACGCTCACACCGATGAGGATATAGAACAAAACAGATACCCAGATGGGGTGTTGCTGTACACTGCAGATGTATGCAGGCAGACTTTATTCACTGAAGTGTCAAGCAGGGATTTATACGTAAACAAAAGCTATTGCTTTAACAAGAATTCACCAGGTCCCTTTAAATCAGACAACGTGGAGGATTAGTCAGATTTCAGCGCAATAAACTGAGATGCCTGTGCACTGACAGAGTCATATCAGGACATTGTTATTCCCTAAACCAGGACAGCGGAATAACCTGTAGCATACAGTCTTCATATTTATTAATCCCACTATGAAGGCTATGTTCTGCAGGGGTCCGTACCATGGGACCTTTCCACAACTACAGTTGACATAAAACAGAAAGATTAGGATTTAGCTTTTGGACTCAGACACACTCTCTCTTTCCTCCCCAGAGACTCAGAGCTGAGGCCATATATTTGGAGGAGTACGGCCAGCGTTGCCCTGCCCTCCCTGGAGCTGGACTGCTGCTGCTGCTGTGGACAGATGCTTTGTGGAGTGACACGTGAGAGAGACAGGTAGGTCACAGACCGCTCAGGGCACACACAGGCCATCTGATCTGTAATCTCTGTTCAGTCACAACATCACATTGTTGACTTTGTATGGATTAAGTATGTTTGGAAAATGATACAAAGTACAGGAGGGATTTTACTGTGTGTGAGAGAGAGAAAAAAATATGTTTTTTGAGGCAAAGGATTTATTTCTTAGTAGTAATATAGGAGATTTGGTACATTTGGATGAGTTAGTGACTGAGTGTGTGTGTCTTAGCACTGTACGTGTACACTATATGAGAGTCTGGGTGAGTAAGGAGGAGGTGAAAGACTAGAAAACAGGATCTGATTGCACTCTGGGAAGGCATTGAGGTGGAAGACACATTCCGGTTGGCGAGAGGGGGAAAAGTTTACGTTTACAGTCCTTCCCATGTAGGACTGCCATCCACTATGGAAAAGCTCTATCATCATTTGAAAGATGAATAGCATCTTCTAAGTAATATTGTTGTGTTGTAGATGAAAGGTGAGCATGTGTCAGCGATTGGGTGCAGAGATGTAGCGGAGTCAGGCGCAGGACACAGGTATTGAGCAACACAACGGAGTTTACTCAAAAAGTCAAGCAAAAATTCCAAATAGGAATATACATATACACTAGCACATACTACAACCACTTAAGACACCAACAATCACAGACAGAACAGAAATGTATGCCAGAGGGTTAAATAAGGAACATGATATGGGAATTGAAACCAGGTGTGTGTGTAATACAGACAAAACAAAACGAAACTGAAACATGGATCGGTGGTGACTAGAAAGCCGGTGACGTCGACCGCCGAACACCACCCGAACAAGGAGAAGGGCCCACTTCGGCGGAAGTCGTGACAGCATGTCATGTTTCGGGTGAGAGGATGTGCGATAAGGAGGGAGATGTACTGAGGAGATCAAATCTGAAACAAAGAGAGGATGTAACAGGGGAACAAAATTCCTTGGCTTGCATGACCTTCACTTTTCGTTTTGCTTCAGTCCACCTCCTCCTCCTTGGAGAGATGAAATCAAATCAATTCTCATCAGGAGCCATTTGCAAGCATGTCATATTCTGTAAGGAAGCGCTAGCCCTTAAATAAATCGAGACAGATGACACATGCATGGGATGGCTTCAGCATGTAGAGTGCATTCGGAAATTATTCAGACGCCTTGATTTTTTCCACATTTTGTTGCGTTTACAACCTTATTCTAAAATTGATTAAATAGTTTTTTCCTCATCAGTCTACACACAATACCCCATAATGACAAAGCGAAAACAGTTTTTTTTTTTTTTTTTTTACTTTTTGCAAAAATCTGAAATAGCTTATTTACACAAGTATTCAGACCCTTTGCTGTGTGACTAGAAATTGAGCTCAGGTGCATCCTGTTTACATTGATCACCCTTGAGATGTTTCTACAACTTGATTGGAGTCCACCTGTGGTAAATTCAATTGATTGGACATGATTTAGAAAGGCGTACATCTGTCTATTTAAAGTCCCACTGTTGACAGTGCATGTCAGAGAAGAAACCAAGCCATGAGGTCGAAGGAATTGTCCATAGAGCTCTGAGATAGGATTGTGTAGAAACATAGATCTGGTTAGGGTACCAAAATAATTCTGCAGCATTGAAGGTCCACAAGAACACAGTGGCCTCCATCATTCTTAAATGGGAGAAGTTTGGCACCGCCAAGACTCTTCCTAGAGCTGGCCGCCCGGCCAAACTGAAAAATTGGGGGAGTGGGGCCTTGGTCAGGGATGGTCGCTCCAGAGTTCCTCTGTGGATACGGGAGAACCTTCCAGAAGGACAACCATCTCTGCAGCACTCCACCAATCAGGCCTTTATGATAGAGTGACCAGACGGAAGCCACTCCTCAGTAAAAGGCACATGACAGCCTGCTTGGAGTTTGCCAAAAGTCACCTAAAGGACTCTCACACCATGAGAAACAAGATTCTCTGGTTTGATGAAACCAAGATTGAACTCTGAACCAAGATTGGCCTGAATCCCAAGCTTCACGTCTCGAATAATCCTGACACCATCCCTACGGTGAAGCATGGTGGTGGCAGCATCATGCTGTGGGGATATTTTTCAGAAGCAGGGACTGGAAGACTAGTCAGGATTGAGGGTAAGAGGAACAGAGCAAAGTACAGAGGTATCCTTGATGAAAAGCTGCTCCATAGTGCTCAGGACCTCAGACTGGGGCAAAGGTTCATCTTCCAACAGGACAACGACCCTAAGCACACAGCCAAGACAACGCAGGAGTGGCTTCAGGACAAGTCTCTGAATGTTCTTGAGTGGCCCAGCTAGAGTCCAAACTTGAACACAATAAAACATCTATGGAGAGACCTGAAAATAGTTGTGCAGTGACTCTCCCCATCCAACCTGGCAGAGCTTGAGAGGATCTGCAGAGAAGAATAGAAGAAACTCCCCAAATACAGGCGTGCCAAGCTTGTAGCGTCATACCCAAGAAGACTCGAGGCAGTAATTGCTGCCAAAGGTGCTTCAACAAAGTACTGAGTAAAGTAAATGTGAATGTGATATTTTTATAAATTTGCAAAAATGTTGCTTTGTCATTATGGGGCATTGTACATAGATTGATGAGGGGAAAAAGTATTTAATACATTTTAGTATAAGGCTGTAACGTAACAAAATGTGGAAAAAGTCAAGAGAACGCTTAATACTTTCCAAATGCACTGTGTGTATGCACAGTCATTTCAGATACAATTCAATCCCGCTTCATTATGTTACACCCAGCTTGAAATGTAACATGCTGCACATGGGCTGGAGATCTGCATTGATTATCTATATTATTGAGCTAATTTGTTCAGCAAGCATGGTGCATGGTATTAATATTTGATCTCATGACATGTATATGTTAATGATGCATTTATGCTCACATTTGAATGAACCCACAGATTCCACTTCAAATCAAATCAAATGTATTTACAGTGCCTTGCGAAAGTATTCGGCCCCCTTGAACTTTGCGACCTTTTGCCACATTTCAGGCTTCAAACATAAAGATATAAAACTGTATTTTTTTGTGAAGAATCAACAACAAGTGGGACACAATCATGAAGTGGAACGACATTTATTGGATATTTCAAACTTTTTTAACAAATCAAAAACTGAAAAATTGGGCGTGCAAAATTATTCAGCCCCCTTAAGTTAATACTTTGTAGCGACACCTTTTGCTGCGATCACAGCTGTAAGTCGCTTGGGGTATGTCTCTATCAGTTTTGCACATCGAGAGACTGAAATTTTTTCCCATTCCTCCTTGCAAAACAGCTCGAGCTCAGTGAGGTTGGATGGAGAGCATTTGTGAACAGCAGTTTTCAGTTCTTTCCACAGATTCTCGATTGGATTCAGGTCTGGACTTTGACTTGGCCATTCTAACACCTGGATATGTTTATTTTTGAACCATTCCATTGTAGATTTTGCTTTATGTTTTGGATCATTGTCTTGTTGGAAGACAAATCTCCATCCCAGTCTCAGGTCTTTTGCAGACTCCATCAGGTTTTCTTCCAGAATGGTCCTGTATTTGGCTCCATCCATCTTCCCATCAATTTTAACCATCTTCCCTGTCCCTGCTGAAGAAAAGCAGGCCCAAACCATAATGCTGCCACCACCATGTTTGACAGTGGGGATGGTGTGTTCAGCTGTGTTGCTTTTACGCCAAACATAACGTCTTGCATTGTTGCCAAAAAGTTCAATTTTGGTTTCATCTGACCAGAGCACCTTCTTCCACATGTTTGGTGTGTCTCCCAGGTGGCTTGTGGCAAACTTTAAACAACACTTTTTATGGATATCTTTAAGAAATGTATTTCTTCTTGCCACTCTTCCATAAAGGCCAGATTTGTGCAATATACAACTGATTGTTGTCCTATGGACAGAGTCTCCCACCTCAGCTGTAGATCTCTGCAGTTCATCCAGAGTGATCATGGGCCTCTTGGCTGCATCTCTGATCAGTCTTCTCCTTGTATGAGCTGAAAGTTTAGAGGGACGGCCAGGTCTTGGTAGATTTACAGTGGTCTGATACTCCTTCCATTTCAATATTATCGCTTGCACAGTGCTCCTTGGGATGTTTAAAGCTTAGGAAATATTTTTGTATCCAAATCCGGCTTTAAACTTCTTCACAACAGTATCTCGGACCTGCCTGGTGTGTTCCTTGTTCTTCATGATGCTCTCTGCGCTTTTAACGGACCTCTGAGACTATCACAGTGCAGGTGCATTTATACAGAGACTTGATTACACACAGGTGGATTGTATTTATCATCATTAGTCATTTAGGTCAACATTGGATCATTCAGAGATCCTCACTGAACTTCTGGAGAGAGTTTGCTGCACTGAAAGTAAAGGGGCTGAATAATTTTGCACGCCCAATTTTTCAGTTTTTGATTTGTTAAAAAAGCTTGAAATATGCAATAAATGTCGTTCCACTTCATGATTGTGTCCCACTTGTTGTTGATTCTTCACAAAAAAAATACAGTTTTATATCTTTATGTTTGAAGCCTGAAATGTGGCAAAAGGTCGCAAAGTTCAAGGGGGCCGAATACTTTCGCAAGGCACTGTATATAGCCCTTCGTACATCAGCTGATATCTCAAAGTGCTGTACAGAAACCCAGCCCAAAACCCCAAACAGCAAGCAATGCAGGTGTTGAAACACGTTGGCTAGGAAAAACTCCCTAGAAAGGCCAAAACCTAGGAAGAAACCTAGAGAGGAACCAGGCTATGAGGGGTGGCCAGTCCTCTTCTGGCTGTGCCGGGTGGAGATTATAACAGAACATGGCCAAGATGTAGGTCAAATAATAGGTCTGGGACAGGTAGCACATCCGGTGAACAGGTCAGGATTCCATAGCCGCAGGCAGAACAGTTGAAACTAGAGCAGCAGCACGGCCTGTTGGACTGGGGACAGCAAGGAGTCATCATGCCAGGTCATCAGGTCTCAGGTCCTCCGAGAGAGAGAAAGAAAGAGAGAAAGAGAGAATTAGAGAGAGCATACTTAAATTCACACAGGACACCAGATAAGACAGGATAAGTACTCCAGATATAACAAACTGACCCAAGCCCCCCGACACATAAACTACTGCAGCATAAATACTGGAGGCTGAGACAGGAGGGGTCAGGAGACACTGTGGCCCCATCCGATGATACCCCTGGAAAGGGCCAAACAGGAAGGATATAACCCCACCCACTTTGCCAAAGCACAGCACCCACACCACTATAGGGATATCTTCAACCACCAACTTACCATCCTGAGACAAGGCCGAGTATAGCTCACAAAGATCTCCGCCACGGCACAACCCAAGGGGGGGCGCCAACCCAGACAGGAAGATCACATCAGTGACTCAACCCACTCAAGTGATGCACCCCTCCTAGGGACGGCATGAAAGAGCACCAGTAAGCCAGTGACTCCGCCCCTATAATTGGGTTAGAGGCAGAGAATCCCAGTGGAAAGAGGGGAACCGGCCAGGCATAGACAGCAAGGGCGGTTCGTTGCTCCAGAGCCTTTCCGTTCACCTTCACACTCCTGGGCCAGACTACACTCAATCATATGACCCACTGAAGAGATGAGTCTTCAGTAAAGACTTAAAGGTTGAGACAGAGTTTGCGTCTCTCACATGGCTAGGCAGACCATTCCATAAAAATTGAGCTCTATAGGAGAAAGCCCTGCCTCCAGCTGTTTGCTTACAAATTCTAGGGACAATTAGGAGGCCTGCGTCTTGTGACCATAGCGTACGTGTAGGTATGTATGGCAGGACCAAATCAGAGAGATAGGTAGGAGCAAGCCCATGTAATGCTTTGTAGGTTAGCAGTAAAACCTTGAAATCAGCCCTTGCCTTAACAGGAAGCCAGTGTAGGGAGGCTAGCACTGGAGTAATATGATCACATTTTTTGGTTCTAGTCAGGATTCTAGCAGCCGTATTTAGCACTAACTGAAGTTTATTTAGTGCTTTATCCGGGTAGCTGGAAAGTAGAGCATTGCAGTAGTCTAACCTAGAAGTAACAAAAGCATGGATACATTTTTCTGCATAATTTTTGGGCAGAAAGTGTCTGATTTTTGCAATGTTACGTAGATGGAAAAAAAGCTGTCCTTGAAACAGTCTTGATATGTTCGTCAAAAGAGAGATCAGGGTCCAGAGTAACGCCGAGGTCCTTCACAGTTTTATTTGAGACGACTGTACAACCATTAAGATTAATTGTCAGATTCAACAGAAAATCTCTTTGTTTCTTGGGACCTAGAACAAGCATCTCTGTTTTGTCCGAGTGTAAGAGTAGAACGTTTGCAGCCATCCACTTCCTTATGTCTGAAACACAGGCTTCAAGCGAGGGCAATTTTGGGGCTACACCATGTTTCATTGAAATGTACAGCTGTGTGTCATCCGCATAGCAGTGAAAGTTAACATTCAAGTTTTCAAATGACATCCCCAAGAGGTAAAATATATAGTGAAAACAATTGTGGTCCTAAAACGGAACCTTGAGGAACACCAAAATTTACAGTTGATTTGTCTGAGGATAAGCCATTCACAGAGACAAACTGATATCTTTCCAAAAGATAAGATCTAAACCAGGCCAGAACTTGTCCGTGTAGACCAATTTGGGTTTCCAATCTCTCCAAAATAATGTGGTGATCGATGGTATCAAAAGCAGCACTAAGGTTTAGGAGCATGAGGACAGATGCAGAGCCTCGGTCTGATGCCATTAAAAGGTCATTTATCACCTTCACAAGTGCAGTCTCAGTGCTATGATGGGGTCTAAAACCAAACTGAAGCATTTCGTATACATTGTTTGTCTTCAGGAAGGCAGTGAGTTGCTGCCTTCTTTTATATTTTCTGGGTCAATGTTTGGCTTTTTCAAGAGAGGTTTTATTACTGTTACTTTTAGTGAGTTTGGTACACATCCGGTGGATAGAGAGCCATTTATTATGTTCAACATAGGAGGGCCAAGCACAGGAAGCAGCTCTTTCAGTAGTTTCATTGGAATAGGGTCCAGTATGCAGCTTGAAGGTTTAGAGGCCATGATTATTTTCATTATTGTGTCAACAGATATAGTACTAAAACACTTGAGTGTCTCTCTTGATCCTAGGTCCTGGCAGAGTTGTGCAGACTCAGGACAACTGAGCTTTGAAGGAATACGCAGATTTAAAAAGGAGTCCGTAATTTGCTTTCTAATAATCATGATCTTTTCCTCAAAGAATTTCATGAATTTATTTCTGCTGAAGTGAAAGCCATCCTCACTTGGGGAATGTTGCTTTTTAGTTAGCTTTGCGACAGTATCAAAAATAAATTGTTCTTATTTTCCTCAATTAAGTTGGAAAAATAGGATGATCGAGCAGCAGTAAGGGCTCTTCGATACTGCACGGTACTGTCTTTTACTTGCCTAAAAACAGAGGTAGAACAATTGTATCTTTGTCAAGGTATCTCCACCAACCTCAATCCCAATAGGTGATGAAATTTGGACATTGACCGTGGGTCAATGCACTCTACAAATGTATTGCTATTATTACATTGGGGCACCATTGGAGCACATTAGTATTGTGCAACTAGCTAGATAAATAAAGGACAAGTTTACTGATGCATAGTGATATATGCTGTGATGCGCAGACTGTGGTCTAGACCGGCTATTCCCAAACTGGGGTATGCGTAATGCCATCGGGGGTACGCCAAATAAAAATGTGATTCTCATTTTCTAACAGTCCGTTTAGATTTTCCAACGGGGCTATACATTTTGGTGTTTTTTTTTCTCTCCTGAGTAGCCTCGTTTCACTGCCAAAAATAAAATTAAACCATCTAGTGTTCAGCGAAATAACAACACCATGTCAAATACAGGTAGCCTAGTCAAATAATTAACATCCAATCACATTAACCGTTAATCTCTCGCGGGAAACCATCACTCTTGCGCAGACATTTAGAAACTAAACATGCCAATTTGAAAAATAAGCCAGGAGTTTATTGAGCAAGAATTAAGATGACTATCGAGCAGTACCACATGTATAAAAGCAACATTAATAAGAAGGGGCTAGAAGCGTCTTATATGGTGTGCTACCGAGTGTCTAGGACTTAATTCTTCCTGCTGCTGCGGATATGGCTGGGACAATGCTGGGGGAAAGGCCCAAAAAACTATACAGACAATGCCTTCATCAAACAACACTGTTTCACAACGCATCAGTGACATGGAAGGAGATGTTATGAAACAATTACTGCTTCGCATACAAGCCAGGGAATTCTATGCGTTACAGCTGGATGAGTCAACAGATGTGGCAGGCCTGGCACAGCTCCTGGTATATGTCCATTACATTTATGGGGGGTCAATTAAGGAAGACATCCTCTTCTGCAAACCACTGGAAACCAGGACAACAGGAGAGGATATTTGTGACATCAAATGGACTTTGGTGGTCAAGATGTGTTGATACCTGTCCTGATTGCACAAAAGCCATGACAGGGAAGTAGTGGACTGGTAACACGCATGAAAGCAGTTGCTCCCGACGCCACTTGGGTACACCGCAGCATCCATCAAGACGCTCTTGCTGCCAAGGGAATGCCTGACAGCTTGAAAGATGTTTTGGACACTATAGTGAAAATGGTTAACTTTGCTAAATCAAGGCCCCTGAACTCATGTGTATTTTCTGCATTATACAATGATATGGGCAGCGACCATGTAACGCTTTTACAACATACAGAAGTGCGCTGGTTATCAAGGGGCAAAGTATTGACACGTTTTTTTTTAAATTGAGAGACGAGCTTAAAGTTTTCTTTACTGACCATACTTTTCACTTGTCTGACTGCTTGCGTTTCTCACAAGACTGGCCTTTCTGGGTGATGTTTTTTTCCGCCTGAATGATCTGAATCTCGGATTACGGGAACTCTCCGCAACTATATTCAATGTGTGGGACAAAATTGAGGCTATGATTAAGACGTTGGAGCTCTTCTCTGCATGCATTAACAAGGACAACACACAGGTCTTTCCATCATTATAGGTTTTTTTGTGTGCAAATGAACTCAAGCTTACGTACAATGTCAAATGTGATATAGCGAAGCACCTGAGTGAGTTGGGTGCGCAATTACGCAGGTACTTTCCTGAAATGGACGACACAAACAACTGGATTTGTTATCCATTTCATGCCATGCCTCTATTCCACTTACCAATATCTGAACAAGAGAGCCTCATCAAAATTGCAACAAGCGGTTCTGGGAAAATGGAATTTAATCAGAAGCCACTTCCAGATTTCTGGATAGGGCTACGCTCAGAGTATCCTGCCTTGGCAAATTGCGCTGTTAAGACAACCGATGCCCTTTGCGACCATGTACCTATGTAAGAGTGGATTCTCGGCCCTCACTAGCATGAAAACTAAATACAGGCACAGGCTGTGTGTGGAAAGTGATTTAAGACTGAGACTCTCCAATACAACCTAACATTGCAGAGTTATATGCATCCTTTCAAGCACACCCTTCTCATTAACCTGTGGTGAGTTATTCACAATTTTTGATGAATAAATAAGGTTTTATATGTAAGATGGCTAAATAAAGAGCAAAATTATTTATTATTATTATGTTATTATTTGTGCCCTGGTCCTATAAGAGCTCTTTGTCACTTCCCACGATCCCGGTTGTGACAAAAACTCACACTCATTCTTATGTTTAATAAATGTATTGTATAGTGTGTGTGGATGGCTTACAATGATGGCAAAAAAACAAACATTTGAGAGTGCGCTGACCCTGGTGCTAGAGGGGGTACGCAGCTGGAGGTTGAATGTCTTAAGGGGTACGAGACTATAAAAAGTTTGGGAACCACTGGGCTTGACAGTACAGTATGAGGGAATGGGTTATGGTCGCGAGGTCTAGCTAGTATATTGCCCCCTACTGGTGTTTAATGGGTAATGGGACTTCTCCAATACTCCTAGTTCCTCATCTCAGACATTAGAACTCCTTTAGTCCACTGAGGCTGAAACAACCAAGTATGGCAGCACTAGGGCTTCTTCCCTCAGGTATTTGTCTCCACATCTTCAGATCAGATGCTGGTGTCATCTCAGTTCACACGGAATCTGTTTGATCTGTCAATCCAAAGGGCTGGGGCGCAGGTCGGGCGTATGGGCGTTGCCCACGGGGTGTTGCTGAAGTGACAACAAATTCAGAGATACTCTGATGTTGTTAGGGCCTGATATTTAATAATTGATACCCCTGTCTCTTTAATCCGACGGGAACCACAGCAGTGTCACTGTGTTTATGTTGCATGCGCTTCTAAGTGAGGAATTTGTCCTGCAGGGGTAATTAGAAGAGCGATAATTTAAGCAATCCAGCTGTCTCTTTAAAACAGTGCAGACATGTACAAATGGGACTGCCATATTGGATATTTTCCTCAGCCATGTTTATCTATGTAGTTGTGGTGACAACGAGAGGAGGACCTGGGTCCCTTTATCCTCATTCCTCCGTAGCACAAAAATAAATAAACACATTATAACTATTAAAACCATGAATATAGGGATAGACAATGTTTTTATCTCAGTGTCACTGTGTGTGTGTGTGTGTGTGTGTGTGCGCGCTTGCGTGTGTGTGTGTGTATATATCGGTGCCCTGGCTGCTTCCCCCAGTAACAGGCTATTTCTTCCCAGCTGTTGTGTTTATCTTTGTGTCTGCCAGGCAGCGACCACAGAAAGGTTGTCTGAGGTGGTGGAGCGACAGGTGGAGTGGTCAGATACTCTGTGGGTAGGAATGGGCAGGGTGACCCGGAATAGGAATAGGAGACGTACTCTAACTAACTCTATTGTTGCATTCCGTAGCAGTATGGACTGGACAGGGAAAAAGGGATATCCCCTGAGATTGTTTATCACATTCTCCTAGATTTTGTTGTTATTGACTGTTTGAAGGCGGCTGGCTCATCATTGTTCTATGATTTAGCCATGACGCCGTCGCAGTATGTCTCGGGAATTAGTTTGTTTTGAATTTGAGTTGTGTATGTTTTGATGCTGGATGACAAACACTGACATGATGGCAAACCAACAAGTGGTCAGGCTAAAAAAAAGCCACATTGTTTCTCCACTGACAATAGAGAGAGTGAATCTATTCTCGGCGAAAGCGTTGGCGTTGATCTAAAATGTTACCTCTTGCATTCGTAACATTTTACTGTCTCCCAGTGTTCACTTGAGCAAACTACACCTGTCTGACAGTTATGAGATCAGCACTCTGTTGAAATATATCAGAGTGTAACTGACCCATAGCTGAGTTACAACTGAATTGTAATAGTTTTTTTTTGTTCCAAATTGTGGCCACTTAAAACATTCAAAATGACACACTTTCCCTCTAATTTGCCCCTTGCACTTCCTGTGCTGTGACGAAGAGATTTTTGGTCAAGGTTCACAGTCCTCAGGCCTCAGTTCACAGTGCAAATGAAGATGGTGAAAGGGGACACTTGGCTGCTGAACGTTGGGAAATGTGATGCAATATTTCTCCCTGTCCCAACTGTTCTTCTATACTCTAACGAATCAAAGTCTTTTCAGCACATGACTCATGAGGCCCAAATTCACAGCGGCACTCACCATATATCAGATGTCCTGAGAGGCCCAACAATTTCCTGGTCATTTCAAACAAAAATGTGAGGACATATGAAGCCTCAGGAAGTTCCCTACTGGCTGTTTTCTTTCAGTCCCGGGAGTTTGAGGGCGTGACATCACTGAGGCATTTCCCCTCGTCTCTCTGTTATCTTTGCAATCTCACACACACACACCCAGTCCTCCCGTGTACTTTCTAGACCTCAGGGACTGTAGCTGCTGTTGGACCTGAAGACTGAGCCTCGCATGAAGATGACCCTCTCATACAATAATGACTTTACAATTACAAGAGGCCAATTTAGATGGCTAAAAAGGCATTACGATCTTTATTTTACAGCAAAACACATAAACCAAAACTTAGAACTTACCATGGCTTAAAGCAAGCATCAAAGCTATATTATCCTAACATAGTCTGTTCAATTCAATTTAGTATAATATTACTCTGTTCCTTCGTGCATTTCTTTGAAACAATAGAGCTCACTTTTTGTACTTCTCATTTGAGTGCCACGTTTATTTTACACATACAAAATTGGTACTTAACAAAAAGTTGTTGTTTTACACGATACAAACCATAGAAAAGATTGTGTTCACCGTCAAGAGAATGATCATAAACCAAGGCACACAGTGCTCCCCTACAGAATGATCTAGCTGCATACGAAAGGAATGCCTTTGAATGTTTTCTCTTCTCATTTCGGTGCCCAATACTGACAACCAATGGAGTCAATTTACACAGGTGGACTCACACATACATACGGTATCAATCAATACACAATTACACATCAATTACACTGCAAGTGTAAAAAAAAGAAAACTACATATTTTACACTTTCAGCAGACAAAGACCAGTGTCAAGTAAAATCATTTTGAAATAACACAAAAAGAAGTGAGGCCAATATCAATATTGAGGCACATTTTCTATATACAGTTTAGACAACTACATTTCCAGTACTCACAATCTCGATAACATGAATACCGTATTGCCAAGTTACTTATTGCCATTGAAAAATAGTCCATAAGGTTTACAGATAATTATACAGAGCACCACTAAAAGTAAGAGCTCGTGAAATAGAATAGATCATTAATAGCATGGAACGAAGTAGATCAGGTATGTTATACAGAAAGACCTTGAGACATAACATTACAGCACAGTTTACCAGTGGCTACTATTGTAAACCGAGGTTTCACCATACTGATCTTTGGTAGATGGCCGACACAGAAATGAAATGTTGCCTGTTTTTAAAGTCATCATAGCTCTTACATTGTTCTCCATCTATTTGTCCCTCTCCAAAGGTTTTTCCCAGGCAGGAAAACAGGAAGCGAGCCACAATGTGTTGCTTTACTTTACAAGATAACAGGGCAGGAAGAGGGCTTCCTCACACACATATGTGCAGGAAGCTGATTCCAGTGTTTTGTTTGGGTAATGTGTATGGGGTGGACTATGGTGTTTGAAAAAGGATGGGGGTCCTGCTCCCCATGTATATGATCCAGACAGGGAAGTGGTAAGATAGCTTCCACACATTGTATCCATGGTTTATGAGAAGTGGTCCCAAGTAGGCAAAGCTTCAGTATACAACAAACAGTCCACATTCTAAATATAATTAAAACAGAAGAAAACCTTTGCTCTCTTTTTGCTATGGCTTCAGTCAAGAAGGACAATAGCGATAATGATAAACTTGAACGTGTGTAGATTGCCCTCATTACATTAAGCTGTTTCAGCAAATGGAGCAGAAGCACATGCTGTATGCTGAAGCAGTATGTTGAAGCAGTATGTTGAAGAAGAATATTGAAGCAGTATGTTGAAGCAGTGTGTTGATGGAGTATGTTGAAGCAGTAGCTCTAGGACAAAAGGTTAAAGTAATTCAGATGACTTTGTTGTCATCCAAAGGACTATTGAGCTACTTCACATTTCCTGAGTTGGTTGTAGTACTTTTGTTACAGAGGACCTCGGAGACTTGGGCTTTATCCACAACAATTGATGTGTTGATGAGTCCTGTCAAATAAACTGGGAGTAGACTTTAATTCTTTCAGAGCTTCTGTTATCATTGTTTCCTGCCGGGCTCCCTGCCGGGCTCCCATCAGTAGCTGCTGATGAGAAGGGTCATTCTGTCTGAAAGACAACTCAGTACGCCACTGTGACTCACTGAAGGACCAACCTCTCGCTACATAGCTACAGTTGGTTTAGTCAACCATAAAAAAAACCCACAATCGATCAAAATGAAGGCATACAGATTTCTGTGTGTGTAATCTGATAAAAAACGAATAACTAATCAAATGAAAAAAGAGGAAATAAAAACACAATTTCTTTAAAAAAAATAATAATAATAATAACAAAAGAAAAGAGAGGAAAAAGGATAAGTAAGAGGAGGAGGAACAGGGGGTAGAAGAAGAGAGAATTACTGAGGGTCCACACGCTTGAGTGGACCCTATCATAGTGTGCTATGATTGGACAGATTAGTGGAAGAAGTTAATCCTGATGTGCTTTTAGTCAAAGGAAGAGTTGAGAGAGCTGAGAGACGTCCTGCCTGCTGGTCTTTAGGCTCAGTGTGCTCAATACAGGGAGTCACTTCCCTCAGACCCATCTACCCCGTAGAGCTCAGCCAGGGTTCTGAAGCGAGGGCCCCAGTCATTTAAGAAGTCATAGTCAAGGCTAGAGCCAGTGGATGAACTATCCAGCGAACTGAGGCTACCAGCCAGGGACTCTGGCCCCTCGTAGCCGTAGATGTGCAGGGTATCGTAGGGGATCCCATCCCTGTCATGGTCAGCTTCGTCTTTCTTCACCTCGATCATCACGGCCATGTCTCCCTTGCACGCGGTTGGCGGTTTCTTCACCATGGCGTAAAGGCTGGGGCCCTGCCTCATGCTCATGCTGCCGTCATTCCGAGCTGAGGTCAGGATGGACACGTCGTAGCCGTTGGTGTCCATCTCCCCACCACCCTCCTCGTCGTATGTCACTAGCTGCTCGTGGATCTCACTCTTACCCAGAGTGACCAGGGCGTCCTTTTGGTGACGCTTTCTCATAGCGATCAGGATCACTATGACTGGAACGAGGAAGAAAACATGTTTAATATTTATGTCACACAGAAGAAAATAGAAGCGGGAAAATATATATACAGTTATATATATATATATATATATATATTTCATGAGGCAAATGAAATCGGGTGTGAGAAAATACTTTGTCGAATGGGTCCCCAGTATATTTCTTTGGGATTCATACGATAATGACTTCAATGTTTAATAGTTAATCACCACTTCATTCTGTGTCTTAACAAGACAGCTGAATAACTGATCATCTTCTCATTATCTTCTCATTAGCCTTCCCATTCTTCTCATGTTTTTCCCACATTATCTGCTTTTGTAGAAGCCTACTGCAGCAGTGCAATTGCTCTCTGCTTCAGATATGAGCTTTTGACAAAACATCTCTGGCACATGGCTCATCTAATATGACAAATGGTTTTCTCCCAAGACAGCAGAGCAGAGAAAGTATCAAAGAGAACATTCAGCTCAATGCTTCACGTTCCTTCCACTATTTACTTTGCTTGTCCTGCAATCTTGAGTGTTATTTATCCAATCAGTTACTGAGGTAAAACTCTTCAACTAGGTCCCAAAAAATAAACAAACAAAAGATAGAAATTATTTGCCCATCCCCCATCATCGGAATTATTCACATTTCTCGTTAATAAAAACCTATCCTTCTACTTGTGTCGTAAATACTTCATGATCTTACCCAAGAACACCTTGAGCTGAAGTACCTTGTTTAATGATCTCTGTTGTTTATTTCTTAGACGATTGCTCTATTTTATAATATGTCTTAATAAGGGACAGTGTTGTGATATAATGCCAGTTAAGATAGGCACCCCGTTAACAGGACAGTTGTAAATCGTGCAGCGCCTTGTGTCACTATCGCAGATTTGAGAAAATCAACAAATGTCGGTACATATAAGTGTCTTATATCGGCTGAAAGCTTAAATTCTTGTTAATATAACTGCACTGTCCAATTCACAGTAGCTATTACTGCGAAAAAGTGCCATGCTATTGTTTGAGAAGAGCTCCTAACAACAAAACACTTTTTTTCACAGCGATAGGTTTGATAAATTCCTCTCTGAAGGTGAAATATGTACTTACATTCTGAAATCCTGCTCTGATTTATCATCCAAAGGGTCCCAGAGATAGCATGAAATGTTGTTTTGTTAGATAAAATCCTTTTTCATATCCTAAAAAGGTCCATATAGCATGCACGATCGATTTTGTATTACCACCCGTTCAATTTGCAAAGATAGGAATCTGTAAAAATCGAACCCTAAACATTGATTCAACTACTCAAATCGCATTTGTATTTATTCCTCAGAGATCCTAGAACGTAACCGGACTCCATTATATCATTAGGGGTGTGGTATATCCTATAGGACACCATATTTGGTCAGAGAGCGACGCCTTCATGGCACGCCGATGACGCAGGCAGGTTTTCACTTAATCAACTAACTTTGTTAACTACGCACCAATCGGGGTCAAACAAAGCTAGCTAGATAGCCAATAAGCTGGGCTTTACGGCAGTGTCGGGAAACCCCGTATCTGTCGCAAAATGTAGCTGCTAACCTTGTGCGACAGCAAGCCTTTTCCTTTTGGACAAAAATGATAAGAATATGGAGAGAGTTATGAAGTTATAAAAACTCGGTGTTTTGCTAATGTTGAACTTCTAATATGGCTACGAATACTGGAAAAGCTAAATCAAAGTCCAAGTATACAGATTTGACAATATTCTTGCAGAAAAATGTCATGTGAATGTGAATGTCTCCTTCACGATTTGCCCAATGTACCTGGGTGACTTCAAACTAAATGTCATGTAGTGTGCTCATACTTCAAGTTATCCGTCTGAAACTTTGCACATATACTGTTGCCATCTTGTGGACACCATCGGAATTACAACCATCGGGATGGCTAGATGTGGGCCCTTTCTGTTGCATTTCAAAGATGGTGGAAGAAAAAGAAAACGGTTGGTTTTTTTTCTTTGTATTTTCTTCTACCAGATCACATTCAATTCACATTTCCACAAACTTCAAAGTGGTTCCTTTCAAATTGTACCAACAATATGCGTATCCTTGCTCCAGGGCCTGAGTTACAGGCAATTAGATTAGGGTATGTCATTAACGGTGGAAATTGAAAAAAAAGGGGGCAATCCCTAAGAAGTTCTCAAATGGAGAGGACTGGATATAGTAGAGGAGAGATTGACTCACTCAGAATAGTCAGGATGCACAGTATAGGAATCAGGGTGTAGACACCCACACCCATTTTTAGTTGGGCTGCTTTGCACTGGGTGTGAATCCTCTTGTTGTCACACCTGCACACTTTGATAGGCAGAGTGGTGATGCTGCTCATGGGAGGCCTGCCTCCATCGCTGATCCCAATCTCTATTACATAATCCCTGGAGTCCTCCAGGCTGAAGCCTCCATGTTTCAGGACTATGTTAGATGTGTTGTCTAGGAGAGGGGGACAAGAAACAATGTTAGTTATCAGAGGTTTGCCATGGTTAGATTTGGAGGACATTTTTATACATTAAATGGGTCTTCATAGATAGTGCATTGGTTCCAATGGTGGAATGCTCTTAGCTACAATATACTTATGTGTAGACTTTTGCATCTACATAATAAGCAGACTGTTGAATCTGAGAGTTTATGTGTAAGGGAAACTTTTCCGCACTAACAAAATCCCTAAAATCGCAGTAGGTACGAATCCTCATAGCAGGATAATTGAATGTGCGCCGAAACTAGATCTAGGAATTAAGCTTTTCCACATGGTTAGTCCCATGTGGATTGGATATGATTATCTCCATGAGCTTTAGGTGCCAGTACATGTGGCTAGAAACGTGGCATACTCATTTTATATGTTCAATTTGGTTGGCCTAATAAGTAGAAATACAGTATACAACCATTCAGAAATAGAAGCTATGAAGGACGTACTGCAGTACGTACGGTACATCAAAGCTAGAGATATGGCCTTAACATGCACATCATCACTAAAGTAAGAACAACTTCTCACTATTCTTCTGGTCTTCCGGCGCTATGACCTTCTCTCTAGTTGCACTGGGCTAATGTGCAGCCTACTCCCAGTGTTCCGTGTTCCTGGCTGATCATTACATGGTGAAATGTCACATCAGTTCATTATGCAGTGCAGCCAACGAGGCAGCACAGACTGGACCAGGCCACCCCAGTGCTACGCTGAAAATGTTCCCCAGCCAGAGTGCCTCTGAGGTCGTCACTGTTGCTCTCCAAATATGTAATGAAGGGCTGCTGGTTTTAAAGAGCTTGTACGTCATGAATATTTCAGGGGCTCTCGGCAGGTTTGTTGCTGTTTTTGTTTCCGCCCGACTAGATGGAGAACGTTCAGACGTCAGATTGCTTTAGAACGGAGCGCTGCCCTGGCTGATTCCTCTGCCACTGGGGAGCACGGTGCTATCCTGAGCACATATCTGAACCAGCCATTCACCCCCACATTGTCCCTGTTATACCCACCTCACCGCCCCTCACACCAACCAACAGCTTAGCATTAGTAGAATGTGTCTGCCTGCACAGCTCAAGCTGACATAATAAAGGTGGCACTTGTCCCATGTTCATGCATTGAAATGATCAGCTCGCTCACCGTTGTTATCGACGACCGAAAAGTTGCCGTTCGGCTTCACCAATGTGAAGCTGAATGCGGGCAAATTATAATCTTTGTCTGTCGCACTTATGGTCCCAATCACCTGTGTGAGGGGAAAACATTTTAAGAAAGACTTCATGCAAGTTTCAGAAAAGTTTGATGGCTTAGATGACATCGAACTCTGGAAAAAAATCCTACCGTGCCAGCCATATCATTTTCACAAACAAATATCTCTTCAATGGACAGCTCTGGTTTGTTGTCATTGATATCAATGACCAGTATGTTGACGTTCACAAAAGATTCCAGTCCTGAAGAGGAGATGGGAAACATCATTTTATTATTGGGAAACACCTAAACCCTACTAGTTATTAAGATAAAAAAATGTTTTGGACATGAATTACATTTCACGCAATAAACGGGTATGAATAAGATTAAAGATGATGGCTAATGCCATACCATTGGGTTCCTCCTTAGCTTTAACCTGGAACATGTGATTCGCTACAAGCTCCCGATCCAGCTTCCTCACTGTGAAAAGTTGTCCAGTTATGGGGTTGATACCAATGGGACTGTCCTTGTCCTCGATGGAATACCTGTAGAGGGGGCATTGAAACATTGTCGAAATCGCCTCTCAGAAAAGAGTTCTATGTTAATTCTAGCTTCAGCAGCATGTGTCAATTAGTGAAGGTGTTGAATACCTTATGGCCTTGTTGGCTTTATCAGGGTCTCTGGCTGAAACGACTCCAATATTATTGACCATAATTTCCTCTATCACATTAAAGTTGTAGATGTTCTGGCTGAATTCTGGCTGCTCATCAACGTCTAGCACCTGGATGGTCACCTGGGCCTTGATCACTGGATTGTCCTTATTATCCACAGGGGACTGCAAGTGGTTCTCCCTCACTTGCACAAAGAACGTGTAGCTGCTCTTGGTTTCATAATCCAGTCCCTGAAAAGAAGTTAAGGAATGTTCAGGAAAAAACTCAGTACATGGACTACATGTATAATCTTCAGCAAATGTGTCCCACTCATATATGTTCCCTACATCGTTACCTATAATGTACAGACTGTACTGATCTTTTTTTTTCTCTCCCCAGAATACTTTAAGCAGTTAAATTTTCTCTGCTACTGTATAGTTTAGTGTTTTGCATCCCTCTGTGATGCTCATATCTACTGTAGAGTTTAGGACACTTTGGGAAAGCGTTCAACCTGGTTGCACGATAGAGACAAATGTGGATAGTTTTTTTTTTTTTGGTGATAAAAATAAAGTAACAGTTCAGGATGAGTGAAATACCTGTTTCAGCATGAGGTTGCCGTCTTTGATCTGACTGCGCTCCATTTCAAAGGTGTCAGATGGAGGTTCTATGGAGAAGATTGGGTCTTTATTCTGGATCTCATCTCTGTCCTCCAGGACTATGGTATCTATTCTCTGTCCCCGCTTCATGTCCTCTTTCACACTAAATACATAGGAACCTAGGGAAAAAGACACTCTGCATGTTAGTAAGAGAAACGTCTGAGGGACGGCATTATGGGAAAAATCCCTCATTTGCTGCTAGGAATTCCATAACAACCATTCATATTTAGGTTTAGCTCCTATAAGACCAATCATTGTCAATGTGCTCTATATAGCAGTCAGGGATGTTCTATTTTGCCCTTACTTTTGGTAAATGTGGCTATGTTATCATTGATGTCACTGACTGCGATTGTGACAGAGGTGGTGGCGGTGCCTCCTTGTTTAAGTCCTCTCAGATCCTGGGCTTGAACCACAACCACATAGCTACTCTGGGTCTCACGGTCCAGGTTCTCATACTTGGTGGTGATAATCCCTGAAATGAAGCACGTTCATTTAGTCTTTGATTCATGACTTTGATTCAGCACAACAATAAATTCATATTGGGTTATTAGGAAAGATTATTGAGAAGAGATGTAGATACTGTACAATGGACTTTATGCGGTATGAGTTCAAATGAATGAGCATCTCCTACCCGTTGTGTTGTCTATATTGAAGAAATCTCCCCCCTCTAATAATGTGTAAGCAAGTTCTCCATTTGCAGTCGTTGGATCATCTGCATCAGTGGCAGTGACTTCTATCACTTTAGTTCCTACACAGGGAAGAAATAAAGGGAAGTGATTTAGCAAAAGCACTTTTTAATATCCAGCACAATCACCCTTGTGTTTATTATTTGACCTCCTGTACCGCTTTTGGATCTCTCTTTGATAGAAGCGTTGAATGATTTGGTAAACACTGGATCGTTGTCATTGATGTCAGTAACCAGGATCACAAACTCCTCCACTTTCTCCACCAATATGTTGCTCGTATCAAACAGCTTGGCACTTAGAAGGTATTTGCTTTTCTCCTCTCGATCCAATCGTTCAGTGACATAGATGTGTCCTTTTTCATCCACTTTGAAGATAGTGTTGGCACCTTCTCCTTTAATGACATAGTGTGTCCTGTCACCAGATTTAGTTGACTTTAACTACAAATAGAAAAACAGAAGACAATTTTAAGATAAGACATCCTATCTATCAGATATATTGTTGCTGTATATTCTCATTCAACTCTCTGGCATTCTACCAGAGCCTCCAAGGTACACCTACATGGTAAAACAACGACATACCTTTCCGATATAGTATTGTTTGTTGGTTGGCCTTTCCTCCTCTACATAAAGGTTGTTCCACAACCACTCTCTCTTGTGCCTGTGGAGAACTGGGCTGGTTTGGAGTGCTGGCCTCTGGACCACATGTTCAGCCATGGTTAGACTGAGGGTCACGGCCAAGGCAAAGAGACCCATCCACATCTCTGGCCCAGTCATCTGCCTCCATGCAGACTGTCTCATCATCTGAAGGAAGCAAGGGAGAAGCAGAGGAGTAGCAGAGAATTAAATTTGGGCCATTGAGACCACTCACGTCTCAGGCAACACACCTGGCTCAAAAGTGATTTGCCTTCTTTCAATTGCTTAGCTATTACTTTAGGTACGTTTAATTAAGCTTGGCTGTAGGTTTGGCACTTTTGGGAGTTTTCCACTAGAAAAGTTGAATGGACACCTTCTTTAAATGGACGCTTTCTTTGTGGTCAAGAGGATAGCTAAGCATTAAAGAAGTCCATCCCAGATAATGTACTTTGTCTGGATTATTCCACTCTTATTGTTGCCAGCCCGTAGCATTGGATATTAAGATGAAGTGGATTATGGTTTGTAAATGTTCCCAAATAGCTTAATATCACATTCTTAAGTCCAAAAAATGACTATAATCGAATGACTTTCGTTACAACCCCATACAGCACAGATAAGAAAGTCTCTTATCTTCTCCACACTGACAATGGGCTTATCTGGGCCTTTGAGGTAATGCACTTGGCACCAGGTAAATATCTCAACACGTTTTGTTGTTCCATATCTTATTGAATCTTGTGTTCAGCTATTTATCGGAACAGCTAAATATTGTTTGTTGGAAAACATTTACTCTGTGCTATAACGTAAAGAGTCAAACAAACTTTCCAATGTATGGTTGTCTTGTTACTCCTAATCGTATGTGTTAACTATGCGTCATTTGATGTCCTTCCTGCCACGCCCTGAAGTTTGTCCCATAAAGGAGAGAGACCTTTTTAAAACTCCAGGTACTTTAGAGATAGACATCCTCAATTGTCACTGTTTGTAGCTGTCTTCATAATCATGGATGTCCCACTCTGTCAAAAATATATATTTTTAAATGTCTCCTTGTTCTGATACATGAGGTCATGATGTGAAGTCTGGCCTTTTATCAAGGAGAGGAAGTGTAAACACAATGCCCTTGGGAAAATAACATTCCAATTTCTAATGAAGGGTCATCATTACGCTAATGCTACTGTGGCCTCACACCCTTCCTGCAATTCAATTTCTGCCCCCTCCGTCTTCTCCCCCCTCTCTCTTTCTCTCCCTCTCTCTCAGTCTCTCTGGCTCTCTCTTTCTCTGACAATTTTCTTGAGCAGTAGCGAGAGTTAAGGAGAAAACAATGGGATTTTTAAACAATGTGTTAAATGAGTTGGTGTAGGAAGGATGCTATCGGAACAATGGTAAAGTATTTCATTCAGAGCCTCAGCTATACCTAGTTCAGATGGATCAAACCCATTTAAAGTTCCAAATGATGGGCCAACTTATATCCAGAATGTCAGCTTCGTGTTCTCCTCAAAGCGAGTCCATTGACCTTTCATTTGAATGCCATTCAATGATAACTGAAAGTCCATTTCTCGGTCTGTGTCATTATAAATGCTGTCTATGCAAATGTCAGATTTGATGACCATATAGACATTTTTCAGAAGTTCTCAATAAGGCAGCTTATCGTATTGGAAGAAAAAAAGAGGAATTACGGTCCTGTATTTTGAAATATGCTGTACGTTATTCCTGCTTGAATTCATCTTAGTAGGCTATGACTCACACAGTTCACAGGCTTATTGGTATGCCTGAGACAATTGGTCATGTGTTCCAATCCCAAGTAGCACACAAAGTTATATGGAATATCCAAATCAATTCATCAGTTTATGGATATACAACCTGACCTGATGCACCTGCAATCTCTAATCATATACTGGAGTGTAACATTAGTCGAAAAATAAGCAATATTTGGTACTATCAAGGCAAGCACTCAGCATTCACAATATGTTGAATTCTGACTATCCAAGATCAACGAACACGCCAGCCTCAATACTGTGATGATACTGTAGAATTAAGCGACGTACAATATGTGCGTGTGGGTGTGTGTGTTTGCCCACTGTAGATTAAAACAGCTTTAATCACAGAGCAGCTTTCAACAATCTGTCTGCCTACTCACTCCTCTAGGAAACTGTCACGGATGAGCCGTCTCCTCAGCCCTGGTTCACCCACACAACATCACACTGGACTCACTGGCTCTCTCTCTCTCTGGCAGCACTTGTTCTCGGAGTCTGACAGACAGTGTCTATCTATCCCACCTCTTCCCTGAGCTCTTCTACCACCCTTCTTTTACATGAGATTCTCTAAAAAGGATTCGTTCGGTGTCATTAGATGTTATTTGACGAGTTTAACTGCTATCCTAGTGTTTGGCTGTATGTTCGGCTTCATTGTCATCATTTCAAGCGTCAACAATTCGTTTTAGAGTCTCTATCTGTGTACAGTATCTGAAACAATTCAACGTTATTAACACTGTCACAAATCTGGTATAGGTAAACAAATACAATGCTATTTTTTTTGTCTACTTTTGAAAGGAAAATGATATCTGAGGATGAGTTTCCTTAAACTTACATCATAGAGTACAAGCCTCAATATGTTGCACAGATGGTTTCAGGATTTCTTCAGATGCATTTCTCCCTTGTGGCTACAGAGTATTAGCGTAGCACACATCAACATAGTCAATCTGGTATCAAATTGTCTCGAGGGTTCAGCCTTACACTCAGGGCTAATGTTATCAAATCAGTTGCTGTTGTCCAGTGTGGTAAAAGATTAAATCAGTTTGAGACGCAATGAGATACACCATACTGTATCGATGTGGTATTTAAATCATACATTTTGTACGGAGCCACACAAATGATAAAATATTATGAGTTATTCGTAACCAAACTTTACAATAGAAACAAACCTATTCATACGGTAGAAATTACTGGAATGACTTACCAGAGATGAATTATTTTCAGATCTCTTCCTTTTTAGCTCGTCCAATGCGTATAAGTCACAGGTAGATCCTAAGTGTAAGAGCAGTAGTATTGTTAGCTGTTGGCTGTGGACCTGTCTGATTCTCTTCTCAGAGGGTAGCACTCAGGACTTCCAGGCCAGCCCAGTGGCCACAGAGATCAGCCCAGTTCCCCTGGTCACGTTTCCTGTTATAGTCCCTCTCCTCTCCTCTTGTTGGAGTCTGCTCTGTGGCCCCTGATGTGGAGAGTGACACAGAGAATCAGATAGAACAAACAGCAGCTCCTAATTGCAGCCTGAACAGCAGAGCCTGGGCTGAGGGGGGAGAGGGAGGCATGCGATGCGCGTATCACAGAGCCTCACGTCGCTGCTGAAGTGACTGGAGGAGGCGGTGAGAGCACCAGCCACATGTTAAGAGGCAGGCAGACTGTGGCGCGTGGAGGGGCAGAGCGACGTGAGAAGCATTACATGTCTGCTCTCGCCTCCATGATAAAAACACAAAAAGAAGGAGAGAAAGCAACGAGATTCATTATTCGTACCTATGGGGACAAAGATGATGATAAACGCGTTATAGACGTTAATCCCATGAGATTTCCCACACGGTGGTATTACATTTTTGCAGGGCTACGGCGGCGTATCTGCCTCTGAGATCTTGTCTAAGCTGGTAAGTGAGATGAGTGGGCTTTCTCCAGTACTCTCTCGCTTGTCCCTCGAGCATCATCAGTAATTTGGGGAATTGGACTGGGGCTGTATGGCAGTTTTTTTTTATCAAAGCCCCTCAGCAACAGACCCTGTAGATCTGAAGGGAGGCAGTCAGTTTAGTGAGATTAGTCTTAAAGAGAGGGCAAGCCTATTTGACAGAAGAACTAAGATAATACCGTAGGGCAGAGAGAGAGAGAGATTTGTCACCATCCTCTGTCACAGCAGGGGTCGTGGTTCTAGCTGTAATTGGTAGGGAGGGAGGGGATCTGCTTCTTCTGTAGATATGTGCTGTATAGAGCTGTGCACTTAAAGAGAGAGATATGATATTGTGCACATAGCTATTTAGCTGTTTAGATATTAGCTGTAGTCATGGGAGTCTACAGGGTTCCCTTGAGAGGAACTGTGCTTAAGGCACAGCCTCAAGAATGAAAAATTCAAAATGAATAAATGAAATCCCCCTAAATGCCATGCAGACCATAGGCATAATTACAGACATTCATACTTCTCGGAGCAGTAGATATTTAATCATGCATATATTATAACTATGTTCCAGTATGTGTTACTTTACATCGATCTGAACTGGTCCTTGCATGTGACAGAGTGAGAGGTGTGCTGTGTGACTGAGATGCTTAATTTTGCAGACCAGGGTTGATTCTTGAAAAGGAAGCTTGATTTTCCTATGCAGAGACTCACATACTCTTCATAACTGTCCTTAAAAGTGGTGTCTGGGAAATGTACTAAAAGTCACTCTGTAGGACTCAGAGGACACTCAATGGAATGTGGCAGTGCCTTGACCTAATGATATTGCTGGAAGCTCTTCTCATTTTCCATTTTGGCAGTTATTTTTGTTTCAAGTGGTCAGCTATTGGTTGTGTCGCACTGACTGTCTTGACCATTGAGACAGTTGTTTAACCCAGTCCAGTACTTTGTGTGTGATCCTTGATGTTCATCACAGCTAGTGAAGGAGAGTCGATGCCTTGTGAAGTGTGCTCTTTAAAAATAGCAGGGTTCTTGTCATGGTTCATTTGCTATGGGCCAGCAGTACGCTGCATAGCCCCTTAGAGAGTGGAGATGTCGAGTTTACAAGAACTCGTCTGACTGATCTCAATGTGAATGTGCCTGGGGGCGAGGATTGGGAGGGAACCGACTTTATAACCCCCTCCCATCCCAAATCAAAACATCTCCCCCTCCCATCTCTAACACTGTACATACTTCAACGTTTTAATGGTGAATACGTGGTCGTTTTAATCAATTCAGCCAGCAAGAGGTTACTTAAATGACACCAACCTGATGCAGAGGGTTGTGCCCTTCTCACTTTCCAGTGCTTACAGATGGCGTCTACAATGCACTCTAGATCTGGTGTTTGGAAGGGGGTAAATTATGCAACATGGTGGAAGCATTCCACTTCACAATCGGTGTTAATTCAGCTCAGCTAGACTGTGGCGGCTGGATGCTCACTCTAAATAAAGTGAAGTACAAGACACAGTTAAGTGGAAATAGGGAATTGGATACATTCAGTAAGGAATACAATGTACACTGCCATGTTTTTAAACACCGAAAGTGATTACATCAAATGTCTAATTCGGTAAAATAGAAAGGGCATCTAGGTCATGTTACCTTGACAGTTCAACTTGAACGATCTAGTACTGTAATAAAACATTTTAGCTCAGTGTTTTGACCAGGACATAAATTCACAAATTTACTATATTTTGGAACAGTTTCTCTGAAACGAAAAACAAGCTGGTACAGCACTGTTAACACCAACAACAATCCAAACGAATAAGACACTGGCTTGTTTTTTTATGATAGCGAGATGTGTGGAGTTGAAGAAACCTGAAGCGATGCTCGGGAAAAATGAAAGAGAAAGCCACTTAGTTGTTTGAGAAAATAGACTTAGGCAACGCTTTCATGTTGCTTTCCTTAGACTCACATGTTGAAACCATTAATTCCCAGAATATATTCCCTTCAGGTTTTTAGACTTGAGTTAAAATTGCCATAGGATTTCATCATGGTGTTGCACTTTGCCCTTCATACCTTCTCTCAAAAACAAACTGCACAGGCACTGCTTTATGGGTAACTACAAAAGAAAGCTCTTCATTTGTAAAAAAAAAAAAATGCTGTAATTTTTCATTTACAGGACCAATAAAACCAACAGATATTATAATTGTCATATTTCAATTAATATGTTACTCCCAACATAGCTCATTTAAAACAGAAATCAGATTCAGAAATCATACAATATACGGAGTGCGCCTTTAGGACTTTGTATCTACCGTTGATGAAGACTTTGTAAAGAAGGGAATTGTCAGTATAGAGTAGTTAGTCACACATCTGCCTTTAAATCATGACGTCCAAACTTCCATGATGCAAAGGGCCGTACTGTTAAAATATATGCCCTGACTCACTTCCTGTCCTCACATCAGAGGTTATAGCTAGCTTCACTATAAAGGCCTCTCGTTGACTTATTACACATTTTGAAAATCAGTAGTTCTTGTAATCTCATCTGCTCAGTCCTAATCAAGGAGCTCCAGCCCTCACAGTCATTTCCGTAGTGTCAAGCCTCGGCTTCCTCCCAAACCCAAACTAATCGGGAGCTCATGTCCTGTGTTTCAACCTTCTGGAAGCGGCCACAACGGGGAACGGTTTATCTGCTCTCTATGTTTAATCATGGAGCAGATTTGCGCTCTAGCAGTTGATTACTACAACATAACCTCTATGGCCAATGGCTGGGAAGCCCACAAAGCCGGCCTTTTCTTTCTGATTGGGGGAAGAAACAAAGATGCAACTCTTTGTTTATCAGCGTAGGCTATGTTTGTCTGTTGTGGGAAGTGGTTTGCTTTAAAGTATATGCATTTAGCTCGTTTGCCGTCTAATTGCACACTGATGCGTACCCTCAAGCACGCACACGCATGCACCCTCACACAGAGTCAGTCACAGACAAATGCAGACAAGAACACGTAAGCCGAAATGTATCCATCATAGACAAACACAGACTGACACATACTGTGTCACAATCTCTCTGTCACTGGCATTAATCGCCTCTGTATCTGAGGGAACAAAAGTTCTCAGCTGGCCAGCTGTGCGCCATCCAAGGGATTTCCATTTTCTCAACAGGAAGATCAAGGTTAAAGGTTTTAAGGAGGGGATGTAGCTACTGTTTCAATAGGAGGAAGCGGGATTGACCTAGCACAGCAACAAAATTCCTCTACTACTGGTCAAAAGTTACCTCTACATTACAATCTGTTTGAATCCAAATGCCCGATGCCAAAGTCTCCCACAAGTACGTGTCTTATTATTACCTGGCAAAATGAAGTGGCCTGGCAGTTAATCAAATTCAATGTAAATGTTCAATAGTGCAAATTATTTCCATAGAGTTCCTTAACATTTTATCGACAAAGTTATTTTTGTTTGATTCCATCTGCTTTGAAATGGCTTGTAAAAATTGAAATGATGGCCACTCATGCAAGGATGATATAACAAGCAATGGGATTACCAGACTATTAAAGACGAGTGAATCAATATTGAAAGGGTCGCTACAGTTTGTTTTCTTCAGCTTTAAAACCCAATTTAGTGGCCTAGTCGTCCAAAACACAGAGTAAAGAGGACTCCATCTAGAAGGGAAGAGTGAGAGGGGGGTTACCCTCAATGTCCCTCCTCTCTCCCCCTCTCACATACTGACACACAAATCCCTGGCCCCCCGCTCACAGCAGTGATACACATTCTTTTACGTCACCTCATCTCAATATCGACAAGCTTCATAGCTCCTCGACCTCTACATATTACTATCCTGTACACTACTGTAGCCCACACAGGGCAGCCTCTGAACCTCAACAAGATATAGGCTAAACTGAGGCTGAAAATGGCAGTATTTGAAAGTACAACGTATTTTCTTTGATTTCAAATGAAGCTCTTCAGTCAAGTCCCGATTCACTTTTCCATAAGCTTTTTTATAAATTAGATGGAAAAGTTAGGTTTGGAGAGCTCTTTGATCCTATAGTGACACAACAGCAGCTGGCATATCTGGTGTGTTCGGGGAGTAATTTGACCAGGATGGGTTCCCTTGTTGTTTCTAGAAGGTTGGGATCATCCACGGTGTCCGTAGAAAATACTTTTAAGCCTGTTATTAGAGGGGACATCCAAAGACTGATAACGGGGAAATGATTTGCGTCGGATTTTAGCATTTTAGATCCAATTTAGCATTGTAGCCTACATTGTCTAAACGATATTTCCAGGAAAATTTTACTTTTTTGGACCCTGGCAATTGAAGAGGAAATGTGTGCCTCTTAATTAAGCGGATTTTTGGATGTATGGATTTAGAAGCTGTAATGCTTTGCCTAGCCCTAAGCCAAAGACACACTTTAACCCTTTCTACATTTGACTCAAGGCAAAGGGCTAATGTTTTTGTTTATTATATGCCACATGAGATGCCACAATAGAGAGAAAATGCAAACAGAAACGTCATGAGAGCTGATATTTCTGTGAATGTCCCCAAAAGCGTTGGGGAAAAAAAGGTTGAGCTGGCTGTTAGTGACTTATCAGACACAGTCATGCACAGAGGCAGGATACTCAAGCCCTTTGTCAGTAGCCGCAGGCCGCAGTCTTAATTGAACCGTGATTAATAAATAAACCAAACTCCTACTGATTGTGGATTATCTCTATAAATATAGCTAATTAATCCTGCATATAAATGTCATTATTTTCCTGTTTCTAGACATGGAAAGCTCTTGCCTCCTATTGGTTTCTGCCTGAGAGAGGGAGTTGTTTTAACTGTAGTGATTGCTTTCGAACACAGTGGATTTTTAAATGGCACAATAAGACTTCTTTTGCATCCACAAAGATGCCGTGCCGATAGCAAAGCTCATTGACAGAAAACAATCAAATGGTTCTGTCTAGGAGATAAAAGCGATTTGAGAGGATAATGAATCATTTTTGTTTGTCTCTCTCAGGTTTGCTAACAGATTACCCTCCGAGAGAGAGAGAGAGTGGGGGGAGAGGGGGAGGGGAGTGAGATAAATACAGAGCGATAGAAAGAAAGAAAGAGCGAGTGGCACTCCATTCCAATTTACCCACTCACCATGAAGTTACAGCCATGAAAAACACAAACTCATGCATAATGAATGCCATACATGAGAATAAAATTAAACCCTTCTCGCTCTCCCTCATCGTTTCCCTGATTTCAGGCATAAAATTGTGTCTGAGAAACTGAGCTCGAGGAAGAGCGTCGGAAGCACATCAATAACTTAACACACTTGTCAATTAAAATATGGAACAAAAACACCATGAAAGCCAGTAAAATATTATTAGGAATTACCTGGTATAAATCGATGTGACTGGGGTAGAAATTACCTCCTTCGCCTCCTGTGGAGTGGAGTTGTGTGGCTTGGTTAAAGAAAGTGCTGTTATTTTTAGGCTAGAATTAATAGTCTTATTAATGACCACTAATCAGTAAAAATAGCAATGGGGGAACTGTTTAGTCTGCCACACATAGTACATGTACATATGCTCCACATATTCATCAAGCGTGAAGGGCCCCTGGCTCCCTGGTGAATACGTGGTCGGACTTCGGAGGCCACAGCAGACCTGAGGTCACATCTTCTAGCCTTCCCAATGCGCTGAGGTCATTAGGAGTGAAACAAAAACAGGAAATGAAAGTAGCCTCGTTGCACACCTCGAAGTATGATGCTAGTTCATTGACCCATTGCTCGTTTATGAAAGGGAACCTTTGTTATGTGAATAGGTGTACAGTGCAGTACCCCAAGACTAAATGGGAGTCAGTAAAGGCTTTGAGGAATAGCGTGATATACAGTGCCTTCAGAAAGTATTCATGACCATTAACTTATTCCACATTTTGCTGTGTTACAGCCTGAATTCAAAATGGATTAAATAAAAAATAAATGCTCACTCATCTACACACAATACCCCATAATGAAAACCATAGTGAAAACATGTTTTTAGACATTTTTGCAAATGTATTGAAAATTAAATACAGAAATATCACATTTACAGAAGTATTCACACCCAGAGTCAATACTTTGTAGAAGCACCTTTGGCAGTGATTACAGCTGTAAGTCTTTCTGGGTAAATCTCTAAGAACTTTCCAACATTTGCCTATTATTATTCTTCATGCTCTGTGAAAGTGATTGTTGATCATTGCTAGACAAGCATTTTCAGGTATTGCCATAGATTTTAAAGTAGATTTAAGTCAAAACTGTAACCACACAGGAACATTCACTATCTTCTTGGTAAGCAACTCCAGTGTAGATTTGGCCTTGTGTTTTAGGTTATTTTCCTGCTGAAAGGTGAATTCATCTACCAGTGTCTGGTGGAAAGCAGACTGAACCAGGTTTTCCTCTATGATTTTGCCTGTGCTTGCCTCCATTCTGTTTATTTATCCTGAAATACTCCCCAGTCCTTAACTGAAATACTCCCCAGTCCAACGTTTACAAGCATACCCATAATATGATGCAGCCACCACTATGCTTGAAAATATGGAGAGGTACTAAGTAATGTGTTTTATTGGATTTGCCCTAAACATGACACTTTGTATTTAGGAAAAAAAGTTAATTGCTTTGCCACATTTTTTTGCAGTATTACTTTAGTGCCTTGTTGCAAACAGGATACATGTTTTGGAATATTTTTTTATTCTGTACAGGCTTCCTTCTTTTCACTCTGTCAGTTAGGTTTAGTATTGTTGGAATAACTACAATGTTGTTGATCCATCCTCAGTTTTCTCCTATCACAGCCATTAAACTCGGTAACTGTTTTAAAGTCAACATTGGCCTCGTGAAATCCCTGAGCGGTTTCCTTCCTCTCCGGCAACTTAGTTAGGAAGGATGCCTGCATCTTTGTAGTGACTGGGTGTATTGATACCCCATCCAAAGTGTAATTAATAACTTCACCATGCTCAAAGGGATATTCAGTGTCTGCTTCTTTTTTTGTTTTTTACCCATTTACCAATGAAAACCTCCCTGGTCTTTGTGGTTGAATCTGTGTTTGAAATTCACTGCTCGACTGAGGGAACTTACATATGTGTGGGGTACAGAGTCATTCAAAATAACTACTGCACATAGAGTGAGTCCATGCAACTTATTATGTGACTTGTTAAGCACATTCCTAGTCCTGAACTTATTTAGGCTTGCCATAACAAAGGGGTTGAATACTTATTGACTCAATACTTTTAATTCATTTGTACAAATTTCAAAAAACAAAATTCCACTTTGACATTATGGGGTATTGTGGCATACAAATCTCAATTGAATCCATTTTAAATTCAGGCTGAAACACAACCAAATGTGAAAAAAGTGTGTGAATACTTTCTGAAGGCACTGTAGATATTATGATGTTATGGCGTGATGTTTTCCTCTAATCAGATGGCATCTTGCGTTAGCACTACCTCTTTCATTCCTTCCCTCATATCAACAACAGTATCGACAAAAGAAATGAAAAAACACAAACGATTACAAACGCACGCAGGCCATGCAAAGTGGAAGATTATCGTGAGAATATTTAATCCCTTTATCTTTTCTCATCTCTTGATTGCTTGGCTTAAGCCACTTCTCCCCACACTTTCCAGTCTCCACACCTTCCGACCTGTTTATCGCTTTTATTCTGGATTAAATTGGGCCCTAATCCCATTGAGGGGATCTGATTTAAACCGCTGCACAGAGTGTCTGTCTCGTCTAAGTGATTTTCTTTGTTCCATCATCCCACCCTTCGGACATTACAAGAAGGAAACTATGTCCTTTGTTCTTGCACTCATGAAAAGAAGTTCAATAGCATGCTGGAAAAAGGAGAAAAAAGACATGGGAGGGAGTGGGGAAGTTAGTTACTCCCTTTTAAAATAACCAAGGGTTACTTTGCGAGCTGTCCATCATGTATTTGTGCAATAGGCCTCTTTTAAGTGTGTGGACATATCTAAAGAAGTCTAATTGTTGGACCCCTCTGTGGTTGTTACTCTGTGGTTGTTGTCTCTGCTTGGCATGATTCTCAACATGAATCAATACAGTTTACAGTCCCACACCATTAGCTGTGTTTTTTTTTTACAAGATGCAGAAATACCAGAGCCCAAGACTCAGTTTTTAGTACTGTAGAGAGGGTGATAAACAAATGAATACTTCAGGCATGCAGTATTATTATGAGATACTGCACTGGAATTTCTACAAAGCCCATAGTCGCCATCTTGTGGATTTATTTACCATTACAGCATATTTTATGCATTGCAGTTTTCTAAAACAATCTATGGCAGTCTTGCTGACAGCAGGGACAGTGTTGAGACTTTTAACCATTGTGGTTTTCCCTGTAAATAATCAGAGGATCCTTGGATGAAGACATTGATTACCATTTAAGTGTCTGATACACCTTCATCTGCAGTTTTCTTCTGGCTATAGGTCCCTGTCTGCCCATTCCCAGCCCCTGTTGGAGCGTCTCCAAAATGGCCCTGGCTGTTTTATTTGAAGAGGCTGAGTGCCGGGTTGTATAATTATCACGGATGTGTTTGCTTGTCGTGGAGTGGCACGCTGGAAAATTGGATGGATTTCAGGGACAGTTAGCCAGACTGTTCCCGAGATAGACAATATGGCTGAGTCCAGGATGGGTTTAGCCGGTTGTTGCACCACAAATGAACGTGTGATCTGCAATGGTTAGGAGTTACGACTGCACTACACATAAATGAGAATGAATGGTTATGAATGGTCTGCATGAAATGCTCTCCCTGTGCTGCTCTCATTGTTCAAGAAGATATAGTGTATTCAGAAACAGAGCATTCCATCTGGCCCTTTCTGATGAATGAATGAAATTCAGAGTGTTTATTGTTATATATTTAAGCGATAATGCCCGAGAAGCCGGTGTTTGGAGGACACATTGCATCGGTGTTGTTAGGCCCGAGACAAAGTCGATGCCACTATTTTCTCCAAACACTGGCTTCGAGAGAATTATCACTTTTATACAACAGGTTACCAAATATTCAAATAATGATTGACAAATGTTCATACATTTTTTTATTGTGAATGTATTCATACTATTTCATCCTTCCACAAGATATAGTGCCGACACAAATCTAAGGTTGCTATCCAAGCCTGCTGGTCGTTCGCTCTATCGGATCGGTTGCCAGACATGTGACCCAGTCGTTCAGTCTTTTTGTTCTGTAACTATGGATGCGACCCAGTAGTGTGTTCTAAAATGTTCCATTGTCAAACTGGCTGGCAGCGTTCTTATCCCTTGCTTGCTGCTAGCCATCTATGGCTAACTTACAGTCACGTCAAACAGTGCAACCAGAAAAACAGCAAAGTAGCTGCATTTCTGTTTGTTTAAGCTGTTTTCTATTGACATTACTTTGTATATATCCTGGAATAGAAGATGTGCTCTTTCGTCAGGACACTGTTGTTCAGAAGAGGTAGCCAACATCAAACCTAACACAATCACTTCAAGGTGAAGCTGGAAACACTGCAAACAAGCTGCATTTCATTTAGTTCTACCTGTTTTCTATTGACATTACTTTGTATATATCCATAAAAATGATGCCAGCTAATTCATGATTTCAACTGGCTGAGAAAAACTCCCTGCCTGTTTGTCTCATCCCGACACGTTCATTACTATGGGACAGGTGGAGATCGAATTTCAATATTGAAACAATGTTTCAAACGTCGGAGAGACAGACAGCAAGGTTTATACAAATCTCCACTGTTGAAAATCAAATCCTAGTCTAAAAGACATGGGAG
Source organism: Oncorhynchus mykiss (assembly GCF_013265735.2). Taxonomy (NCBI): domain Eukaryota; kingdom Metazoa; phylum Chordata; class Actinopteri; order Salmoniformes; family Salmonidae; genus Oncorhynchus; species Oncorhynchus mykiss. The sequence continues at coordinate 18,428,805 of NC_048590.1, forward strand.
ATAGTGTCCAGATGGATTTTATAGTGGAGATCTAGTTTATAAATTGCCTGGCTGGGCTGATGAGACAGTAGATTGCAGTGAGATGGAACAGAGTAAATAGGCAACTCCTGAAAATCAACCAATCAGCATCCAGGATCCAAACGACCCCTTTTATAAAACAGCATAGTCCTCAACTCCCAACTATTGTATGTGAGGTTTTATTCACAAATAACTTTCAAATTAGCACAAAGCAGCTCATGCTCCCTCTCCTGGAAACTGCTGGCAAAGGCATCATTCCATGGTCTGCTGGTGTCGTGGGCTAATGTTGGCTCATACAGCTGGGGGCTCCACCATAATCCTTTTTAACTTCACACAGCTTCCAGAGAGAGAGAGGAGGACTTCTGATCCAGTCAGGAGGGAGAAGGCCGACTAAAACACAAACTCACTTACCAACATGAGCTGGGCTTACCACTACAGATGGCAGCAGGGAAGAGGGGAGATAAAGTGGACGGTCTTCAAGCAGGATCTACTGTTCCCAGTCAAAGAATACAACCTGTTTGAACATGGCAGAGTTAAATAGAGGGCCAAGACCGGCTCGTTAGGAAGAGATATGGGTCGGCATTTGCTTGAGATAAAAAGACACATGCTGGCAAACCATTCCAATGAAACGAAGGCAGCGTTTGATGACATATCAAAACAGAAGGCCCAGTCGGAGCTTAATGCACAGCTTGTGAATAATTTGTTGTGAACATGCACCATATTAATTCTCCAGGACATAAATAGTCAGTATAAAAGGGGTTCCCTCAGATGCTAAATCCAGGCATTTCGCATAACATCCCTTTTCATTTATTTTTTATTGTTGGTCAAGAGAAAAATATTTACCCAGATGCTATTCAGGTGAATTGCATTTTATGAAGGCAACTGATCCCACCACTCTAATGCAGTAAAATGTATATTTTAATCCATATAAATCCAGGTCATTGGATTTGATGACATGTCAGTCATCAGGCCGTCATTGTAAATAAGAATTTGTTCTGAACTGACTTGCCTAGTTAAATAAAGGTTACTTTTTTTTAAAGTCATAACTACAGGATTGACTGATCTAAGTCATTTTGATCTTGCAGCAGGGTTTTTGCTCATCTTTCAAACTACAGGGATATAAATCTGCACACAGGCCTAGAAACAAGTTGACCAACACTGACAGTAGCTATGTTACTACAATGATCTAATAGCTGGCAAAACAAAGCCTATCATGCGGCCTATTTAAAAGTGATTGACTATTTAATTCAGCACTAAAAAATAACTCCTAGGCAACGTGGCAGCAATTTCCTATCATATTTCCTGTTTGTTAGACAAGTTCAGGGCTCTCATAGGTAGTGCTGTATTTATCAAGGCTCAGGAAAAGACCCAGATGCAGACTGTTTTGAATAAACAAAAACAGGGGGGCAGGCAAACGACAGGTCAAGGACAGGCAGAGGTCAGTAATCCAGAGTACAGTCTGAAAGGTACAGAACAGCAGGTTGCGTCAAGGCAGGCAGAGATCAGTAATCCAGGGTGGTGTGACAAGGTACAGAATGGCAGACAGGCAGAATGGTCAAAACCAGGAAAACGGGAAATAGAGCAAGACATGCACACGGGACAAACACTTGCAGGCTTTACAAGACAAAATAAACTGGCAACAGACAAACAGAGAACACAGGTAACACACCATAAACCGTAAACCATAAACCACACACCATAAATACACTGGGGATGATGGGCGACACCTGGGGGGGGGGGGGGGGGGGGGGGGCGAGCACAAAGACAGGTGAAACAGATCAGGGTGTGACAGTATTATTTGTCCATCAACAACCACAAGGATTTTGGACTAGCCTATTGCTCAGAACAGTTGGAGTCCTGCCTGAAAAGCTTGTCATTTGGACAGAGAGAAATAGATAAACAACAACCCGAAGAAGTGTAGTTATACACAGCTTCGAAACGTCAGCTGAGTTTCTGTCAAGCAATGCCCAGAATTTATCAGGTCTATTTTGGCAACTGTAAAACAAATTAACTCTATTCTTGGAGACAATACGACATGAGTTCAGTTCAATTGTATGTGTAGTAAAACACATTCATACAAAGGCATCTAACAGCAGTCGGTTCTGCAGTATGGAGAGCACAACCCATCTGGACAAGAGGAATACCTATGTAAGAATTCTGTTCATCGACTACAGCTCAGCATTCAACACCATAGTACCCTCCAAGCTTGTCATCAAGCTCGAGACCCTGGGTCTCGACCCCGCCCTGTGCAACTGGGTACTGGACTTCCTGACGGGCCGCCCCCAGGTGGTGAGGGTAGGCAACAACATCTCCACCCCACTGATCCTCAACACTGGGGCCACACAAGGGTGCGTTCTGAGCCCTCTCCTGTACTCCCTGTTCACCCACGACTGCGTGGCCACGCACGCCTCCAACTCAATCATCAAGTTTGCGGACGACACAACAGTGGTAGGCTTGATTACCAACAACGACGAGACGGCCTACAGAGAGGAGGTGAGGGCCCTCGGAGTGTGGTGTCAGGAAAATAACCTCACACTCAATGTCAACAAAACTAAGGAGATGATTGTGGACTTCAGGAAACAGCAGAGGGAACACCCCCTATCCACATTGATGGAACAGTAGTGGAGAGGGTAGCAAGTTTTAAGTTCCTCGGCATACACATCACAGACAAACTGAATTGGTCCACTCACACAGACAGCATCGTGAAGAAGGCGCAGCAGCGCCTCTTCAACCTCAGGAGGCTGAAGAAATTCGGTTTGTCACCAAAAGCACTCACAAACTTCTACAGATGCACAATCGAGAGCATCCTGGCGGGCTGTATCACCGCCTGGTACGGCAACTGCTCCGCCCACAACCGCAAGGCTCTCCAGAGGGTAGTGAGGTCTGCACAACGCATCACCGGAGGCAAACTACCTGCCCTCCAGGACACCTACACCACCCGATGTTACAGGAAGGCCATAAAGATCATCAAGGACATCAACCACCCGAGCCACTGCCTGTTCACCCCGCTATCATCCAGAAGGCGAGGTCAGTACAGGTGCATCAAAGCTGGGACCGAGAGACTGAAAAACAGCTTCTATCTCAAGGCCATCAGACTGTTAAACAGCCACCACTAACATTGAGTGGCTGCTGCCAACACACTGACACTGACACTGACACTGACACTTTAATAATGGGAATTGATGGGAAATGATGTAAATATATCACTAGCCACTTTAAACAATGCTACCTTATATAAATGTTACTTACCCTACATTATTCATCTCATATGCATACGTATATACTGTACTCTATATCATCAACTGCATCCTTATGTAATACATGTATCACTGGCCACTTTAACTATGCCACTTTGTTTACATACTCACCTCATGTATATACTGTACTCGATACCATCTACTGTATCCTGCCTATGCTGCTCTGTACCATCACTCATTCATATATCCTTATGTACATATTCTTTATCCCCTTACACTGTGTATAAGACAGTAGTTTTGGTATTGTTAGTTAGATTACTTGTTGGTTATTACTGCATTGTCGGAACTAGAAGCACAAGCATTTCACTACACTCGCATTAACATCTGCTAACCATGTGTATGTGACAAATAAAATTTGATTTGATTTGACAATGGCAAACAATTGCAGTTGGCAGAACAAAACACAACCGACGTATTTTAATTGTGTTAATTGCGTAATCAAATCAGAAGTGGAATACAACATCCACGTCAAAGTGGATTCAAGGTTTCCTAAATGATCCCCGTTGAAATGTTGAAGGTGATTAGAAAGACACGTTGTCACTTTCAGATATCTTCTTCGGTAGCTACGTGTAGATTATGAGTAGCCACAGTATGCATACGGTTTGGCTACAGATGATGTCAAATCAACATATATTACAACTGCTAACTTATTTAACACCCACTTTTTTTGAATACTGTATATTGCATTAACAGTGTCTAGAAAGAATGGGGTACAGTATATAATTTGTGTATTGGTATGAGAGCTATGGGATGTAAGGTACTGCTGCTGGGTACTTTGAGTGAGAACTCAGTTCCATTGCAGGAGGGAGAGAGCTCTCACTGCTCTGTAGTGTAGTTGTTGTTTGGCACGGAAGCAAACTGTTCTCGATTAACAGGCGGAACATTTCATCCAGTCGGCCTTAACAGAGAGGCTGTCTCCCCCCACCTCCCTTCACACACACTGCACACCCCGGCTGTGTGGCGCAGAGCTGCTGGGAGGGCCCCCGGCTCCGGCCCCCCAATTCCTTGGTTCACACCTTCAGATATGCTGTGAAGGAGATGCAAAGCTGGCTAATATAATTGCATATTAGCAAGCTTAGGCTTCCACCTCCCAGAGGGTTTGTTAATTCATCGCTACTAATTTACATTTCTGCCACTTTCTAATAACACTAATGAAAGAACTTTCCTCAGCAACAAGAACGCCCCCAGTGCCTTTGGTAAGGGCTCAAGGTGCATTAAACACACAAGAAATGCACAGAAAAAATCTCCCGACAGTTTGCCATATGTCACCAAGGTCCTAATTAGTGAGAGTTTTGTATTTTCAGAGGAGGAAAACACAACTGTGTCTGAGTTTAGAGAACAGCAATGTTTCTCAGTGGGATACATTTCAAGCGAATAATAAGCAGAATGAAGCATCTTATGTTTCAAAGCACTTGAAGAGACTATTAATGAAGCAGCCATTGTGTGTGTGATTTTACTGCTGGCTTATTAGATGTGCAAATGATGTGCTGATGGCTCTTTAATCTGGGGAACTAGACAATGCAGTGTTCTCAGTGGGAGCTGGTGTACTAGGTTTAACTCTTCACCTACTGTCACTGATTCCCTGCAAAACTATTCAGAAGCCAGGAAGATCACTTTGACTTGTCCATGTTTTAAGTTCTGTAAATACATTTGGTAATAAAGCTACTGCTCCGCCCACAACCATAAGGCTCTCCAGAGGGTAGTGAGGTCTGTACAATGCATCACCGGGGGCAAACTACCTGCCCTCCAGGACAGCTACACCACCCGATGTCACAGGAAGGCCAAAAAGGTCATCACGGACAACAACCACCCGAGCCACTGGCCTGTTCAACCCGCTATCATCCAGAAGGCGAGGTCAGTACAGGTGCATCAAAGCTGGGACCGAGAGACTGAAACCAGCTTCTATCTAAAGGCTATCGGACTGTTATACAGCCATCACTAACATTGAGGGGCTGCTGCCAACATACTGCCAACATACCCAAATCTCTAGCCACTTTGATAATTAAAGATAATGTATGCATGTAATACATGTATCACTAGCCACTTTAAACAACGCCACTGTATATAATGTTTACATACCCTACATTACTCATCTCATATGTATATACTCTATACCATCTACTGCATCTAGCCTATGCCGCACGGCCATCACTTATCCATATATTTATATGTACACATTTTCATTCATTCCTTTACACTTGTGTGTATAAGGTAGCTGTTGTGAAATTGTTAGATTACTTGTTAGATATTACTGCACGGTCGGAACTAGAAGCACAAACATTTCGATTCACTACACATTAACATCTGCTAACCATGTGTATGTGACCAATAGAATTTGATTTGATTTGATACATCGAGCATCTGTTAGTTAACAGATATCAGTAGATTTAAACGATTATAAGACAGGCTCCTGTCATACTGCCTTCTTTGCACAACTGTTTCATCTGTGCAGCGAGGGGTTTAGAGTGGCATTGGTGCAGTTTAGGAGCACTTCTCGCCCTCTCCATTCTATATGCAAGAACTGTGTGACCTTCTGCTCTCCCGTCTCTGAAGGCTGAATTGTACTTTGCTTGCTTGGCTGGTCTTTGCCACCAGCCTTTAATTTCATTCAAAAGTATAAGACAATATGAGTGTGGCAGAAGGCAAGAGGTGACAATTCCACTGCAGAGCCCAGAGAGTCATTTTGGATCGAGTGGCACTCAGCACCTCAAGACAGTCCTCGGCTTAAAGAAAAAATATGAAAAAATCATTAGCTCCAGTCCAAAAAAAACTGTGTAGACTTGCTCCTAGCGGTTGTCTCATTGGAGGGAAAAGCAGGCTCAGTCCCACTGAGGGTAAACTATTTGTCCCTCGAGTTCCCTCCCACCATCATAGAGAAAAATGGAATCCAGAAACTGTCCAGTCCACAAGCGATTTAGACACTTGGGCCATTGATTTGATCCTTTAATAATAATTGGAATTTGTGAAGCACAGCAGGAAAGGCCAGATGGGAGAAACAAAAAGATCAAAACAAACCTGAAGCTCTGTGGTTTAGACGCCATAAGTGGTCCCAAACAAACTGCCCTCCATCACTACAAACAGAAAGAGTGGTTGGCCACTATCTGTCCGTTCTGTTGCTTTTTGTGCTCAGCAGGATATCAGAAAGGAGGCTGCCTCGACAGGTTTATGAATGTAGCCTGTCATCTGTGCATGACTGAAACACAACATTTGCACAGTGTTGCAGAAAATAAGTGGGCTCTCAAACATAATTTGTTGCACTCTTTCCATGGCCGCGGGAGGATATTTTGGGGGTAGAGAGAGGTGCGGAATGTTTTTGTCACCAATTTGGTGAAATGTTTTATTTCACTTTAAAAAATATTGAATTTATTTGTTGCACTCTTTCCATGGCTGCGGGAAGATGTTTTGGGGGTGGTGAATGTTTTTGTCACTAATTTGGTGAAATAATGTATTTTTCTTTAAATATATTTGTTTTGTTGTGATTTATCAGAGATTGCTGTAACACCTTTAGCACCCCTACTTCCCAAAGGCTATGACTCTACTCTTTGTCTCTGACAGACAAAATGCCATAAACTAGTGTTTAAATATAGGTAAATGACAGTTATCCTCTAGATATACAATGCTCTCTCACTTGAAAGCTATCAATTCGGTGAAAGGGTTAACTTGTTTTCTAACCCTGCTGTGAGCACTTATGTGTTTGTGTATGCTCAATATTCTCTGCTTGTTATTGGCCTTAGTTGAGGCTTCTGGGAAAGGGGCATTTAAAGTGCTTAGTTTTCATTCCTGTTATCAGGGAGGCAATGGAGATGATATATCATTGCACTTATCCAGTGTATCTGACAAATGAAATGGCATTGGGCTGTGGACAATGGCTTCTTAATGGAGCTGGCCTTCCTCTAACACCAAGTCCAGGCAGACACTATGCCACAAGACGGAATATTTAGCGACCCTTTCATGCACACGCTGGCGTCTTTGATAACTCAGCAACTCTTTAGAGAGAAGGGAAGCCGGGGGAGGTGGAGATGAAATTCAACTTAACCTATTCAGAAGTCACCGCCTGAGTCAATGAAGTGGTATTTTATGGCCTGGTGTCACATCCTTCACTTTAGATTCACTCACCTGTAGCAGAGTATATCACTTCTCTGCCTGAGTGTGAGTGCTCTGGTGCCAGGCAGGTTCACCAGACTGACAGTCACTGAGACAGCAGCCATTTCAATTGGGGCCAGATTGATTGGCCTAGCTAGATTGCACTGTGATGGTGGTTTGTGGGAAGGGGGGGGCTTTAAGGGCTTTCGTTCATCACGGACTGTGTGCCGAGCATATTGCTCTGATTGACTAGTTCAACGTGATTGCAGGAGTGATTCTTCCCCACTGTGTCTCTCAAAAGATCCCAAGGCAGTTTTTTAAGAGGCTAAAGCAGAGCACTTAGCTGCCTTCCTGCCTGAGCAGTATCCATTGATCTTAATGAGGGTTAATGGTTTAACTATGCTGGATGAGATGAAATGAGGGAGACTTTGACCTGTTGTAGGGAACCCACATTAAAATACAATTAAGCCCCGTGTTCCTGCAAATGGGCCCTCAACTTGCTGTGTGTGGCATGATGCATTTAGAGACGAGGAACAAGCCTTGGAAAACAACGGCACACATTGCTCTTGGACACCCTTGCGTTTGTTCAAGTGGTGCTGTTCTTTTATTCTAATCTATCATTGAGAATGTTTCAGTCACCAAATTAAAAAGACACACAAAAACAGTTTGCCTTGAATCTAGTCTTTATAGGAACAAAATCGTGTTATTTTTTTTTAGATCACACAGGAGTTCCATTCCAAAGATGGTCACCAGTACCTGTTACGGTGCGTGAATGAGGACCCAAAAGCGAATCAACTTAAACAGAGCTTCTTTAATTACCAAACATAGGTAGGCTCAGATGGACCGGCAGATTCCGACAGGACAGGACAAGGTTACAGCAAACATGACGACAGTCTGGTTCAGGCATGAATGACACAAACAAACAAGAATCCGACAAGGACAGGAGCAGAAACAGAGAGAGATATAGGGACCTAATCAGAGGGAAAAAGGGAACAGGTGGGGAACGGGGTGAATGGGTAGTTAGAGGAGACAAGGGACAGCTGGGGGAAAGCGGGGGAGAAAAGGTAACCTAACACGACCAGCAGAGGGAGACAGGGTGAAGGGAAAGGACAGAGACAAGACAACATGACAGTACATGACAGTACCCCCCCACTCACCGAGCGCCTCCTGGCGCACTCGAGGAGGAAACCTGGCGGCAACGGAGGAAATCATCAATCAGCGCATGGTCCAGCACGTCCCGAGAGGGAACCCAACTCCTCTCCTCAGGACCGTACCCCTCCCAGTCAACTAGGTACTGATGACCACGGCCCCGAGGACGCATGTCCAAGATTTTACGGACCCTGTAGATAGGTGCGCCCTCGACAAGGATGGGGGGGGGGGGGGGGGAAGACGAGCGGGGGCGCGAAGAACGGGCTTAACACAGGAGACATGGAAGACCGGGTGGACGCGACGAAGATATCGCGGAAGAAGAAGTCGCACTGCGACAGGATTAATGACCTGAGAGATACGGAATGGACCAATGAACCGCGGGGTCAACTTGCGAGAAGCCGTCTTAAGGGGAAGGTTCTGAGTGGAGAGCCAAACTCTCTGACCGCGACAATATCTAGGGCTCTTCGTTCTACGCTTATTAGCAGCTCTCACAGTCTGCGCCCTATAACGGCAAAGTGCAGACCTGACCCTCTTCCAGGTGCGCTCGCAACGTTGGACAAAAGCCTGAGCGGAGGGGACGCTGGACTCGGCGAACTGAGATGAGAACAACGGAGGCTGGTACCCGAGGCTACTCTGAAAAGGAGATAGCCCGGTCGCAGACGAAGGAAGCGAGTTGTGGGCGTATTCTGCCCAGGGGAGCTGTTCTGACCAAGACGCAGGGTTGCGAAAAGAAAGACTGCGTAAGATGCGACCAATAGTCTGATTGGCCCGTTCTGCTTGACCGTTAGACTGGGGGTGAAAGCCGGAAGAGAGACTGACGGAAGCCCCAATCAAACGGCAAAACTCCCTCCAAAATTGAGACGTGAATTGCGGACCTCTGTCCGAAACGACGTCTGACGGAAGGCCATGAATTCTGAAAACATTCTCGATGATGATTTGTGCCGTCTCTTTAGCAGAAGGAAGCTTAGCAAGGGGAATGAAATGAGCCGCCTTAGAGAACCTATCGACAACCGTAAGAATAACAGTCTTCCCCGCTGACGAAGGCAGTCCGGTGACAAAATCTAAGGCGATGTGAGACCACGGTCGAGAGGGAATAGGAAGCGGCCTGAGACGGCCGGCAGGAGGAGAGTTACCGGACTTAGTCTGCGCGCAGACCGAACAAGCAGCCACGAAACGACGCGTGTCATGCTCCCGGGTGGGCCACCAGAAACGCTGGCGAATGGAAGCAAGCGTACCCCGAACGCCAGGGTGGCCGGCTAACTTGGCAGAGTGAGCCCACTGAAGAACGGCCAGACGAGTAGGAACGGGAACGAAAAGAAGGTTCCTAGGACAAGCGCGCGGCGACGGAGTTTGAGTGAGTGCTTGCTTTACCTGCCTCTCAATTCCCCAGACAGTCAACCCGACAACACGCCCCTCAGGGAGAATCCCCTCGGGGTCAGTGGAGGCTACTGAAGAACTGAAGAGACGAGACAAAGCATCAGGCTTGGTGTTCTTAGAGCCCGGACGATAAGAAATCACGAACTCGAAACGAGCGAAAAACAGCGCCCAACGCGCCTGACGCGCATTAAGTCGTTTGGCAGAACGGATGTACTCAAGGTTCCTATGGTCAGTCCAAACGACAAAAGGAACGGTCGCCCCCTCCAACCACTGTCGCCATTCGCCTAGGGCTAACCGGATGGCGAGCAGTTCGCGGTTACCCACATCATAGTTACGTTCCGACGGCGACAGGCGATGAGAAAAATACGCGCATGGGTGGACCTTGTCGTCAGAGAGGGAGCGCTGAGAAAGAATGGCTCCCACTCCCACCTCTGACGCGTCAACCTCGACAACGAACTGTCTAGAGACGTCAGGTGTAACAAGGATAGGAGCGGATGTAAAACGATTCTTGAGGAGATCAAAAGCTCCCTGGGCGGAAACGGACCACTTAAAGCACGTCTTGACAGAAGTAAGGGCTGTGAGAGGAGCTGCCACCTGACCGAAATTACGGATGAAACGACGATAGAAGTTCGCGAAGCCGAGAAAGCGCTGCAGCTCGACGCGTGACTTAGGGACGGGCCAATCAATGACAGCTTGGACCTTAGCGGGATCCATCTTAATGCCTTCAGCGGAAATAACAGAACCGAGAAATGTGACGGAGGAGGCATGAAAAGTGCACTTCTCAGCCTTCACAAAAAGACAATTCTCTAAAAGGCGCTGGAGGACACGTCGAACGTGCTGAACATGAATCTGGAGTGACGGTGAAAAAATCAGGATATCGTCAAGGTAAACGAAAACAAAGATGTTCAGCATGTCTCTCAGGACATCATTGACTAATGCCTGAAAGACAGCTGGAGCGTTAGCGAGGCCGAAAGGAAGAACCCGGTATTCAAAGTGCCCTAACGGAGTGTTAAACGCCGTCTTCCACTCGTCCCCCTCCCTGATGCGCACGAGATGGTAAGCGTTACGAAGGTCCAACTTAGTGAAAAACCTGGCTCCCTGCAGGATCTCGAAGGCTGAAGACATAAGAGGAAGCGGATAACGATTCTTCACTGTTATGTCATTCAGCCCTCGATAATCTATGCAGGGGCGCAGAGACCCGTCCTTCTTCTTGACAAAAAAAAACCCCGCTCCGGCGGGAGAGGAGGAGGGGACTATGGTACCGGCGTCAAGAGCTACAGACAAATAATCTTCGAGAGCCTTACGTTCGGGAGCCGACAGAGAGTATAGTCTACCCCGGGGGGGGGTGGTTCCCGGAAGGAGATCAATACTACAATCATACGACCGGTGTGGAGGAAGAGAGGTGGCCCTGGACCGACTGAACACCGTGCGCAGATCGTGATATTCCTCCGGCACCCCTGTCAAATCACCAGGCTCCTCCTGTGAAGAAGAGACAGAGGAAACAGGAGGGATAGCAGACATTAAACATTTCACATGACAAGAGACGTTCCAGGAGAGGATAGAATTACTAGACCAATTAATGGAAGGATTATGACAAACTAGCCAGGGATGGCCCAAAACAACAGGTGTAAAAGGTGAACGAAAAATTAAAAAAGAAATGGTTTCACTATGATTACCAGAAACAGTGAGGGTTAAAGGTAGCGTCTCACGCTGAATCCTGGGGAGAGGACTACCATCCAGGGCGAACAAGGCCGTGGGCTCCTTTAACTGTCTGAGAGGAATGTCATGTTCCCGAGCCCAGGTCTCGTCCATAAAACAGCCCTCCGCCCCAGAGTCTATTAAGGCACTGCAGGAAGCTGACGAACCGGTCCAGCGTAGATGGACCGACAAGGTAGTGCAGGATCTTGAAGGAGAGACCGGAGTAGTAGCGCTCACCAGTAGCCCTCCGCTTACTGACGAGCTCTGGCCTTTTACTGGACATGAAGTGACAAAATGACCAGCGGAACCGCAATAGAGACAGAGGCGGTTGGTGATTCTCCGTTCCCTCTCCTTAGTCGAGATGCGGATACCTCCCAGCTGCATGGGCTCAGCACCCGAGCCGGCAGAGGAAGATGGTAGTGATGCGGAGAGGGAGGCGACGGAGAGCGCGAGCTCCTTTCCACGAGCTCGGTGACGAAGATCAACCCGTCGCTCAATGCGAATAGCGAGTTCAATCAAGGAATCCACGCTGGAAGGAACCTCCCGGGAGAGAATCTCATCCTTTACCTCTGCGCGGAAACCCTCCAGAAGACGAGCGAGCAAGGCCGGCTCGTTCCAGCCACTGGAGACAGCAAGAGTGCGAAACTCAATAGAGTAGTCTGTTATGGATCGATTGCCTTGACATAGGGAAGACAGGGCCCTGGAAGCCTCCTCCCCAAAAACAGATCGATCAAAAACCCGTATCATCTCCTCCTTAAAGTCTTGATACTGGTTAATACACTCAGCCCTTGCCTCCCAGATTGCCGTGCCCCACTCACGAGCCCGTCCAATAAGGAGAGATATGACGTAGGCGACACGAGCAGTGCTCCTGGAGTAAGTGTTGGGCTGGAGAGAAAACACAATATCACACTGGGTGAGGAACGAGCGGCATTCAGTGGGCTCCCCAGAGTAACACGGCGGGTTATTGATTCTGGGCTCCGGAGATTCGAAAGCCCTGGAAGTGGCCGGTGGATCGAGGCGGAGATGGTGAACCTGTTCTGTGAGGTTGGAGACTTGGGTGGCCAGGGTCTCAACGGCATGTCGAGCAGCAGACAATTCCTGCTTGTGTCTGCCTAGCATCGCTCCCTGGATCTCGACGGCTGAGTGGAGAGGATCCGAAGTCGCTGGGTCCATTCTTGGTCGGATTCTTCTGTTACGGTGCGTGAATGAGGACCCAAAAGCGAATCAACTTAAACAGAGCTTCTTTAATTACCAAACATAGGTAGGCTCAGATGGACCGGCAGATTCCGACAGGACAGGACAAGGTTACAGCAAACATGACGACAGTCTGGTTCAGGCATGAATGACACAAACAAACAAGAATCCGACAAGGACAGGAGCAGAAACAGAGAGAGATATAGGGACCTAATCAGAGGGAAAAAGGGAACAGGTGGGGAACGGGGTGAATGGGTAGTTAGAGGAGACAAGGGACAGCTGGGGGAAAGCGGGGGAGAAAAGGTAACCTAACACGACCAGCAGAGGGAGACAGGGTGAAGGGAAAGGACAGAGACAAGACAACATGACAGTACATGACAGTACCTTGGTGACAGTGACAGAGATGACATCTACTACTCTGAGTGATGCGAAGAGCAGCAAACTGTTAGTTTCTTCTTTCCCCTCCAAAGCGTTTTTTTTGAGTCATGGAGGTAATTTGTTTTAAAATGCCCAATCATCAATAATACATTATGTACAATGCTCAAAAAGGTCTATGTGGTTTTTAATTGCTACTTGCTCTCAGATTAATTTCAATTCAACGTGGGAATAATTTAAATGACCTACCAAACAGGAACAAATGTGAGCTACTATTAGATGATGCAAAGGGCTGAAATGCATTATCTTGTCTGTGTGCGAGAGATCAATGAGAATATATATATTTTTAAATCTGCCATGGTTTGCTTTCAACTCTCTCATCAACTACAAGCATACTTACACTAGGGATCATAAATCTATTTTTGATCTTGGTGATAATCAGACGTGTTCTATTTCCCAAATGGATTTGAACACCTGACTCCTGTGCTAAGAGAGCCTGTTCTATGTCAGTAAATGTGTCATGTCTTTTTATTCACTTGAGTGTGTTTTTTTCTATCTTCCTTCGCAAACATTGTTTGTGATTTTCCTTCAAAGAAAAGGTCAGTCTTAAGTGCCAACACTTGAGCCGCCTGGCTGAGATCAAGTTGAGCACTCACCCCAAAAGTAGGCAACTACTGCGCTGTCATTAGCACTTTAAAGTGTGTTGTTGTTGTGAGTTCCAGAATCTGACATGTAGTCTCTGTGATGCAAGTAGACCTTGCAGCTTTACACTGGACTAGCGTGTCCACTGAAGACAGGGCTGTTCATACAGACAGGAGAGCAGAGGAACTAAGAAGTATCCCCACCGGCCCTCTCAGTACAGAAACAGTGGGTGTGTTGACATCGGACCGCAAATGAGAGGCAGCAGCTCTCCTCTTGAGGGGGTTGGGAGAGAGCGGAGGGAGGGGATCCAGGGGGTTTCTCAGTGGTGCGGCTCCTTGCTGGGGAACACCTAATCAGCTGTCATCCAGTGGGGCCTGCTTAGAGAGCGCCGCCTGCTGGGCCTCAGTGGTAGCCACCACAGGAGAGTGTCCAAACCGTGCCTGATCCACACCATCGCCTGTCAGCGGCACAGAGAGAAAACAAACAACAACAACTTCTCTTGTTGCATCCCTGCCCTTCTACAAAATCAAAGGAACAAGCATCAACAATGAGATACAGGTATAGGTGATGCTGGACAGTGAATAAATGAATAGCCAGATAAATAATAATGACAGACAATTCAAACACGACCATTGTGGCTTCCTGCTCGGAATTCTCGTATCCGCCAACGCCTCATCAGCTCCTCAGGTGTGGAGAGAGGCAGACGAGGGCTGTAATTGGCTGCCCAGACACAAATTGGGAAGATGAAGCCTTTCATTGGCTGGCTTAGACACAAATTATACTGACTCTGTGATTAAGGGCCTCCTCCCTTGGGGGCCTCCTCTCCATTCATCAACCATCCAGACAGCCAGCAGATCCTCCTTATCACAACTCTCTGACTAAGAACCAGCCTAGGCAGACACACACTGACTAATTTATAGAGCCATTGCCAAGCAACACTTTTAGTTATTTATTTATTTGAATATCTATTCGGGATCACAGTGGATGGATGGCCCCCTGATGCTGTTTCAGAAAGAAAAATAAAACTTGGCTCTGATGGAGACAGACTGAAGTCCAGAACCAGAAACAAGATTCAGAAAACTCTGTCAAAAGCCAGACGGGAATATCCTGATGTGCTCCTTTCAGAAATTCTGTGAATGACGGTATCTTAAGAGAGAGTTCACAATATTGATATGCCTCAATTACCTCTTCATGAGAAGTATAATAGAAAACACAATGCTTAGAGGCTCAGCAGTGCTTAAATAATGTACAGCCAACTAATGGGGCACAGTGATTCAACATTTCCTGTGACCTTTACTAGGGACTAATGGAAATGGGAAAACTAACTAATCTGTGGGGTGTAAAAAAATAAATATATATAATTTACGTAGTTAAATGGCATCATGTCAATGTAATGTAAAAGAGGTATAACAGAGAGTGCCTGACTGGCAGTAAATGGTTTGGGGGATAATAAATGGTATGTTGTCATGACGTGCCCTGGGGGATCATAGCCCCCCCCCTCAGCCGTTTGTCTACACGGCTGGAAATGGTTCAACTCTGAGACTATCGATCACTACAGAATAAGAACAAATTTTAGGCATATAATTACTAGTCTGCAGCTAGAAATTACGTAAATCTAGAACGAGAATACTGACCACCGCCGAAGCATCTATCTATGAGAACATTTCTGAATGGTACTCTGAAGGATGCATTCTAACCATCTACAACCACGAAAGACATTAAGACTTCTGGGAAAGTTAACCAGAGACTCTGATGAACTCCACAGGACGATCAAGTGTTTTCAACGGAGAGACAACAACGACATCCAAGCGTAAATATGTACATTGCAATTTCTATCAGAATGAGAAGCCGTTCATGTGCAAGGTATTAGCATGTCCATGAGTACAATTATCCACTGTGTGTAGTGAAATCCATTTGGTCTTTCCCGCTCTTTCTAGGTCCCCACCCCTTTCCTTTGTCTACCAAGCCGTCATATTGGCTTCGTCCGCTATGGACTTTTTCTTTGTATCATGTTAATAACCAATATCTATTGTTAGTTTGTTTATGTAATTCTGTGTGATTATTTAGTGTGAGGAATCTAAAATAGAATGAGGTCTTCATGTTTGAATTAAGTATATATATTAGTTGTGCAAACAGATTACTGTACGAACATATGAATAGACAGGAATAGACAGGAATTTATTGGTTGTGTGTGTGGTTGCTCATAGAAGTTGTCCTGGTGTCGCATATCTGACGACGTCAGAGTGTCTTATGAGTTGGTGAAGTTAGTGATTACATCGTGCTAGAACACGATCCAGCTACTTAAAGAAATTTGACAAATAAATGCGTTGGGCCAAATGTGCTATTTCTGTCTCTCGTGTTTCAGAAGCAGGTTAATTAATTAATTAATTTAATTTCTTGATCGAGGACATAGGGCCAGCCCATTGAAATTTGAGGATATATTAGCTTGGCCAAGCGATAAATCTCAGTCCCCCGTATTTTCAGTAGTGTTGGTAGGAGAGAGGCGTAACTTTTTCCAAAAATTACAGCGAGTTCCTGGCTAGCAAAGAAGATCGCCGATAAGAGTTTGAACGTAAAACGTTACTAGTAAAACCGCTCCCTTATCTATGTTATGCTTGAAAGTGTACAAAGTAGGGTTAGCTTGCACGAGATGCTAGAGCTAACAAGTTGAGCAGCCATTTGGGTTTTCCTGTGTCACGTTGAAATTCCTCCGTCTTGGGCGACGGAAGTCCCGCCTTTTGTACTTCCATTTGATTTCAGCTTTCTGCGATAAGTGATCCCTGGGGGTGAAGAATCGCTAGTACATTTAAACACTATTAATTTTATTTAGCTGACACCCAAACATGTATCACGTTTAACAAGTGGTTAATTATGATATCCAGCCAATCTCAACTGATTGGATATTGATGTCTCATTCAATTTAACTAAGAAGTTAAAATTGCTTAACAAATCTTTTCAGGTGGATCTCTGAGATAATATCCAAAGTGATTGGTTTCTACAAATGAGACAATTTAAACTTTTCCACATTAACCTAGATCAACAATGTTGTCAGGTTAATTCAAGTTTAATTCCCAAATAGCCTATACAGGTTTGATTTATCATTAAGGCTTCGGCCTTAGGGATAAATGAACCTTGTGGTGAATGTACCATGACATTTGCTCTACTGGTTACACTTATGATAATCCAGACAATTTCAATTCATTGGATATCATTGTCTCATTCAATTTAATAAGTTAAATTGTCGAACATACCTTTTCAGGTTCTTCCAATTAAATGATACATTTTAAACTTTTCTATATTAACCTAGATGAACCAACTTCTCAGGTGAATTAAAGTTTAATTCCCAGTTGCCTATACAGGTATGATTAATAATTAGCATTGATTAATCAAGTCAATTTCCTCTTGCAAATTCATTCACGTCCAATTCCCACGTTACTGATACAGTACTGATGGTTCATTAACGTCTATAAATAGATTCAAATCATCTTTGCAGCATACAATGTATTCCAAGACCAAACTTAGGAAGGTTTTATTTTATTTTCACTTCTCAAATGTTCTAATAATGTGCAAGCTATCAGAGGGAGTGGTCCCCAATCCCCACTAATTAGTGAACCCCTCACACATAAAATTATTGATCTCTGACCTAAGCAGCGATACCAACCCTAACTATGCCATTTGCGGAAAAACAGATGTCTTGCTATCCAAGATTGGAATTGGTCCAATAACGCAATGCACAGCTGAAGCACTAGCAGGAAATGGTAGACATAAAGGGACAGGTGGAGAGAACCGGGAAACTAATGACAAAAGCAGAAAAGGAAAAAATTATGCTAGCTATGGAACTGCATTTGAAAAACTGAATAATTAAATGTACAGTGGGGCAAAAAAGAAAAGTATTTAGTCAGCCACCAATTGTGCAAGTTCTCCCACTTAAAAAGATGAGAGAGGCCTGTAATTTTCATCATAGGTACACTTCAACTATGACAGACAAATCACCTTGTAGGATTTTTAATGAATTTATTTGCAAATTATGGTGGAAAATAAGTATTTGGTCAATAACAAAAGTTTATCTCAATACTTTGTTATATACCCTTTGTTGGCAATGACAGAGGTCAAACGTTTTCTGTAAGTCTTCACAAGGTTTTCACACACTGTTGCTGGTATTTTGGCCCATTCCTCCATGCAGATCTCCTCTAGAGCAGTGATGTTTTGGGGCTGTTGCTGGGAAACACAGACTTTCAACTCCCTCCAAAGATTTTCTATGGGGTTGAGATCTGGAGACTGGCTAGGCCACTCCAGGACCTTGAAATGCTTCTTACGAAGCCACTCCTTCGTTGCCCGGGCGGTGTGTTTGGGATCATTGTCATGCTGAAAGACCCAGCCACGTTTCATCTTCAATGCCCTTGCTGATGGAAGGAGGTGTTCACTCAAAATCTCACGATACATGGCCCCATTCATTCTTTCCTTTACACGGATCAGTCGTCCTGGTCCCTTTGCAGAAAAACAGCCCCAAAGCATGATGTTTCCACCCCCATGCTTCACAGTAGGTATGATGTTCTTTGGATGCAACTCAGCATTCTTTGTCCTCCAAACACGACGAGTTGAGTTTTTACCAACAAGTTATATTTTGGTTTCATCTGACCATATGACATTCTCCCAATCTTCTTCTGGATCATCCAAATGCTCTCTAGCAAACTTCAGACTGGCCTGGACATGTACTGGCTTAAGCAGGGGGACACGTCTGGCGCTTCAGGATTTGAGTCCCTGGCAGCGTAGTGTGTTACTGATGGTAGGCTTTGTTACTTTGGTCCCAGCTCTCTGCAGGTCATTCACTAGGTCCCCCCATGTGGTTCTGGGATTTTTAATCACCGTTCTTGTGGTCATTTTGACCCCACGGGGTGAGAACTTGCGTAGAGCCCCAGAACCAGGGAGATTATCAGTGGTCTTGTATGTCTTCCATTTCCTAATAATTGCTCCCACAGTTGATTTCTTCAAACCAAGCTGCTTACCTATTGCAGATTCAGTCTTCCCAGCCTGGTGCAGGTCTACAATTTTGTTTCTGGTGTCCTTTGACAGCTCTTTGGTCTTGGCCATAGTGGAGTTTGGAGTGTGACTGTTTGAGGTTGTGGACATGTGTATTTTATACTGATAACAAGTTCAAACAGGTGCCATTAATACAGATAACGAGTGGAGGACAGAGGAGCCTCTTAAAGAAGAAGTTACAGGTCTGTGAGAGCCAGAAATCTTGCTTGTTTGTAGGTGACCAAATACTTATTTTCCACCATAATTTGCAAATAAATGTGATTTTCTGTATTTTTTTCCCTCATTTTGTCTGTCATAGTTGAAGTGTACCTATGATGAAAATTACAGGCCTCTCTCATCTTTTTAAGTGGGAGAACTTGCACAATTGGTGGCTGACTAAATACTTTTTTGCCCCACTGTAATTGCAAAAATGTATGACGACGAACGAGCACAAACTCTTCAACAAAATCATCTTCTACAGGCACATTCTACAGGAACAACACGATTCAAAACTAAATACAACGATGTCCACACCAAACTAGATAAATATGACGAATTACCTACAAACAGGAGCGTGCAATTTGATAACATGCATGCAGTTTTGTTGAATGTTACTCAAAGTAACAATGTTCTACTCCAAATGTTGCAGACCAAAGACGATCAGTTAATGAACACAATGACTAAGTTGGATGACAGATCAGCAGAACTCATTGAAGTCGCTGACCAAATGAATGATGAGAGAACTCAGGTGATGAAGATGGAAATATTGATTTCTAAGCAAGTGGAGGAAATCTCATCACTGAATCTCTCACTCCGTACTCAAGACCTCTATTTGCAAACCATGACAGATAAGTTTGAGACCGAAAGGAGCAAGTGCGACACTCACTCAGGTACAATCTGGTGGAATTCCAGAATGATCACGCACTACAGCGTGACTACCCAGCAAAGCAACCGGAGTCCAGTACTTAAAGGAGTGAAGATGATAGAAGGTTTCAGACTTTGCCTCCCTCATGTGTCCCTCAGTCTTCTCCTCTTGGACTTTTGGCTCCAATTTCCCCACAGGATGAATCCAACCCTCTCCGCTTGGCGTGGAACTCCTTGATAAACTCGTCCAGAATTTCCCTACCTTTGACCCCATTCCAGGTCAGCCAAATGATACTGAGATGTTCTTAGCTGACATAGAGGACGCATTGGATCGTTGCTATGGGTACGACATCGTCAATGCACTTTCTAATGAACTCGCTCATCGAATCAGCGTATTTGTCAATACTGTTGTTGGACACAATGCGGAACATATCCCAATCAACGTGATCGAAGCAGTCTTAAAGCGTGGAATGAGATTGGTCGGACCAGTGTTGAACAGACCTGAGCGCGGGAGCTTCTTGTTTTAGTTTCTGTCTGTAGGCTGGGAGCAACAAAATGGAGTCGTGGTCAGCTTTTCTGAAAGGAGGGCGGGGGAGGGCCTTATATGCGTCGCGGAAGTTAGAATAACAATGATCTAGGGTTTTACCAGCCCTGGTTGCGCAATCGATATGCTGATACAATTTAGGGAGTCTTGTTTACAAATTAGCCTTGTTAAAATCCCCAGCTACAATGAATGCAGCCTCAGGATATGTGGTTTCCAGTTTGCATAGAGTCAAATAAAGTTTGTTCAGGGCCATCGATGTGTCTGCTTGGGGGGGGGGAATATATACGGCTGTGATTATAATCGAAGAGAATTCCCTTGGTAGATAATGCGGTTGACATTTGATTGTGAGGAATTCTAAGTCAGGTGAACAGAAGGACTTGAGTTCCTGTATGTTGTTATGATCACACCACGTCTCGTTAATCATAAGGCATACCCCCCCCCCCCCCCCCCCCCCCGCCCCTCTTCTTACCAGAAAGATGGTTGTTTCTGTCGGCGTGATGCGTGAAGAAACCAGCTGGCTGCACCGACTCCGGCTGCACCGACTCCACTAAGCGCATACCTAAACGTCCCTACCTGGAAACAGTCCTGGAGGACTGCTTAACTTGTCATGCACTAATTGATTCAGGCTCGACATTATCGCTCATCTCTCAAACATTGTTTGATGATCTCAAAAGGGCCTTGAAGCCAACTAAACCTTGGTTAAAAGTGGAGCGATACGACACTAAACTTCGAGGTTTCACTCAGACCACCTTGCCTCTCACATTGAGAGTCATGCTGAAACTACACTTCCAGGATGTATCGCTCGTTCACCCTGTGTTTGTTGCCAGCCTCGAATCTGAACCCCTGCTACTCGGAGCAGACTTGATGGTTACTCCCACTGATAGACTGGAAAACCAACCATGCATGGTCACAGGTCGCAACGGCTTCTCCACTGACCACGCTGTCTTCCACTAATGCTAACTGTAACGCAGTCATCCACGAGGGGAATCTGTCGAAAGCACCCCTTGGGAAAAAGATTAATCAAAACCTCTTGGTGCAGAATCCGATCCAAGGAGATATTACAATATCTCAACACATTCCATCAGCAAACCTGATTGACCATTCTTTTCATGATTTTGAGCCAGCTCTCTCTGTGAATGAGCAACTTCCCTCCTCCTTGAAGTCGTGCAATACTGTAGTTGAGATGAACTTCTCTTGCCCTTCGGACACTTCCGCAAGCACTGCGGCCGTCTCAGCAAGAAAAATATCCCGATGATACAGCTTTGACTACTGGCATCAGTCCAGCAACTGACCCGATGACTCCCACTGGTGAAACACTTTGCAATATCACAGACAGGTATCCTCGTCTCAGTTCGCAGGTACTGAAGAGGTTGCCACACGCGGACGCTGTGGTGACTGATAGGCCTCGACAGACACTGAGCGTTCTAAAGTACAAACACGAGGAGATTTGGTTGAAAGGTTACAACCATTCTCATAACGAAGCGGCCGCTGACAACTCGTACATAGGGTCCGAACTTTTCGTTTGTGCCTCAGATACCAACACCAACCGCTTATGGGGGGAGGGGGGGGGGGGGGGTCCCGAGCCACAAAGGGGGGGAATAGTAGCCCAGACCCATGATGTGCCTCATCAAGGCTGGTGGGGGGGGGGACGAGACTACGTGCAACACCATATGAGGCCACCAGAGCAGAAAACAAATCTAGTTGTAAACTCCCCTATGAGAACCTGTGAGGAGCAGACAGGCTCCTAGATATGGATAATCTTAGAACACATCTAATATATTACTTGGGTGTACAACACTGGTCGTAAAAGAAGTCCAGTAGACTTCCCCCTCCAAAACAAATGGCAAAAATAGTCTTGCCATGTGTAGGTTCAACTACAATACAACTAGTAAAATGCTCTAATCATGTGTTCTAGTAGGATAATATTTCAGAATAAATCAGTAGGATAACTGGTCCCCTTGAGTACCAATACCAATGCTACCACAGTCAGTCCAGCAACAATCAGTAAGAGGATGAGAGACCTCACAAGTCAAATTGCTATTGATAATAGCGACAGAGGAGTTAGTAGTCACTCAGATTGCAAAACGTGTAATGGAATCTCCAGAACACTTTTCTGATGGTCAACACACATGCCAATAATAAATATAACCCTCCATTCAGGAGAAAAGTTATTAGAAGTCATGAACCATGATCACACCGCGTACGACTGGTTCAGTGCTTAGAGAGTACTTCCGTCGTGAGGTTAGCTCCTCCGTGGATAACATAGCTATGAGATAGACCCCTTCATACCTATCACCGCTACAATGGTGTAAGACACATTGCCATGCAGTAAAACTACTACAGGTCCCCTTAACATATGTCTTGAGGTCAACATAAATTCTTACTCCAGGCATCGACCTGGTAATGATCTGATGACGTCAGACTCATTCTGAACAGGTTGCAACCTACCAGGATACTTGGTTCTTTCCCTTGGCATGTGCGCTTATGTAAGCATAAATGCACTGGTACAACGGAACATTAATGAAGATTTATGTTCGGATCACATAAGGGTTCAAACAAAATACCAGCCTTAGTAAAGTTGAACATTTACTCTGAAGCCTTTGACTCTACAGCTACAGTACGCACCAGTTCTCCACAGAGGTCCATAGGTCATCCCTGTAGACTACCCGAAGCTGGTGCCTTACAGCTGTAGACTTATCATGTAGTTATCAACTTAGGATAGTGCCCTCAGCAATACATCACATTAGACAATGCCATGATAGGGTCATTTTGCCAAGACCTTGGACGTATACAGAATACAGTCCAATTAGATTAAGGTGTGATAACTATATTTTGTATATCTTTTGTTTAAGCTTTCATTCCTTTTCGTTTCATTTCCTTTGACACTTAGGAAGTGATAGAGCCATAAACAAAGTCCCCATACAACCATCAGTTAGTGCCACAACGCCGCTCATTTGGGAAGAAATGTAATTATGTACTTAGTGAGTGTGTGTGTGCGTTGTTAACATCTGCCTAAGTTACTGCCCAGATCTTGCAGTCTGGACGACCAGATGACGGGTCCGGAACGGCGATCACCAACCGGACATCCATAAAAAACATCACGTGGTCATTATTTTTATGTTTGCTTGCAACTTGCAGGATAATCACAAGATTCAACCCACCAGAGGGGGACTGTCCTGGGGAGAGGATCATAGCCCCCCCTCTCTCTCCACAGATTTATGACTTTATGACAGGTCATAAATACCTGGTAGAAACTGCCATGCAGTATTGAGGGAAAGAGTCTACCAGAACAAAAAGCTTTTCTTAGTTCAAAACTCCTAATCCCCTAAAATGGGAAAACTAAACAATATTTCTACTTTTCAGAATGTGGGAATGGTCTGTGGACACTTAAGGGGCAGTCATGACATGTGTGTTTCATTTGGTGATCTCATGAAGTACTGTACAGGAAACACACATAATTGCATCTCTTCAAGTGTACATTTCACAGCTGTCAGGTTTACATCTAAATATTGTGAAATGTTTTTGATTAAACATTAAACTATTTGTGAAAAGATGTAATGTGATGTTAACCTTCTAAATGACAAAATATGGGTTTTCATATAAAGTTAACCAAGTCAGTAACCACGCCCACGTGAGCATAGACATTACGTTGGTGTCATGGACCGCCCTTTTCTCTGAAGTGTATAAAACCCACTCCTGACGAAATTCACATTAGACTACAAAGCATGCAGCTGACGCTTCATGGGAATTGGTATAAACTACAACTCTACCAAAGGACAAGTCAGAGAACGCCGGGACGGAGTTCCCACGTTGGAATGACTACAATTCTATAGGCCATCGGAGACCATACACCTGTAGTTTGGCTACACGGCTGGAAATGGTTCAACTCTGAGACTATCGATCACTACAGAATGAGAACAAATCTTAGGCGTATAATTACTAGTCTGCAGCTAGAAATTAAGTAAGTCTAGAACGAGAATACCGACAACCACCGAAGAATCTATTCTATTTCCGAATGGTACTCTGAAGTACCCATTCTAACCGCCTGTAACCATTGTGACTTCTGACATTGTGACTTCTGGGAAAGTTAACCAGAGACTCTGATGAACTCCACAGTACGAGCGAGTGTTTTCAATGGAGAGACAACAACGGCATCCAAGCGTAAATATGTATTGCAATTTCTTTCAGAATGAGAGGCCGTTCATGTGCAAGGTATTAGCATGTCCATGAGTACAATTATCCACTGTGTGTAGTGAATCCATTTGGTCTTTCCCGCTCTTTCTCAGTCCCCACCCCTTTCCTTTGTCTACCAAGCCGGCATATTGGCTTCGTCCGCTGGGGAGTTTTTCTTTGTATCATGTTAGTAACCAATATCTAGTGCTTGTTTTTGTAATTCTGTGTGATTATTTAGTTAGTTAGTAAATAAATAATTAAGCCAATTTGTATATCTCTGATTCATGATCTTGGCTAGGGTTCATGTAGATAACCAAGAATTTGACGACGTTTGGAATGAGACTAACGAAGGTAACAATTAATAATCATTAATGGAAGATTAATTGATAAGATATTAAAATATCTGAAGAGTTATATTTGGTCAATTATAACTCTGTAACTCTAAACATTTTCCCGTTGTGCCCCGACTTCCTAGTTAATTCATGTTTACATGATTAGTTTAATCATGTAATAATTAAACCTAGAGAATTGATTTGATAATATACAGTCTTCACACTTAATGATAGTTCAGACACGACAATGGTGAAGGTGTTTCTTTCTCCTAGCCAATCAGTGTAACGGCTGTCATCGAGAGAAAGAGAGGACCAAGGTGCAGCGTGGTAAGTATTCATTGTAATTTAATAAAGAATGAATACTTAAACAAAAACAATACATGACAAATGAACAGTCCTGAACGATGCAACAAAACACAGAACATAAAATAACTACCCACAACCCATAGTGGGAAAACAGGCTGCCCAAGTATGATTCTCAATCAGGGACAACAATTGACACCTGCCTCTGATTGAGAACCATACTAGGCCGAACTCAAAAAAGAAACATAGAAAAACAAACATAGACTGCCCACCCAACTCACGCCCTGACCATACTAAAACAAAGATATAATAACAGAACTAAGGTCAGAACGTGACAATCAGGATTTTAATATAACCCCAGTGGGTGTGCCTTTTACAATGTTGCATGTGGCAACACACGTGTTGCACAGAGGAGCAGTAATAAACTCAATTCCTCACACAGGAGGAAGTAGATATTTTCGTAAGTGAATTCTAAGCGTGTTATCTGTAAATCTATGGTGAAGACACCAATCCCCTAGGTAAGAACACTGTTAAACTGAGTTAGAAAGAAATGGAGTCTCATTTATTCATCCATGAATGAATATTTCCATGTACAACATGCATTTAAACCAACACATACAGCAGCTCTTACAGATGTGTTATCTGCTGGCAAGGCTTTGGAATTGGGCTACTTTCCCCACTTACTCTCATATGCTTTTGTGTAAACTGAAATTTGGCTCCAAGGTTTCTTTCGTTTAATGTATTACTCGAGTCAGGAGAAAGGAGTCTAGACAACCAATGACCAATGGATTGCCTGCCACAATAAAAGAGTGGAGGGAACAACATTCTGAAATGGCCATAATAATAATGCCTCTGCAAATGCTTGAGAAACTGTATGAATATAGCAACGCCAGACATTTTGTCCTGGATGTACAGTAGCCTGGTTTTGAGATGTGGATTTTAGTCATCGTCCATGTTGCTTATTGTTCATATTTTAGATCTGGTCGTCTCTGCCGTCTTTATTGTGCCACTATGTTAATGAAAATGAGTTATGGAGTGTTCATCACAGTGTTTATCACAACCCAAAGACAAAAACTCCACCAGGTATATTCCCTATACACCACAATACTCTTTGGTCGTATCTGTGCAATGCAGGTAATCAGCCCAGCAATACAAAAATAGTTTCTGTTTCTGGGATTAGGCATTTCTAAGGCTGTTTTGTGGACAGAATATGGAGCCCCAAAAGGCAACGGAATCTTACAAATTGCAATGGCACAGCACACACCGCAAGCTTTGTTTACCACAAGGCAAGCGTTTGATTCGAGACTGTTTGAGATCCAAAAACAGACTCACTTCAGAAAGGAATTTCATATTGGCCTTGCTTTTCAAAATCTATTTTGGTCTTTGAAATACTTCAGAGAACCCAACAGTGCAATCCTTCAGACACACAACAAATATTTAAGCTTTTCCTTAGTACTTCAAAGCAAATACAGCAGCTGAAATATTAGAGGTATTTTACAGCTCCAAGTGAAACCACAGTGTATTTTGCTTCACCTTGTGAAACACCATGGACAAGCGAGTTTGAATGTTCAGCCTTGATCCTGTATCGATATGAAATGTGGCTCAGAATGATGATGTCATTGTGCCTTGAAAGCTGTCATTGTCTGTTAAACCTTCCCTATTAGCAAGCTCAGATCCACAGGTCTATCACCATGCCTATATGACTGCAATACATAGTCAGACTATCTGTAACTCTCATGTGAAACCCCTTGGCTCAATCAGAGTGAACTAAGGGGCCCAGATGAGGCAGAGATACAGTATGATGCCATTGTATAGCCATGGCACATCCCCAACACTGTCTCTGTGGGCTGTGGGACTCAAAGAACTGAATTAACCTAATCTACTCACACAGTTTCTCTCTTAGTGGCCAGACATACTGTCACACTCTAGCCAGCCTTGCCCTTTCTCTTTAACAGAGGTCAAATAGCCAGCCGCCTTTGCTATGCTAATCCTAAGAAGGATTTTTTTTGTTTGTAAATACAAATCATAGTGGGTCACATAGCCCGTGTGAAGTGTGACATTTAAGAGAGGGGAGAGTTGTCAGAGCCATTCCAGGAATTTTGGCAGGGAGACAGCTGAATAACGTTCTCTTAGTAACATGTTAAATACTCTGTTCCTCATCACTCCTCATGGGGGCAGCATATCTCCATAATTTACTGTCACCTCACCCATTTCTAAATCCCTTTGTTTTCCCAGCCCTTTTTCTTTCCTTTCACTCATTTCTATCAGTTTAAAAAATATATATTTGGTGAGATACAGTGAGACAGGTTCCAGTGATTTATCAATTCGATCAAAAAGCTATTTAACAATCAGAGTGCTAGAGCAGCCTGCAGTGCAGCCCCTCTCCCTCTCCCCACACCCACCTACAGTGTGCAGCACCCAAACCAGGCAGTCCCAATGGTAATAGACCTTGAATTACAATTAATCCTGCCTCGCTCGATTTACCAATAGTGATTCCAGCACAGAGTAGGGAACTGAAAGTGAGCTGGAGAAGTGAGCAGGGACTTCAGGTGGGTGTATTTCAGCATGTTAGAGAGAGGCTGCATCTGAATTATTTAAGGCCACGCTACCTGTCATTCATGCAAACATATACAGCCCCTTTATGCCTTTGGTACAAGACCAGGCTGTTAGACTTGACATACTTATTTCATCTCTTTCTCCATTAGTAACAAAGCAAGCTCTCGAAGCTAGCCATAAAATTGTTTTATCGCCACAGTGTTCCCTATAGGTTTATGGGAGACTTCCTTATTCTATCAATGGTACTTGGTCAGCCTTGTTATTGTGGCTCAGGGTAAAGGCTGAGATGACTGTTGTTTTGTTAGTTATTTTACATGCCTATCTTCTGTGTGGAGTGCTGGGCTGTGCTGAGCAGAGCCGTGCTGAGAGAGGTAATAGCAGGGCTCCTAGTAGCAGGTTAGGCTCCTGCCAGGAGTCTGCTCCAGAGCCCAAGGTGCACGCTGGTATTTAGATTAAGAGGCAAAGAGCGATTTCATTAGTTGTTTATCAGAGGGCTGTGAAGCGTTGGTCCGCTTATTAAAACACACACACAAGCCTGTGGGGTAGACTGGTGGGGGTTGAGAGATCACTGGGTGTGGAAACACAGCTGCAGAACAGCCTCTCTTCCCGCGGCCTCCCTCCTCTCCCCTCCTCACCCCCTAGATCCCCTCCACCCAACCCCTTCCCCATCAGCACTCTGTTAGTAGTGACAGCCAGTGTCAGCCGGCAGGCAGATGTCATCTATCCCAAGGACAAAATGAGCAGTGGATCTCTCGGAAGGCACCGCCACCCTGGCTGGCTGTGGAATCTGCCTGCCTCTGTCATTCAAGCTCCATCTGACTCCCTGTTGTCCTTGTCCATGTCCCTGTTGGTCTCTTGAATAAGAGGTAAACTGAATAGAGCCACCTAGCATTAGGTGTTGTACAATACGTGATGCCAAAATAATAAAGCCAGTGTCATCAGGAAGGCTCCTATCTGTCTGTCTAGTGGAACTCATTGTGATGTGTGCTGGTTTGAAGAGCCTTCCTGATTCTTTCTTTGTATGCTTCCTTAGTGGCCTTTATTGAGAGAGAGAGCGAGAGAGAGCGAGAGAGAGAGAGAGAAGTAAGAATGACAGAGTTCAGGCAGGTGAATAGCACCAGAGAGGGCTTTTAATTGCTCCCTTTCATATTGTGGCGAGAGTGTGGAGTTTTTCATTTTTGTTCCTGTCTTTATACAGACAAACAAGGAAAAGAAAAGAGAATGGAGACTCATAATCACCCAGTATGACTCATTGCCCCTTGGTGGTTCACATACTGTGTTGGTACGAGGTTGATGGCACAGGTCAGACAGTCAGACCGACTAGTGAAACATGTACTGAGCCCCAGAGCAAAGCAGTGTCTCCCACACAGACGAATGTGTGTCACATCTGTGCCAGATGGACCTCCCACCTCCGGAATGGATGCAGGGGACGATCCGGTGCCCCATATTTCAACTATTCCATTCTCCTTATTTGGCTGCAAGTATAAACATTTTGATGGGGTAGAAATGGAGAAGTGGAGTGGGGACAATATGGCTGTCAGCTACATTTACTACCCAGACATGAGAATTGTCCCCCCCCCCCAACAACATAACACAATGCTGTTCACTAGACCCATGTCTCTATTGGTTCAACATATAGTATATGATGTGAACTGCCAGTCAGCCTAATGTCTGTGGCTAGGGAAGCAGGGGGTCCACAGTTCTGCTGCCGCGGAAACAGAGTTTATGATAATGGCTGTCATACCCTGAAGATGGGCTGAGACAATGTGACAGGAGTCGGTTCTGGTGTGGTGCTTTATCGATTGCTCCCCAACCTGGGCTCTGTTTATTGGAAGTCATGAACAGCCTGTAAAGTCCATGTATATGCAGCAGTCCGGTGTCCCTCCCTCCCTCCCTCCCTCCCCTCCCTCCCCTCCCTCCCTCCCTCCCTCCCTCCCTCCCTCCCTCCCTCCCTCCCTCCCTCCCTCCCTCCTGTCTCAGGTGTGTGTTATTTATGAGGCCCGCTCTGCTGTGAATCTTGCTCCGTGTGGTATTCTCCCAATTTATAACAAGTTCTTTCATAACTCATCAAACTGTGAAGGACAATCTACCCGCTGAAAGCGAGCAAATGCAGCCATTTTTTCTCACTTTTCCCACTGCTTTTCTTCTATTTTGTTCATCACATGATAGGTGCTCCTTTGACCATGTTTCAGATGATGTAGAGTCTCACATTTATCACTCACACTTGGTTACCGTTGAGCTAACATAAAAACTTGATTTACCTATACTGTAGAAAGTGAATGATGCATTTCATAGATAACATCATTGACAGATTGCATGTAATTTCATCTGTTACATTTCAAGTGTACTTATACACTTGAGCTAACATAAAATAAACGTTATTTACGTACATATACTGTAGGAAGTGAATGAAGCATACCATAGACAGCATAATTGACAGATTGAATGTAATTTCATGTACTGTATACTGCATAGTGAAATATTGAGTGTACATATACTTTAAAACCAATAAGTATTTCAAAGTCTTATTTATAGCTGAAGGAATTAGGATGTGCAAGTGTGTGCCAATGTCTGAGGTCAGTCATTTGATAGTGCCCTCCCTCCTGAATGTGTATGGGCAGAGTTTCTGTGCACCTGCACCCACAGCTGTGCGGAGCTCAAGGTTAGACATAATGCATCCTGTGGTCATCCACACAGAGAAAGGATGTGAAAGTCAGATTTTAACTCAGGTGAACCTGGGATCCGGTTTCCTGTCTCTGTCTTTGGATTGACCTCGTTGTCAGTTGCGACGCACCTGACTGACTGCCACTCGGAAGGTCGCGTTGCTCTGGAGCATGCAAGGCAGCAGTCGCCTACCCTTCTCCCCTCCTCCCTTTCCTTCCTCTCCCTTCCCCTCCCACAGAGCCACTGTCCCCTGGGTGACTTTTAGCCACGTCCGAGAGAGAGAAAGGGAAAGAGAGCTCTGAGTCAAGGCAGCTGTGTGCTCTGTGTTCCACTAATCAGAAGGTATAGCAATTGCTGCACGTTTCACTCCACACAGCACAGTACCTTTGAGCAGCTTGACAATAGCCCTAACATATTCACCTTAATGGATGGAGCTACACAAATGGAGGAGAAAATCCATGCTCAACCTCCACAACCCCAATAACTAGTGGCAACAGACGTCATGGCACACCAGAAGAGAGCCGGACGAGAATTGAAAACCTTTTTTTCTAAAGATCATGGTATATGGGATTGATTTGAAATGTTGATTAATTAATTTGATTAATATTAAGATGTTTCTATTCCATGAAAAACAAAAAAACAAAACCCTCAGGGTTTCCGTGAGAAAAATTTGGCGCTGTACAACAAGACTGTTTCCACACCCTAATTATAGGCTAACCAATACCCAAACAGAGATTCAGTGAAAATAAACATCTCATTGATTAATCAAGACAAGTCTCCATGCCAGTCTGAGAGCAGTGCGAAGCGGTGCTGAAATAGTTGACCATACCATACCATTTTGTAGGCTATTGCTTCAAATCCAATTATAGCAATTGGATGATGGCGGGCCAGAACATAATAAGTATATAATATTAGCACAATTATTTGGCCTACACTACACATTTTACATGTTTAACACATATGATTAGTACATAATACATTCAGTGACAATAAGATAATAATTTTGATCTGATTACGCTCATAAAAGCACTATGTCTCTATTCAATTATTATTTTTGTCTATTTCTCTGTGCATTGATTGGTGGGGAAAAACAAGTATACGTAGCCTACTGTAGGCTACACTACTTTTTTTAACGTCAAAATTTTGTTCAGAACAATTTGCTTCATAGCAAGATATAATGTCACTCTCAAAAAGTACCAAGAAGAAAGGTGGATAATGAAAATTGAAGTTTCAGAGAAAAATGTACAGAGAGATATGCGTTAATCTCTATATCTTTCCCCAATGCCAAGCCAGTGTGTCTTATTCGCAATGAAAATATCGCTGTTTGAATTATTTGCAATCTCAGACTTATTATGAATCTAAGCATAGAACTTTCAGTGGCCTTCCCGCCTCATATAGAGGCCCGACGCAGAAACATTGAATCGTTAATTGCAAGCTGCACATATTCTGTAACTTAAACTGATTAAATCTGAAGTTACAAGGAAGAGAGAAAAAGTTGTGAATAAGCTGGAGAAATATGAGGCCTGTACTATGAAGCTTGAGTTGTTCGATATGGACATGTCATCTGGAAGGCTACTACACTTCAGCACACTGAAGAAACAACAGGCAGAGGCACCAGGCCGCAGCATTGTCACAGAGGTGATGGAAGATTTCATCAAGCAGCCGAGGGACAAATTATCCACCAGATTTGAAGACTACAGCATGCCCAAGGATATCGTTGCAGTTGTATGTGATCCTCTCACAGTCCGCCCGGGTGGAGAATTCTCCTCCCTTGCTAAGAAAACAATACCCTCGCTGGATGAAGCTGCAATTCAAACTGAACTGATTGAATTCCAGACATCAAGCCTAATCAGGGATGCTCTCAGGAGTGCCGAGTTCCTGTGTGCGTTGTGGGTGGAATGCTCAGAGGAATCCAGCACAATAAAGAAACTTGCATTTTATGTGCTAGCAATGTTTTGGATCGACTTAATGAGAGTCCTCATTTTCCTCTATGAATGCAATATAGACTCACGACAGGAACCGGCTTTCACATAAGTCAATAAAGGACTGCCTGCACATCAAAAACACATTAATTTGATCAAACCCGACATCCACAAGATTGTGTCCCAGGGGAAATGCAACTTTTCTCATTGAATAAGTAACTTAGTGGCCTATATGAATGTATTTAGTAAATACTAATATTATTGTGAGAGCATATCCAGGGATATTTACGTCTCAAGCTGACAGTATGTTCTGTTTGTTATGTCGTTAGAAGAGAAGGCTATCCCGACAGACTTTGTTTCTTTAAATTGTTTTATGTAGGATGCTACATTTTTGATCAGTTGCAATTGTAAGTAGGCCTAATAAAAAAAATCCTACTTCTGTTAGGGTGTTAAGGCTGTTAGGCGTCATAGCCTACCTTAGCCAGTTAAGTAATTTTATATACAGTTGAAGTCGGAAGTTTACATACACTTAGGTTGGAGTCATTAAAACTCGTTTTTCAACCACTCCACAAATTTCTTGTTAACAAACTATAGTTTTGGCAAGTCGGTTAGGACATCTACTTCGTGCATGACACAAGTAATTTTTCCAACAATTGTTTACAGAATTCCAGTGGGTGAGAAGTTTACATACGCTGTGCCTTTAAACAGCTTGGAAAATTCCAGAAAATTATGTCATGGCTTTAGAAGCTTCTGATAGGCTAATTGATATAATTTGAGTCAATTGGAGGTGTACCTGTGGATGTATTTCAAGGCCTTCCTTCAAACTCAGTGCCTCATTGCTTGACATCATGGGAAAATCAAACGAAATCAGCCAAGACCTCCGAAAAAAATTTGTAGACGTCCAAAAGTCTGGTTCATCCTTGGGAGCAATTTCCAAACGCTTGAAGGTACCACGTTCATCTGTACAAACAATAGTAAGCAAGTATAAACACCATGGGACCACGCAGCCATCATAGCGCTCAGGAAGGAGACGCGCTCTGTCTCCTAGAGATGAACGTACTTTGGTTTTGAAAAGTGCAAATCAATCCCAGAACAACAGCAAAGGACCTTGTGAAGATTCTGGAGGAAACAGGCACAAAAGTATCTATATCCACAGTAAAAACGAGCCCTATATCGACATAACCTGAAAGGTCGCTCAGCAAGGAAGAGGCCACTGCTCCAAAACCGCCATAAAAAAGCCAGACTACGGTTTGCAACTGCACATGGGGACAAATATCATACTTTTTTGGAGAAATGTCCTCTGGTCTAATTAAACAAAAATATAACTGTTTGGCCATAATGACCATTGTTATGTTTGGAGGAAAAAAGGGGAGGCTTGCAAGCCAAAGAACACCATCCCAACCGTGAAGCACGGGTGTGGTAGCAACATGTTGTGGGGGTGCTTTGCTGCAGGAGGGACTGATGCACTTCACAAAATAGATGGCATCATGAGGCAGGAAAATTATGTGGATATATTGAAGAAACATCTCAAGACATCAGTTAAAGTTTGGTCACAAATGAGTTTTCCAAATTGACAATAACTCCAAGCATACTTCCAAAGTTGTGGCAAAATGGCTTAAGAACAACAAAGTTAAGGTATTGAAGTGGCCATCACAAAGCCCTGACCTCAATCCTATAGAAAACTTGTGGGCAGAACTGAAAAAGCGTCTGCGAGCAAGGAGGCCTGTAAACCTGACTCAGTTACACCAGCTCTGTCAGGAGGAATTGGCAAAAATTCACCCAATTTATTGTGGGAAGCTTGTGGAAGGTTACCTGAAACGTTTGACCCAAGTTAAACAATTTAAAGGCAGCTCTACCAAATACTAGTTGCATGTCTGTAGACTTCTGACCCACTGGGAATGTGATGAAAGACATAAAAGCTGAAATAAATCATTCTCTCTACTATTATTCTGACATTTCACATTCTTATAATAAAGTGGTGATCCTAACTGACCTAAGACATGGAATATTTACTAGGAATTTTGATAAACTGAGTTTAAATGTATTTGGCTAAGGTAAACTTCCGACTTCAACTGTAGGTCTCCGAAGAAATAGACTCAAATTAAGCCCTCTTGTTTGTAGTCAAATTAAAATTAAGGTTATTGTTTAAATGAATTGCTCGACTGATGTAGGTTTTCTCCATCTGTTGGTGTGCAAGACTTGCATAACAAGTTAGCTATATTTTTTATTTAGGTACGGTGACTTCCTTGTTCTTTCTTGACCTTGCATTTGGGAGTATTTAAAAAAAAAGATTATGATAACAATTTTCCTTATTAATTTAGGGGGACAAATAACATTGCCGCCAGTTGTTTTTAAATTTAAATTGAACCTTTATTGAACTAGGCAAGTCAATTAAGAACAATTTCTTATTTACAATGTCTGCCTACACTCTAAAAAGACAGATTCCTGGAGTATCCATTTGGAGTTCTTCAAATTGAACTGTTGGGGAACCCCTACCATTTAGAAGGGTTTTAATCCTCAAATAAGTTTTTAATCCTCAAAGAAGTTTTCGAATAAACATTGAACTACCCCCCTCCCCTATTATTATTATTATTCATCATTATCATTAATAATAATACGCATAACAATAACAGCCATATTTTAGTTGTCAGTTTTTATAATGATTTTTGTGGAAAAGCAGAATAAAAAATATCCAAATATGAGGTTAACTCCCAGCAGTCCAATGGGTATATCCTCTGACGTAATGTGTTGATGTTCTCTGAATCCATAGCCAGGATGGTTTGGCAGTGCGTGGTGATCGAACAGGTTCCCCGTTATATTCATCAGAAGTGTAGGGAGGGTGAAGTCTATGAATACAAAAATAGTAATTATACAGATGATTAACAAAACATGCACACAACAGTATTCATACCTTGGTTTTTGTGGTGAATGTGAATGGAAAAAAAATGGTTTTGAATATGGTTTTCATACACATGCCTTGTCCATAATGTAGAGGCCTATGGGATATTCATTGAAGAGGTCAAGGAGGAGGATAGTAAACCACGTGAGCTGTATAACATACCAATACCAACTGACATACCTTTGTATGCCTCCTTGACTGTATACCTGCAGACACAGGCACAACAGTGAGCAGTTCAGTCATCTGCACCCAAAACAGCTAGCCTTCAACATATTCTGATAGCCTACATATTCTTACCTCTGTGTTGATTGATATCCATTGAATTCTGTCCATTTTCTGTTTTAGAAAGATTTGCACAAATATGAAACGATAAATAGTATCATGATCATACAATGAACAAACCTTACCTTATTAATCTTCACATTTTTCAGTCAAGTGTCTGCACCTGCTGTCCTTTCAAATCCAAATGTTTCAGTTGGGCAGTTTTTGTGACCACATCGTGTCTATTGTCTATTGCTTATATTCAGTCAACACATGTATCTTAATAAGAATATCATGGAATATAATTGAACATTTTCGTTTCTCTTAGAATTAAAATAAAACGTTTTAGTAAGTAATACTGACAAGTAGAAACAAAAAAATAAGTGTATTTTTCCAGGTGTGTGTGCAGGACAGAGGAAGAGCAATTCTTACACTATTGTTCTAAATTCAATCACTTTATTCATCCTCATCATTCAATTTTGAAGTCGTGCACAATTATCAGTGTCCATGTGGCTTATGTCGCCCATTCATTGTCAGTTGGGACCCAAAAGCATAATCAGTGCTCTAACTCCCCCTTGCTCTGGTTTGGCGCAATGAAGCAGTGACGCAGGGTACCGTACTGAAGCACAAATTACTTCTATGTCCCGCAGCATAATCTAAAAATTGAGTAAACACTGTATGAGACTTCACAGATGTGCCATCTATCTGGAATATGCTTCCTCAGAACAGCATTAGAATTGGTATCTAACCACACAGTGGGTTGAGTTTGCAAGAAAGGCATTTCACTGTACCTGTGCATGTGACATTACCACTTGAGTTCAATACGAGCTAATAGTTAGCTCGTGGCTGGTGGAGCTGCAACCGCGATAGCCTACATGCACAGATGATCTTATACTCAGCTCTGCAGCTCTCCGGCTGAGCAGGGACAGCCTTTAGAGACACAGAGCTTCAGTGGTTTGGCCCATCACCGTGCTGCAAGCATTGGGCAGGGACATCTGCTCTGACAGTGGGAGTCAGAGGGGAAAGGTCACACAGTCCCTGGGCTTCCAGGGCTGCTGGGTAATCCTTTGTGACACAGTCGGAACGCAGGCCCGTGGGGGAGACAGACGTCAATGGCCTTCCTGCTCACCTTGCTCACAATCCCCGATCATGAGTTTGAGGCAGAGCGGGTGAGACAGAACCGGACAGTGCACAAACATTGTGCTGAGTGGAAACAAAAACAGAGGAACGATGTGGGGCGGCAGGGAAGGAGGGCTCAAGAGGAGTACAGGTATTTCTCAGATAGAAAGGGGCAGGGAGGCTGAGTGAATGCTCTTTACGGAGGTGGAGAGCTGAGCTCCTCTCATCTCACAGTGAGAGGGAAGGGGCAGGCGGTGGTCCATTCCCTCCCACACTGCCCCTGAGAGATGGCCCATAGTAAACGTGTGGAAATGACCTGAGGTAGAGAAGAGTCCCCCTGGATCGGTGTGTTGACAGACTAAATGTATCTGTGTGTGAGAGAGAGTACTTACCCCTTTGTACTGTATACTGTAGGTGAGGTTCTTTATTTCTGTTCTGTGTGGACCAACTCTCCATACGGGCGTACAGCCATAGATGAGATAGATGAGATCGTCTTCTTTGTTTTTGATGTGGCTTTTCCTGTCTGCGATTTCAAATATGTGTCAACCTTCACTATCAGGTGTTGTTTCTATTCTGTACCTGTCATTTGTTCATCTTGACTGCACATGCTCTTGGTAAATGATCCCCCATCGTTCCTCCTGCTGTGTGGGATGTCATTAGATGCGTACTGAGTGTTCTAACACCACGTCTCTCCTTCGCACGTCACTCTATTTTTCTTGTTCTGTCAGGTGGGAATTCCACCACCATTTTCTGTAAATGCATTGGTCACACACAATCTCACCTTATCATCCCTTCACCCATCTATCTATCCGTCTGCTGTGAGTGGAAATGGATGGGAAAGACCACTCCGGTATAGCAGTCACATTTAAGATTAATTAATTTGCCTAGTAGACACGGTTACCAAGATGACTTCTGATGCCTCTTTTGGTTATGGCGCTTCATGCTCGGTACCTAATTTCACAAATGTATGTATGTTGGTGTTTTCTGACAACCAGGTAAAAGACAGAGTGTTTGAACCAACCAACTCGACAATTTCCTGTGCTTCGCACCTCTAAGTCAGTATAAGCCGAAATACACACTTCACTACTCTCCTCTGCAGTAGGAGTGTAGCTTGCACTTCCTCCATTTTTACAGAAATCAGAATTTAGATTTCAAAAGGATGTCAACTCTGCAATTTTCCTTTCACCTTTCTGTTGTTTGTTAAAGCAGATGTCATGCGGGGACTGAGCGGTGACCAGAGAAGAATCCCAGAGTACAGTGTTTAAAATTCAAGGCGTCACCATGACTTGATTGCTTTGCATAAGATCTGCCAGGATGCCTCTAATGATGAGAGGAATCAGAGGACACAGTTTATATTGATGCCAACAGGCGGACTGGTCTTTAACTTTTCACCCCCAGCACCTGACAGACATCTTGAGAATGCCAACTGTTAGCTTTCACTGGATGGAAGTGAGGGGTTATGGATCCGGAATAAGGAAGAAGTTTGATTTAAAAGAAGTCTGACTGACTGATTTTGATGTTACTGCTTACATTATGCATCCGAATTAGTAGGGTTACTAGGGTGAAAATGAGACATTGTGAAGAACGTCTGGCACCTTTTCATTAATTGATAGCACACGTTTAGTCCTAATTGTATCTCACTGTTGTAACGGCTGTTGGGAGGAGAGGACCAAGATGCAGCGTGGTAAGTGTCCATGTTAGATTTATTCGACAAGGGGAACACTGAAACACAAAGTCAACAAAATAACAACCGAAACAGTCCTGTCTGGTGGAGCCACAGAGACAGAAAACAATCACCCACGAAACACAAGTGGGAAAAGGCTACCTAAGTATGATTCTCAATCAGAGACAACTAACGACACCTGCCTCTGATTGAGAACCATACCAGGCCAAACGCAAAACACAACATAGAAAAAGGAACATAGACAACCCACCCAACTCACGCCCTGACCATACTAAAACAAAGACATAACAAAAGAACTAAGGTCAGAACGTGACATTACCCCCCCCCCCCCCCCCCCCCCAAAGGTGCGGACTCCGGCCGCAAAACTTGAACCGATAGGGGAGGGTCTGGGTGGGTGTCTGTCCGCGGTGGCGGCTCTGGCGCGGCTCTCTGCCCGCCTCTTTACCTGCCTCCGTGGCCTCTTTAGAGTGGCGACCCTCGCCGCCGACCTCGGACTGGGGACCCTAGCAACGGGTCCCGAATGGACGGGAGATTCCGGCAGCACCGGACAGGCGGGAGACTCCAGCAGCTCCGGAGTGAAAGGCGATTCCGGCAGCGCCGGAGTGAAAGGCGATTCCGGCAGCGCCGGAGTGACAGACGGCTCCGGCATTTCCTGACTGACCGGTGGCTATGGCAGCTCAGGACAGACGGGAGACTCTGGCAGCTCAGGACAGACGGGAGACTCTGGCAGCTCAGGACAGACGGGAGACTCTGGCAGCTCAGGACAGACGGGAGACTCTGGCAGCTCAGGACAGACTGGAGACTCTGGCAGCTCAGGACAGACTGGAGACTCTGGCAGCTCAGGACAGACTGGAGACTCTGGCAGCTCAGGACAGACGGGAGACTCTGGCAGCTCAGGACAGACGGGAGCACCTTTAGGGAGGAGACGGAGAGACTGCCTGATGCGGGGGGCTGCCACCGGAGGCCTGGTGTGTGGAGGAGGCACCGGATAGACCAGCCCGTGGAGGCGCACTGGAGGTCTCGAGCACCGAGCCTGCCCAACCCTACCTGGCTGGATGCTCCCCATTGCCAGGCCAGTGCGGCAAGGTGGAATCGACTGCACTGGGCTGTGCTGGCGAACCAGAGACACCATGCGCAGGGCTGGTGCCATGTACCCCAGCCCGAGGAGATGCACTGGAGACCAGATGCGCTGAGCCGGCTTCATGGCACCTGGCTCGATGCCCACTCTAGCCTGGGCCAATACGAGGAGCTGCTATGTAACGCACCAGGCTATGCCTGCGCACCGGGGACACCGCGCCCCTCACTGCATAACATGGTGCCTTCCCGGTCCACCTCTCTCCATGGTAAGCACGGGGAGTTGGCGCAGGTCTCCTACCTGACTTAGCCAAACTCCCCGTGTGCCTCCTCCCAATAAATGTTTGGGGCTGCCTCTCGTCCCAGCCGCGCTGCCGTGCTGCCTCCTAATACCACCGCCTCTCGGCTTTCGCTGCTTCCAGCTCTGCCTTGGGGCGGCGATATTCTCCCGGCTGTACCCAGGGTCCCTTGCCATCCAAGATCTCCTCCCATGTCCAGGAGTCTGGAGATTGCTGCTGCTGCCCGTTACCACGCTGCTTGGTCCTTTGGTGGTGGGTGATTCTGTAACAGTTGTCTTCCTCCTCTGATAGGAAGGATCGGAGGACCAATGCGCAGCGTGGTAAGTGTTCATGATATTTATTATAACTCAGAACACTAAAGAATAAAACAACAAAGAGAACGAAATGAAAGTGGAACAGTTCTGTCTGGTGCAGATACAAAACAGACAATGATCACCCACGATACACAAGTGGGAAAAGGCTACCTAAGTATGATACTTAATCAGAGACAACTAACGACACCTGCCTCTGATTGAGAACCATACCAGGCCAAACGCAAAACACTACATAGAAAAGGGAACATAGACAACCCACCCAACTCACGCCCTGACCATACTAAAACAAAGACATAACAAAAGAACTAAGGTCAGAACGTGACAAATGTGAAATGAAAGATTTGCATACCAAAAAAAGATGCCATGTTTTTTATAGCCTATTTTCTCTACTGCACCTCTTTCCAAATGCATTTAGACATCAGAGCTGAGGTAAATTCGCATTGAAGGCAGTCAATTCAGGAAGTAAACTGAAATTATAATTAAATGATTGAAAACATTTTTAAATACTTCTCAATAAAAGCTATTTATTTCAAATCACTTCTTCAACTGGCGGCCTTTAATTTAAATTGACCCCAGCCTTGTTATTCATACTAAATGTTTATTTACGGGCCTCCAGTGTCGTTTCCATGGAAGTCATAGTTAAGCCCATTTGTCCAAAGCATGCTGCTCACTACAGAACAATATTAATATTTTATCATGAGAGAAATGACCTGCCGACAAAGACACTGCAGGTCTTTCAGAGGAGAGAGGAAGGGGGCAGTAAAACGTCTGGAAAACCCAACCTCGGAAATGAAAGGAGAGGGAAGAAACAGTGGGGGAAGGCATTTTCTCTGTGAAAACAGTGGGAAATGGAATGGTGGTCTTCATCTTACCACAGATTCCTGTTGGAAATAGAAACAGCTTTTTTTCTCATTAGCTCAGGTGGCATTGCAGCAGGGATGACGAGTCACCTTTGTTTAAATCAAAATGCGCGCGCGCGTGTGTGTGTGTGTGTGTGTCTGTGTGTGCGCGTGCGTGCATGTGTGTGTGTGAGAGAGAGAGAGAGAGAGAGAGAGAGCGAGATAGGCAGGTATGGCGGGCGGTCCCGTACAGTAAGTGCTCAATTAGGGACAGACAGCATAGACGGCACAGTCAGAGGACAGAGGACGGGAAACGGGGGGGCGGGTGTATGGGGTGGCATATACTGAGAACATTTTGAAACCATGTAGGATATTTATATCATTGCATCAATATTGGGTGAGAGAGGCAGAGTGCTGTCCCTGTGCTCAACGCACCCATCAGTTATGTCAGATCTTTTCATTTCAGCTTTAATACAGGTAGGTACACCTATACATCCTTAGGTCAAACAATGTATCCAACTCAAATTCTCCAGGACAATTCTCAAGCCTCGATATAAAGTAAATCATACTGAAGCCCACAGGTTTCCATGGTAAGATACAGTAATATCTTACCATGGATATGTGGTATCCAGTTGTATATGATGTGTGCATGATTACGACGTGCTGCGATAAGCAATGTCTGTCTTCCGTCTGTTAGCTCTGGGTGGGGTAACTATAGGTTTTCATCCATACCTCTTGCTCTTACTCATCAAGGTAATTGAAAAAGCTTAGTCTCTCCACACCATGACTCATAGAGGGTATTGGGCTTAAAGAGTAGCCAATCAGAATTCCGGACAGTTTTGGCTTCCATTCTTCTAACAGTAAAATCATGTATGAAGAAAATGTCTAACACTGCTTAACGTTAAATGAAAATGACGTTTTTTTTCCTTGGCATATTGACCCCATCACATGTCACTGGTCTACCGCACTACAGCACCATTAACAATTAACAAACAGGGTGACACATGGCAACATCTTGCAATGAATACCGAATATAATGCCTTATTTCTGGAATTGATTCCCATTTGTTACCCAGGTAGTTACAGTACAGTACAACACATATGCATTTTATCTTCAC
Source organism: Oncorhynchus mykiss (assembly GCF_013265735.2). NCBI lineage: Eukaryota > Metazoa > Chordata > Actinopteri > Salmoniformes > Salmonidae > Oncorhynchus > Oncorhynchus mykiss. Next base: position 18,470,581 of record NC_048590.1, read on the forward strand.
AGATGTACAAGTTTGTGTCAATTGCCTTTTATCTGCTGTTTAGTATTCTTTAGACCAAATGTCTGGGTCATAGTGAAGAGTAGTGATCTGGTGTGGGGTGAAATGTAATACCCAAAACACAAGGCACGTACCAGGGATCTGTGGGCTTTACTCATTTCACCCTGTCAAACAGATATATTTTGTCTAGGAGAACTGTCAGACAGGACCCCAGAAGCATCATGCTCAAGTGGTCATGGGCATCCTGCGCCTGCTTCGATGGTCTCTAATATATAGCCTTCACTTCCAGAAAAGCCTAATCTGTTAACATGATGACATCTTGGTGCATTATCGTTGGCACAGAGCTGAATTGGGTGCCAGTGGAGCTGACAATGGAGCGAGAGGGTGAAAATTGAGCCCAAGCGTCAAGTCAACCCAGTCTTCAATAACCAACCCGATACATCAAACCATATTTCAGATGGAACCTGTCAAACTCAGCCTCTCCTGTAACTGACACAACAATAAGAGTAACACATTCAATCTCAGAGCACCAGTTTGAACTGGCTCTGCAGGCATGGGGCTCCCGAATGGCACAGTGGTCTAAAGCACTGTATCTCAGTGCTAGAGGTGTCACTACAGACCCTGGTTTGATTCCAGGCTGAATCACAACCGGCTGTGATTGGGCGGTGCACAATTGGCCCAGCATCGTCCGGGTTTGGCTGGGGTAGGCCATCATTGTAAATAAGAATTTGTTCTTAACTGACTTGCCTGTTTAAATAAAATAACACTGTTTCGATGGGTGAGTCACTCAACAATGCTTAAAACAGTGAGCCTTGTGAGATGCTTTTTGTATTAATCCTTTACCCTTGTACCCGTATACGATTTGAAAATGGGAGACTTTGGCACTGATAAGAATCTAAATTGGAATGCAGTGACTGTACAGTAACATGCTATAAATTACATCAGAGTTCCAGATCTGCGCTTCATAGAGCTGAATGGGTTTTGACTGACAGACGTTCTGAACTTGAGGACTGCATGGGTCAAGAAGTTGCCCCTATCCCTCCACTAATGGGGAAATTTTAGCAAGTTTTTTGTTATTATTGTCATTTTTTAAAGTGTTTTGTTATGTGAGTGAGGGAAATGCTGTAAATTAAGAGGACTGAATGTATTTTCAAATATGAGACGTTGGGGATTATATTAAATAATGCATTGATGACATACAAACACCCGTGAGTCCAACTGTGCACTTCACATTTCCATATCATAAAACCCATGTCACAGACAGTGTCAACATGTATCATCACTATGTATGACAGTTTTATCTTCAAAGGACTGCAAAATATTTCTCGTAGACATGAACAATTCTGGTAAATAATGAGTGAGGGAAGGACATTTTGTATCTGAATTTCAATTGCTTCTCTCTCTGGGGCTTCACAATTACCTGTTGCAGCTTGGTAACCTTTTGGGGGTCCCTTATAAAGCAATGAGAGCATAAAACACATTGTGGAAGCTGAATTACTGTGGGGCCTTGAGAGGCAGAACAGTAAGAGTGAGGGAAAAAGTTAACATTTAAGGACAATTTGAATGAACCTCTGTTGAGCCAAGTTCATTATATCGGATTCATTAGCGTGCAAATTAACCCTGGCTAAGCTCAAAATGGAGCGGAGCAGTGGACAGGGTTGTTAAGTATGCAATCTAATTTTGTCAGCCAAAGGTTATGGATGAATAATTCATGCAGTACTTTATTTCCGGGTTGTCAGTCATCCGTCCCCTGTATGGCACGGGTCACATGGTCATGATGAGATAGCGGGGTGAGTGGTTGGTTTATTTGGGGTTTAGGAAACACAGCTGTACGGGTATACTGGTTCCTTCCCCTCCTCTCCCTCTCTGCTGCAGCATCAAGAGCAGATGGGACTCATTTAATTGAATAATTTATTAACCAAATCTCTGAGCATATGCTGGACATCGAGCATTCTGTCTCTGTGGCCAAACAGTCGTCAAATTTGAATTTCCGGCTGACTCTATTGCTTAGCCCATCCATCCTCTAGTGGGAGAAAGAGGGGCGGGAGGTGCGGAGGGAGGGAGATGAGGGACAGGAGAGGAGGGAGAGCGTGGCACCCCTGAGGGCAAGGTGACATTCCACATTCACCTGTCTGCCTCTGGCAACATTCTCTGGAGACGTTCCTCTTCTCTTCCTCTGTTCTCAGCAGCCCTGTAGATTTGCTGCCCATCAGCACTTCTGGGAGAAAGTGCAGAAGATAAACCATGTTTTTGGGGACTTGTGGCCCATAGACTGAGGAGAGACAGAGACACAAAACAGGGGGGGGGGGGGCAGATGAATTGAAGTCCCTTACATGACCATCATGACAAATGGCTGAGTAATGACCTAAGATTAACTTGAAGAAAGGTCAGGATACAGGAAGTGGGAGCACTGAGCAGCCGGCTGCTGCAGTCTAGTAATGTGAGGAGAAAAAAGGTTAGAGAAAATACCTGTAGCCTACAGAGCAGATGGATGTCAATTGTGTTCTCAAGGTTTTTTATTCACATTTGTTCTCATAACCCACCAGGGAATTAAGTTCTATATTTTCTACATGAGAAACGATAAACACAAACTTTTCCAAGTATTTTTTTTTACGAATGACTGAATGTAATTTCTACCGGCATCCATTGATTGGAGTTTTAATGATAAATGTCCCTACTAAATGTCAAGCTATGGAATGTGCAGTTTGGTAAGAATAATTTCCTGAAATCCTCTCTCTCATCTCAACTCAAATAAAGACGAGATGTCTTTGATCTCTGCAAATCAAAGAGCCCTGTATAATTTCATTGGCTGCTGAGGAACTCACTCTTTACCTGAGTGTGTTTGTCAGCGCCAAGCAATTTGCATTTGGAAGGGTTGCGCGGCGTGATTGCTTTATGGAGTCACGGCTAGAGCTCACAGCTCTGCCTGTGAACAAAACATCCCTCAGCAGGGAAGGACGGAAAGGAAGGAAAGAATGAGAAAGATGGAAAGCATGAGGAGTCAGTCGGAGATAGGAAAAAAACGCATGACTTCATTTATAGTTCTCCTCTCTAAGGACCCTTTCTTGACGCATCGGAAGACAGATCAATAAACGAGGAGATAAATAACGACAAAATAAAAACTGGGCTGTGTACAGACAATGACAGCCCGGGCTGTGATGTCACATGACACCGAGCGTGGATGTAAAATGAAGAAAAAAATGAAAAGATAGAATAGATGGAAATGGATGTGTGAAAGACATTGAGAACTTTTCTTCACTGTTTTGGTGGGGAGGAAGGAGAGACCATGTATCTGTAGCAAGTGCTGCAGATGTTTGTGTGAGCCTTAGAAGCAGGCAGAGTGCCAGCAGTGAGCAGCAGACAAGTAACTGTATGAGCAGCTTGCTGTACTACCTGCATTCCAGCACAGGCCGTTAATTGCTTTGTGCCTTCATCTCCGCAGTGAGCAGAGAAGACCCAATTAAAAACCAAATATGGCCTGGGAGGTGTCTGACTATATTTAGATTCATGAACAGGGTCTGTTGTGTATAGTAACAAAAGAATAAACGGAAGGAAGTAGGGAATGATGTCCTACAGTAATAAACAAGTGATATCATGCTGCTCTCAAGGTAGGGGATGAAATGTGGTGAGCAGTGATTGCAAGAAACACACGCGTACTGTATGCTAGGCCATCGCCTCAAAGGGGACGTCGTCTGCACATACATCTTGGTCTGCTGGCATCTGCTTGAAAGCGCAGTCTCTTGCTAATGATGCGTCACATGGGCTGTGAGGAAAGAAACATTTGGCATAACTAGGGACACTTTTACCCTTTCCTTTCAAATCAATTAACAATTCACCTGAAAAACAGCTGCTGATTTCTTTTCCCGGTGTTTTGTATCAACCATAATTTAAATGTAACAAAAGGAAACACCAGGACTGCGTTTCACTGACACAAAATCACTGAAAAATTCTAAGTTCAACTTCATAGATCAATTCATGAATTGTTATATGCTCATGCCAGAGCTTCCACTTCCCTTCTCTCCAACCCTGTCTCCTTCCTCCCTCTTCTGCTTGTTCCTCTAATGAGGGAGCAATCAGAAGAGAGACGAGATCAACTAGTGCTTTGTTTAGGTCAGAGTGTATTTCACTCTGCGTTAGAAGAGGTTAAACACAGCCCAAAGCCTATTTCAACGGGTCTAGGGTCAAATTGGAATCTGATTCCAAAACTTCAGGGGGTTAGGATCTTTGCTTATCTAGTCATCCATGTGGCTGGAGGCTCAAACGTATTCCTCTAGGAGTGGGGCAATGGAAAGAAAACAACCTTAATCTCACTTAAATTTCCTCTGAGGCGCTTGAAACCAGAGCTAGCATATTAGCCACAACAGTAACAACGCCAGACTATCACTTACCATAACAGGCTGGGAATAAACTCCTTCTGAGGTAAGAAGTTGTTGTCATGATCAACCTCGTTAAGAGGGCTAAAAGAATGAATCCCTCATTACTACTGTACCATCTCCCTACTACTATCCTGACACCCAGGCAGACCAGCAGCCTCTTGTTATAAAAAAGCTATTACAATGTTATACTTATGCAACATTACATGTATTTGTATTTGTGTACTGGTCTTTGAACGCACCGTTCTGTTGCTCATTAGGAAAAACGAGATTTCAGTCTTAGGGCTGTGGTTCAATGTGGGAGTTACTGATGTTTGTCCCCCATGAGACAGCATAGGAACCAAGCCAGTATCACGTCCACAAAATAGTTGTTATTTTATTTCATTTAACCGTTATATTGAAAGGGAGTCAATGTTGAGAACAAGGACTCTGTTCCAGATGAGCCCTGTTTAGCACAACAATACACATCAAAATACAACATGCACATTAAACTACACATCCATATATACATTAAAATACATGCTATTATACACAACAATACACAAAAAGCAAAACACAGTCATAAAAAAACAGACATATTCTTCAGTGAAAAGGTCCCCTAACAGCCATCTGAAATGCCACAGAGGCACCAATTCCTCCGATGTTAAAGTACATTGGAGGTCATTCTACACCTAAGGTACACTAAAAACTAAAAGCAGATCCTCCTAACTCAGCGGAAATCGAAGAGATCTCCAGAGTTAGTCCTCCCCGATACCGGGTCTGGTATCTCGTACGTCTATAAGTTAACAATGAAAGAAGGTTTATGAAGGAGGGCTTTATGAACAAAAAGAGTGCAATGCATCGATCTACAAGACTTCATAGAGGGCGAGCCCTACTTTCTGATACAGAATGCAGTGATGTGTACTGAACATTTCAGCCATAGTGTGCTATGATAAACTGCGTCCAATGCCTTTAATACAATTATATACTATTGATGGTTAAAGTACATACTCTGGCCTCCCGTGGTGTAGCAGTCTAAGGCACTGCATCGCTACAGCCCCAGGTTCGATCCCAGGCTGTGTCACAGCCGGCCGTGACCGGGAGACCCATGAGGCGGCGCGCAATTGGCCCAGCGTCGTTCGGGTTAGGGGAGGGTTTGGCCGGGCGGGATGTCGTTGGCCCATTGCGCTCTAGCGACTCCTTGTGGTGGGCTGACTTCGGTCGCCAGTTGTATGGTGTCACGAATTTGGAGTACAAATCATACTCCGAGCATGCACATTTACATATTTCATCTATGGCCACCAACTACGCAAATATCATTTTTTAAATCAATTATCCAACCAGAGTCTGTTTAAGCAGAAACTTTTGTTTTGTTGTGAGCTTGTGTGAATCTGAACGAACGTAATGAAGATTTAGTAATTCTGACAATTCTGTCAGTGGGAGTCAAAGCAGTGCTCTCCTGATTCCACCACTGCAGCAGAGCAGAAACCCACAGTATTTGGCAGCAGTCCACACAGATTCAGTCTTCTACGGTTCCTTGATGCTTTCATTTGTCATTTCTAGTGCTAACTCAAAAGATAGCATCCTTGCACCCATAGTTGAGGCTCAAAGTTTAGAGACGGATTAGGAATCATTTTCACAGGGCCTACATCCCCCGATATGCAACTCAAAGCCTATCTAAATGTATCACCCCTTTCATTGGATATGGAAAGAAATGTTGCATCCTGTCTCAGTCCTGTCATTATTGTATCATAACATAGAGTAAGACAGCGTTAGTGGGCATACTGTACCAGAGCATATCTACCGGTATCCTAAATCTTCAGAGTAGATAGTTTTTTGGGGATGGCAGTCACAGCCAATTTTTTTTTAGGTCTTCATATAGCTATCCTTGGAGGGTTGACATGACAGAAATATTGTGCAGGAACTTGGACAGACCTCTCAAAGGCGTTGCTCTGCTCTGAAAGAGTAAAGACATACAACGAGCGCTACAGTCTTCTCAACAGGACCAATCTTTCAAGAGCTAAGGTACTTGGGCTTGTTTCACTTGATGTCGTCATGCGCCACAAACACCCTCTAGGTTGTGTATAGTAAAGCAGGTGCGCAGTAGAGCTGGGATGGGACTAACAAGTACCCTATGTGCTGACACATAAAGAGAAGCCAGTTCAGAAGGGAACCTTGGGTGTTGGCATCAGATGATTCCATTAGCTGTTATAGCACCATATTGGATTCACACTCTTTACTTTACATTGCGGCCTATTTAAGTTGACCAGTTCTGTAAACGCTCGCCGATGTCGCGCGAGCGCATGTGCTGGTGTCTCTTGCTGGCATGGCCGCCGCTGCTGTAACTAGCGGTTACTCGGTACGCTTGCTGTTTTCTGGGTTCTGTGTTTCTTCCTGCAGGGGATTGGTAGAGCATACCGTGCTCACTGCCTGTAGCTCTTTGATCATCTTTGTATGACACTTCGTATCTGGCGGTGAGCTACCCTGAAGGAGCAGAGCCTAACGAAAAGACTTTACATGAATCTCTTCTAATAAATGGTTAAACATACACATTGTGTTTTCTTTTCTTTTCTGATTTGATATTATGCTTTGTTCATAATGTGTTCGTTTTAAGCTCTGTCGTCGTTATAGTACACTGTCTCCTTAAATCTAGAGACTGTCATGGTATTCCCAGAGGGTGAAAGAATTGAATCAGAATTCAATTCTGTCAACACTAATCCATGTACAATGAGGCAATTTTAATGCAGATGTTTACACACAGCCTTAGAAGGCTGTTGGTGGTAAACAGAAGCCATTTCCTCCTGTAGACGTCCACACACCCGCTGTCATCCAGTAGGAACTATTTGATTACCAGCAGAGGAAGCAGTCCTCTGCCATTCCTGCACAACAAAGAGGACATGCAGGCCTTTTGTTAATACTAAGCCCTCATCGTGATGCACAGAGGAACACACTATAAAACCAAATTTTCTTGATTTGTGGAACTGCATCGGCACAGACAGTTGCTATAACCTGTGGCTGGCTCAGGGTGATGGAAATGAAATCAGTAAACAAAGTACTTTAGTGTCACCTACCTCTACTTTTTTTTGGTGTTACATTGTATCATGGACATTTTAATTGGATATTGAATAGCCTAATGTATATGTTGCCATACGCACAGAATGATCAGTCCAGGCATAATAGGATTACTGCAATTACACAAAACTACAGTGGTACCCATGCTAAGATCTCATCAGCCTCTGGAGTTTGCACTGCTCTGTTCTCCCCTCCAGTGCTACCTGTACATCCCCATGAACAATTAACAACCTGCCTGGTGTTCTGAGTGTGTGAGAGGCTACTTTGTTTGGGCTGTTGTTTTGTCTCTTTGCTGGTGACCCCCGCTGTGACGCTGAGCTAGGACTTTCACCGTACCCCCGCCTTACACCCAGCTGCTGTATTTTTAGCCAGGGATGTGAGTGGTCAGAGAGGGTCTGTGAGGGGTCGGAGAGGGTCTGTAACGGGGCAGAGAGGGACTGCGAGAGGGCAGAGATACTCAGGGGCTCCAGTGGAGGGGTATTGATTTGATGTGTGTCCCCGTGTGTTGGCGGCTAATGAGGGAGAGAGAGAGGGGAATGCGGGGCTGGAGCACACAGCCCCATTAACGCTGGGTCTGCCTGCAGCCTGATCCCTGCCGTCCCCTTTCATCAGTACTAACCAGTAACCAGCAGTAGCACAGTGTCCTCTAACACATCCCATAATACACACTGACATCACACCCACCCCTCTAAAACAGAAGACACTGCAAACGATAACCTTGACAAACATCGCACAATGTACATTCCACAGGATATAGCAGCACATTAGAGTACATCAGTAGGTGTACAGTTGTCATGACTATACAGAATAAGATCTGATATGACACTACATTCAAATGAGGATGGCTAAATATAAAAACAAACAAAACAAACAGCAAAACAAAACAGTTGGTTGAGCTTTGAAAGGGGGGATAGGGCGTGAGAGAGAGAGACAGAGACAGATGGTATGCAGTCGAAGGGAGATTTCGGGTCGTGCCACTGCACTTACCTTTATGTTTCCATATTTCACTTGTTCATGTTTGGGCAAGTAACAGCCTCTACACAATGCAGTATCGTGGCTAAAATGACCCCACACACCTAGCACGGGCATACATTACCATCACAATCCAGACCCAGGCGAGGTCATTAAGCTATTCTGGCTAGCATAGTCCTGTATTTCACTGTGTGGGGAGATATACCTGGAGGCTACCTCTCTATGAACAAACTCCTGCCCTTTTCAATGTGGTTTAGAGATTTTTATCAGCTCACACCACAGTACGTCATTGGCACTGGGTTAATTGTCAGTGTAATAAAAGTTACACTAATGATGATTGAATTATGTCTTGTAGCATGAGTCATTACTCCCCATACAACAAGCGTTGTTCTTAATGTGGGAGTATAGCCCCCTTTATGAATCACCCTATAGACTGAGGAAGAAGAATGATTCTGGAGACTGATACAGATAACTGTGTAGTGCAATAGGAGTTTACCATCATTAGAGATCAGTGGGAATGATGTTGGTATGCCAAGGGGTCAGGGTTCAACCTGGCTATGGGAAGAAAAAAAAACAACATCCAAACTTAATGAGGCTTTTCCTGTACTTTTGTTGGTACAACTTGTTGTTATTTGGCACTGGTTTTGCTAAAGATGATTGAATTTATTAGCTGACGGGAAATACGGAATGACTTCCCCTCTCTAAAAATGTCTGGGAGTGGTATAGCCAAGATCAACAAAACCCACAACCTCATTTCAACATATAACCTCAATGTTGGGTTTTGGTGGGAAAAAACAATGTTGTCCTTTGCCTTCCAAATATATATTTCCCAGGACAATGAATCAATGGAAGGTCACTCTCCAATCAAGATTCCCACAGCATCCCCTTCCCTGGAAAATTGAGAAATCTCTCAGGCTGAGCGAATAGCAGACTCATTGATATAGATGAGCTACCATTAGGATCGGGGATGGATGGGAATTTACATTGAAATACTCACACAGTACCCTCCTCCTGTGCCTCTGGCTTGGCCCCTCAATAGATTGGAAACTCACATTTTGATAAAAAGGCACTGCCCTTGTCCTCTGTGGCTTTCATGTAAAATAAGTGGCAGATACTGAGACGTTTCTTTCTTGCTTTAAAAAGAAATATTGCTTCTCCTGCTATACTGAGAAATATGATGCTCTCTTATTTCCATTCAGTTCATTGTCTATAAATATTCAGCGTTACAGATATATTTGGCGAAATGTGGTCCATGGCGACATGTGCTCCTAGGAACATTCCTAATGAGAGACAACCCCTGCCTAGTTGTGAGGGGATTTTTCAAGTGACAGTCTTATCCATGTCCATATATAGCAGTGTGTGATTTCAGGGAGGAATCTTGGAATGTGAGGGTTACTCGCTTTAGAGGTTATGGGGAGGACTGCTCTACTGCAAGGGGAGAAGGGGGAGAATGGGAGGAGGGGAAGGGAGGAGGAGGGGTTGGACACATCTGCTTCCACTGCTTGGGCAGTAAGTCTGGGGCCTCTCCTTGGACTAAGCCTCACTTCCCGTGGGGGCTACAGTGCTGATCAGACAGTGGAGGAGTCACCAGGTTACAGCTGGAGCGTGCAATTACATACCCTGATTATTTAGTTCAGAGGCACTGATAAGGCCCCTGTAGGCTGCCCAGAAACACTGCGCCTCTTGTCTTTTTTAAATTCAGAGATGTGGTCTTTGGTTCCTGCACAGCAGAGGACTGTGCGTGCCTGGACTCAATTCCTGTGCGTCCTCTATTCGTTTTGTGTGTGTGTTTTTTAAGTTCCAAATGAACTTGCCCTTGTTTTTCTTTGGCTGTGTTCATATGGACAAGAGGGACCTCTTTCGTAAGTAGACCTGTTTAAAAACATGTATACGCTGACTAAGAAAAATGATTCATAGACATTCATGTCATCGATTCCCTTTTTAGAAGTTGCAGCACCCCACAGAGAAAGAGAGAGAGAGGGAGAGGAAGACAACCGCAGTCAGTCTGCATGCGGCATGTCCATTTGACTCCTAGAGCTCATCTTTCACCCACAGAGTCTTTAGAGAAAGATCATGTCCGGAGTCACTTTGTCACTGATCCGATGAGACCTGTCTGGCAGAGGGAGGCAGGGGAGAAAAAACCCAGGTAATGCAGTATTGAGCAGTACCCGTGTTCAGCCCCCAATCTATCTCAGAAACACTAACTGAATGAGGGGTCCTCAGTCTCTATCTTCAAGGGGAAGGCAGGAAATATGTTACGAACTTGAAGCAGAAAGATACTGAATTGTTGGATTACATTGTAGAGGGTCTTATCTGTTTATCTGAGAATCAGGTGGGCTGTATCTGTAGTGACTCACATTTAGTATTGAGTCTGTTTTGCTTTGCTACTTGCTGCGGATGACAGTATAAGGGGAGGTGTGTGTGTCTGTCTCTTTGTGCATGAGTGAGTGCAATAAAGCACTACTTTTTAGCTACCCACGTCTTTCAAAACATCTCTCATGGTTGGCCCGTGATAGCGTACTGGTCTTGAAGATTCCGTCCAAAAATTGCCAGCGACAACATTTAAAAGAGTGTCTGACCCTTTCGTGACACAGGATATATAATATATATATAGGATATATAATTTTTAAAGGCGATGGGGGATTGTGGGTAATTACGTATGGCAGGGATGATAGTATTCGTTTTAGTCGACTGGGAACAATAGTGACAAGTTCCAGTCGTCTCAGATTTGATATTGTGCCATGTGGCATATCACATTAGATTCGACAGACTTTATTGTGGTCTGGAAGGGAAGCACAGAGAACCTGCTGCGTTGTTAGGGAGCATGTTACAGAGAGGAGGTGGGGGAGATGGAGCAGCAACGGCTGTCAGTTTGTGTTCAGAGGAAGACTCTAAATGTTAACGCGCTCCCCCTGACACATTTATAAAACAACCATCTCTATTACCCACAAGCCAGCTGGGCTATCACTCCCTGCTTCCAACTGCAGCATCAAAGGCAGAGGACTGGGAACAGCACAGTGTGAAAGCTGGGGATTAGATGATTCAAAGTTACTGTGTTGCTTTATGTCTCGATATATCACGTCAGTCATGTTGTATTGTCAGTAGATGAGATACCGACTCACATCGAGACGATGAAGAGTAAACTGTTCCACAAAGACCAAATCCCCCAAAGCCGTTTTCTGAAATTCAAACTAACCAGGCACAAAATGTAAAAGCTGGACGAGGCACAAAGGTTATGGTCAGAAGCAAGATTAAAAAGCAGCCTTTTTCCTGGAAGAGCACAGTGCCCGCAAGCCACAATGCAGACTAATATGAAACAAACGCATTGGGGCCCGTCCTGCCAGACTCTGTGAAAACCAAATCTTCAGAGTCAAGCAGTCCCCTGCCTGCCCAATGCAAGGCCCCTGGCTTATTTGTTACTTTTGGAAGCAGCCCTGGGAGGAAACTTGTGCTTTCTTTATTTTTGTTGTGGCAGTTGAGCAATTCAAGCAGGCTTGGGAGGCATAATTTGTCCCTGGAGTCCCCCCCCCCCCCCCCCCCCCCCACCACCAAAAAAAAAGAAAGCCTGGCTGCAGATGTACAGTGTACGTGGAGCCTACGTGGGGTTTTCTGCTCTCCTATTCAACCTCTTTCACAGTTTGAAAAAAAAACGACTGTTTGAAAATCAAATCCTCTGTGTGAAATTCTAATCCTCATAGCATTTCTGTGGACTAATTATATTCAGAGCCACGTTTTTATGATGTGGTAGGCTACCAGTAAACAAAAAAGCACAGCATCGTAACTAGAGATTGCTACTCATCAAAAACGCTTCCACGGGCTAGTAGAATCCCACACACGACAGAGGTAGTTTTATTTGTTTATTTACATTTTTAAGTAGTGGGAATGAAATGGGTGATAGAAAGCGTTTGATTAGTGAGATGACGATGGAGCCACAGGTACTGTATAAAGTATCTGTTCTATTGTGTTTAGTACTTACGGGAACACTGAATTGAGACACTTTGCAGATGCTACACTCCCCCCACCAAGATGTTCTCAGCTAAATTTCCATAATGCATATATTCTGAAGACAAAGATTATAAAGATGAGAACTTAGTGGTAGACATGCATAATTTAAACCCATTATGTAACCGGGAGCACGTCTCCACACAGTTGAGTTAAAATGATACTGAACAAAAACATAAAATGTAACAATTTCATTTATTTGACTGAGTTACAGTTCCTTTAAGGAAATCAGTCAATTGAAATTGTCACATCCTGATCTGTTTCACCTGTCTTTGTGCTTGTCTCCAACCCCCTCCAAGTGTCGCCCATCTTCTCCATTATCCCCAGTGTATTTATACCGGTGTTCTCTGTTAGTCTGTTGCCAGATTGTTTTGTTCGATCGAGCCCACCAGCGTTTTTCCACTTGCTCCTGGCTGTTTCTAGTTCCTGTTTTTCCGGTTTTGACCATTCTGCCTGCCCTGCCCCTTAGACTGCCTGCCGTACTGTACCTTTTGGACTGTACCCCTTGAGCTGTCGTTTTGTCTGCCCCCTGTTCTAGTAATAAACTTGTGTTACTTTGACACTGTCTGCATATGGGTCTTAGCTGAAATGTGATAGAAATAAATAAATTATGCCCTACATCTATGGATTTCAGATGACTGGGCAGGTGTGCAGCCATGATGAGTGGGCCTGGGAGGGCATAGGCCCACCCACACAAAAGGGCTTTATTACAGACAGAAATACTCCTCAGCAGGTGAAGAAGCCGGATGTGGAGGTCCCTGGCTGCCGTGGTTACACGTGGTCTGTGGTTGTGAGGCCGGTACTGCCTAATTCTCAAAAATGACGTTACAGGCAGCTTATGGTAAAGAAATTAACATAAAATTATCTGGCAACAGCTCTGGTGGACATTCCTGCAGCCATTATGCCAATCTGTGGAATTGTTTCATTGACAAAACTGCACATTTTAAAGTGCCCTTTTATTGTCCCCAGCACAAGGTGCACCTGTGTAATGGTCATGCTGTTTAATCAGCTTCTTGATATGCCACAACTTTTAGGTGGATGGATTATCTTAGCAAAGGAGAAATTCTCACTAACAAGGATGTTAAACCAATTTTCAGCTCTTGAAACATGGGACCAACACTTTACATGTTGTGTATATATTTTTTTCCTCAGTGTATACTGTATATATTGTACTGTAACAATAACCTTGCATTTTTTCAGAATCTTTCCAAAACTGAGTAAGAATCGGTATTGTTCGTATATTGTTTAGCTTCAGGTCAATTCTTATATTATGGCAATAATGGTTAGTCTCCATCCTAGTGGATTACTGTATTTTACCATTCTGATGACCGCCAGTTACAAGGCATTCGATCTCTGATGGCTTTTCCCACAGTGAAGAAGTGTAAAGAGCCTTCCTCTGACCCCTGAATTCCATGTTGGTTTATGCATGTTTTTCATTTTCTTGTAGGTCAACTGATGCACTAAAGTTGTTTGTTGTGGATGTTAGCCCCCTAGAGCCTTGTAGTGCTGTAGAGATGTCCACACTCTGACTCTGGCCCTTGCCTTGGGGTTCTGAACTCTCCTGTCTTCCATCATGTCTCTTGTCTGCACTGGTCCATGTAGGTCAAACAAACGCCTGATTTAATCCCGATGGAATAGACAGAACATGATGGGTTTCAGTGTTGAAGGTGATTCACGTACTGTGTATTGGAACTTGAGACAGAATGTTTTGACGTGTGTCTGTCTCAGATTATTTATACCCATTACAGATTCATGGAGCGAGTGTGTCACAGTTTATAACATGATTCTGATCTTATTACAGGCAGTAAACATATTAACAAACAAAAAGGAAGGATTTTCTATGACCCATCATGGTGCTCTCTTTGGTTGACAGGCAAACACTGCAGTTGTCTTTTCAGCCTTTTTTTCCATTTGTCTCGCTTTTCTTAACCTCTTGAAGCTAGGGAGCACTTTTTTTATGTTTGGAAAAATAACGTTCCCAAAGTAAATGGCCTATTTCTCAGGACCAGATGCTATAATATGCATATAATTGACAGATTAGGATAGAAAACATTCTAAAGTTTCCAAAACTGTCAAATTATTGTCTGTGAGTATAACAGAACTGATATTGCAGGAGAAACCCTGAGGAAAATCCAATCAGGAAGTGCATTTAAAGGGATATCAACCAGATTCCTTTTTCTATGGCTTCCCTAAGGTGTCAACAGTCTTTAGACATAGTTTCAGGCTTGTATTTTGAAAAATTAGCGTGAAAGATCACATTGCGTAAGTGGATAGGTGGGGGCTCCAAGAGTGAGTTTTTGCGCAACTGCGTAAAGACGCCATTGTTCCTCCCACTGTTATTGAAAAACCTACACACTCGGTTGATATATTATCGAATATATATTTTAAAACCTACCTGAGGAATGATTATACAAAAACATTTTACATATTTCTGTGGATATTATGGAGACTATTTGGAATTTCCGTCTGCGTTGTCGTGACCGCTCTTTCCTGTGGATTTCTGAACATAACGCGACAAACAAACGGAGGTATTTTGGGTATAAAAATAATATTTATGGAACAAAAGGAGCATTTGTTGTGTAACTGGGAGTCTCGTGAGTGAATCTTCGTGACCAAGATTCCTGATGCTAAGTGTACATAATGCTATGCTAGACTATCGATAAACTTACACAAATGCTTGGATTGCTTTCGCTGTAAAGCATAATTTTGTGTTTTTTTGCAATATTGCACTTGTGATTTCATGAATATGAATATTTTTTAGTAATATTATTTGACTGTTGCGCCCAACATCAAAATATTTTTACACCGGCACAGGTTTCATAAATTCACAAATAGTGATTAAATATTCACTTTTTGAAAATCTTCCTCTGATTTGTCATCCGAAGGGTCCCGGCTATAACATGTAGTGTTGTTTTGTTAGATAAAGAACGATTTTATATCCCAAAAAAGTCTGTTTAGTTGACGCCATTGATTTGGGTAATCCACTCGTTCAACATGCCAAGAAAGGAATCCCAAAATCTTTCACTAAACTTTGGTTCAACAAGTCAAAATAAGTTTCTATTTAATCCTCAGATACCCTAAAATGTCATTAAACTATAACATTTCATACAGAAAGGAGTACAATATTAGCAGGTGGGTGTCCACTTATTCACAAATTTCCAAGTCTGTGTGCCTGTAGTAAAACTCATTATTCTTACTCGTTTTGGAAGAAACAAGACTGAAACATTGAACAAAGACTACTGACACCCAGTGGAAGCCATAGGAATTGCATACTGGGAGCTAGATTGAATTATTTCCCTATACATTCCATTATAAGAGCAGTGGCTCACAAAAAACTAAAAAAATCTGGTTGGTTTTTCTTTGGATTTTCTCCTACCATATCTATTGTGTTATAGGCTCCTACATTATTTTAACATTTCCAAACGCCAAAGTGTCTTCTTTCCAATGGTACCAACTATATGCATATCCTGGCTTCAGGGCCTGAGGAACAGGCAGTTTACTTTGGGCACATCAGTCAGGCGGAAATTGAGATAAAAGGACCCTAGCCTGAATTAACAAATCACAATGTTGTAAGCCTCGGGGCAGAATCTCCAGAATAAAACGTCACAATTAATGACCACTGTTTATACAGTTGAATATTGATGTAGTTATACTCAAGTGATATATAAAATGAACAACAAACATTTAAGTTAGAAGACAATTATGGGTCATCTTTTTAAAACGTTCCTGTGATGAGGACCTACAGTACACTCACGTTCGTGTTTTCTCCTGTCTGTCATTTAAAAAAAATATATAAAAAAAAAAATATTTTTTCACTTGTACCCTTTTTTCTACCCAATTTCATGGTTTCTAATTGGTAGTTACAGTCTTGTCTCATCGCTGCAACTCCCGTACGGACTCGGGAGAGGCGAAGGTCGAGACCCATGTGTCCTCAGAAACACAACCCAGCCAAGCCGCACTGCTTCTTGGCACAATGCCCACTTAACCCGGAAGCCAGCCCCACCAATGTGTCAGAGGAAACACAGTGCCAGCGTGCATTGTGTTTTCACAATTACCATTTTAAAAGAACACATCTTTTTAGCTTAAAGGGTAATTTTCTCTGTATCCATAATCAGGTTTATTCCCTAAGCACCCGAGGGGAACATTGGTTTATAATTAGATGCACAACAATAATCTGCTTCGTTGATTAAACGGTATCTAGTCTCCGCCCTGTATGATAATTTGATTGGTGCTATCTTGACATCCGGTAAAATGCTGGCCTTTTCTGGTTCGCTCCTTAAGAGACTCCAGTGTTGGGAACTCACGTGGAGACACTGATGGCTTTCCCAGACATTCTGCAGTGGGGCCAGGGATAGGGAGAGCCTTGTCTGTCTTTCCTGCATTCCGTCATCGTAACTGTATTTGTGAGCTCCAGTGATCAGACCCAGGAGTCTAGGGGTTTATTGGGAGAACAAGCTATGCTCTCACAGCCTGCCTAGCTCAGGCAAACAAAGGTGATTTTCCCACACCACTTCCAAGCTCTCCACACCCAGTGCCTACAATCATGTTTGACTCTCCCAACCTGTTTAACTATATTAAACCACATATTTAAGTTTATTCTCAGAAAGGGCATAGATAGCAAATGGATTCCAAAAAAGGAAAAGTACATTTATCATGAGTAATGTATTTTAAAATGTTGTGGATGGGTTACTTTGTCATAAAGTATTCTATGATAGAATAGCATGGAGAGGCAGTCTAGTCATTAACAATCCTCTGCAGAGAACCGCATGGGTCTAGCAAATATACACTTTGCACTGATATACATGTACAGAATATATTTCAATGATTAATATTTGTCTCCAGTAATTTACATGAAATCCATTGCGTTAATTTGATTATTATGCAAATGAAGGAAAATAGATTTTTTTTTTTCAACAAAATGCTCAGTAACATCGTTTTCCCTTTCGATGAGCTTGCCGTTCACATTTTTTCCGGCTAACTCATTTTGACAGACAGAGCAACACAAAAACTGCACTAATGTCACTTTGTGCTGGGAAAATGTTTCAAATCATGTTAGGAAGGAAACACGACCCCAGAAATACAAAGTTCCTAAAGGGCAAATGCAGGGGCTTTGTTGCATCCTCTGGAGTCCGTGGAGAATACCCACTGGACACAGACCTCAGTTCCACGTCTAGTTTTGATTTACATTTGGTTGAGTTGCCAGCTAACATGGATTCATCATGAAATTTTTTTTTTTAAAGTCACGGTGTTGTTGGATTTAGGTTAAAAGTTGGTTGGAAAAAAATTCCCTTATGTAGATGACTTTTTTGCAAATCCAATCAGTTTTCCATGTTGATTCAACGTCATCACATTACATGTTTTGTTTGAAGTCATGTAGAAACAACATTGATGCAACCAGTTTTTGCCCAGTGTGTAGACAATCACATCCACTTGGGAAACAAAGATGGCATTTTGGAATTTTAAATTAAGGTTAAATAAGATGATTGGAGCGATATGCATTCTGATGAGAGCTCCCATGGTGCACACTGGCATGACCTTAGTCTCCAAAGGACCGGCGCCACACTGGCATTCTAATTGGGTGCTCAATGACATCAAGGTGTTTTTCAAAAAGTGGAAGTGACCTACAGTATATATATCATGCTTAACTGGACAGAAAGCTGTGTGATCAATGATGGGCAAAAATGAGTGACAATTAGTCAAATATTGGACAATTTTTTAATAAACACAAATGAGAACTGTCAAAAGTCTTGAGTAGAGAGATTAAACTGAATAGAGAAATGAGAGAAGCTATATGCAGTAGCTCATATTTTAATGCATTCTGATGGAGGTTTCTTCCCAGTCTGAGCTCTTGTAAAGGTTGGGATGGAAAGTAGGACAATGGGCCACTGTAACAAGTGCGCTGAGAGTCGGGAAGCAAGTACAGGGAGTGAGTGTAAATAAAACAAACATGAAACACAGACAAAGCACCGACATGGAACAGAGTCAATAACACCTGAGGAAAGAACCAAGGGGAGTGACAGATATAGGGAAGATAATCAAGGAGGTGATGGAGTCCAGGTGAGTGTCAAGAGGTCGCTGGTGCGCTTGCCGATGGTGACAGGTGTGAGGGATAATCAGCAGCCTGATGACCTAGAGGCCGGAGTGGGAGTATATGTGACAGCCACGGTGTGGCAGGTAAACACATTGAGTAAGAGCCACATGGGGATGGTGAAGGCACACTCAAGGGGCTATATAGCTTAGCCTGTGCACTTTTAGCCTTTGCTGTGAACGCTCTCCCTCACCCAAACCTCCCTCACAGAAGGGGTCGCTCTGGTCATCTTCCAATCAGGAAGTGGATGATGTATGAGTGGGAATTCCTGTGGAAAAAAATATCTAACCAAAGTCACATACAAAATGGTTTCTTTCCCTCTTAGGCAGAGTGCAAATTATATCATGCCATTAAACCCCATGCACTGAAGGGCTTGTGCCCTGCTCAAGACTAAGAATCAACAGTAATGACTTAGAAATACCACATACTTTCCCTGATTTAAGAATACATTCAGTGAATCCATTGTAATGTCTTAGCACAGTGTTGCTTATAAAAAAGTACATACAATTCAAGGCACTACTTTGACTCCTTAAACGATAAGTTATGAAGTTGTTATTGATGACTTATGAATACCAACTCTGATCAACTACCAGTAAGCAAATTATTAACCCCGTATTTTTCTGGCAATTGCCACAATGTTTTGACTTTTACAAAATGCAGACAACAGAGGAAGTAAACCAACGTTAACTGAGCACAGTCACGAGACTCAGATAAGGAAATAAAGTTATTGCGAAGAAAGTTTCCCCCCCAAAATTGGCCTAATAAAGACATTTTAAAGTGGAACTGACAGCGTTTTAATTGACTTGCAGATATAAAACAGACAATCATAATATCAGTCAAAAAGATCAAATTCCTCGTTTATACTACAAAACCAACTTTAAGAGGTTTAAAACGTGTTTTATTCGATTTGACTCAAACTTTCATGACATACAGTAAGGCATCGTTGGCAGAATAAATGGATGTATTTCAATGCATTAGTACAATTCACTAATACTTTTCTTGGTAGTCACCAAAAAATGTCCTCTCAGGTCGTAAATCACAGCTGGCCTGGTACATTGTTTGCTGCCTCCACCCATTCAGGATGCACCGTTTCAGTGACGCAATATTTTGGATAAAAACGGACGAATGTAACTAAGGCTGGGTATGTCAAGACGATCAAACATAGCGAGGGAAATTATCACAAGTCAGTCATAATGTGGCTAATAGGGTAGAAAATCTATTTATGTAGCAAGGTAAAAAAATATATTAAAAAAATGAAAAAACACTGAGCCTAAAGTTAGCTAGCTGCTGGGAGGATGTCATGTCCTTGGAGGATTGGGTGAGTGACCAACTTTTTCCCCTCATTGTTTTTCGGTGGCAACAGCTAGATATGCAGGTGTCATTTGGTTAGCTAGCAAGAAATGTGAATCGCTTTGCTGGCTAGCTATGCTGAACTTGAATGACTTATCCAGTTAGCATATCTCTTGCGTTTGTAAATTCACTCTGGCTATCTACTCTGATTTCAGAGAACTCTTGTCTGAGTGTGCCAGTGCACAGAATAACTGATGAATTTACAAAAGGCGCAACACCCGCTGAATATGACCAGTGTCATGAAAAGTTTGAGGAGAAAAGTAATTAAATTGTTGTCTACAGCACAGTTAGTCACTAACGCTCCAGATAACATGTAAACGGCTCTGCTAGGGCGAGTAAAATGGTCAGAGTGAGGTGTTCTCTCATTTGTGTCTGGAAGTAGCTAGCAAGTTAGCCAACTTTAGCCAGTTAGCTTGGGTGCCATTGTGAGGAACGCTCGGATCAACCCTACTCCTCGGCCATAGCATCCAGTGTCAATAGTGCAGCGTGCGTTCTAAAACGCTAGGAGAGTGAAACACTCTGAATTTACAAACAGACAATGCTCTGTATTGACGAACGCAGAGTGCAAGCATGCATTGGCAGGCAAGCAGCAGGAGGACGAGCAGGCTACTATTCCCCATCGTTTATAAGTGCATTTTTCAACTACCAACTAGCTGAATAAGTTTGAGAGGGTTTATCTAATGTTCCTTCGTTAGATTTTAGCTCATCTAGCTCCAGTTAGCATTAGTTGTTGATCTTGTTGTTGTTGGTGTGCATAACCGAGGGAGTGCGTACCTTTTAACGGTTGTTTGATCAATAGGACTGCAAAGTTCCCAAATGTAAGAGGACTCCCATTGTATTTACGTATTTGCAGAAATCAATTCGGGTCTATTTTGTTGCTTTTGGCAAATGCGTTCGAATGATCCAAAGTCACGCTGTTGCTACTGGCTGTGAACAGTCCAGTTCAAATTGAATGATGGCAGGCCCGTGTGACAAATGGCATATTTGTGTAACGACCTACTGTTGCTCTGATTGGCTATGGAGAACCGGTCTATGTAGACTCTGGTCGTGGATGAGACAGGTTTTATTTACTGCAGTGTCTATTAATTGTCCAAACGCACGGGCACTTTCCCACTCTATGTTGCTTTAGAACTTTCACAAATGCCTTGCTCTACATAATTCCCAAACATTCTATGAATTTAATGACCATGTCTAAGTGCTAGCTTGTCTGACAATGAAAGTTAAGGTGTCATATTCTTCCTGGGGGGTGTATATGCTTTAAAAAAAATAAAAAATAAGACTTCATGTTGCTAAAACGCTGTCAGTAAAATGCACACTTTACATTGATAAACCCATCAGAGACACAGGCCATTTTATGGCTCAGTTTGTCTTCCTGTAAATAAGACTTAAACTGTTAATCCTCCCTGCCCTTTTCCTTTTTTAGTCATCATGAGAATGGGATACAATTCAATGATGGCAGTTTATAATATTTAATTTCATGCTCCAAGACATCCCAATGTCTCTCCAACTGGATAGGGAAAAGGGACAAGGAAGGGAACTGTCAGCCTTGCCTTGTTTAAGCCAATCTATTTGAATTCATTTGGAACTTTCTTCCCAATACGTCTCATGACTTTGCTCAGTTAACATTGGCTTATTACCTCCATTGTTGGCTGCATTTTTGTAAAAGTTTAAACATTGTGACAATTGCCAGAAAACAACTGTGTTTATAGTTTGCTTACTGGTGGCTGATCAATGAGAGTTGGTATTTATTAAAAGTCATCAATAATAACTTGATATGTTATCATTTAATTTGTGCCTTGAATTGCATGTACTTTTTACAAGCACAGTGTTGCTAAGACATTACTTTAGATTGAAGGAATGTATTCATGTATGCAGTATTTCTAAGTCCTTCTTAAGTCATTACTGTTGATGCACAA
Organism: Oncorhynchus mykiss; assembly: GCF_013265735.2. Taxonomy (NCBI): domain Eukaryota; kingdom Metazoa; phylum Chordata; class Actinopteri; order Salmoniformes; family Salmonidae; genus Oncorhynchus; species Oncorhynchus mykiss. The sequence goes on from NC_048590.1 coordinate 18,492,330, forward strand.
TCCATCCAGTGCATGGGGTTTTTAGGTCCTATTACATTTCATTTCCAGAACTCATTTAAGCAGATTTCAGCCTGGCTTGGGCATGGCTTCAGCAGCCATCTGTCTCCTCGCTGTAGCCCTCAGGATGCCTCTCTATATAATGACTCAGAGAGCTGTGCCACCTTCACTGCAGCGATCTGGCAGCCCAGACCCCTGTCCCTCTCCTTACTGAGGCCTAGATCGGCTGGGATTGATGTGGGGAATGGAAATGACAAACAGCTCAATCGTGTTTCTGCTTTTTCCCTAGAGAGAGCGGCAAGGTTTGTTGCGACCAAGTAAACAGGGAAATGTGCAAATCCTTGGACCCCTCCTCAGCCGGAGCTGTGTGAAAGGGCATATTTCAAGATTCAAGGCTCCACTGTCAACTTGTGTTGATGGAGGACGGGCTAAGTACATCAGAGTGATGGCCCCGTTTAGCGCCTTTAAGAGGGCCGCTGGACTGGCTCTGGAAATCACAATTTTTCACATTGTTATGGAATCTCAAAATACTCCTTCCTGGGGGGAAGATTCAACAGCCATGGGTGTCATGGAACATGAACCCGGGCAACGGAAATAATGGCTTTTTCAAAGTCCTTCCTGCGCTGTAAGAATCGGCCAGGTTTACACCTGCCACTAGTCGATGTTGACCAGGTCAAAACAAGATAGAATCAGTTTGGAAACCAGTTCTAATTGTATTTTTTCAGGCTTTAGCTTATAGCTATTTATTGTTGTCATAGAAATCGTGTAAAGGATTTATCATTGAGTGCTATTCATTATAATAATAAATATTTAGCAGACACTTTTATTCAAAGCTACTTACAGTAATGCATGCATACATTCTACACGCAGTTGGTTCCAGGAATTTAACCCACTATCCTGTCATTGCAAGTGCCATGCACTGCCAACTGAGCTACAGAGGATCAATCACAATTCAAGTCTGGTTTAAATTTAAAAAGGGTTCACACAGCAGCACAGTTGACTGTAAAAATATCACACTGGACTTTTTCACCTTTTACTGACGTAAATAAAAAATAACCCTGTCTACGTTGCTGTTCTGTGTACAGGTGATACATTCACCCTGGAGAAAAACATTGCATATAGCCTAGCCAATATTTCTCCCACCTCACCTCTAGTGCAGCTTTTTTTTAAACTCTCAGTCCAGGTCATTCCCTTTCAATTCCCAGACAGCATTCATATGTTTCACCTAGTCATGGCAAGAGGGCCAGTCTCCTGTCAGCTGACCTCACACCCCGCTTACATAAAAACACAGAGATCATCACTGTTTGTCTTTTGCTCTGCTGGGTTCCCATCAGACATCAGGTGCCGTTTAAAAGTTCCCGCTCAACACAGACTGGTGGCCAGTCCCTGAGCTGGACACTCCCAGAACACTGCCAAACGGAAACATAGGTACATGTACATACACAAACACACCACATCAGAGATGCTGCACGCATAAACTACCTCTGCCCAACAAGATGCCAGAGTTTAAAAAATAATAGCTGCTTTGAAATGTGAAATTAACAAAAATTAAAGGCCATAACAATGTGAATATAACACGCTGTATTCAGCAGTACAGCATAGAAGAACTAGAAGTCTTTGTCCTTGAGAAAATCTCCATATTCACTGCTGCTCTTGCCTACATAATTCCCTTCCCCAATCCCCACTATCCCACATGTTCCTAAGTCATCCTTCTCCTCCTCCCAACCACATCAATGTGGGGAGAATTAACACAGTTTCTCTGGAGCTGTTAGCTTTTACAGTGATCCATTGGACCGTGGGGGTCTCCAGCTCAATCTGACACACACTCACAGGACAGATGTTTCCTCCGAGGTCTGGCTGGTTTCGCCACCTTCTGCCAATGAGCCTGTCCTGCTTCACTCCAAGGTTCTGCAGAGCATGCAGCCCTCTCTCCTCTGTAGCTTGCTTAATGGGTGTGAAGGTCCCACACATGCTCAATAATAAGAACATAGAAGGAAAGCATGCACACCCTCCAGCGACAGTTACGTATAGATGACCTTGTGCAAACACATCTAACTTTCCCTTTTTTGAAAGGCCTTTGCCTATTTCACACTTAAACAAAACATCCGGCTTCAGTTACAAATGCAATCAGCACACATTGAACAAAGACATTTCCTGTAGATGTTTTGCATTTCAGTTAAAATTAACACATTGTTCTTCAATTAGATTGTTGGATTTGAAATTGATTTATGTTATTTTGAATATGTAGCTTCATTGCTCGTTGCACTTTCTATGATATTCTTTGCATTGGCACAACATGAAAGTGAGGGCAAAGCAATGACATGAATTGCTTTTGTAAACAGAATAACTTTTCTGAAACCGAGAGGCGACATGCAATGATTGGAAGGAATTTGTGTAATGTGTTATGGGTTTAGTGGTTGGAGGCCAGACTGAGAGCCTTGTCATTTCCAGAGCTTCGTCACTTTTGAATTTAGACTACTAGACAACAACACCCTTGATGCCTGTTTGCCGTTTACAGTGGCTTGCGAAAGTATTCACCCCCTTGGCATTTTCCCTATTTTGTTGCCTTACAACCTGGACTTAAAATTGCTTTTTGGGCGGTTTGTATCATTTGATTTACACAACATGCCTACCACTTTGAAGATGCAAAATATTTTGTTGGGGTGTGAAACAAACAGGAAATAGAACAAAAAAACAGAACTTGAGCGTGCATAACTATTCATCCCCCCCCAAAGTCAATACTTTGTAGAGCCACCTTTTGCAGCAATTACAGCTAAAAGTATCTTGGGGTATGTCTCTATAAGCTTGGCACATCTAGCCACTGGGATTTTTGCCCATTCTTCAAGGCAAAACAGCTAAAGCTCCTTCAAGTTGGATGGGTTCCGCTGGTGTACAGCAATCTTTAAGTCATAGCACAGATTCTCAATTGGATTTAGGTCACAGCATGATGCTGCCACCACCATGCTTCTCTGTGGGGATGGTGTTCTCGGGGTGATGGTGTTGTGTTTGCGCCAGACATAGCATTTTCCTTGATGGCCAAAAAGCAAAATTTTAGTCTCATCTGACCAGAGTACCTTCTTCCATATGTTTGGGGAGTCTCCCACATGCCTTTTGGCATACACCAAATGTGTTTGTTTATTTTTTTCTTTAATCAATGGCTTTTTTTCTGGCCACTCTTCCAAAAGCCCAGCTCTGTGGAGTGTATGGCTTAAAGTGGTGCTATGGACAGATTCCTCAATCTCCGCTGTGGAGCTTTGCAGCTCCTTCAGGGTTATCTTTGGTCTCTTTGTTGCCTCTAATTAATGCCCTCCTTGTCTGGTCTGTGAGTTTTAGCGGGCGGCCCTCTCTTGGCAGGTTTGTTGTGGTGCCATATTCTTTCAATTTTTTGATAATGGATTTAATGGTGCTCTGTGGGATGTTCAAAGTTTCTGATATTTTTTTATAACCCAACCTCTGTACGATCTGTACTTCTCTTAAACTTTGTCGCTGACCTGTTTGGAGAGCTGCTTGGTCTTCATGGTGCCACTTGCTTGGTGGTGCCCCTTGCTTAGTGGTGTTGCAGACTCTGGGGTCTTTTAGAAGAGGTGTATATATACTGAGATCATGTGACAGATCATGTGACACTTAGATTGCACTCAGGTGGACTTTATTTAACTAATTATGTGACTTCTGAAGGTAATTGGTTGCACCAGATCTTATTTAGGGGCTTCATAGCAAAGGGGGTGAATACATATGCACGCACCACTTTTCCATTTCTTCTTTTTCTGAATTATTTCACTTCACCAATTTGGACTGTTTTGTGTACGTCCATTACATGAAATCAAAATAAAAATCCATATAAATTACAGGTTGTAATGCAACAAAATAGGAAAAACACCAAGGGGTGAATACTTTTGCAAGGCCCTGTATGTCGGTTTGTTGTTGTATATTGTTGTTGTACGTTGGTGACATAATGCAGCGCTGCAAAATGTTACTCAATGTTTGAATCTAAAAGAAAGCATCGACCGAGGTATTTTAATGACAAGCTCTGACCTCTTCCACAGTTCCCGACAGAGGACGGGGATGACCTTGTTAACATTTCCGGAGTAATTAATTAATCCACACGAGTGCTGAATCTCTGCCGATTCCTGCCAGCACACAGCCTATTGCCTCAAAGTGAGTGATATATAGAGTGTCTGAGTAAAGTGGACTGCTGTCAAACTCCTAGGTCACCAGCATGGGTCCAGTCTGACTCTGACAGCAGTTGGCTAAAAGGCTTAATGAGGGACATTTTTCAATTCAAGTTTCCATATGTTTCTTTAGAAGACCACCACTTTATCTTTGCTAACAGCTGCAGAGAGAAGAAAGCGATTCAGAGCAAAGTTTGACAGTTATTTGTCATTTAACAATGATCCGCTTTATTATTCTACAAATACAGTGTTTAGACTTTCACATGGCACTCAACTTTATGTTAAAATAAGAAAAAGCAGACGAAGGGGAATAAAGGTAAAAAACTACAGATTTTTATTAATTGCCACCTTTTCTGCGGGGCACAATGGTCAAGCTGTTCATTCAGCGCTTTTGCCTGTGATATTTTTGGCCTTGGATCCCCAGAACATGAATAACAAGTACTGAAACAACTGCTGTAAAATATGAGACACTAGCAAGGCTGCTTGTCGTTCTGCACCCCTCCTTCCTCTCTCCCACATTCTCTCTCTCGGAATGCAACTTGAGTTGGGTGATCGTGAGATGTCTTGTGGGATTGTGCTTCTGATCTCCCTGGCGACAGCCTGAACCCGCAACCCTGATTGGGCCCAGATGGACTTTGGAACCTTCACTGTGGTTCTCACTTCAAAAAGCCCCTGGTGCCCTCAGAAGTCTCACCCAACATCATCATTTTCTGTCTGTGTCATTTCTCTCAGCCCATATGTGAATGTGTAATCTTTGACTGTTGGACTGCTTGAATGCGTGCGTGCGTGAGTACAATGGTATAGTGTCATTTATATGTGTATCACTGTTGAAAGACGCTTTTTTTGACACCGTTGAGAAGAATGTTGAACGCAGAATATCTACATCTTGCATTGTACATTTTGGCAACATGCTAGACTCTTTAAAATGTGTTTTAAAGAATACCAATGAAAAGCCCTCTCTCATTTGGTAATATTAGCTTTTTTATAGGAACACCACACGGCTTGATTGCTTTTCATCGTATGTTATTAAAGATGCATATTGTGGCCGGAATAATTGCACGGCACAGGGAACTCTGACGTTTGGATTCTGTAAAGTGTGTCACGATAAACCAGACAGTTTTATTGCAGTAGCAGTAAGACACGGAGTAAACAACTTGTCTTTGGGTCCCTAGTTGCCACTAGATTCCCCGGGAAACCAGTGTGTCAGAAATGTTTAATCTTCTACAAATGAGACGTCACGTACCTTTTCTCCAATTGGCTCACAGGAGAAAGTGAGAGTGGAGAAAGCCCTTGAACTGGAACTTCACATCTGACCTCTGTCCTTCTGTGGTATTTTTCAGTTTTCTTTATTGCTCATGTATCTCCATTTGACGAAACGGGTGCAAGTTGCATCCCCCAGTAAACAGCACTGATAAAATTGACAATATTGTATAAACAGCTGCAGCCGTAATGTGAGTTGTTGCACCCATACAGAGCCTCGCATAGTGATGGATTTAGACACGGACAATTCAATATACATCAAAACACTGGGTGAGGTGCTGTAATTTATGCTTATGACATTTTATGACAAGAATCTTACTGATTGCTGTCGGTCTAGGAGGGACATAAGTGTACAGGCAATTTGGAATGGAACAGAATAACAGAACTAAATTGATATCTTTGATGTGATACATTTATACTTCTACTATTCTGATGGATCCTGGTTTGAATAGCCAGGCTTGAACATGATTTTTGGGATCGAGTCCTTTTCCTGTGGACCTAATTATTTTGTAACTAATCAACACCTGTAGAATTGAAGTTTGGACATTTTAACCCCTTTTAATATGAAATATTATAGAAAATAATTCACCCTGAAAACATGTCTGTTGTTGGTAGCAGGGAGTTGTCCTTTGAGAGGTGCCCTCTGGTCTCCTAGTGGCTGACTGCCTGGGGTAGTGTATGTCAGCAGAACTGTTGGTGATTTGAGTGCAAAATGTGAAATGTCAGAAGGACAGGACAGGCTGCCTTTCATATGAGCTCTGAGAGCCAGTCCTATCCATCCTACTGGCCCTGCTGAACTTGCAAGAACTCCAGCTGCGGACCAATGCTTCATCCCTGCCCAGCCTGCCCACGGAGAAAGATAGAACTAAAACATCACAGATACACTAGCACTGCTGTCTTGATAGGTGAACATGTGCAAAGGGATTGTAACACACCTACTTTTAAATAACAGAGAAAATCTGCTCAGGACATTATTTATACAGCTAACGTAGAGACTTTAAAAATCTTTACAACAGGTGAAGGTTTAGCAGTTCAGGAAATCTGCCTTACCTCCAGGGGAGAATGACTGCCCCCTCTCATTGAAAACACTGAAGTTCAAGGCCGACTGCAGTACTGCAGGCATTGCTAAGAGAAAACAGGATCCCCCATTATAGTGAATGGAAAAATGGCAATCTTCATGTAAGTAAATAAAACATTCTAAGACAATCATTGTGCCAATAATTGCTTATAATACACCAGATGTATGTCCTTGAATTTATTCTTTAAAAATTGCACACAGAAGATGTTATAAGGATAATTGTGTTGCTAATGGCAGTCTGCAGTACCCCGGTCAGCCTTTAATTTGAGGGGGCAGCAAGTTTCAAGTTTCATGTATTAATGTCACGTGCATATGTACAATGGAATACCTTCATTGAACACTCTAAACCCAACAATGCAGTAATAAATAACAATGTAATGCTAAAATTAACATAAGGTAGAACAATAACACATGTGATATAAAAATAAGAAGTAAGAAGAACACGAGAAAGTAAGTAAGTAAGTATACCATATAGAGGGTCAGTCAGGGTCAACTCAGTATGTGTAGCCAATTTGTTAGCTATTTAGTTAGCTATTTAGCAGTCTTATGGCTTGGCGATGGAAGCTGTTCAGGAGCCTGTTGGTGTCAGACTTGAAGCACAGGCACCGCTTGCCGTGCGGAAGCAGAGAGAACAGTCTATGGCTTGGGTGGCTGGAGTCTTTAACAATTTTCCGTTACTTCCTTTCACACCACCTGATATAGAGGTCCTGGATGGAAGGGAGCTCAGCCCCAGTGATGTACTGGGCTGTCCACACCATCCTCTGTAGCGCCATGCAATTGAGGGTGGTGCTATTGCCATACCAAGCAGTGATGCAGCCAGTCAAGATGCTCTCAATGGTACAGCTGTAGAACATTTTCAGGATTTGAGGGCCCATGCCAAACCTTTTCAACCTCCTGAGGGGTTATTCACGACTGTGCGGGTGTGTGCGGACCATTTTAAGTCCTTAGTGATTTGGACACAGAGGAACTTTTAGCTCTCAACCCGCTCCCCTTTAGCCATGTCGATGTGGGCGTGCTCACCGTCTCATTGTGTCATCATCAAAGCACTTCATGATCATAGATGTGAGTGCTACAGGGCAGTAGTCATTGTGGCATGAAGCCTTAGAGATCTTGGGAACAGGAATGATGGTGGGCATCTTAAAACGTGGGGATTACAGACTGAGACAAGGAGAGGTTGAAAAATACTGTAAATATTCCTGTCAGCTGTTCTGCGCATGCCCTGAGAACGCGCACTGGAGTACCGTTGGGCCTTGATTAAAGACCTTACTCACCTTGGCCTTAGAGAGCGAGATCACCCAGTCCTCTGGGTCGGGGGTGGCCCTCACACCCAGTACAATGTTGTTATTGTCAAAGCGTGGACAAAATGCATTGAGTTCGTCTGGGGGAGACGCATCGTTGGGCAGATCACGGCTGGGTCTTCCTTTGTAATTAGTAATGGACTGTAGCCCCTGCCATATGCTGCGGGCGTTGGAGCCAGTGTAATACGATCCTCCTTGTTCCTATATTGCCCTTTTGCCCGTTTGATGGCTCTGCAGAGGTCATAACGGGACTTCTTGTATTTCTTCCTGTCCTCAGCTGTAGCCTCAGAATTGTCTGCGATAGCCCTGTCCTTCAGTTTAACCGGTGACGGAGGTGGTTAGCTCGTCGATGTTATCGGCGGAGCCTCAAAACATATTCCCAATCAGCGCTAGCAAAGCAGTTCTGTAACATTACCTCTGATTCTGGTGACCATTTCTCAACAGCGCGAGTCACAGGTACCTCCTATTTGAGCTTCTGCATGCAAACAGGAGTACACGGTCATGATCTGATTTGCCGAATGGCGGACAAAGGAGTGCCTTGTATGCTTGCCTGTGGGTAGAATAACAGTGTTCTAGGACTTTACCTAGTGGCAAGGAGACTTGCTGATTGAAGTTGGGCCTCACGTGTCTTAATGACATTGAATTAAAATTGACAGCAACTAGAAAAGCAGCCTCCAGATGTGGTGTTCTTGCTTGTTTATAGCCTCATACAGTTCGTTAAATGCCAGCTTGTTATTTTTCTTGTCCTGAAGTGGAATGTATACAACAGTCATGATAACAGCTGAAAACTCACTGAGCCAGCCTGCAATGTCACTTCCTGGAGTAGCTCAAACTGCGCACGTGGTGTCTCAATGAAACGCCCTCTTAACCGAATTCAATGTGCCATTGAGTCTTCAAATAGGAATGAATGGTGTCACGTGATCAAAGGCTTTGTCCGTTCATATATACAGCCATTGCTTACCTCACATCTAGCTGGCAGTAATGACTAAAGGAGATAGACAGTACGATACCGCCAAGTCAAAAAGAGCACTCAGGACAGATTTACAACAACACTCATCATACTTAATTGTCATGCACTTTCCTATACAGTATGTTCTGAACTGATATGAATACATGTAATGGGTAGCATGCTCACATGCAACATCGTGTGTAAGGGGTGAGGCCTGTAAAAAGACTGTATAGTAGAGGTCAATGCGGTGCATGTACAGCCTCTTCATTAGCTGTGTTTAGTGCTGGACCCGATTGATTTTGTGCTTCTGTTGGGTGTAGCATGACAAATGGTACCTGTCCAGTCTAACACGGGCCATGCCAATTTCACAGTTATTCTGCTTGTTAGACAGCACAACTTGCAAACAAAAGACAAACGGCAAACATTTAGTTCCAGAGGGCTCGCGTTGCTGATCATGCACAAAACTTTTGCTTCTCAGCTGAGTAAACCAAACCATTGATTTAGTGTAAAACTCTTCCCTGCAATCTGTAATGCAACTTCAGTGTTTACACTGCCCACTTCGCAGGTATGGATACTTACTGTATTGTACAACAAGAACAGCATTAGCCATGCAGGCTTCTGAGTACAATACAATAGACATGGCTTTGTATACTTTTGAAAGAAAGTGTTTAGTGAAAGGGAAGAGGAAAAAAGTTGTCTTACAAAAGAAGAAAGACAAATATCCTTTGATTAATGTGAGGCCTGTGGATGAAAGCTGCGGGAAAAAGGTGTTGATTGATTGGAACATAGTGGGAAAATGTCCATGATATTAATGATCCCCCACTGGCATAAGAATCACAACCCCTCAAACCTACAATAATGTTAGCACTCACCTTTCTATTGCATGGCCCCAGTATTGCATTCTAAGCCATTATTGCAGTAAACATTAGTACAATTCCATTTTGACCCCCTTTACAAACTAACAAACACATAAAAGCAATGCCCAGTGCTTGAAGGAGACCTTCAATTGCTTTCCCCCTTTCCTCGGCCATGTGTTGAGGAGTATGTCAAAATACTGGCATGCTTTTCTGACAGAAATAGAAAAACTCAATAGCACACATCGATCTTTCACTTCCCCTACTGCTTTTTCTCTTTGCACTTACAGGCAGTTTATGATAACCTTTTCCTTGTTACCTGCTGGGAGAACACATAGTTTTATCAAAACCAACAATGCTAACTAAACAGGCGAGTGTATGCATTTAGCCTTTTCATTCGACAAGTTAACTAAAGGAGAGTTGACTAGCTCTACTTCTGAATGATCATCCTAGCTATGATTCTGACTGATTGAAAACAAATGATACATTTCTGACCATATGCATGGATAGTCATTATCATCCAATTATTAGTTGACTTACTAAACCACTTACTCAATTGGGGGAATTAGATCATCTCATTATGGTTGTTATTTGCATGCAACATTTCATACAGAGCTGTAACAACAAATTCAAAAGTGAACTTCTTTTCACTTTAACCTTGTGAGGACCTGAGTGGTGTGGGCGGATGCAGTTTTCTTCAGCCTGTGCCTGATTCTATTAACGTTCTGGCCTCAAACTGTGCTGCCCTCCTGTTTGGAGGCAGCGTTGAGAGGAAAGGTGTGGGGGAAAGGTCACATTGAGGTGCAGATAATGTCTCTCCACATGGAGGCCAAAAGTTTGCCTTTCAGACACGGAAACCATCAACCTGATTGGAGGGAAGCTGGCAAACCAGATGAGAGGTTCAATGACCTGAGCATGTACAAAGCAATTATAACATACATTCAAATAATATTTTATTTTTCTCTATGGCTTTTGCCCTCTGTCTGGCTCTTTTCCCATTCTGATAAATGCAACTGACAATAACACACACAAAGAGCAGCACCAAAATAAAAATAGAGCATTCAGTATGGGTAACACATGTATTGTGAGTAATATGGCTTGTCATTTTCAGTGCAAAACACTGCTGCCTGATTTTAGAACATCAAACAACAGCGTGCAGTCTACATTTGAATGAGAAAAAAAATGCCATGTGAGGTACCAAATACATGAGGACATTATCCTAACTGATTCCTCAATAATTCTGTTCTCAAAATGACATTGACCTCTTGTTTATGGTATGAATTGGGCCACAACAGACAGAGTATCTGCAACCCAATTGTCTAACATGTTTGATCATAGACTCCGGCCTCTCTTTTAATTCTGAACTTTTTTGCATGACCCTAAGTCAAGGTTTGCTGTAACTAACAGTATGATTAAATCTGTTGATCTCCCCAATATGCTGCTGTATTCGGGCTTGTGGCAATTCATTTTTCCATGAAGGATTTAAGTCATTACTTTGCAAATGCTTCATTCTGTCAAATGCTTTTTTGTTGTTGTCACACCGAGTGAAATGCATGGGCACGTCATTGATATATTGTTCGACAGGCACAGTGCAGATACACTTAAGGACACCAGTTCAAATGCTAATCATTAGGTCAGTCTCTGGTTGGGAAAATGCGAATGGATTAAGGTCAAATTAAATGCATTTGATTAATTTTTATCTTAAGGCTTTTCACAAGCGGCCGATTAGAGGACGATCTGCCTCTTGAAATCAGGCCAACTCATAATCGCTCTGATCTGTGACCCTGTGAGTCACCACAAGACAACAGCCAACCAGAATGCAGCATGACTCATATCTGACTAAGACAGGACACAAAGACCCAGGACCTCTGAACAGTGTTGGGCTATATGATGAGAGATAATGAAACGCCTTATTACCTTCCTGCAGGATTAAAGATGACTGATGAGATAATGAACAGGTTCATTATGAGAGTTTAAAGTAGAAGCGTGGTTAGGAGTCAAAGTGTTTAGATTTTCTTTCCAAGCACGGACAATGTTATCAACTCCACACAAAAAAACTGTAAAGAAAACAATGCAGACCTTCAGAATATTTCGTTTCAGGGTTGGGGTAACGCATTTTCACCGTGAATTCATGCATTGGACATTGAATTCATGGATTACAAAAAATCCACACGGAAAGTAATGGGCATTAGGCACTGACAGGTGGTGATACAATTCTATGCTACAGTTGTGATGGAATTGTCTCGAAATGATATAGTTTATAACAGTGAATGATTATTGAGTTGGCCGTATATGGATTTAGATTTCTGTGGTACAGAGTGGGAAAAGCAAAGCAAATAGCGTAGCTGCACCCCTCTTGTCCCCCGGTGCGATCAAATCAGTGAAGACTCTTTCAGGGATGTCAGCTGAGGCTTCTGACCTGCCCATTGTGAGCATTCTCCGCCATGTGGACATGTAGGCATGGAGAAACACTCAAAATGCATTAAGCGACCCAGTTCACAAGAGGGCAGCTGGGATTTGGCTTTTACAGCTTCAGTGGAGAGGCCCTCTCCTCCTCCTTTCACTCCGTCTCTGTGTCCTCAACGCTAGTCAAGGTTACAGTGGCATTGGAGCACTGCTACAGTACACTGGTGCATGATTGCTTTGGCGCTGTTTGAGGGATATAAATAATGCAGAATGGATAATGTATGAAAAGTTAAACAGTCACAGTGGGGGCAGAGGTGGTGTTGGGGGAGGTGTTGTCATTACAAGTGACCTTAATCACACATGTGCCTGTCTGTAGAGAACAACACACAAACAATAGCAGAAGCACCGCTCGTTTCATACAAGTCTCTTTCAATGCTTTCATTCGTGATGTTTATGTTGTGTAATGCGATTGTCAAGGCCGTTTGTGCCAAAGCATGTGGAGAAATACGCAGAGGGACAGGTAGATGATGAAAATTCAAGATGTAAACCATTGACGGTTGATTAGCTTGTTCCCCAGCCTATGGCATATACTGTATGTATAGGTAGTAAATGTTATGTTTAGGTTTTCAATATATCACAAACTGTCACCATTTTGTATTCTTTTTTCAGCTTATCTCTAGCTCTGCATTGTTGGAAATGGACCTGTAAATTAGCGTTTCACCGTTAGTCTACTCCTATTGTCTACAAAGCATGTGACAAATACAATTTGATTTGATAACATTTTCGGCATATTGATTATTGATTTGGACACTTCAAAACGGTGTTTTGACATTGAGCTATTTATTAAAAGTTATTGTCAACAGGAAGCAGCGACATCATCATTTTCAACTTATGTTTTGGGAGTAACATTGAACTTTCAACATTAATTTCCAATACTATTCTAATTAATCAGGTAAAAACTGCTGAATGAGTCCAAAAACGTGCTGTGATTTATTTATTTGGATGATATATCAGAAATTGTGAAAACGGGTTTGTCCTGTCTAATCAAAGGCTAATTAATTTGGAGTTCAAGACCTGAGGAAATGGAAAATGAAAACACATTAAATACATGGTTAACTCGAAATATCATTCCCACTGCTGGTAGCCATGTACTCATCCAACAGTACATTTAATGTCCTAAAAAACTGTAGTTGTACTACCCCTGAGACCCATAGGCATATGCCCTCAAAATTACCACTTTCCATATCTCAAAGCCATATCAACTATCTTGGTTGTAAAAAAAGTTTCTATTGAGCTGAATATTGAGAGTTGAGAAATACAAATGCTGAAACCATCCTCTCTTTGACAGGGATAACGGAATGAGGCATCCAAAGCTGTGTTTTTCCCAGGTGCATTTTTAAATGTTATACGATCAGAACACATTTTTCTCAAGTGCATTGGGGGAGAGGTGAGTAGCTCCCTCATCACAGGCCCCAGCAAAACAGGCACAGGGGCAGGGCAGACACTTTCATTACAGGAATCATGAGAATAATGCAATTTACTGTTTGACCAAATCATGGTTTTAGCCTCCCCAAAAATAGGACATTTTGAGTGAGGTGAATATGCTATTTCTACATTTATAGGCACCCTTTCCGTTTTTACAATCCATGATCTTGGCTGTCTGAAAGAGTCAGAACTGGTCTCTTTGCCCAGGCCGTGTTTGACTTTGAATGTGAGTTTGTAGGAACTCAGCTCAGGCTATCAGAAAAACTGGCCTGCCCATCTTGTTCGGGGGGGGGGGGGGGCAAAAGCTCAATACAGATTAGTATAAAAGTGAAATTGCACAATTAAAAAAAATAATAATAATCTTAACAGGCCTTTTAAAAAAAACACTTTTTATTTTTGTGTTCTCAATTTTGAACAGCCCACCCAACAAAAAAATTGTTCTGCCAGAATTGCCAAATGGCCAATACATCCCGGAAAGCCAAGTACATGCTGATTTGTTGATGGATTGACTTGTTCTGAATGTATGTTATTTGTGTGGAGAAAGGAGCAAATTGTTTGCTGTCAGTGTAGAGAGGCCGTCCCTGGTCAACAAGCCTTACTGTGAATGACGCTCCATCTGAAGAGACTGCTGCAGGAGATGTTTTGTTACTATTGTGAGCGGCTCCTCCCAACCTATCACTACCAGCCATCAGGGTGACACCGTATCACTTGGAACACGGAGATTCTCATTTGAACAGAGCAGCAAGGAGCTCCTCCCCCTGTTGCCTGTTTCCTTGGTGGGATGCCACTAACACAATCTGACACAGGGAATCTAATTGCTGCCTCCCTCCAGCTGTGAGCGGAGAATGCCTAGAAGACTTTCCTCTCTTAAAACAGATGATCTCCCTTACAATACGTTAAACCCAATCAGTAGAACATTCGAGTTAGGACAGATAATGAGATAGGTGCCAAAGATCTAATGATCGATGCTGCTCATTATTAACATGGTGTAACGGTTTTCGTCGTCTGAAGAAGAGGAATCGGACCAAAGAGCAGCGTTGTAAGGTTCATGCTTCTTATTGAAACTGAACACTATGACAAAATAACAACGAAAATAAGCGAAACCGAAACAGTCCTATCAGGTGCAGAAAACACTAAACAGAAAATAACTACCCACAAAACAGTGGCGGGAAAAAGCTACCTAAGTATGGTTCCCAATCAGAGACAACGTTAGTCAGCTGTCCCTGATTGAGAACCATACCCGGCCAAAACAAAGAAATACAAAACATAGAAAAAGGAACATAGAATGCCCACCCAAATCACACCCTGACCAAACCAAAATAGAGACATAAAACGCTCTAAGGTCAGGGCGTGACACATGTGTAAAGGTAGATATTTCAAATAAATCAGATTAATTGAATGAAAAAGCTGTCAATAATGTAAACCTGATCACCGTTTACTAATCCCAAAAGCTCATCTTGAATTAACCTTTTAGTGATGCACAGCGTTAACCGACATGGTATTTATTAGATTTGTATGTCTCGGTCTTATCCAAATATGTCTATCTTATTTATCACACAGCGACAATCTGTTTTAGGGGTCAGTGTTTAAGTGCACTTAAAATGTGTAAAAAAATCGACAGATATGTGTAAAACCAAACAAAAAAAAAGACACAGAGCGAGTGGAGCAAGGCCCTCACCTCGTAGGCCGACCATCACTAAAGTGCACTTAAGTGTGACTGACAAAATTGTGTTTCCCTCATTGGGATGTGTATCTTTGTGTGGCAGGGGCATGGGAGGTGACCCAGATTCTATTGGGTTAGTCAGACCTCAGTGAACCTATCCTCTTGCCATGGCCCCGCAGTAATGCAACATTTGCCTTTATTTTCCAATAGATAGAGGGAGAGGTAAACTACAGTACAATGGGAGTTGGGAGAGGCTCCTGAGGGACCCGTCCTCTGCTTGGCACCTCCTCCATACAACGTATTTATGGTTGTTATTGCTATGCCAGATCACCCTCTGGGAGATGTAGATACCAAGAGCCAGAGACCTGTCAGTCATCTTTCATGCTTCAACTCTCTGAGAGAGATAACATCCCCTGTCTGCTTAGCCCTTCACTGTCTGCTCACAGACAGTTATTATTGACAGGCTTCAAGAGGAGACTACACCATTTCCTGCCGTTTGATACTTAGAGCAGTTGAAACCCACAGCCAATTAGATGATTCACTACACCAAGACCCTGCTTTTCCTTCACTTGCTCTTTTTTTTAATACACCGACAAGGCCTTCAGTAAAATATCTATTGACTTTATGAGACAGGGCCCTTTGCTTAGAAAGTCCCAATAGTTGGATGTGCTGGTGGAATCCCGGGCGGTGCTCTCTCTCTCTCTCTCTCTACATAGCGGTGCTGTGATGTTTAATGGATAGTAAATGGAATTCCACACAGGGAAGGTGATACAGAATGGGACGACGTCAGCGAGGGGATTGGGCCGGTGTTGAAATAACAACCCCCAGGGCAGGCCTCTGAACTCACACACTTTCTTATTTCCTGTTCTGAGGGAAATTAATGAAAGAGAAAATTGATGTTGGACCTGGGTGGGGTAAGACTGCAGTGGGAGCTCGATTCAAATGTAAACTAGCACAAGTAAGCCTCCTCGATGCACAGGTGGAGACTTGGAGAATGCCCTATGTGGGGGCCTTCTTCTTCTTCTTCTTTTTTGTTGCACATGTAGTGTGAGTCTTCATTTGCATTTTATAACATGAATGCCTGTGGCGTGTTCTCATGTTTGTTCCCTTATCTGTTTCTATGTCTGTGTGTTTCATGTGTGTGCATGTGTGCTTATTAATCCAAGCAGTGTGTGCTTTGTGTCTGACCAGAGTCACAGAGAGCAGATGGATTTGTCTGAATTGCCACCTCATTTATTTGTGTCGGTAGCGAGAAGTGAGAGAAGCTGCAGGAACAAAGCAGCTCTCTCACGTTCTGATCTCATGACTCACAATCCCTCAGATGTAATGCAAAACAGTCCTTTAGCCCCCTACCCACCCACCTACAGGATTCAAAAATCATGGGTCCTGTGTGGCTCGGTTGGTAGATAAGGTGCAGCCAGAATAATCCTGAAGCATGTATTTAGTTGGGGCAATTCTTCTTCATTTTCCTCCTTAGGTGATGACATGTTGGCGAATGAAGCCAAGAGCTCAATGTGTCTGACTTATTTTTCCCACTGTCCTTTTTATGGCATTTCATCATGTGCCTGCGCAATCCGCACAACTGAAATAGGATGACAGGTATTTTTCAGCCCTTGGGTCTCACTCTCTCTCCCTCTCTCACTTACAGTCACTTACTAAATTAAGTGATAATGTCGGAGAAGCGGGTGTTTGGAGGATATATTGGCACGGACGTTGTTAGGCTCGAGATGAAGTCGAGGGCCGGCAAACTGTGCCAATATATCCCCCCAAACATCAGTTTCCGAGGGGATTATCACTTTCATACAACGGGTTACCAACATATTCAAATAATGAGTGACATATTATCATTAAAAATGTTGTTTTGACGAATGTATTCATACTATTTCATCCTTCCACGAGTCCCAACAAAAATCTAAGTTTGCTGCCCAAGCCGACTGGTCATTTGTTCTATCGATTTGGTTGCCAGAGATGCGACCCTGTCGTTCGGTCTTTTTGTTCTGTATTTATGGACAGTTGTTTGTTCCAAATGTTCCATTGCCATACTGGGTAACATTATTATCCATTTGCTTGCTAGCCAGCCAACTACGGCTAACTTACAGTCATATCAAACAGTGCAGCCAGAATGACAGCTGCATTTGCATTTGTTTATTAAGTTGTTTTCTAGTAACAATTTATTTGGATACATCCAAAACAATGAGCTAATGATGCATGATTTTGCCTGTCACAGAAAATGTGCTCCCTCATCAAGACCCTGTTGTTCAGAGGAGCTAGCCAACAACACAGCTAACACAATTACTTCAATCTGAAGCTGGAAAGACTACAAACTAGCAACATTTCATTACATTTTACCTGTTTTCTATTTACATTTTTTTGTATATATAAACATAAAAATGATACCAGCTGTTTTATGATTTCTACTGGCTGAGAAAAGCTGTCTGCCAGTCTGTCTCGACACGGCTCCCGACACGTTCATTACTATGGGACAGCTGGAGATTAAATTTCAATATTGAAACAGTGTTGCAAATGTCGGAGAGACAGACAGCAAGGTTTATACAAATCTCCGCTGTTGAAAACCAAATGCTAGTCTGAAAGAAATGGACGATAATGTCTAGATGCTTTTCATAGTGAATATCTAGTTTATAAATGATCTGGCTGGGCTGGTGAGACAGTGGATTGCACAGTAAGATGGACCAGAGTAAATAGGAATTTCAATATCATTTTCACCAATCAGCATCCAGGATCAGTCCCACCTGTTGTATCCACAAGCCCCATCTCCTGGTTATTATCATTTACATTTGTATTCCTTAAAACCTTTAACCTAGTGCCTTGGTTCTCCTGATGGCTCTCTTGATATACAGTTGAAGTCGGAAGTTTACATACACCTTAGCCAAATACATTTCAACTCAGTTTTTCACAATTCCTGACATTTAATTCTAGTAAAAATGATCTTTCTTAGGTCAGCGTAGGGTCACCACTTCATTTTAAGAATGTGAAATGTCAGAATAATAGTAGAGAGAATTATTTATTTCAGCTTTTATTTCTTTCATCACATTCCCAGTGGGTCAGAAGTTTACATACACTCAATTAAAATTTGGTAGCATTGCCTTTAAATTGTTTAACTTGGGTCAAACATTTCAGGCAGCCTTCCACAAGCTTCCCACAATAAGTTGGGTGAATTTTGGCCCATTCCTCCTGACAGAGCTGCTGTAACTGAGTCAGGATTGTAGGCCTCCTTGCTCGCACATGCTTTTTCAGTTCTGCCCACACATTTTCTATAGGATAGAGGTCAGGGCTTTGTGATGGCCACTCCAATACCTTAACTTTGTTGTCCTTAATCCATTTTGCCACAACTTTGGAAGTATGCTTGGGGTCATTGTCCATTTGAAAGACCCATTTGAGATCAAGCTTCAACTTCCTGACTGATGTCTTGAGATGTTGCTTCAACATATCCACATCATTTTCCTGCCTCATGTTGACATTATTCTGTTCCTCCTGCAGTGAAGCACCCCACAACATGATGCTGCCACACCCGTGCTTCACGGTTGGGATGGTGTTCTTCGGCTTGCAAGACTCCCCCTTTTTCCTTCAAACATACTTGCGTACTATTGTTTGTACAGATGAACGTGGTACCTTCAGGCATTTGGAAATTGCTCCCAAGGATGAACCAGACTTGTGGAGGTCTATAATTTTTTGTGGAGGTCTTGGCTGATTTCTTTTGATTTTCCTATGATGTCAATAAAGAGGCACTGAGTTTGAAGGTAGGCCTTGAAATACATCCACAGGTACACCTCCAATTGACTCAAATGATGTCAATTAGCCTACCAGAAGCTTCTAAAGCCATGACGTAATTTTCTGGAATTTTCCAAGCTGTTTGAAGGCACAGTCAACTTAGTGTATGTAAACTTCTGACCCACTGGAATTGTGGTGAAATAATCTGTCTGTAAACAATTGTTGGAAGAATTACGTGTGTCATGCACAAAGTAGATGTCCTAAATTACAAAATTATAGTTTGTTAATAAGACATTGGTGTAGTGGTTGAAAAAATGAGTTTTAATGACTCCAACCTAAGTGTATGTAAACTTTCGACTTCAACTGTACATGGCTTGGTGGACTTCATCACTGTCACCTGCTGGTGTCTGACTGAGAGAGATGATTGATCATGTGTTGTATACTTCTGTTGTAACTGCTTCAGTCACCTACGTAAACACACACTTCTGTGAAGTGTATCAAAATATGACTACATACCTGTCATATTTCCAGGGAAGTGGTGTCTGTAAATGATTGTGACACAAATACAGGAGGTAAATCTATCATTTCATCCATGTTTTCCTTTTCCTAAGGTAAGTGAAAAAGCTGAAGTCAGTTGATTACGTAACTCCCATTGCTACCTACTCAATAATATAATTTCCTTGGCTGATAGCCTTTTGAATTACAATTATGCACATCACTATGGGCTCAGCATTATTTGATACTCTTGGCCTCCACATAAAATAGAAAAACAATTACACTCTCCACAACGTGCAGAGGATCAGACAACTCAATTGCTTACTATCATTCTCTTTAATAGCCACGTGTCCCATAGGAAGACAATTTCATGTATTATTTCACTCATTATGTTCCTCTCTCTTTTCAATACATAAAGTGTTTAATTTAGTAAACAAAAACCTCTATTCCAAAAGATAATTATTTGTGGGTGGAAGGAACCTGCAATGCCCAGCGGAAATTGTAAGTAGATTTTCAGATGAGCTGTAAGCGAGAGCTTGGAAGAAATGTGTCCAGACAAGAATGAATCAGCCAGTTTTTCTGTATACCAAATCAACATGTTGTAAGCTGTAATTGAGTTTTTCTCCCTGGCTGTTACTTGAGTATACAACAGGACATTCGCTAAACAGGTTGGGTAATTGAAATTAAAACTTAGAAACATAAATCATTTTGGCCCGGGTGTAATTGGAAGGTAACTTCATTTTTTAATGAAGCTAGCAGGCTAGGCTGAGTATCTGAATGTGGCAGAGTGATCTATAGCCTGCTAGTCACTCACCATAGTCACCCCCTCCCTTTCTGTAGCCTCTGAAAGGATATTGAAACACAACCTTGCAGCTGCTCTGAGCCTTTTCTTCATAATGGTTGGACAGCACACTTCAAGGACAAGGTTTTTGTTGGGTAAAGGAATAGCACAATGAATGAAGACGTTACACATCTTCAGTACAGTACTGAGTACTAACACAGTTGTAAAAAATAACACTTCCGTCTTATTGGACAAGTGAAGAATGTTGTATTTCTGAGAACTAGAGATAATACGGATCTCAGGTAACCGTTGTGACAGTTTTCTTTTGTCAAGCCTCTTTCTAAGAAAACACTGAGCCATAACTGTAGTGTTGAATAAAATCAGAGAACATACTGTGTGCATCCCACAGACGGAGAACCATATGTGAGTTTAGATTTTTTTTATTTTTATATAGACTTCATGAATGTTTATAAAACAGTATGGAAAATAAGTAGGAAATCAAAAACTAGCAAGTATAATTGTGAAGTGTGAAGGCATGATCTTTTAAAAAGGACACTATTGATGTGATAAACACATTCCAAAAGTAATCTATATAAAATATATATTTCAGAATATAGTAATTTTTCAAAACGCTCACACGTATGTGGTTCTTCGTTGCAAGGGTTCATATGTGGGAAGGTATTACCTGGACTAAACTAATTTTCTTTCATTTATCAATAAGGAGGCAATTACCAAAAAGTAACACACATTTTTTTGTCCTGTCAGAGGGGGTATTTTCAATAGATTTCCTCCTGGTCATAGAGCAGCACAGATCGCCTGAGTTACAAATCAACGTAATAAATGAAGGCAGTTTAAGCCTGATCAATATCCCACTATACTGTTTACCAATTAGAATGTGACACAAAATGAAGTGTACCTTGTGGTGGCTAAGTCGCACATAGGTCCTGCATCTAATACTACATTTCTCTCAACCTCCACCAAGGCTAGGGGGAGGTTAAGCAAAAATCCCTTCAACACACACAGGCACGCGCGCGCACACACACACACACACACACACACACACACACACACACACACACACACACACACACACACACACATACACACACACACACACACACACTTATCAATACTGAATGACACACAGATACACATGAATTTCTCATGTTGTGCTTCTGTTTAATACACAGGGACGTGTGTGAACCACTAAACATGCGCCACTATATACTCAAACTGTAACCTGCCTATATGTCACTCGGGGACATTACATTGCCCTATTTCTCCACAGCAAAATAACTGTGCAGTGAGCATATTTTCCATGTCATTCAATCAACACAAGCAGAGGGGAATTCACTATATAGAAAGTTGGAATCAAATTGTCAGAAAAGTGAGTAGTGATGCGAATCCCTCCACCTGTTAATACCAGGCTAATAAAGGAGTCCAAATATGACAATGACAGCCAAGCTAGAGAAATAAAGTGATAACTGGAATGAGCCATAGCGCCCCGAATCACTAAAGGAACTTAATTTCTGATCTCCTCTGATAAGAAGGGTGTGAAGGGTGCTCTGTGCTCGAGGTGATTAGACCTGTACAGCTGGGGGGGGGGGGGGGGGGGGGGGGGGGGAGGCCACATGGCCTATGGACCATTATCTGTCTCCATGCATACTATGGTTTCTTGCCCTCTCTATTTCTTGTGTGTGTGTGTGTGTGTGTGTGTGTGTGTGTGTGTGTGTGTGTGTGTGTGTGCGCGTTATTTAAATACAGGATTTGTATTGGATTTCAGTTTCCTTGTCAAGTTCACTCCAAAGTGTTTGTTTAACCAATATATAATTTTGGATTGTGTGTGTGTGTGTGTGTGTGTGTGTGTGTGTGTGTGCGTTATTTAAATACAGGATTTGTATTGGATTTCAGTTTCCTTGTCAAGTTCACTCCAAAGTGTTTGTTTAACCAATATATAATTTTGGATTCATCCACAGACCACAGAGTTGGTCAAAATCAATCAAGTTCAAATAATAATAATAATAACGGTGTGCCCATAAAAACTGTATTGTCAATTGTCAATTTGCATACTTATCTAGGATATCATTATCATTGGTGTCCCACTGGGAGGATAATAGTAGAAATTAAACTATTTGGTAAGAAGGGCAGGAAATGAGTAAACCAAATATTTCAACATTTTTATGAAAAATAAATAATATGAATTTCAATTCATGTCTTTGATGAAGACATGTCTCTAGAATTGAGTAAAGTACACACATCTTGTCCTTCATGCCATGTAACATATTACTGTAATGTATGAATGATGAAGACTGCATAAAAGGTATTCATATGCATTTAGGGGCATTATGGGTGATAATAGGATATTAAGATCCCAGAACCATACTAATAAAGAACACATCTCACACAAACTGTCACGCCTGCTCCCGCTCCCCCCCTATGGTGCTCGAGGGCGCCAGGCGGCCCATCATTACGCACACCTGCCACCATCATTACGCGCATCAGCGCTTCATTGGACTCACCTGGACACCATCACTTATTGATTCCCTCCCCTATATCTGTCAATTCCTCAGTTTCATCCCAATGTCAGCACTATTGTCGTTGTGTTTTCCCCTGTCTAGATGCTGTCCTTGTTTGTTTCTTGTCCGTTGTTTATTAAATGTTCACTCCCTTTACTTGCTTCTCGTCTCCCAGCGTCTGTCCTTAACCAAGGTTTTCTATCTGTAAAGTCCTTCAGCCTTGGTGACACAAACACACACTGAATGAAGCCATAATAGTCACACAATATTTAGCTCAGTGGGAATCTAGCTTATTATCACACACACACGCAATATTAACCTAACAAAACAAACCTGTCAACCTGTTCAATAGCAAAGGGAATAATAGAAATTAAACAAATCCCCTGAAGTATCATCTAGTATACTGTACAATTCAACACAATTAGCGTCTTACATAATGAGGTGAGGCTTTTAGTTGATACAGGATCTCACCTGTGGTGGTTAGATTCTGTAACAGGCATTGAATTAGATTACAGCATAGACACAGCATCAGAAATGCTGAGCATAGAGAACAGTGCTTTCCTCCTTATAAAACACATTATCCAACTGTATTGTACAAAGTCAGTCTTAAAGTAGTAGATTCATTCAGAATTTCGATGTCCAAGGGATGATACTATATTTTCAGTGGATAATATATATATATATATATATATATATATATATATATATATATATATATATATATATATATATATATATTTATATTTATATATTTAAATATTTAAATATAATCCATTGACTGAACCCATGGCCCCATTAGTGATGGAGATAAAGCACAACATTGGGTTCCATCAGCAAAAGTTCATATCTTTACCTTTCAGAGGCAACTCTAATGGACTTTGGAATGTGCTGATTCTGGCAGAACGGGGGAGATGTGTAGCTGACAATCTTTGGAACCTCACTTTTGTGAATGTCACACTTGTTGGAGTCCCTGTGACTGCATCATATGGTCCGCTTTTACATGGAGGTAAAGAAGGGAATAAGAAGACACTCACTTTGTTCCATTAAACTAAGTACATATGGCTGAATAATGTATATCATTTTATGTCACCTTGTTAGTTCTGCAGAGAAGGAAAACAACAAAACAACCTTAAAAGCTGGCTTAATGGCGACTTTGCCCTCGCCTAGACTGCTGATGTGACATGTCTTTGGATGAGCAAAGGGGCTTGTTGTACGTTGTGCAATGATTTAGAAGTGGCACTTTATCCTTTTTTTTTAGATATATAATGAAATAGCGACAATCCCCTATGGACCAAGGGAAGAATGTTATAGGCCATTTTGTATTTAATATTTAATCTGTTTTCAGTGTTGTCACAGAGAGTGACAATTCACATGCAGTAGACTCTACTTGACTATCTTCAAAGATGCTTTAGTGGAGAGGAGCGATGCCTATCTTAGCCTCAAGGCACTTGCTGCACTTCAATCACAACAGGCTAAAGGCAAGGGTCCAGTACAGTAAAAGGACATGCACAAGTAGACGTTTTCCTTTAATGGCCCTATAGGAACACACATCCATATTTCATCAGGCATTGAAAACTGCTGTAAACTTTGTACAACATATTAAAAAGATATGGAGGTATATGATTTAGAAGGCCTTAAAGGTATTACGCAATTTTAAAGAGACACACGGTAGCAGCTGTTTATTCATCATACTGAAGCCGCGTACATGTCAAAGGATGAAGAGGAAGATTTCCCTTGATGTTTTAGGCACAAGGTGGCCTTTATTTTTAGGATGGTAGAGCCAACTGATGCTTCACAAGAGCCTTCTATCTGACATCACTCTCATAAGAGAACATAAACGCTTGGATCTGGGCCAACAAAGGCTCAAAGTAGTTATTCACCACATTTGTTTGTTGGTACAAATTCACACTCTCATACTAACAATAAATATAGTAGGACGCAATGTGTTTCCCCATGAAAATATTGCAATTGTGTAGTTGATGCTTTATTTATGTCAGTTGCTTAAAGAGATACTGTGAGATTCTGTCAATTAAGCGGTTTTTCTACACACTGTACCCAGAGTCAGATGAACTTGTGGATGGCTCACGAACAACATACGCTGGGGTTCCTTTAGACTTCCAGTCATTGCACTAGTGCTACTCAACATTGGGTTGCGAAACTACCTCTGACTTCCGTCATACTGCACGCAGATACATACAAATGGTATCCATAATTGCCAGAAATCTCGTAGTATCACTGTAGGCATTTTTTACCTGTAACAATAAAGATTCACAGAACAGTATCGAGGGCATCTCACAATGAACTATGCTTTTTAAGAACTCTGCCCGTTAAAAAGAACGAAAATAAAACGTGTTCTATTGTGTGAGGATGTAGTGAGGATCCTAACAAATGTTTCAGCACACAGCCACATGCTCTGGTCTCATGCGGCATAACCTCGGTACACTACGATAAGAGGTTGCTGTAGAATGTAGGAGTGGACTAATGGGGGCCTGTTGCTGAAGATTTATAGGTTGTTTAGCTAAACAGAACATGATTCCACATTTTATAGACTGTCGGACAAAGAATGGAGAGGGATTTTGTCCCGGGATAGTAATGTCTTACCATAAAACGTCTAAAATATTAAAATGCAGGGCCAATGCCCTTTGTTTGGGATTGCCTTTTTATACATACAGTAGAGAGGATGTGTTGTAAGTGTGAGGCTAACTAATTGCTTTGCCATACATCTTCCCGGCAGCCCCCTCCCTGCTCCGGTATTAGTTTATCATTGAGGGGAAATGAGAGCTCCTTATTTGGGATGACAGGGTAATGAGCTGAAGAAAGTGATGAGTTTTATTTATGGGTCTCTACGCTGATCCTCAGTGGCCTCCTCGATCTTAGAAGGAAGGGCCTCTCAGACTGCTAGCACAATAACCATTCATCGGCTTCTGGAGAGTCAACCGTTACTCGCCCAATTTTTGAGATGTCTCGTGACAAAATAATTGGATACCATGGCATTTCAATTCACTCTTGGTAAATTGCCCTCAGCGAAAGCATTATTTACTCTGTATCAAAGGACAGGAAATAAATGTAAAGGACAATGGTATCTCATAACTGTAAGAGGCATTTAGAACATGTTATTTTGTATTTTGTTAAAACACTTCCTCCTTACTGGCTAAACAAATGGTGTATGAATGAGCAGCACACCGGTCTAAGGCACTGCAACTCAGTGCTTGAGGTGTCACTACAGACACCGTCGTTCGAATCCAGGCTGTATCACATCCGGACGTTATTGGGAGTCCCATAGGGCGGCGCACAATTGGCCCAGCATCGTCCGGGTTTGGCCGGGATAGGCCGTCATTGTAAATAAGAATTTGTTCTTAACTGACTTGCCTAGTTAAATTAAGGTTAAATAAAATAAATTAATATCGAGGTTTACCAGGCTCCCATTTTAAAATAGCTGAGACAGACCCCCATTAACTTGGCCCTACTCTGTTATCAGAACTGCCGGCCGAGGTTGAGTCAGTACCCCTTTGGAAAGTGCTTGTCTGAGCAGAGGTGTTTTGATCCACTAGAGGATAAATAGCACTCTCATGAAGCAGGAAGAAGCGCTTGAGCCATATCACACCATGGCACCAGTCCAGCAACACCTCCACATAGCCCTCCCACGTCCCCACCTATATCCAAGCTCTGCTTCAGATGGGATTTGATTAGAACATGCCACTTCCTCGTAAGCAGAGGCTACTGTTATGGTTCCCACAATAAGGCGATAGCCCGCTCTCTTACTCTCTGTGTCTCTGTCTCCATGGTCTGCAATATAGACATCAACACTAAACTCCCTGCCTCTCCATCTGCGTCACCAGCCTCTTATCTTAATAATGGTGCTGTTTCACTCTGCACCTTTATCTATTCTAAAAGTACTGCTTACTTCCCAGCATGATTATATTCTATTCGAAGAGAACTTTAATTAAATGAGTTGACTCTTCACATCGGATGATTTCACTGAACCGCAAAAGAAGGGAATATTGAATGATCCCCAATGATCCATCGCATCTCCCAAAAACGTTTTCAACATACATCAGTAAAATGATAGTCTAGAAACTAAAGCTTTGGTTGTCTTCCTCTCAGGCTTCCATGTCTTCTCCCTGGACCTCCTAAATATCCCACCTCTTGAACATCATACTCTGAGGCGTCATCTTCACTGTCACTTTCCAACCTTGTTTAGGATGGCCCATCAAAAAGCCTCAAATTTTCCCAGATGGCCAACTATTTTTCAATCCTTGTATTGGTCAGCCTGTTCCGTGCTTTGGTGTGTGTGTTCCCAAACAAGGACCAGTTGCACTCTGAGGCAGCTGATGTTGGTGGGATTTGGAGGATGATGGAGACAACAGGGGAAAGAGCCTTCCACCAGGTGGCTGATGAGATATGTTGGCTCGACTGTTATGTTGCATCTCCATCCCAAAGCCATTGCTTGGAAGTGTACTTCCAGACTGCCAAGAACCTTGCCCTCATCCAGGCCAAGGTAGCGAGACACGGTAATGATGACCCCATAGGCCTTGATGATCTCTGCACCAGACAGGATGCACTTGCCAGTAAACTTGGGGTCCAACATGTACGCTGCGGCGTTTATGGGCTTCAGGCAGAAATCTGCAGTTTTGATGTATTTCAGAACTGCAGTTTCCTCTGCTTGGAGCAACAGTGAAGTGGGCAGATTTCTTCTCTTACATCTGCAAGCAGAGTCTGAACATCAGACAGAATGGCATTGTCTCCCTGAATCCGTGCAATGGCTACTGCTAAAGGTTTCAGGAGTTTCAGGATCCTCTTGATGGGGCTGTCCATATCAGCAGACTGTGATATGGCTATTTCTTGGAGAGACTCCTTCCCCTCCAGGAGACTGTCAAACATGATGATAACACCAGCCCAAAGGGTGTTGCTGGACAGCTTCAATGTGGTGCTCTTATTCTTCTCACTTTGCTTGGTGAGGTAAATTGCTGCTATAACTTGATGACCCTTCACATGCCTAACCATTTCTTTGGCTCTCTTGTAGAATGTATCCATTGTTTTCAGTGCCATGATGTCCTTGAGGAGCAGATTCAATGCATGAGCAGCACAGCCAATGGGTGTGATGTGAGGGTAGGACTCCTCCACTTTAGACCAAGCATCCTTCATGTTCACAGCATTGTCTGCCACTAGTGCAAATACTTTCTGTGGTCCAAGGTCATTGATGCCTGCCATCAGCTCATCTGCAATGTAGAGACCGGTGTGTCTGTTGTCCCATGTGTCTGTGCTCTTGGAGAATACTGGTTGAGGGGTGGAGATGTAGTTAATTATTCCTTGCCCACAAACATTTCACCATGCATCAGAGATGATTGCAATACAGCCTGCTTCCTCTATGATTTGCTTGACCTTGACTTGAACTCTGTTGAACTCTGCATCCAGCAAATGAGTAGATAAAGCATGTCTGGTTGGAGGGGTGTATGCTGGATGAAGAACATTCAGAAATCTCTTCCAATACACATTGCCAGTGAGCATCAGAGGTGAACCAGTTGCATACACAGCTGAAGCAAGACATTAATCGGCATTTCTCTGACTACGTTCCTCCATTGAGTCAAAAAAACTTCTGATTCCAGGAGGACCATTATCTGTTGATGTCAATAAAGTGTCTGACTCATCATTTTCACCTCAAATATAAGTAGAGGGACTTTTGTCAGAGGTTACTTGTTATAAGCGCTGAGGGAACTTTATACACTTGGCCAGATGATTCAGCATCTTTGTTGCATTCTTCACATATGATTTGGCACATTATTTACAAACGTACACAACTTTTCATTCTACTTTAGCTGCAGTGAAATGTCTCCACGTACCAGATAGTGCCCGTGGCATTTTCCTGTAAAAAAAACAAATACAATTCCATGTACAGATAAATAGTTAAGCAGTTAGAATAAACAACTCCTTTGTAAGACAAATGTTTTAAAAATGAAACATGTATGGAAACAGGTGTATTAACACTCCTCAGTTAGCAGGCTCAATTAAGCTAAAACCCACATGGTAGCAAAAACTAACTAGCAGAAATTGTTAACACTTTAGAAATTATTTAAACATACTTTGCTGTAGGCTACTATTTACTAGTTAACAAAAAATCAAGTATGTCGTATAAAATATATTCACCACACCCAGATTGCAATCAAAACTTACCAGAAAGCATGTAGTCTTTGGCTCAGACACTGTAGTAGTGTGGGTTCAATAGCATCTCATTAGTGTGCAAGATCTTGAGAATCAGCTGTACATGTGATGGAATAGTGCACTGCACATGTGATGGAAGGATGTACTGTGCATGCAGAGGGTTGCAATTCCATTGGCAATAGTTTAACCAAAATATGCCACCAGACCTAGAATTGCCTTATGTGTATCCCAAAAAAGTGTCACTGTTATAAGCTAACCATTTTGATGAAGTTAAGCAAAATTCCCTAAATGCCAGGACTTAACTTCACATAGAAAATTTCCCAAAAAATAAACTGACATTTATCGGAAAGTTTCCGACTTTTTGCAACCCTACTCATAACACATATTGGCAAAGGAGACTTGGATGCCTATGCTCTCACAGCTTATAGTGAAAGGTGTCGTAGGTGTATTGTTGACTGTGAGGTTGTGACTGCAGTCGCATGCACTTGCTATGTTTTAATGCAGGAGAGAAGGCGGCAAAAAGTGGGATAGAACAGGATGTTTTGTGTTTTCAGCCGGAACCTGTATAGTCCTGTAATATTCATCCATTTGTGTGTTGTAGATGGGGAAAATATTTTTCCCAAGACGCATGCTCCTCAATTATGTACATCTGAAACTGAGCATGAATATTAAACGACCATCAAGGCTGGAGCTGGAGAGAGATGGAGAAAGAAGAGGGCGCACTCAGACATTCAACAGGATACTCATGTGACTTTAAAGATTTTAAAGCTTTTCTCCCATTTGGTTCTTGTGGCACTTATCTTCACTCTCTCTCAAAGCAAGGATAAGGAAATAATGTGAACCAAATTGAATATGTGCTATTTGTTCATACAAATATCAAGTGGGTTTTCAAATAATAGAGATGTGTCCATACCATCAAATAATACTGTTTAGTACAGTAGATACATAAGTAGGCATTAATAAAATCCACAATAATCCTTCTATACTCCATTTTCTCTGATTATAGTAACTCTTACACTCTTATGTGTTGGAGTGTGTACACCAGAGGTGTGGGCTCGAGTCACATGACTTGGACTCGAGTCAGACTCGAGTCACAAATATGATGACTTGAAACTCAACTTTGACTTTAACACCAATGACTCGTGACTTGACCTTGAGCCTTTTGACTCGATATCCTCCCCAAGCCCAAATATAAAAAAATGATGCTATTAAAAAAAGTGTGCAGCCCATCAACTCTTCATTTAACTGATTAAAGTTAGAATCGGACAGCAGCCAATCAAATTGTGCCAGCGGAAAAAAGGTTGCGCGTGGCAGTGCAGAGGAACGTCGGCGGGAGAATTCATATTGAGCCATTGGAAGATGATACCCCAAATTATTACTTTCGGATAGACAGACTACGCTGTAGTCAACAAAAAATGGATTGTAACTTTCAAAACATGCGGGAAGAAAATTATAGATGGGGGCGCAACAACTTCCAACTTTGTTTGACATTTGAAGCTGAACAAAGAACGGTAAGTCGTGGCTAATATAGCCGACAGCTATATATAGCTTTGCTAGTATAGTATACTTTGCATGTAGGCTAACATAATGTTAAATCAATGACCTCCACACAGTCAGCCAGTGCGTGAACGTGATCATTGCACCCAAGATTGAGACCGGGCAAGATTGTGCTACTGCCCCGCTCAATTATCTTTTTATATGCTTACAGATTTGAAAAATACCAGATTAACAAAAGTGTCACAGGTGAACCACAACAATCTCCAATCTCACAGTTCACAGAGACCCGTGTAGGGCAGTACAGCATGAATCATCCCCAGCAGAAAGCTATCAACAATGCAATACTGTCCGACCTGGTTATCAATTGTAACTTGATAACCATCGTCCGACCGAAAGATGAGGGGGTTCCTTGGTGTCACTGTGCACTGTATGGAGAAAGATGGAGAGAGGATACAGCTCAAGTCCAATCTCTTGGCCTGTGACCTCTTCAAAAGGCCCACACTCGGCCGAAAGAATCTGTGAGCAATTTGAGGCCATATGTGGTGAGTACAGCATTAAAGATAAATTGGACTATATCATTAGTGACAATGCTGCCAACATGAGAAAAGCATTCACGGTGTGCTTCCTCATTGAAATAGAAGACGAAGTACATGACAAAGATCACCATGATGACCCAGACCAGCAAACAGTGGAAGACCAGCAAACAGTGGATGCTGCTATTGCAAAGAAACAGCGCTTGCAGCTGGTGGTGAGAGATGGCTTGAAAGAAACAAAAGTGATGACTCCTCTTTCAAAGTTATCAAGAATCAGCTCACTGCTACATACAAGCACAACATTCAAAGAGGTGGTTGAGGCTGAATTTGGGGAAAGAGGCATCCCTGCTGCTGTCAACACAAGATGGAACTCAACACTGAGACAAATGAAGGCAGTTATCCAATGTGACCATCTAAAGCTCAGTCATGTTCTAGAAAAGGCTGGGCACAAGGAGTTGTTGTTCACAGTACGGGAGTGTAATAAGTTGAAGGAGTTGGTGGACATCCTGAAGGCATTTAGAGAAGCGACAGATGTGACACAGGGGGAGAAGATAGTCACAAATCAGTTCTGTTGTTCCCTCGGTCCTGTCCCTGAATCACCACCTGGAGCAGCGGAAGCCTCAAGTCCATTTCCTGAGCGGCCTGGTCAGAAGTCTCCAGGCATCCCTGAACAAAAAATCTATTGGAATCTTCATCAATGTGAAAATGGCCAGGACACAAGATGGAATCACTGCCCCCTTTTCAGATCCAGTCTACCTCAAAGCAGCTGCCTTGGATCCGGCTTTTTCTCTGATGTGGGTGGAGCACCATGTGCTGGTCAAGGAGGAGGTCAAGGAGGAGGTGGCACAAAGTAAAAGGTAAATATTATTGATTTTAATGTGACTTCTCATAATTTAATCCAATTGACCGGAACAATAATATTTTTTCCAGTTTAACCCACTGCATCACCAATACTCTAATACCGGACTTTTTGTTTCTGCTATGCTTTAACATGTTTTTCCAGAACTGATTCTGCAAGATGCTGCAGGGACTGAGAAAGCTGTACCTCTTGTTGATGAGGAAGAGCGAGAGGACCATAGTCTTGGACAAGAAGAAGGGCTGTTTGCAGCATACTGTAAGAGGCAGAAGAAAGCTGTTGGGACCTCTCCAGCACTACAGCTAAGTCACTACCTTGACATATGCGAAGGACAGAATGCCCTCTTGTTCTGGGCAATGAACAGGAAGGCTCTTCCTTCACTGTCCCGAGTGGCCATCAGGGTCTTGGCAGTGCCTCCAGTGGAGCGTGTCTTCAGCCATGGTGGCATCATACTGCAGGCCTCGTCGTGCACAAATGACTGACAGACTTTTATCGAATTTGGTCTTTTGCAAATGCAATGCATCACAGGGCCCTGAGATAAGAGAAGAAATGAAACTGTTTATGCATTGCACACACACACGTAGTCTCCATGTTCAGGTTTTATCTCCCATCTTTGGGATCTGTATTTTTTTCTCAGACATTCAGGCCAGTGTTCAAATTGTAGGCCTACTTGAAGTTCAGTGTCGGTTGTTTAGATGTACCTTTAAATAAATTACTGTAACTTTATGGCAGGATTGTTTTAGGTGTCTAGAGTGTACCTGGAGAGAGAGCACTACAATATGTTGTTTTTGTTGTCATATTGATGTGTCTTTCTCATGGCTACCCATGTATTTCCATGGAAATATAAAGTTTATTTGGAAAGTAATAAATATATGTTTTTAAAAGCATTCATGATTTGCGTAAATGTAATATACTATTACTCCTGTTAAATATGAAATGTATTACATTTGGTGAAGAGGACATTATGACTTGTTAAGGACTCATTAACTCATAAGTTTAGGGCTTGAGACTTGACTTGATACTCTACGGTCTTGACTTGAGACTTGACGCAGACTTGCCTGTCTTCACTTGGTACTTGACTTGGGACTTGAGTGCTAAGACTTGAGACACACTTGTGACTTGTAAAACAATGACTTGGTCCCACCTCCGGTGTTCACTATCTGCGCTACAGTACATGTGTTATACAAGCTGCGGTTTGGAACTAGCTGGTATGTGAGTTAAACCAACTGTCTGTTTTGGGGGTAAGATCCGACTATATCTCACACAGCTATTTGGAGGAAAATAACAAAAACGAAGAGAAAATAACCTACTTTGCATGAGCATAATATAAAGTTGTCGTCAAAAGTGGACACCTTGTCTCATAGAAGGAATTATACATCAAATGACAATAAACATGTGGAACCTACGGTGTTTATTTCCCAGGTAGAATGAGTGATAGCTAGGTTTTCACTTAGGACTCCTGATTGGCTAGCAAAGTTGAATCAGAACCACTAGCTGGAAACTTGCCTAATACCCCTTTGGTTAGCTATAACCTCAGTTTAAATGCTATGTTTCATACATTTCTGAATATGGATTGAAGACAGAGATGGATTCAAATTAACTTGAAGAATCCCCGTACTCTTTATTTTAGCCTATTTGAGATCCATCTGTATATTACTCATCTTTTTGGGGATCAAGTTTTAAAACACTGGACTTTTCCTGTCATCTTTTGCTCTTCCGTAAGCTTCAATAGTGATATGTATAGAGCCCCAGTAACCAGTATCTAATACTGCCTCCCTGTGTGATGTACTGTAAAGGATGGCTGTTGGAACAGGAGCCTGATCCTGGATCCCAGATGAACTCTTAACGTCCCACCAAGGACAACACCACCGACAGCATTATAACTTTGTGGGCTGTAAGCCCCCCACAAAGCACAAAGGGCAGAGCATCAATAATGTCCTTGTCCACACTGGGCACATCGCAAAGACACTGCATCGCCATTGTTGGGAGAAAGAAAATAAATTGAACAAGGCACGAGATGATCTACCACCCAGTTGTGTAGAATATTGGCAGAGCCCAACTCTGGCAGTATATTTACTAAAGAGACCGGTCAGGTGGAAAGGTGACAGAGGGACCGGCTGGAGAGCCTGGGCGCGGGACCATTGGTCCCCTGTGAAGGAGATGCTCACCCTAGCCTTCGCCACTGCTGATACCAGACAGAGTTCACAGCACTGTGCTGGGGAAGAGAATATATTGTGGTGAGAGAAGAGAAACAGGTTCATTATAGCTCAGGAAATAAACAGCACATTATCTAGAGGAAAAAAGGTCTGGGAACCGCTTCCAAGAATTTAACCAGCAACATAGGGTGATAATAACATCTCATAAACACAGCAACAGCTCTGCTGTGAACCCAGCATTTCGCTGAGATGGTTTCCTTGTGATTATATATATATATATATATATATATATGTATATATACCCAACTTGATTGGATTGCATCTGATACATTAGTGACTTGGTTGTCTGTTGGCATGTAATTTTCCAATGAAGGCACTGCTATCTAGGTGGAGTGATAGAGGAAGACAAGAAGTAATTTGCAAAGTCCCACTGAGAATAAACAATATGATAATAAGGCCTTTGCCTTTGGAAGCACAGTGTATCCTCTGACTACTTTGAAGCGCTAATTAGTTATAAGCTAAGGTGGTCTCATTCCGCATTGCAACATAAATGTCACTGGCAATGTGGCGACGCCTGAGTCACTGATTCACAAAATACTCCAAAACCCAAATTAATTATCCTTTCATTGGACTAAGGAGGTGGTGTGTGATGTGAATGTTAACAAAATAGTCTATTTTATTCTGAATCTGATTTAAATGTTTGTTTTTTTGTGCTCTATTCCTCACAGGGTAATACAGCATTCCCCTCCCACAATGACAGCCATTTTGATCCTCTTTACAGAAGCTTTGGGGGAATTGTTTACTCCATAAACTTCTCTGTTGTTGTTCTTCAGTGTCAGTGAGTCACAGATTTGTTCAGCTACAGCAGAGGCAGAGAGGGCTGTGGGTGTTTGGGTTGGCCTGCTCTGGGGCTGCAGTGCCCGTGGCTCCAGGACCATGGCACCAGGTCCCACTTCTGAGAGGTTCCGTCACAGCTGGGCAACGGCGTGGAAAAGCTTTGATGCCGGTGAACACAGGAGTGAGGCGGTGGGGGATATGAAAGGTGAGCAGACAGCCAGAGAAGTGAGAGCAGGCATGGCTGGGTGGAGCAGAGAACCACAGAGGAGCAGCTAGAGACAGGGAGAGGTCATCTGATAACTGGAGGAGGAGAAATTACCACAACTCCTCAGGAATCACACCTCTGGTTAGTCAGGCTGAGAATCAATCTTGAGTTCGGGGGGTAGGGAAGACCACTCTGTAGATACAGAGGGTCACTAACACATCTAACAAATGAAAACAGACAGCTTTGAACCATCATTCCCACACACAGAAAAATAAGTGAAACGAGGCACAGTCTATGTAAGTGTTGATGATTTAATTTGACTAAATACTGGTAATAAAATCAAATGTCTGATGTGTCTGCCTGTCTTGTATATTTGTTTTCCCCCTCTATTTTCTAGTTATCAATATATATTCTAGTTAATAGGTTGAAGTACAATAGAAAAAACATAATTTGCATTTGGATCTTGAGTCTATACGGGGGATTGATTGTATCTCGTTAAGGGGGATTCATTTTTCTGTCAGCTAAATTGCCTTAATTTATTCTGTATAATTATTATAGTGTATATCTCTCCCTGTTTGACATCAAAGACAGTCACGGCCAAATATATTGAGGGCTGTGGGTGTTCTAAAAACGAATGGAAGAATAAGAACTATTACACATGGCAGGTGCTTCTCACACAGCATTATTTTGTGAAATAAGAACACATCTTGCCATTTAATCAACACTTAGCTGCCAGCGCAACATAACACGGTTGTTCTTTCCCCCACACTGCTGAGAGAGACACAAGAAAGCCTGATTGAACCTTGACCGCAAAAACCCACCTAAACAAGCCTAAATCTTCTAAAATACTTTTAAGAAAAAAAAGATCTCCACATCTTGTTATTGAAACTTAATATGGGGGAAACTTAAGTAAAACAAAAATAATATGTAGAAAATAAAAACAATGGTATTGACAACATTATTGGCACCCTGGATCTAGTACTTGGTTTGCTGAGCATTTGGCCAAGATAACTGCAGACAATGAGCTTGCTGCCCCTTTCTACTGCCAATTTGGCGAATTCTTCAGCTGCAAACTGCTCCAACTCTTCAATGTTTAAGGGATGCCTTCGATCAACTGCTGTTTTAAGATCTCGTCATACAGTAGGTTTTCAATGGGATTCAGATCTGGACTCATTGCTGGCCACTCCAGAACAGTCCAGTGTTTCTCCTTGAACCACTCCTGGGTGCTTTTTGACTCATATTTGAGGTCGTTGTCCTGCTTGAAGGACCATGACCTTTAACAGAGACCCAGTTTTTTGACACTGGGTTGAATATTGGACTCCAAAATACACTGATAATCTGCTGATTTCATGATGCCTTATACACGTTCAAGGCCCCCAGTACCAAAGGCAACAAAACAATCTCACAGCATTATTAAACCTCCCTCATGTTTGTTTGTTGGGAAGGTGTCATTTTCTTTTAATGCTTAATTTGGTTGTCGGTGAACATAGCACTGATCATTCCCCATGATTTAGGCTTGTTTAGGTGGGTTTTTGTGGTCAAGGTTCAATCAGGCTTTCTTGTGTCTCTCTCAGCAGTGTGGGGAAAGAACAACCGTGTTATGCTTCGATGGCAGCTAAGTGTTGATTAAATGGCAAGATGTGTTCTTATTTCACAAAATAATGCTGTGTGAGAAGCACCTGCCATGTGCAATAGTTCTTATTCTTCCATTAGTTTTCTCCGTTGGTTTGTATTTTTGTTGAAACATGACAACGTTTGTTGAAAGAGGTCAAGATCTGACATATGAGGCTGCAATGAAATATCACTTCCTGTAGGTAACCTTACAGTTCTCCAAACTGTACATTGTACACATGCTGTGCAATGTTCCCTCCCTCATACAGTGAAGGACATTCTTATGGCCTAAACTCATCAAAGTTTAGGTGGGTGGAATTACCTGGATAAACTATTGTATTGATGTGTGTGTCCATTGCCAACAAATGGACATGTGCGGGAACAATCAATGTTGAATAATGCAATGGTA
The DNA here is from genome assembly GCF_013265735.2 of Oncorhynchus mykiss. Lineage (NCBI taxonomy): Eukaryota > Metazoa > Chordata > Actinopteri > Salmoniformes > Salmonidae > Oncorhynchus > Oncorhynchus mykiss. The sequence goes on from NC_048590.1 coordinate 18,529,273, forward strand.
AGGAATAGGTGGAAGTGCATACTGACAGCTTTATATTGAGAGAAATGAGTTGTATATTTTATCTGGAAGTATTGATCATTTGGAATCTGCAGTTGGAAGGGTAATATCTGTACAGTATCTGTAGCAGCATCTTTTTTGCTTTCACTGCTATGATGGAGAAGACAGTGGAAGGTGAATGTGGAGGTGGAAAGCTTGATGGAACACTGTCTCTGCCCTTTGAACAGAAAGGATCTGCTCCCTGTTGTCTTTCTTTAACAGCTTCTACGGGGAGAGGAAGTATTTATGCCAGTTGCCTGGTTGTCAGAAATGACACTCACTGTCAGACATCAGCATTTCATTTTTAGACTGTCAACTCGTTCAACGAGGATTCAAAAGATGGATCAATGGGAATTGTACGGAAACAGCAACTATCAATGAATATTAATGTGGTGATTCTTATTGCATTTAATCGCCAAGATATTCCAATCGTGTATGTGCAATAATTGAATCGGTACTGACTGACATTTAGTGGGTGACAAAGCCTCCATGTTTCACACACCAAATGGCCAATGAGTAGACTAGACGTCATGGCTCCTTTTCAACTTAAATCGACAGCACCTCAAGACTCAAGTGGACTTAATAGCCTGTTCAGTAAATACAGACACGGGCAACAACCCTCAGACACGGGCAACAACTAATTTAATTAAGTTAAATGCCAACTATGGTTCCTGTCCAGCTCGACTTCGTCCTAAGTCCTGTGCGTCCAGCAGCAGTTGTGCTGAGACAAGACGGGCACCTTTGTTGGGCACGCATTAGAGGAGCACTGATGCTTCTTCCAGCTGAGCCTCGGCCACGATGAAAGCAGCTTACAGGAGCGGCTCAGTATAATTCCCGAAACAGAACACCTCCAACCATATGTTTCTCCCTGCTCTGGAAATCCCCTAATACCTCCCTGTCCCTACTAGGACATCAGCCTCAGTGCTCAGGAAGAATGACATTAGGAAGAGTGATCTACAGATATACTAGAATCTATGAAAGCCCAGATCTGATATGATCATATATCATACAATAACCAATATTAAAGTAAGATATATTGGGAAAAAACAACAGTGAGAGGCTGACATGATTAATTTAATTAATTAAAAGTTCATCAGAACTTCACTCGTGTATATTATGGGTTAATGGCAGATTTTTCAATGTCAGCTGGTGTGCAGCAAGGCAATCTCCACGCATATCGATGTCAAACCTGCAGTGAATTAAATGGATGCTGAAGAGTCATAGACACCACATACACACTGTGCTTATCAGGGCTGACACATCAGCTTTGGCACTACATAATAATTGTTTTGACATTGACCCAACTAAAGCATTTCAACATAGTCCAAAACTAATTGGACTCAATGGATTTGCACTGAAAGCTATAAACAAGAGCATTGTGTTACTTGTGCAAAAGTTCTGAATATTGCATCAGGCAGAAATAACTGCCCCAAAGAAAGAATAATCCCATTCTGCAGATTGTTGAATAATGTGTATGTGGTGTCTATCATTCTTCAGAATACATTTAGTTAACTGCAGGTTTAACACTGGTAGAACCTTTTTGAGTTCCACATAGAACCCTTTCCTGAGAAGGAATAGTTCTACACTCTTAGAAAAAAGGGTTCCAAACGGGTTCTTCGGCTGTCCCCATAGTAGAACTATTTTTGGTTCCAGGTAAAACCCTTTTTGGTTCCATGTAGAACTCTTTTGGGTTCCATGTAGAACCCTCTGTGGCAAGGGTTCTACGTTGAACTCGGAAGGGTTCTACCTGGAACTAAAAGGGTTCTACCTGGAACCAAAAATAGTTCTTCAAAGGGTTCTCCTACGGGGACAGCCGAATAACCTTTTAGGTTGTAGATACACTTAGAAAAAAAGGTGTGTCCCAGACCTAACTATGCACCCACGAACAGAGGGAAAGGGAGGGAAATATCCTTAGTGAGATGCAACAATAGCCTGACAAATTCAGTTTGGACAGTGAGGGCCTTCCATATAAAGGAGGCCTGGTCTGGTATGTGAGCTATGCAGTTTCATCGGTAGGTTTGTCCATGGCTGAGGTGATTAGAGTGAGAGAGCTAAGATGGGTTGGTTGGCTATGGCATCACATCTTGTGGTCCTTTGTAGGGCCGTTTGTTGAGCATGGTGCTTGTAACACCAGGGTAGTGGGTTCAATTCCTGGGACCACCCATTTGTAAAATGTATGCACGTTTGACTGTTTGAAGTTGATTTGGATAAAGGCTTCTGCTAAATGGCATATATTACAGCTTACTACCCTTATAAATGGAGGCGAGCTGAGCTGCTCAGCTGGCAGTACAGTGGTCATGGTCAGATGAAACACACTTGGCAAGAAGGCCATTCTGCCTCTTACATTCTCTTTTTTCTCCAGCAAATAAAGAGAGAGTTATCCTGACATTGGTTAGGTCGTTTAAATCCTTAAGATGAATGGAGAGCATTTAGATGCATCTACAGTGATAGAAGCCTTACATTCTCTATGCCATTGTAGCGATGCATGTGGGTAATAGTTGTCAACAAACCTTTATGTCGAGTTCTCCTTTTCTTTCCGCCTTCTGCTCCACCATTAGTTATTCCAATGATTTTGTTTACCTTTTCATTGGTTTCAATTCTGAGATGAGTGGGAGGACCGAAACATGCCAATATGTCATATCTTTTGGCAATTGTGACTTTACATACTCTCAAGACTCTCACTGTAAGTCAAGGATCTTTATTTATCACTCTGAATCCCCTCTTGTCACTAAGGCCTTGATGCAGGCAGAGCAAACGAGACAGTGTGCAAGACTGTCTGCATACAACGTTTCCTCCATATACCGTTTCTTAACATCACAGCGTTTATGTTATGTTGTTGTGTGGATATTATCCATTGTGTTATGGGTAAGTCGCAAACTCAAGCAGCTGTAAAATTACTAGGCATAAACATGCCATTCTCAATGGCTGTGCTTCTTTGCAATATGACAACCCCAGATGTCTTTCAATTAAGTGTGGCTGTGGATGCTAGCGGTGAACAGATTGCAAATAATCTGTAAAACGAAGAATACATTGAATATCAACTAAAACAGAAGCTTGGGTTTTTTGTGGTTCGGAATGTCAACCCTAATGTTGCGCCAGTTTCAGGACATTGTTCAATAATTGCACGGCAACAAATACTGTATAAAAACAAATGAATAATCATCCTCTGTTTTCTTCAGTTTCCTTCTCCTGCCTATGACACTTTAAGATGTGGGCGTCTAACAGAGGTAAAGGAGCCACACACTGAAATGAAAGTAGAGCGATTGAATGGCGCATTGGCTGAGAGACCAGAGCGAAGGATGATAAACTCATCCCTCTTTAAACACCCAGGGAGGGTTCTCCTCTCCTGCACCCATCTCCCACTGTCCTTTCATCTACCGTCCATTGGCTTTGGCATGGCCTGTGTGTCACAGCTGACGAGCCCGATGAGCACAATATTATATCTGGTAGAGACATTAATGGTCCTCCGTCTGTGTGCCTGGTGAGCGCTTTGATCCGACACAGCTGGCCACGTAGGTAATCCGGGGAAATAAGAGAAAGGAAGATGAAAGAGGGACAAGAGAGACAGGCAGTAGTTAAATAAAAAGTGGATAAATAAAAGGTCTTTCTTTGCCTTGCTTGTGTTTGAATTTGCACATCTTGCTCTGCATTTTCAAGCTGATTTTTCAAGGATGTCCACTTTTCATTGTTCGAGAGGGGCGTGCGTCTATGTGGTCAGAATGTCAGTTTCTTATGAGTAGTACTGGGAGAAAGTGGATGACATACAGGAAAGAGACATTTTCAGTGAGACAGTTCATCTGGGTGTCATTTGAGCCCATAATGGAAGGACATACAGATAGTGGGTGTAAGTGGGACAAAAAGGTGATATCTCTCACCAATTATAACCTCGTCACTGTCTTAACTTTCCTACCACCTTGAATAGTTACAGTATAGAATCTCTGCTAAAATATGTGTGTAACTTCTGTTCATGACTTGACACTGCAAGTACAAATTTTGCTTTGACATAACACCTACACTACTGGTCAAAAGTTTTAGAACACCCACTCATTCAAGGGTTTTTCTTTCTTTTTACTATTTCCTACATTGTAGAATAATAGTGAAGACATCAAAACTATGATATAACACATATGGAATCATGTGGTAACCAAAAAAGTGTTAAACAAATCAAAATATATTTGAGATTCTTCAAATAGTCACCCTTTGCCTTGTTGACAGCTTTGCACACTCTTGGCATTCTCTCAACCAGCTTCATGAGATAGTCACCTGGAATGCTTTCCAATTAACAGGTGTACCTTTTTAAATGTTAATTTGTTGAATTTCTTTCCTTCTTAATGCATTTGAGCCAATCAGTTGTTTTGTGACAAGGTAGGGGTGGTAAACAGAAGATAGCCCTATTTGGTAAAAGACCAAGTCCATATTATAGCAAGAACAGCTCAAATAAGCAAAGAAAAACAACAGTCCATCATTACTTTAATTATGGCTAGGAGTTCCATTAGTGGCACCCCTCGACAACATTCCGCTGAAAAGGCAGTGTGCGAAATTCAAAAATATTTTTTAGAAATATGTAACTTTCACACATTAACAAGTCCAATACACCAAATATACCCATCGTGTCCGATTTCAAAAAGCCTTTACAGCGAAAGCACAACATATGATTATGTTAGGTCAGAGCCAAGTCACATAAACACACACAGCCATTTTTTCCAGCCAAAGATAGGAGTCACAAAAAGCATAAATAAATAATTATAAATAGATAAATGAATCACTAATCTTTGATGATCTTCATCAGGTAACACTCATAGGACATCATGTTACACAATAAATGTATGTTTTGTTCAATAAAGTGCATATTTATACCCAAAAATCTCAGTTTACATTGGCGCATTACGTGCAGTAATGTTTTGCTTCCAAAACATCTGGTGATTTTGCAGAGAGCCACATCAATTTCCAGAAATACTCATAATAAACATTCATAAAAGATACAAGTGTTATTCACAGAATTAAAGATAGACTTCTCCTTAATGCAACCGCTGTGTCAGATTTTTTAAATGTTTTACAGAAAAAGCACACCATACAATAATCTGAGTAAGGTGCTCAGAGCCCAATCCAGCCAAAGAAATATCCGCCAATGTTGGAGTCAACATTAGTCAGAAATAGCGTTCAGCCCAGTAATCCATCTTCATGAGGCGCGAACTAGGTCCAGGCAAAGTCGAAAAGTTCCGTTACAGTCCGTAGAAACATGTCAAACGATGTATAGAATCAATCTTTAGGATGTTTTTAACATAAATCTTCAATAATGTTCCAACCGGAGAATTCCTTTGTCTGTAGAAAAGCAATGGAACGAGAGCTACCTCTCACATGAACGAGCGTCACGAGCCTCTGGCACTCTGCCAGACCACTGACTCAAACAGCCCTTATGAGCCCCTCCTTTACAGTAGAAGCCTGAAACAAGTTTCTAAAGACGGTTGCCTTAGGAAGTGCAATTTGACCCCATAGACACTGTGTATTTGATAGGCCAAGCTTTGAAAAACTTCAAACCTCAGATTTCCCACTTCCTGGTTGGATTTTTCTCAGGTTTTCGCCTGCCATATGAATATGAAAAACCATCTAGCTCTATGATGAAACTGGCTCTCATGAGGACCGCCAAAGGAAAGGAAGACCCAGAGTTACCTCTGCTGCAGAGGATACGTTCATTAGAGTTAACTGCACCTCAGAAATTGCAGCCCAAATAAATTCTTCACAGAGTTCTAGTAAAAGACACATCCTAGCATCAACTGTTCAGAGGATATTGTGTGAATCAGGCCTTCATGGTTGAATTGCTGCAAAGAAACCACTACTAAAGGACACCAAAAAGAAGAAGAGACTTGCTTGGGCCTAGAAGCATGAGCAATGAACATTAAACCGGTGGAAATTTGTCCTTTGGTCTGGAGTCCAAATTGGAGATTTTTGGTTCCAACCGCCGTGTCTTTGTGAAAAACGGTGTGGGTGAACAGATGATATCCGCATGTGTATTTCCCACGGTAAAGCATGAAGGAGGAGATGTTATTGTGTGGCGGTGCTTTGCTGGTGACACCGTCTGTGATTTATTTTGCACACTTACCCAACCACAGCATTCTGCAGCGATATGCCATACCATCGGGTTTGGGCTTAGTGGGACTATCATTTGTTTTTCAACAGGACAATGACCCAATACACCTCCAGGATGTGTAAGGGTTATTTTATCAAGAAAGAAAGGAAAAGGGGGATACCTAGTCAGTTGTACAACTGAATGCATTCAACTGAAATGTGTATTCCGCATTTAACGAAACCCCTCTGAATCAGAGAGGTGCGGGGGCTGCCATAATCAACATCCACGTCTTCGGTGCCCAGGAAAAAGTGGGTTAACTGCCTTGCTGAGAGGCAGAACAACTGATTTTTACCTTGTCAGCTCAGAAGAGTGATGGAGTGCTGCATCAGATGACCTGGCCTCCACAATTCCCCGACCTCAACCAAAAATGAGATGGTTTGGGATGAGTCGGACCGCAGAGTGAAGGAAAAGCAGCCAAGAAGTGCTCAGCATATGTGATAACTCCTTCAAGACTGTTGGAAAAGCATTCCAGGTGAAGCTGGTTGAAAGAATGTCAAGAGTGTGCAAAGCTGTCATCAAGGCAAAGGGTGGCTATTGAAGAATCTCAAATATGAAATATATTTTAATTTGTTTAACCCTTTTTTGGTTACTACATAATTCCATATGTGTTATTTAAACGTTTTGATGTCTTCACTATTATTCTACAATGTAGAAAATCGTAAAAATAAAGAAAAAACATTGAATAAGTAGATGTTCTAAAACGTTTGACCGGTAGTGTATAGGAATATACCTTTCGGAGTAGCTACGGATACAAAATTTCTGTATTGCATATTGGCCTGGCTAAAAATCTGGATATTTCTGTGCATGTGCAGGATTTTCTTTTAGGTAGCTGAGTGCCCACTCAGTTGCCTACTGTAGCTGCTGTGCTGAGTGCTCTGCTGCCACGCTCTCCTCCTGGACCGCCTTTGTCTGATCAATGCTGTAGCCTACAAACTTCTTGTTGTACACAAAACTGTTCAAACTATTGCATTCTATGCCTCAGTAGGTTATTAAGCATGAGCTTGATTTCATGTTGTTTTTCAGAAGGCTAGTTAGGGTACATTCAGCTATTAACATGTTTTACCCAAAATACTTTATCGCCATGTTTGTACAAACTTTGTTGTTACTATTGCAAACGTAAGCATGACGCAAACAGGCAGTTTAGACATGTCATGTTCTTCATAGATTGCCTAGACACATGCAGCTATTTACTCTCAGCACGATATCAGCATATACAGTGCATTCAGGAAGTATTCACACCCCTTGACTTTTTCCAAATGTTATTGTGTTACAGCCTGAATTCAGAGATTTGAGATTTTGTGTCACTGGCCTACACACAATACAAAGTTTTCAACCCTTTTTGTTATGACAAGCCTAAGTAAGTCCAGGAGTAGAAAATGCTTTAAACAAATCACATAAGAACTCTGTGTGCAATAATAGTGTTTAACATGATTTCTGAATGACTGCCTCATCTCTGTACCCCACACATACCATTTTATGTAAGGTCCCTCAGTTTGAGCAGTGAATTTCAAAATCACATTCAACCACAAAGACCGTAAAGACGTGCACCTACTGATAGATGGGTGAAAAAAAACGGACATTAAATATCCCTTTGAGCATGGTAAAGCTATTAATTACACTTTGGATGTTGTATCCATACACCTAGTCACTGCCAAGATACAGGCATCCTTTCTAGCTCAGTTGCCGGAGAGGATGCAAACCGCTCAGAGATTTCACCATGATGCCAACGGTGACTTAGCAGTTACAGAGTCTAATGGCTGTGATAGGAGAAAATTGAGGATGGATACACAATATTGTAGATACTCCACAATATTAACCTAATTGACAGAGTGAAAAAAAATGAAGCATGTGCAGAATTAAAATATTTCCAAAACATTCCTGTTTGCAACAAGGCACTAAAGTTATGCTGCAAAGTACTGAGCACCACTCACCATATTTTCAAGCATAGTGGTGGCTGCATCATGTTATGTTGTAATCATTAAGGACTGGACATTTTTTTCAGATAAAACATAATCAGAATGGAGCTAAGTACAAACAAAATCCTAGAGGAAAACCTGGTTCAGTCTACTTTCCACCATACACTGGGAGATTAAATCACCTTTCAGAGGACAACAATGTAAAACACAAGCCCAAATCTACACTGGAGTAGCTTACCAAGAAGACAGTGAATGTTCCTGAATGGCCCAAGCTATAGTTTTGATTTAAATCTGCTTGAAAATCTATGGCAAGAGCTGAAAATGGTTGTCTAGCAATGAACAACAAGCAATTTGACAGAGCTTGAATAATTTTGAAAAGAAAAATGGGTAAATGTTGCACAATCCAGGTGTGGAAAGCTCTTAGAGAATTACACAGAAAGATTCACAGCTGTAATCGTTGCCAAAGGTGCTTCTACAAAGTATTGCCTTAGGGGTGTGAATACTTATGGAAATGAGATATTTCTGTATTTCATGATCAATAACTTTGTTTTTCATTGTGTCATTGTGTGTAGATGGGTGAAAGAGAAAAAAAAGATTGACTCCATTTTGAATTAAGGCTGTAACACAACAAAATGTTGAACAAGTCAAGTGCTATGAATACTTTCTGAAGGAACTGTATGGCATAACTATGGCAAAACAAACTCACCCATTGACAGACTCTTTTCACCGGTCTGGATACAAGCTCGGCTGCCAAGAACGTTCGGCTGCCCAGAGGTGGAACGCAGCATGAGACAGACATGCAGTTTAATTAGCTATTTAATGTTATTTTTTCATCATCATTGCAAACATTGGTGATGTTGCCCAAGAGGCAGACAGTCAAGTAGTGTTCTTTTTTCAGGAACTACGATATGTTAGCAACTATAAAAACAAGCCTACATCATCACACAAAACGCTGATTGTTTTTTCTCCAAAGTGTAGGGACTGCGTCCTGCTTGTGCAACTGCAACATCCGTTACAACAGAATGACAGATAAGGTTAATATACTGTATGTTTTGGGATGTGACCTTTGGAGAGGGAGGCTCATGCGTGTACCGATTGGATGAATATGTTATATATAGAAACTAGACAACAAAGTTTAAATCAAGCCTCTAAAATTGATGAATTAGCATAACCCTAAGGAACTGGGAGACTATGAGCGATCAGTTATGTACAATAACGAATCAATCAGTTGGTAAAGTGGCGCAGGGACACGACTCCAACAAGCCATTGCTTCCCCCAGAGGAATAGACAAGGAGCCACTTGGAGATGCAAACGAGAGTAATATACAGTTAAAGGCTAAACCAGTGTTTGTGTCTGTGTATATGAATGGGAGTGTGAGTATGAATATGAATATGTGTAGGAGGGTGGGAAAGAATGCGTGTGTGGATACATAGTGTATATGTTGTTTTGGGAATATAATGCGAGTGGATGAGTAAGTCAGTGGATGGATGGGTGTAGGTGTGTCAGAGGAAGGGAGGGTTGCAAAAACACGGGAGGTTTGGACAAACTTGGTTTGGTTGGGTAAAAGCCTCATTTTTGCTTGATCCGAAAATGCTTCACATAGAGGGTGACACAATTTCAGAGCCCCCGGAGGCATGCAGAGTCCAAATCAAGCTCCGTACCGCATCGCTCCATATACCTCCGCAATCACATGATTGGTTAACGGTTGGTGGGGGTGGGAGGTCCAGTATAAACACAAACTCACTTCCTTGACAACTTCCTTAACAATAACTCTGCTCTGCTAAGTGCAAGAAGTATGAAAGCCCATTCGTCTGCGGAAGCTGCATCGCAGTAAATGCTGTATGGCCACTTCAGATGTCATATTGACCATGCAGTGCCATTAAAGGTGGGCAAGGAGAGGCATACGTTTGGACTGGGAGAGAGTCAAGGAAGCATTTATCTAGACTATTTTGTTTCTTTATTATTAAAAGCCTTAAAAAGGCATAGAGCTTTGAAGTACAAATAAGTTATTTTCTTTATGTTTGTGTGTTCTCTGTTAAATGTCTGCTCAACCAACATGTTCACAAGTTTTATAAATGTAATATAATAATATAATAACAATGTCTTCATACTATGACTCTCCCGTTCCATGGAGTGTCCACAGCCTTCCCATAACATGTCTGCTAAAATGTTTTAGCTGGTTCTTCAATGATAGACAGAACAGACACGGTTAACTTTGATTCTGTACAAGTAAACACCAACAAAATCCAATGTATTACATGGAATGGGCACGGGCTCCATGTTCGCAAAAAAAAGCACAACGTTTTTAAAGAGATTGTCAGCAGATGTAGTTTTCGTGCAAGAGTTACATATCAAAAATTGGAAATATAATATTTAATAAGGAGATGGGTTGGAGAGGCCTATTCTGCCACTCCCTGTTGTAACAGAAGAGGTGTGGGCATCCTGATAAATACGAATACACCTTTTTCCCTTATATCCCAGCACAAGGACCAAGAAGGCTGTTTTCTAATATTGAATTGTACCTTACATGGTGAAAAATATACATTGATTTTATTGTTTATACCCCCAGGGGCAAATTTGGAATTTTTAGATAGAATTCAGGCTATATTAGATCAACTCTAGACAGGAACTATTATTTTAGCAGGTGACCTTAATCACACATTTGACAAGGTAGACAGACACATCAATAAAAAAGGCAAATTTAAGCATTCTCCATAAAAATGTCATATCTACAAACAATTTACAGGTCACCTGGAGATTACTACTCCCAACTACAAAAGACTACTCCTTTTTTTCTCTCAAAGTAAAAAAATATATTCAAGAATTGACTACATTTTATTTTTTAAATCTATTACTGGGTTCACAAATCCATGACATGTGGATATCGGATCGTTCTTGTCACGCCCTGACCTTAGAGAGAGGCTATGATTTGGGTGGGCATTCTAGTTTTCTATTTCTTTGTTGGCCGGGTAGGGTTCTCAATCAGAGGCAGCTAGCTGTCTATCGTTGTCTCTGATTGGGAATCATACTTAGGCAGCCTGTTTTAATTACACCAACAGAAAATACACTTAGCGACAGAATATAGATACTGAACAAGGCGCATCTTCAAGACCCGGAATGTATTAAATGTAACCCGTTTCAAGAAGCTAGGCATATGTCACACGTCACTACTTCATAAGAGAGGCATCTGAATGTTTTTTTGGGCAGAAGAGAGGCATTTGAATGTAAAATGTGTTTTTTGGTTCTGAAATACCTTCTGGAACATGTGAACTTTCATGTGCCTTAATAACAAACGTGTATGCCATCTGTAAATACGAATACAACATTTAAATAACGAGCCTAGTTGGTTTAGCCATGGAAAAACACAAGATCCTTCCCGCTGAAATAATGGATAGGCTGGACATGCCGAGAGATGAGTTCAGATTGGTCTGCCATGTTAATAGGCACTATTGAAAAAGATCCGTGGGAAATGCTGTGATGGACTACTTTTTGGAGGACGATCATGCCATCCTTATCTTTTTTATACCCGTTTCTCCCCAATTTTGTGGTATCCAATTGGTAGTTTCAGTCTTGTCTCATCGCTGCAACTCCTGTACGGACTCGGGAGAGGCGAAGGTAGAGAGCCGTGCGTCCTCCGAAACACAACCCAACCGCACTGCTTCTCGACACAATGGCCACTTAAACCAGAAGCCATCCACACCAATGTGTCGGACACCGTGCACCTGGCGACCATGACAGCGTGTACTGCATCCGACCTGCCACAGGAGTCGCTATTGCGTGATGGGACAAGAACATCCCTGCGCAGCAAACCCTCCCCTAAACGGGATGACGCTGGGACAAATGTGAGCCGCCCCATGGGTCTCCCGGTCGCGGCCCCTTCTCTTTGACTCTGAAAATGTATCAGACGATGAGGAAATCCCTGATTAAGGTAAAAACATTTTCATTGAACCATATATTGTAGAGTCTTCTGATGACAGGGATGGGGAACAAACGACGATCGACAGTGTTGTCTTGGAAGAAGTTGAAATCAGTGGAATGCCCGGTGGAAGCAGAGAGATGATTGCCAAATGCGGAGAGAGTCAAAAATAGAACACAGAAGGCTGTTATATAAAACACCTGTCTCCGGATTACACCTTCAAACTAAGGGAAACCATTACATCCTCGACAGAGAGGGAAAAGTGTTCATCCATGTATATCGGTAAGAGTCTAGCTATATTTTCAGATATTATAGGTTTCTAATTTTGTTAGAAAGTTGTTTTCATTGCAAGTTAAAGTGTACTGCTCGCTAGTTAGCTAGCGTTAGCTGTCTGGCTCGCTAGCTAACGTTACGTGTTTGATCTGTGTAGTAATATTATTTGTATCTCAGAAATCCATTTGCATTGCTAGTTATAGCCTAATGTTAACTAGCTAGCTAATAATAAACCTAGTTGGTTAGCTTTAGCTACCTGCAGATTCATGCATGGTGCATGGTAGTATGCGCTACACGTCTTAACAAAAGTCCACTATACAAGTAACCATTTGACTATACTATTTATACCTTCTGTATTTTATTTGATATAGTGTGTGTTTGTCTGAGACGGTAATGTGAAGAACAACATGACTTACATCAATGGACTAGATTAAGTGTATTTTTGCTTCTACTTTCAACACTTTTAGTCTTGAAAATATTTGGTTGCTTACTACACAACCCTATTCACTGTTTAGCACATGGCCTCACATGTGAATCCTGAAAGATATGGGTGGGGCTAAGGCTTTAAAGGGTGTGAACGATGCTGAGTGGGTGTTGACAAAGAAGAGTTCTCCAGTATCTGTACCAAAACATTCACAGGCCATTTTCTCAAAAGTGGGGTTACAAGTTCATACTTTGCCATTGTTCCTCAACTGCAGTGTATGATATACAATTTTCTAGCTCCGAGTCTCTACTTTTATCCAATGTAAAAGAAAACACCATTCCAAATGTAACAACATAGGACCGAATCCAGGTGGTGGGTCACAAATACGTAAATGAAAGAATAAAAACATTTACCCCCCAGAAATAATGGCAATAGGAAAGTAAAAACAATAACTAATCTACAGCAATCCTTTAAATGGACCACAAAAAATATAGGATGCTTAATTAAGTGACAAACAAATTTATAAAGATAACTTTATCCCATTACTCAACAATATGAAAGCAGATCTAATTAAATGGAACCATCTTCCCATAAATCTTACAGGTAGAATAAACGTCTTCAAAATGGTTTGGCCCGGAAAGTTTTTATATCTATCCTCAGTAATACCAATAACCCCACATTCTTTAAAAATGTGTACTCTGCCACAACAGACTTTAAATGGGCAAATAAAACTCATACAAAAAAAGGAAAATTTAAATCTCCCTACGCCTGAGGATTGGTTTAACCTTCCAGACTAGGAATTGTATCAACTCTCCAGCCAAGGCGAGTTTACTTGAGATATATGGGTACATATTGAAGATGCACATGCTCATCCCTCAAATATTTCCACGTGTCCATTTTCAAAGGATAAAGCTAACAACATTAACTTCATACTTAAGAACACTATAACAATATGGAATAAAATGAAACAGATTCTACAAAAAACAATAGCACTTCCAAAAAAACGAAATACAATTATTTCCATGATAAAATTAAAAAGTAATTTTGGACTGACCAATATAGATATTTTCAAATACATGCAACTTCAAAGTTTCATATCACAAAATGTCAATGTTTTTATCTTTGGATATCAAAACAATGTTAAGGGAATCCTATTTGAATTAGAAAAGGAAAATAATATGATTGCTAAGTGTGACCAACCTCTTCAAGATTAGGAGAGTTTGTCGCAAATTAAGTGGGAAACCGTCACCAAAATCACCCCAGAATGAGAGTTATTTCGAACAGGACAGTACCTGTTTGTTTGTTTCTCCGTCCTGGTCTAAGCAGGCCGCAGGCGAGGGCAAGGATAGCATGGTTCGGTACACGAATCGGGTTCTTGGTAGGTCCAGGTCCAAACGCCAACAGGTAAGTCCAAACAATCCAGCTCATACACGGTAAATCCAGCAGATATCTATTGTCTCTTTCTCTATGGTTCACAGATCCTTCAAGCCCCTCCTCTCTCTCTTTTCCTCGTTTGTCTTGACCCCTTGCTTCTGTTAATTGTATTTTTGGTGGTCGGCCATTTAGTGATCTGTAGTTCTGATCGGGGTGGCCATTTTAGTGAGAGGGCAGAGCCCGTTTATTAGTCCTGTTCTCACATATCTGCCATGTATCACTCTACCCCCTTCTTTGCCGCGTAAGATATAGAAAACCTTTCAGAGAGCCTTGCCAACTGACAATCTCTTAGAAAACAATATAACCTATTGGAACCAAAAAGGATAAACTATTGGAACCAAGACCTAAAAATAACTGCTATTGGCACAAGATGGAGAGAGTGTTGGAACATAACAAAATTACAGGTAACTAAAATGTACGCTTAGTCCAGCATAATCTAATGTATAAAATGTATTATACGAAATTCAAATTCTACAGCACAACGCCAGAGTCATGTCTTAAGTGTAAAACTAACAATGACTCAATAATTCATGCCTTCTGGGAGTGCTATAAAGTCCAAAAGTTATGGGCGGAGTTAGAAAGTGTGATGTGATGTGGTTGGACCCAGGTGCAGAGAAAAGACCAGACGAGGAATCGGTGGTTAAGGATAAACAGAATAATTTACTGAGAAACGGTAGCAACAGTACACTTGAAAAACAACAAACACTAAGACTCGAAAACTCACTCAGGAAACGAACGCACACGGTAACCAATTCAAACTTCAGCAAAGGACAACAGAAAACACATCACTTAACAGGGATTGCCTGCCCCGATGCAGACACAGGCGGATAGTACAGTTCTCAGATGATTTATTGTAAACACGGGGCAGGCAAAAGGCAGGTCGAGGATAGGCAGGGGTTCATGATCAGGTCAGAGTCAGGCAGGTACAGGATGGTAGGCAGGCAGAATAGTCAGAACAGAGAAAACTAGGTAACAGAACTTGAAATAAGGAAGGTGGGAAAGCACGCTGGTAAGACAAGACAAACTGGCAACAGACAAACAGAGAACACATGTATAAATACCTCGCCTGCGAAGGTATTTCAAATAAACATGGGATAATGGGAAGATGGGCGACACTTGGAGGGGGCTGGAGACGAGCACAAAGACAGGTGAAACCGATCAGGGTGTGACAGTACCCCCCAAACCCCCCCCCTCCCCTAGTGTCGCCACCTGGCGTCCTACCTTGGCACATATCTGGTTGACCGGGGTGCCGGCGGTGGAACTCAGTGATGAGGGCTGGGTCCAGGATATCCCTAGCTGGGACCCGGCACCTCTCCTCTGGGCCATAACCCTCCCATTCAACCAGGTACTGGAATCCCCTGCCCCGAGGTCGAACCTTCAAGAGGCACCTCACCGTGTACGCGGGTTGGCCATCAATGAGAGGGGTGGGCCTGGAAACAGGAGACAAAGGGCAGTGAGACATACAGTAGGTTTAGTTCTGAACACATGAAAAGTGGGATGCACAGTGGTTACTCCTTTAAAGGGTGCGAGCTTGCACCGCAGAACTTAGAGATACCCAGCGTCCCGGCTTCATTGCTCCAGACCACCACAAGGGGGAATTAGAGCACTCATTATGCATTTGGGTCCCAAGGTTTTTATATGACCAATCATTTTGAGCGGTTCCAATGACGAATTTTGACACGAGCCACCCTTGCCTGGTGGCGTTCTTCAACAAAGATGGCTGACAATAACATTACAGTGGAACCATATTTAAGTAGTTATAACGTATTAACAAATCAAGCAAAAAAATGACAATGGAGAGGAATATGTTGGTTAATGCAGAGACAAACGTCTCTACATTTGCATATTTTTTTGTCAATGTTATTTTACAAAAATAGCTATTTAGCAAGTTATCTGACTATCTAACATTAGCCAGCTAGCTAGTGTTAGGAGAATGAATTTGTAATTTGTGTTGTTTAATGTTTTAGGGAACCCTGAGAAAACCAGTAAACCACGCTGTTGTCTTGTGAAACAGTGGATGTAAAGACTGTAGCTAGCTAAAGCATTTACTGCAAATTGAATGTACAATTGTGTAAGCTTGCCTTGCAATGCATCTGAAGTAACATAGCTAGCTAACTATTTACTTGCTTACTGTGTAGTGGAGGATAAAAATAACTGTATGCCTATGGATATGTAGCTAGCTACAATATGTAGTCAATCTGTGTATGGACCCTAAAACTTTAGATTCTGAACTAATATTCATACCAATATATGAACCTCAGCTATCATAGTTGTATCAACTTCAAGTCTGAATGGCATTAATGAAGCCTATGGATATAGAATGTAATAACTTTATTGTGCGCAGGATGCAAGTCCTATATACATGTACTATAGTTATTACCACTCATGAGATTCCCACATTGTAGCCTGTACATTGAATATATTCACTGATCATGTACTCTTCCTTGGCAAATAAAGGTGTGGTTCAGGTATGAATCTGTGAGACATTATTTTTCAGTCATATCCATTATTTGAATGATGCTGTGTCTGCATGTATGTATTACAATTATACACTTCAACAGTGTTTACCACTCCTGCTCCTGGGACATCAATGATTACACATTGTAACATGATTGATTTGTAATTCATATACAGCTGAAGTCGAACGTTTACATACACATTAGCCAAATACATTTAAACTCAGTTTTTCACAATTCCTGACATTTAATCCTAGTAAAAATTCCCTGTCTTATGTCAGTTAGGATCACCACTTTATTTTAAAAATGGGAAACGTCAGAATAATAGTAGAGAGAATGATTTATTTAATCTTTTATTTATTTCATCACATTCCCAGTGGGTCAGAAGTTTACATACACTCAATTAGTATTTGGTAGCATTGCCTTTAAATTGCTTAACTTGGGTCAAACGTTTCGGGTAGCCTTTCACAAGCTTCCCACAATAAGTTGGGTGAATTTTGGCCCATTCCTCCTGACAGAGCTGGTGTAACTGATTCAGGTTTGTAGGCCTCCTTGCTCACACACACTTTTTCAATTCTTCCCACACATTTTCTATAGGATTGAGGTCATGGCTTTGCCACTCCAATACCTTGACTTTGTTGTCCTTAATCCATTTTGCCACAACTTTGGAAGTATGCTTGGGGTCATTGTCCATTTGGAAGACCCATTTGCAACCAAACTTTAACTTCCTGACTGATGTCTTGAGATGTTGCTTCAATACATCCACATAATTTTCTACCTCATGATGCCATCTATTTTGTGAAGTGCACCAGTCCCTCCTGCAGCTAAGCACCCTACGACATGATGCTGCAACCCCCGTGCTTCACGGTTGGGATGGTGTTTTCTTTCGGCTTGCAAGCCTCCTGTAACGACACCTGCCTCTGATTGAGAACCATACTAGGCCGAACACAGAAAAACAACCTAGACACACAAAACATAGAATGCCCACCCAACTCACGTCCTGACCCACTAAAACAAACAATTGACACAATAACTAGGGTAAGAACGTGAAACCTCCCTGTTTTTCCTCTAAACATAATGGTCATTATGGCCAAACAGTTCTATTTTTGTTTCATCAGACCAGAGGACATTTCTCCAAAAATGACCATCTTTGTCCCCATGTGCAGTTGCACTTTTTAATGGCCTTTTTATGCTGGTTTTGGAGCAGTGGCTTCTTCCTTGCTGAGCGGCCATTCAGGTTATGTCGATATAGGACTCATTATAATGTGCATATAGATACTTTTGTACCTGTTTCCTCCATTATCTTCACAAGGTCCTTTGCTGTTATTCTGGGATTGATTTGCACTTTTCGCACCAAAGTATGTTCATCTCTAGGAGACAGAATGCGTCTCCTTCCTGAGTGGTATGACGAAAGCATGGTCCCATGGTGTTTAGACTTGTGTACTATTGTTTGTACAGATGAACGTGGTACCTTCAGGCGATTAGAAATTGCTCCCAAGGATGAACCAGACTTGTGGAGGTCTACAATTCTTTTTCTGAGGTCTTGGCTGATTTCTTTTGATTTTCCCATGATGTCAAGCAAAGAGGCACTGCGTTTGAAGGTAGGCCTTGAAATATATCCACAGGGACATCTCCAATTGACTCAAATGATGTCAATTAGAATCTTCTAAAGCCATGACATCATTTTTTGGAATTTTCCAAGCTGTTTAAAGGCACAGTTAACTTAATGTATGTACACTCCTTACCCACTGTAATTGTGATACAGTGAATTATAAGTGAAATAATCTGTCTGTAAATATTTGTTGGAAAAATTACTTGTGTCATGCACAATGTAGATGTCCTAACCGACTTGCCAAAACTATAGTTGTTAACAAGAAATTTGTGGAGTGGTTGCATTTTTTTTTTTAATGATTCCAACCTAAGTGTATGTAAACTTCCAACTTCAACTGTGTCTACACGGATTTCAGAGCACTCTCGTCTGAGTGTACTGGAGCGCAGAATGATGTACTTTACACGCTCTCAACACCCAATGAATATGGCCGGTGTCAGTAAATGACTGGGAAAAAAGTGTAATTAAATTGTTTCCAACAGCACATTTACAGTCACCAATGCTCTGGTTAACACTAAAACTGCCTTACCAGCTATGCCAGCTATGTTAGGCCGAGTAAAATGGTCAGAACTGCTGTTGTAAGGCCAGAATGCTCAAATTAACCCTACTCCTCAGCCCGAACATCCAGTGTGTACTCCTAGAGCGAAACGGTCTGAATTTACAAACGGACAATCTGACAATGCCCTGAATTTATGAGCGTCACGTTGTACTGCGCCATATTTTCTGTTCTATCCTAACGGAAACCTAGAGGGTTTTTCATTTTTCAGGGAGTAGAAACACCATAATATTAATCAAATTAATTAAGCAAGTACCAGTCAAATGTTTGGACACACCTAATCATTCCAGGATTTTTCTTTTTACTATTTTCTACATTGTAGAATAATAGTGAAGACATCACAACTATGAAATAACTCTGGTCTCTCGCATGCCCTGCATTCTGTAGTACAGACGTGGCCTGCTCTCCCTTATTTAAGGAATTAGGCACTTTCCCATGTTTACTACAGTATGTATTGTAGACTGCACAGTAGCCTAATAAACAAATAACCACATTTCGTTAATACAGTTTTTTTAAATCTCTATCTTTCAAAATGCAGATGTTGATTTAGTTATGGATCCATAACAAATTGCTATGGGAATAAATATCACTGATTTACAGAAATATTGGAACAAAGTTGTCTAATGAAGGCAAACAATTTAGAATCCTCCAATCCTGTAGCCTACTGCCGACAATCATGTTGTACTGCGCCATATTTATACCCTCAGGGTTTATTTTTTCTCTGAATGGAAACACCATAATATTAATCAAATTAATTAAGGCACATTTCTTAAAATCAATCCCATATACTATGTTATTACAAAAAATGTTTTAAATTCTCTGTTAATGCCAATACAGAATACTATCAAATGCTTCTCAAAAATCCCCTCTGGTGGTCAAACTAGCAATAACTTGCAGTAACAGAAAAAATGTCTGAGAATTAAATTACGTGCCACAGAATTCTGCAGCAGCACGCAGGTTGTGCCACAGTATGACATCGCTTTTAAAGGAGGATCCACTGTATATCAGAGGGGCTAAGGATCTTGGAGATGGGGAAAGGGCCAATAAAACGGAGGGACAGTTTGTGGGACTCTACCCGGAGAGGCAGATCCCGAGTGGAAAGTCATACCCTCTGACAAAGCCGGTAGCGGGGAGCAGGGGTCCTGTGGCGGGCCACCTGTTGTCGGTACCTGGAGGTGGTCTTGAGAAGAGCAGCCCGGGCTCTCTTCCAGATACGGTGACAGCGATGGACAAATACCTGGGCAGGTGGTGTGCTGACCTCTGCCTCTTACTCCAGGAAGAGTGGGGGCTAATAACCTATTCCACCCACACAAGTTGCTGGCTCCAAGTGGTGGGATTAGTGGAGACGAGGCAGCGAAGAGTCATCTCCAGGTCCTGATTGGCACACTCCGACTGGCCGTTGGACTGGGGATATAAACCAGAGGACAGGCTGGCCGACGACCCAATATGGGTGCAGAATACCTTCCAGAACCGGGACAAGAACTGGGGGCCACGATCGGAGACCATGTCGACCGGCAGTCCATGGATCCGGAAGAGGTGCTGTGCCATGAGCTGGGCCGTCTCCTTAGCTGAGGGCAACTTAGGAAGGGGCATAAAATGGGCAGCTTTGGAAAACTGGTCCATCACCGTGAGGATGGTGGTGTTGCCATCAGACGGCGGGAGGCCCATGACGAAGTCTAAAGACCTATGGGACCAGGGGCGGCGGTGAGGGACAGGAAGTGGTTGAAGGAGGCCAGCCGGAGCTTGCCGCGGATCTTGTTCTGCGCTCACACAGTACAGGCGGCAACGAATGCAGAACACGAGCACGGAACATTCCAGAACAGGAGCACAGGCAGAGTCCAGGACAAACATTCGGTTATCTTGACCCCCCCTCCCCCCGGGGTCCGGCTGGAAACACTGTGCCATGTGGACCAGACTCTCGATTCCCCAGACTACTACACCCTCAGTTTGAGGGTGTAGTAGACTGTACAGATGTGAGAGCACATCAGGCTTCACATTCTTGGACACTGGGTGGTAGGAAATAGTGAAAGTGAATAACAGAGCCCATCTCGCATGCCTGGAGTTGAGGCGCTTGGCGGTGCGGAGATATTCCAGGTTCTTATGGTCCTTCCACATCAAAAATGGCTGTTCGGCCCCTTCTAACCAGTACCTCCACTTCTCCAATGCCATCTTGACAGCAAGTCATTCTTGATTTCCCACGTCATAGTTCCTCTTGGCGTGGTTAAGGTGATGGGAAAGGAAGGCACATGGATGCAGCTTCTGGTCCTGGGCAGAGCATTGGGACAGGACAGCCCCCACTCCTATGTCCGAGGCATTGACCTCCACCACTAACTGACTCGACGGGTCCGGATGGATTAAGATGGGGGCTGTAGGGAATCGCTGCTTGAGGCCAGAGAATGCCCGGTCAGCTGCTGGAGACCATATGAATGGCACCTTGGGAGAGGTGAGTGCAGAGAGGAGGGAAGCAAGGGATCTGTAACCCCAGATGAAATGAAGGTAGATATTGACAAATCCCAGGAAACACTGCAGCTACACTCTGGATGTGGGTTGAGGCCAATCCACCACCGCTCTCACCTTGTTAGGATGCATCCGAACACTCCCTGCAGCGATGACATATCCAAGGAAGGAGATGGTGGTGCGATGGAACTCACACTTCTCCGGCTTCACGAACAGCTGGTTATGCAGGAGAAGCTGAAGGACCTATCGTACATGGAGGACGTGCTCTTGAGCTGACCGGGAATAGTTGAGGATTTCGTCGAGGTTGACAAACACAAATCGGTTCAACAAGTCTCGGAGCACATCATTGACCAGGGCCTGGAATACCGCGGGAGCGTTGGTCAGTCCAAACGGCATCACCAGGTACCCGTAGTGTCCGCTAGCCATGTCAAAGGCAGTTTTCCACTCATCCCCTTCCCGTATCCAAACCAGATAGTAGGCATTCTGAAGGTCCAACTTGGAGAATATGGTTGCCCCCTGGAGAGGCTCGAAAGCTGAGGACATGAGTGGTAGTGGGTACACGTGCAGTCTTGTCCTTCTTCTCCACCCAAGACGAACCATGCACCGGCGGGGGAGGAAGAGGGACACATGTGGGGGAGGAAGAGGGACGCATGAACCCAGCAGTGAGAGAGTCCTCAATATATCTTTCCATCGCTTTGGTCTCCGGATCCAAGAGGGAATATAGTCACCCCCGAGGAGGTGTAGTCCCGAGAGAAGGTCGATGGCGCAGTCATAGGGCCGATGCGGCGGAAGTGAGGTGGCACGGGCCTTGCTGAAAAACTCCCGGAGGTCCTTGTATTCCGCGGGAATGGCAAAGAGGTTCTGGGCTTCTCCCAATCCCACAGGAAGACATCCTGAGGCAGGCTGCTCTGAATTCAGGCAATGTGCATGGCAAAACGGCTTCATCCCAGGATAGAACCAGTTGCCCAGTCGATCAGAGGATTTTGCCTCTAGAGCCAGGAGAATCCCAAAACCAAGGATGCATGGGGGGATTCAATGGGCAGATTCAATGGGCAGGAACTGCATACTCTCACTGTGATTGCCCAACACTCTCAGGTTAATGGGAAGCGTAGTTTGGGTAACTCTGCCAATAGAGCACCCATCCAACGCTCTGACGTCCATGGGAATGGAGAGAGGTTGTGTGGGGATTCCCAGCTCCAACACCAGGGTAGCATCCATAAAGCTCTCGTCAGCCCCAGAGTCAATGAGTACCCAGAGAGATTTAGACCGTTCACCCCGGTCCACAGGGTAGCATGGAGAGGGGTACGAGCAATGGAGGATGGGAAACTCCCTGTATGGCTCACCAGCGTACTCGTACCTGCATGATGAGCCTGGGTTTTTAAATGGGCAGGTAGCTAAGAAATGTCCCGAAGCTCCACAATATATACAGCTCTGGGTGTTAAGTCTGAGTAAGCTCTCAGCCGGAGACAATCTAGCCCTGACAGGTGCATGGGCTCTGAAGGAGGCAAGTCAAAAGCTGTCTGTGATTCCCGGGAGAACTTGGGTGGCATTGGGTTCACTCGGACATGTAGACTTCGGGGGTCTCCGGGAATCCTCGGAGGTGAGGTGTGATTCGAGGGCGAGCAAAGGACGAGGGCACAGATTCCTTCTACCTCCTACATTCTCGTAGACTCCCATCAATCCGGATGGTCAAGGCTATGAGGGAGTCAAGGTCCATGGGCAGCTCCCAGGCTGTGAGCTCATATTTGATAACCTCAGATAATATGCGAAGAAACAATGCCTCCTGGGTTCCAGGCACTCTCACCTGCCAACATGCGAAAATCCACTGCG
This sequence comes from Oncorhynchus mykiss, assembly GCF_013265735.2. NCBI lineage: Eukaryota > Metazoa > Chordata > Actinopteri > Salmoniformes > Salmonidae > Oncorhynchus > Oncorhynchus mykiss. The sequence continues at coordinate 18,552,307 of NC_048590.1, forward strand.
TAGTCGGCAACACTACGGGAGTCTTGGCGTAGGTAGAGCAGCTTATGAGCAGCCACTCTCCCAGACAACGGAGAACCAAACACCTTCCGTACTTCCTCCACAAACTCCTCTAGACTGAGGCAGATGGCGGATTGTCGCCGTAGCCCAGGAGAGTCCCCATCAGCCTTATTAGGGAACGAGGGGAACGAAGAAGGCTGCAGCTCGAAGATGAGGGCGCACTGGGAGAGAAATGCCCGGGAGGTTCCAGAATCTGCAGCGTAGCGCTCCAGAAGTGGTAAGCGGGGTTCTCGGGACACTTTGGTAGGCTGGGAAGAAACACCGCACGTGGCGGGGTTGCTGAGAGTGTGGGGGATTATTGGTGTAGCCCGCTACCTAGTAAGGAATCAACAGAATTGCTCCAGCAATGTATTGAATGCCTGGTCATGGCATTCTGGCAGGGTATGCAGTCCCTCCAGAAGGCATTGTCTTGCAATGGTGGCTCCTTACTGGGCTAGTTCGTACTATCAAGACTCAGGATATGACCCAGATACAGACACAGGTGGATAGTACAGTTCTCAGATGATTTATTGTAAACACGGGGCAGACAAAGGACAGGTCGAGGACAGGTAGGGGTTAGTGTTCAGGTCAGAGTCAGGCAGGTACAGGACAGCAGGCAGGGTTGGGGTTAGGGCAGGCAGAATAGTCAGAACCGGGAAAACTAGGGAACAGAACTGGAGAAAAAGGAAGATGGGAAAGCATACTGGCAAGACCTGACAAGACAAGATGAACTGGGAACAGACAAACTGAGCGACACCTGGAGGTGGGTGGTGACAAGCACAAACACAGGTGAAACAGAACATGGTGTGACATAATTGTGAGAAACAGTCACTTAGCAAACTGAGCCACGAATAGTCAGCAGAACCCAGAAGATAAGGCAGACACAGCAGTACTTGAGACGGTGTTTTAATAAAGTAAAAAGAAAGTTCTTCAGGCAAAAATATAAATCCACAACGTCAAAAGTAATTCCAAGAGAACAAAGGTAATCCTCCAAGTCAAAAAGGTAAATCCACAAGGTGGTAGGTACAGCAGAAAAAAGCCTCAAAAGATAATCCAAAAATAAATAAACAAGAACAAAAACAGAGTACCACAAGAGAGTCCAACTGGAGCAACAAATGTTCACAGCATCACTGGGGCTGGGTGCTAACATTCAAACAAAGAGCAAAGACCTGGGAAAACTAAGGGTTTAAATACAATCAAGGGAAACGAGGTGCAAATAATAACTGGGAACAAGGGAAAACAAAAGGGGCAAAAAAAGCACAATGGGGGCATATAGTGACCAAGACAGGAACAACCCTGGCCAAATCCTGAAAATAATGAGTAAATAGGACACACCTGAGTGTCGTTAACTTCGGTAGCGTCGGTAGAGTCCCACCTGGCCAACATCCGGTGACATTGCAGTGCGCGAAATTCAAACTACAGAATTATAATTATAATTATATTACGTAGTGTGTATACTGTATATCCTGTCTACGATACTGGTTCCCAATTGGGAATCAACCCTCCCACGTTCAGCTGAAACGGTGGCGCATGGAACGCAAAAATATTCTTAAAAATATTTAACCTCCACACATTAACAAGTCCAATAGCTCAAATGAAAGATAAACACCTTGTTCATCTAGCCAGCAAGTCAGATTTCTAAAATGTTTTACGGCGAAAACATAGCACATATATATGTAAAACCACCACCAGACACAGCTCATTTGAATAGCCAAAACATGCAATCAACAAACGCAGGATTAAAAAATAAATCGCTCACTAACCTTTTGAAAATCTTCATCAGATGACAGTAATATGACATGTTACACAGTACATATTTTTTTTTTTCAATAATATGCCATTTATATCCATAAATGTCCATTTACAGTGAGTTCACGTTCAGAAATTACTCAAAAATGCCCGCAGGAAATCTATGTAGCGCGGCAAGATAACGTAAATAGACATCATAAACTTTGACTAAATATACATGTTCTACATATAGTTAGAAAGATACACTGCTTCTTTATGCAACCGCTGTGTTAGATTTATTTTTAACGTTACAGAAATCGCACACTATTCCATATGCTGAGACAGCGCTCAGTTCCAAGCTACATTTCTACGTAATGTTGGAGTCAACAGAAACACAGATTTAAGCATAAATATTCCCTTACCTTCGATGGTCTTCGTTCAGAATGTTCTGGAAGGCTTCATACTTACCCAATACATCGTTTGGTTTCAAGTCTTGCGTCTTTGTATTAGCTACTGCTAATAACATCAGCTGAAATGCACCCAAAACGTCCTCTGGTCCGGAAAAGTTGCGCATCAAAACTTCAAAATTACATATTATATGTCGACTAAACAGGTCAAACTAAGTGCAGAAGCAAGCTTTATGATGTTTTAGACACGCAAAACAAACTTCAATTCAATCGGCCATCGTCTGCCCTTCTCTTGAGTGCTGGAACAAAGGAATGGCTGGGACCAATTCGCGCCCATACGCACAGCCTATTCTCTCGTGGCACGCACTAATTTCACTCCCATAGGGTCAATTCTCGCGGGATTTGAACGATTCAAAGCTCTACTGAAAGAGGACATCTAGCGGAAGAGATAGAAAGTGTCCCCAGAATCATAACTGGTTGGGAAGGGTGGGGGCCATGACGTCAAAGTTGCTCCAACTTTCATGGCCACAAAAACTAGTTTGGAAGAATGCCTGCCCTGTGAGTTCTGCTATACTTACAGACATAATTCCAACGGTTTTAGAATCTTTAGAGTGTTTTCTATCCAATAATAATTTTTATTTGCATATATTAGCAATTTTTGACAGATTTTTTTTCCAGTTTACTAGGGGTACCCAATCTCTCCAAAGGGGGCGTATGTCTGCCATATACTGTCAATCTAAGGTTTTCCTTTATTTTTTTAAAACTATTTTCTACATTGTAGAATAATAGTGATGACATCAAAACTATAAAATAACACATAACACAACCAAAAAAAAGTGTTAAACAAATCAAAATATATTTTATATTGTAGATTATTCAAAGTAGCCACCCTTTTCCTTGATGACAGCTTTGCACATGCTTGGTATTCTCTCAACCAGCTTCACCTTGAAGGAGTTCCCACATGCTGAGCACTTGTTGGCTGATTCTCCTTCACTCTGTAGTCCAACTCACCCCAAACCATCTCAATTGGATTGAGGTTGGGTGATTGTGGAGGCCAGGTCATCTGATGCAGCTCTCCATCACTCTCCTTCTTGGTCAAATAGCCCTTACACAGCCTGGAGGTGTGTTGAGTCATGGTCCTGTTGAAAAACTAAGTGCAAACCAGATGGGATGGCGTAGTGCTGCAGAATGCTGTGGTAGCCATGCTGGTTAAGTGTGCCTTGAATTCTAAATAAATCACTGACAGTGTCACCAGCAAAGCACCCCTACACCATCACACCATGCTTAACGGTGGGAACCACACATGCAGAGATCATCTACTCTGCATCTCACAAAGAGACAGGGGTTGGATTCAAAAAGCTCTAATTTTGACTCATCAGACCAAAGACCAGATTTCCATCGGTCTATTGTCCATTGCTTGTGGTTCTTGGCCCAAGCAAGTCTCTTCTTATTATTGGTGTCCCTTTAGTGGTGGTTTCTTTGCAGCAATTTGACCATGAAGGCCTGATTCATGCAGTCTCCTCTGAACAGTTGATGTTGAGATGTGTCTGTTGCTGTCACATTTATTTGGGTTGGTAACTCCAATGGAACTTATGCTCTACAGCAGCGGTATCTCTGGTTCTTCCTTTTTTGTGGCGGTCCTCATGAGAGCCATTTTCTTCATAGCGCTTGGTAGTTTTTGTGACTGCACTTTCAAAGTTCTTTAAATTTTCTGCATGGTCTGACCTTCATGTCTTAAAGTAATTATGGACTGTTGTTTCTCTTTGCTAACCCTCGACGACGCTGGGCCAATTGTGCGCCACCCTATGGGACTTCCAATCACGGCCGGTTGTGATAAAGCCTGGAATTGAACCAGGGTCTGTAGTGATGTCTTTGGCACTGAGATGCAGTGCCTTAGACCACTGCGCCACTCAGGATCCCCCAATATGGACTTGGTCTTTCACCAAATAGGGCTATACTCTGTGTACCAACCCTTCTGTATACCAACAGCGCTTATTGGCTCAAATGCAATAAGAGGAATGCAATTCCACAAATGTACTTGTACAACGCACACCTGTTAATTGAAGTGCATTTCAGGTGACTACCCCATGAAGCTGGTTGAGAGAATGCCAAGAGTGTGCAAAGCTCCCATCAAGGCAAAGGGCGGCTGTATAAATATGTCTACACACCTCCCTGACCAAGGCCGTTCTCCCCCGATTGCTCAGTTTGGCCAGCGGTCAGCACTAGGAAGAGTCTTGGTGGTTCCAAAATTCTTCCATTTAAGAATGAAGGAGGCCACTAGGTCCTTGGGGACCATCAAAGCTGCAGAAATGTTTTGGTACCCCTCACCAGATCTGTGCCTCAACACAATCCTGTCTCGGAGCTCTATGGACAATTCCTTTGACCTCATGGCTTGGTTTTTGCTCTGACATGCACTGTCAACTGTGGGACCTTTGTGTGCCTTTCCAAATCATGTCCAATCAGTTGAATTTACCACCGGTGGACTCCAGTCAAGTTGTAGTAATATCTCAAGGATGATCAATGAAAACAGGATGCACCTGAGCATTGAGTCTCATAGCAAAGGGTCTGAATACTTATGTAAATAGCCTATTTCTGATTTTTATTTTTAATTCATTTGCAAAAATGTCTAAAACTGTTTTTGCTTTGTCATCATGGGGTATTGTGTGTAGATTGATGATGACATTTCTTTATGTTATCAATTTTAGAATAAGGCTGTAACGTAACAAAATGTGGAAAAGGGGAAGGGGTCTGTACACTGTAGGACAGGGTTTCCCAGCTGGCAGCATGCGGCTGATTTCATCTGCCCCCCCCAAGTTTTATGAGTAAAAAATGAAATAAAGGTATTATTTTTTATTGTTGGATAGGAAAGACTGTAAAAACACCAGCAAATCAGCTTAAAGTGATTTTAATTGAGCAAATATGTTCCATAGTATTCCCACACATAATAGAGAGATACTGAATGTGATCGTAAACAAATGTAATCGAGGTTTGAAAGGATTATGTTTTAGTCTAATATTATATTTGTTTGGGCTACATGTTCTCGTCCCCTGACCATTCACTCAATAAAGAAATCGGCCAGCGGCGGAATCTAGTTGAGGATCCCTGCTGTAAGGCAATAGGCTGTGTGATCAGCAACCCCAGTTAACTTATCCTAGCAATGTCAATGACACCAACAGTACAATACTGACAAGTAACTAACACATTGGAAATAGCAACGCAGTTAGAAATCACAATTTCAGATAATAGATGCCTATACTGTTATCAAAGTAATTATTTTTGTATGATGCATGTGAATTATGAATAATGCATCAGAGACAATTCCAACAAAGTTCAATATTGCAGCTACAGTCCTATCGTTACCTGTATGTTCTGAAAGTGTGCAGAATGTTCTCTCCATGAGGCAGCGACAATCATGTATAAAAGAATCATGATGAGAATGTCGTCTTTGTTTCCCTTTTTCCAACATAAGCATTCACACATAGCATTACCACGGTTGCTTCACAATTGTAATTGAGCCTGCCATAAAGGTCTGGTTAAATGTTGCGATGACATAAGATCTGTGGATGACTCAAATCAAGTCCTCTTTGATGCAAAGAGTCCTGCTAGAAGCTCCTCATTTCGTTCCTCTTCCCGCGCATACAAATATAGCCTGTTAGCTTAGTTTCTATGAGACCTTTGAACAATTCATGTAAAATATGTTAATAGTAAAAAATAAAAATAAAAGATATGTAAATCAATACAGAATTTAAAAAAAGCTAATAACACTTCATCAGGAAATGTATGGACTTGTAATATGGAGGGGGAGGGGTAAAAAACGATTACGAGGACATTAAGTGGTAATGACTGCTCTAGAGACAGGAGAAAGGACTGCTTCTCCCCTCACCACATCCTCACCATAGTACGCAATCTCCCAGAAGAAGCACACAATTCATTTACCATGGAAAGTTGAGACTTGGGCAAGCGTGAATTTGAACATTTACTGTAATCCTGGAAGAGCGATGCTGGAGAAGTGGGCATGCTTATGAATGCAAATGCAGGACAGGTTCCACAGGGACTTGGCTTAGGCTTCTGTTAAAGTGAGTGCCTAATGACAGATTGGTAACCCTGGTAAAATCATACATTTCTATGCAATCCTGGGTCACAAACATAATAGCGTTTTAGCTCACAGTGAGTCATGGTTGCTGATTGACTGGGTTAGGTTAAACTTTCAATTTGGTCATTCTAACGTTATACCATTTTAGTTTTTTCTCACATTTTCATGGGCCCAGAGGGCTTTTTAATCAATTTAATACCTATACCTTATCTGGTATCCTTTTCTGTTCTGTAGAAACAGGCTTTATAAATGTTCTAATAACTTACTCTAAAGGCATACATCTTTAATAGTTCATAGTGTCTGCAGGCGCATATTGGCAAAAGGAATCAGCATGTCATCCCTTGTAATATTTGACGATAAACTTTGGATTGAATGAGTTTTTATTGATCATTTTGACATTGCGCAGTGGCCATCACAAAGCCCTGACCTCAATCCTATAGAAAATATGTGGGCAGAACTGAAAAAACATGTGCGAGCAAGGAGGCCTAAAACCTGACTTAGTTACAGCAGCTCTGTCAGGAGGAATGGGCCAAAGTTCACCCAACTTATTGTGGGAAGCTTGTGGAAGGCTACGTGAAATGTTAGACCCAAATGAAGCAATTTAAAGGCTATGCTACCACATACTAATTGAGTGTATGTAAACTTCTGACCCACTGGGAATGTGATGAAAGCTCTACTACTTTTCTGACATTTCACATTCTTAAAATTAAGTGGTGATCCTAACTGACCTAAGACAGGGAATTTTTACTAGAATTAAACGTCAGGAATTGTGAAAAACAGAGTTTAAATGTATTTGGCTAAGGTGTATGTAAACTTCAGACTTCAATTGTTTATGTAATGAGATGGATTTTATGTGTGTAGTTTGTATGCCTTTTTATGAATATCAGAAAGGTTCTTGTTCTGAATGATGCTCATGTGTATGACATTTGTCTCATGTTCGTCATCGGTGTTTCTCATGATTGGCTGTTGTCACACCACATAATTCCACCTAGTTTAGGCGAAGAACCCGTTTATGACATGAATGGCTTCTTTCTACATCGGCACTGTTCACCAGGGGATTATTGTGATTTTACAAAAGATGATGTAATGGAGCCTCTACTCCAGAGCATGTTTAATTAATCAAGGTTACACAGCTTGCAGACAAGAAGCATTCCTCGTTTTTATGCATGGCTTGTGGTGCCGCCAACCTCCGTCATGATTACTGTGTTTCCAGATGAACCAGCCTGGCTGCCTCCCTGTGGGCCAGTCCAGTGCAGGCTCCTCCGATTGGCATGGCTCTATCCCTCTGCACCAAAAGTGATGCAAAACCTAGCAACCTGCTAAAAGGGTGAATTGTTGCTTGTGTTGTATGCTTCTTAGAGGAATATACTTATTCCAGATTAAACAGCCCATTGAAAATAATTTGGCTGGGAATTTCTTGTAAAATGCATGTTATGTGTATGTTAATTGACTGTGGAGAGTAAATGTCATTTTATGGAGTTTTGGAAGCGAGGGATTGTATATTTGCTTCAGTGACTCCCAGTCTTAATTTGCAGCCGTTTCAGGATTCTAAATGCAGCTTTGAATGACATGGCAACAAAGTTGATGAGGAGCATTCATATGATAAATGTGAAGTTTGAAAGCTGGTGTTTTAATTTTCCTGGATGCCATATCTGACAGGGTAAATGAGTTACAGCGCAAGAGGATAGCATGTGACTGGAGTGACATGAAAGATCTGCGTAGTCTGTCTTCAAAGATTACCCAACGGAAGGGCATTTAGACAGACACTCTTGTCAAGGCAGTGGCGCTAACATACACAGCCGGGTTGTTTGTTTACCTGGGTGTCTTGTTTGTATTCTCAGCAGCAAGATTTCTTCAAAGATGATCGCGTCGCAGAATGTTGTCAGCCAAACTAGCTAATTGAAATATGCTTCATCTGTAAAGAGAAAAAAAAATGTCATGTACAATTCCAGAATTCTATTCTGTGGACTGACAAAATGACTGGAGCCAAGCTCTGATGTTAGGCACTTATCTTGCATGCTTGCATCACATCACTCCCCTACTTCTGGGGTGGACTCCCACTGGGGTTATTTATCCACTGATCTGTTATTTTCTTTTTGTCTCCCTGAGAGCCACACCGCAGGACAGAAAGCGAGCTTAATAAACAGGTCACTGTCTGGGCAGGAGGTGCATACTGAGCCATACATTCTCAGAGAGATTGAGAGATGAGGGAGGCGAGGGGAGAGGGTGTAAGACACAGGAGAGAGAGACAAATAACTGTACACTACCATTCAAAATGTTGGGTTCACTTAGAAATGTCCTTGTTTTTGAAAGAAAAGCAAAAACAGTTGTCCATTAAAATAACATCAAATTAATCAGAAATACAGCGTAGACATTGTTACTGTTGTAAATGACTATTGTAGCTGGAAACGGCATATTTCTTATTGAATATCTACACAGGCAACCATCAGTCCTGTGTTCCAATGGCACGTTGTGTTAGCTAATCCAAGTTTATCATTTTAAAGGGCCAATTGATCATTAGAAAACCCTTTTGAAATTATGTTTGCACAGCTGACAATTGTTGTCCTGATTAAAGCAGCCATAAAACTGGCCTTCTTTAGACTAGTTGAGTATCTGTAGCATCAGCATTTGTGGGTTCGATTACAGGCTCAAAATGGCCAGAAACAAATATCTTTCTTCTGAAACTCATCAGTCTATACTTGTTCTGAGAAATTAAGGCTATTCCAAGCAAGAAATTGCAAAGAAACTGAAGATCTCTTACAACGCCGTGTACTACTCCCTTCACAGAACAGCGCAAACTGGCTCCAACCAGAATAGAAAGAGGAGTGGGAGGCCCCGGTGCACAACTGAGCAAGAGGACAACGTAAACAGTGAAGAGGCGACTCCTGGATGCTCGCCTTCTAGGCAGAGTTCCTCTGTCCAGTGTCTTTGTTTTTTTGCCCATCTTATTCTTTTCTTCTTATTGGCCAGTCTGAGATATGGCTTTTTCTTTGCAACTCTGTCTAGAAGGCCAGCATCCCGGAGTCGCCTCTTCACTGTTGACTTTGAGACTGTTGTTTTGCGGGTACTATTTAATGAAGCTGCCAGTCTACGACTTGTGAAGCTTCTGTTACTCAAACTAGACACTCTAATGTACTTGTCCTTTTGCTCAGTTGTGCACCGGGGCCTCCCATTCCTCTTTATATTCTGGTTAGAGCTCGTTTGCGCTGTTCTGTGAAGGGAGTAGTACACAGTGTTGTATGAGATCTTCACTTTCTTGGTTATTTCTCGCTTGGAATAGCCTTAATTTCTCAGAACACGAATAGACTGACGAGTTACAGAAGAAAGGTCTTTGTTTCTGGACATTTTGAGCCTGTAATCGAACCCACAAATGCTGATGCTCCAGATACTCAACTAGTCTAAAGAAGGCCCGTTTTATCACTTCTTTAATCAGAACAACAGTTTTCATCTGTGCTAACATAATTGCAAAAGGGTTTTCTAATGACCAATTAGCCTTTTATAATGATAAACTTGGATTAGCTAACAAAACGTACCATTGGAACACAGGAGTGATGGTTGCTGATAATGGGCCTCTGTACACCTATGTAAGTATTCCATAAAAAATCAGCCATTTCCAGCTACAGTAGTCATTTACAACATTAACAAGGTCTACTCTGTATTTCTGATCAATTTTATGTTATTTTAATGGACGAAAAATGTGCTTTTCTTTCAAAAACAAGAACATTTCTAAGTGACCCTAAACTTTTGAACGGTAGTGTATGCCATTTAGCAGACGCTTTTATCCAAAGCGACACGTGTGCATACATTTTACGTACGGGTGGTCCCCGGAATCTAACCCACTACCCTGGCATTACAAGCACCATGCTCTACCAACTGAGCTACAAAGGACCAAGGAAGAGAGGCATACTGATGGAGCACAAGGGAAAAGCAGCCTGTGTCTGTATTACATGAGGCTGTGCAGGGGTGTCTGGTAATGATATTGACCCTTGGTGTTGCAGGCGCATGAAGCCTGGTGGGCTGGCTGATGACAGGGACAGCATATAAACTCGGCTGGTGAACAAAGCTCTTCCCCTTGGAGACAGGGTGGAATGAGGGGGAGGATGGGGTACACATCAGGTTCGTCATTATACCTCTGCAGTGAGGTAGGACATGAGCAGGCAGTGGGGGGAGCCAGACAGCCACCACCACCACACCAACATTCGCTTAATCCTGGGTAGCTGGAATGGGATAGAATTAGACAGATTGACAGCTCTGTCCCTGTGCCTCCTCTTTCCAAGTTCTCTACAGTGACACCTGTGAGATAAGCCTGGGATCTCCCCCACCCCTCCCTTCAGCCCACAGGGGCAATATCGCTATCCACTATCCTCCTCTCGGCTCTATTCAGCATACATTTCCCTTTACCCTGTCAATGAGCGCACATCACTCCAAACAGCAACCGTCTAAAGCATTTCCCCCTGGCATGTCCAGATTAAAACAAAAGTTCCAAATAATTGAGCCTGTCCCATTGGGTGTCATTCATTCTATGAGGTTCCATCTGCAGTCCTGGCAGGTGCCTTGTGACGAGAGACACAAACCACCAGCTGTTATCTCTCAATGATGTGCTGGAATTACCCAGCAATAAGACCCTGATCACCACAGCTAAAATAGTATTCTTATATATTTATATGGTCGAACTTCTATGGGAATATTCAGAGGTTGTATTGTGAACCGAGCATGCTCTTTCAGTGGATGTATGGAATGTACCAAAAGCCTTGTCTCCTTGGAATGGATGGTTATTTACATTACATTATGCCCAACATGATGTAAAACACCCAGGCTACAGGATAAATTATGTTAACGTGACATAGCAGCACATTATGGAATGTTGAATAATTTAACATAGGAAAGTATGTCAGTGCAATTACACAGACCTGCAGGTACTGAGTGGAAGGAGTTAAGAATACGCTAAATAAACGTCATATTTGTCTGAATAAATAGTGCACATTATGTCTAATGGGATATCTCATTATTCTTCTGTAAATATGATTTCTTAGCATATTACTGTAAATTGCTCTGTCTAATACATAACTCAAATATGAATAAAAAAATATATAGAAAACTAACTAACTAACAGCCATCTCAATCAGACACCATTAGCTATGCAATGAAAAAACATGAACGTCTCCAGGCTAGTTAATATGCTTTGGTAATACGTGGATCAATTGATTGTGTGTTAAGGTTCATGCTAAACCCATTGTTGAAGCTCTTAGCTCTCATTGTCATGCTTTACTCCATTAGCTCACTCAGCACTTTGAAACATTGATAGAAGAACAGCCCTGCTTTGATCTAACAGCTCTGGCCTGATGTTTCATTAATAACTGGCATTTTGTAAACTAGGTTAGGTGAGGCAACAAAGGTTGAACTTTGACAAACACCTGAAATGACTCTTCTTTCATATGAAAGCAAGTTAAATCATTGGCCTCTGGGAAAAAAATATTCATACAACTTAATGTAAAGATAAGTGGATTGTCTTCACAACAAAAAAATAATCAACGTATTTTCCTTGCCTGCTGCAAATTTTACTATGAATACACATTTCTCACATTCCTAGGGAAGCAATTCTCCAGTAGATATCTATACCTACATTTCATGCTGGACATGAAATCTAGACACATGATGACTGCAGAGAGACTATTCTCCATGCTAAGGCTAATGTGGTTGTCTGTGGTGTGCAACAGTGTAACATTCATCTAGGTGTTGTCATTGCTTGAGGCTCTGTTTGTATTTATTCCGCTGCCTCTACAACAATCGGAAGGATACCACTGCAGCATAATGCCACACAGATTGCGCATACTCCCCTCACTGATAGGAAAACTAAGTGAGAGAGGCGGTCTGTGACAGCTGTGATCTGTTTCTACCTATGGTCAGCAGCTCCTCTGCTCATGTGCTGTGAAGGGCCTTGCCACATCTCTAATGTGGGCCATAGCATCCACAGACATACGCTTTACACACGTATATACACACACACACACACACACACACACACACACACAAATGTAAATAGGCCGTGGGAGATACTCAGTGCCTGGTTTACAGCCCTCTCGTGAACATACTTTTCTTCCCCCACCTGCTAGACCACATCCATATAAACAAGGGGCTTATGTGTAGGAGCACCATTAGAGCATGACTGACCCCAGCTGATAAAAGTTGGACAAGGGGGCTGTCTAAAGAGGGATTGTGACTAAACAAATCCTTTAACATCTAAATGGGAACTACCCGTGTCATCTGTCTCACTCATCAACTGTCACACTGATTTACTCACCCACTGCCCCTCACTACTGGCCACATTCTAAGTTCTGGATATTAAACAGAACCAGTCTCTGCTCTTTGAATATCAGCCTACTGTTACCTATCTTTCGGTGTAGCAATGGGCTCTGTGGCACTCTTAGTGATGCAATCCCATTCAATACCTGTGTATGTCTATCAGATATCATGTTTTTACATATTTAACTCCTGCATCTGTCAAGGAATGTGTCATTCAAGTAGGCTGCATTACAAACTAGTTGAGGAAATTAGTTTGTGAATAGTTTTTATAGGCCTTGTGCTAGATCAATTACTGATGGAATTTTACGCTCCAGGCCTTTTCTGCAGGGCAAACCTATTAAAGACAGATAATGACTAATAATAAGTATTTCATGAATCATGTAACTGATACCACAGAACACCCTTGTTCCTAAAGCAATCCTATCTGAAGCTATATCTCCACATGAGAGTAATTTCATCTGTGGTTTTAGTTATGTTGAAATATGGTTTCTCTCAAACTTGATTTTTGAACAGGTCCTCGGATGAGCAAGCCTACTAGGTTGGAAAATGACCTATCAGAGAGAGGCCCATGTTAGGGCCCAATTCAGAGGCAGATTTACACTTATTTGATTGCCTTGCTGATGGCTTTTGCCACAGATGACCAAGTCACCATAATATGATGGGTTGGTCTGAATCTAAATGGCCAGAAATCATTTTTACAGCAAACAATTTAGCCTCTCTCTATTTTTTAACAGGGTCAGATGAAGAGGAAAAATCTAAAGATGAATGTGTGGTACAATATTTTTGAAGCAGCTGTTAAAGCACCGATCAAGAAAGAGAGATGGGTCATGTTGGCCAGTCGCTGGAGGAAGAAGAGGAGAAATCGGAAACAGTTCAGCTGTACCATAGAGTTCCCTAAAAACATAGTATTCCTCTCATTGAAATGTGTTATATGGATTTCTAAATATACTTTATCCCCTTATAAGTGCACACCCATAGCATGATAGAACTGCAGTAAATCCATGTACTGGGTACTTCAGTAAATCACTCCAACACATCTTCGATTGGAATGTTATGAGGAGAAGAGATATCATGGTGATGTTCTTGAAGGGTCCTTTCCTTGATGAGAAAAGGCTTGTTGTTGCAAACTGGGGGATAAAAGCCACCTGCCATTCTACTGGGAGAGCCCATGTAATGCTCAATACACACGATTATTGGATCAGACAATGTAATTACCCGCTTGGGATCAATATATGGTGAGTAAATGTTCTTTCCCTTTGCTGTTTTCATCTGAATACAGAAAGCATCTCTGTGACAATGGTGCTATTGAGCTGTATTGAAAAAATTAAATATAGAATTACCACAGCTGCACAGGAGGTTGGTGGCACCTTATTTGGGGAGGACAGCTCGCGGTAACGGCTGGAGCGGTATAGGTGGAATGGTGTCAAATACGTCAAGCGCATGGTTTCCATGTGTTTGAAGCCATTCCGTTCATTCCGTTCCAGCTTTTATTATGAGCCGTTCTCCCCTCAGCAGCCTCCACTGCCCAGCTGTAAGTCCCTCAAAGAATGATGACAATATGATGGCTGATGATTTTCCCATTAGTTGAAATAATAGCTGCTAGCACAAAATACTGTATATAATACAATATAATACAATACATTTACGTCTACATGTTTATTTTCACAACAGCCCACCCATCTAACAAAGCCACTCAATAGTGATTCTTTGTGCATGTTTATGCATGTGAATTATTAATATGACAATTTATGGCAATATATTGCAATGCATACCTGGGAGATCACAACTGAGAGTGTGACCGGGTGTGATTCATGGCAGTGAGTTCTGGGTCTAATCTGAGCTATACTGCAGTTTAGCTAAATTATTATAAACTAAACTGCAGGCGACTGACCATACATTTTCTGCCTTGCATTTACAACAAACAGTTCAGCGCTCTCATGCCCTTAGTTTTCTCTTTTGTAACAGTACCCTAAAACCTTAACAATGCTTTATTGCCCTTGTTGATAACTGAAGCAGTTGCATTGGATTTGATAATACCTGCTTGCTTGTGTGCGTCAGGCAGGCCTGTGCCACAGCAGTCGCCACATCTCTTGCATATTATCACCAGGCTGCTAGAGAACTGACAGGAAGTATGTGCACACAGCAGGGAAACTCATGCTCTGTGAGAAATGCCTATAAGCAGTACCTCTTCCCAAAGGCATCTGTGGATTACTCAGATACTGGGAGGAATAGATCCTACTGGATGATGAAGAGGGGTTTTGATCCCGTGTGTGAATGTCTGCATTTGCACTTGTAGACAGAAAGAGAGACGGAGGGTGATATCCTGAGAAAGAGAGAGAGAGATTTCTTGTTGTCTGTACACGCTTAAGAAGGGATATTTGAATAAGCAAATATGCAGGTTTTATTTTTTTTATTTAATGGTATCACAAGAAATAGCAAAACACACAGGCAAAGAAGCGCAGGCACGCACATACCCACACACACACACACACACTAATAACAGTACACAGCGTTATGAATCGAACTCATAATATTTCCATGAATATAAAATGAAAATTTCCTCGTTTTAGAAGCCTAGAGGTGCTCGATTTCCCTAAACTCCTCATCCCGAGCAGAGGTATGTCTTTACAAAACCCAATTAAAGGAAATGAGGAATTAGGGAAAAGGCTTTATGGGCTTTTTTCTTCTTCTGATGGCTGCTGCCAACACCTTTAAACAGACTTTATGGAAATGGCCCTGGACGAACTCTGACCTTGAGAGTGGCAGTAAACTGCAGGGTGAATTACAACCAGGTCACATTTTTTATAAAAAAAGTAAATTGCGTATTATCATTGCTTTACCAAAGCCTTAATTTGGTTACCATTTTACAATAAGTGTCCCTAATTGTTGCGTAGCACTTGCAATGGTTGTAACTGTGAGCAGTTTGGGTAATTATACCTCAATGTTTTTATATGCATTCAATTTGTGGAACAAGCTCAAATCAGTTGTGACTAAACCTCTTCTCACTCTGTAATTATCATTTTAGATTGCTCAGTTATCTCAATTGTGAGTTCATTTGCAAGTCCTTGAAATGGTGTATGCCACAAACATTTCTATCATGTTAAAGTACTATGTAACAATGTGTACCCACACTGTGTAGCTAAATACATAAAGGTGTCAGGGACACTTATTACCTGTCAACTTGAGCACCCAGTGTTTACCACATCTCTATTAATTGAATATCAATTTCTACCAAACCACATTTTTTTTTTGATTCTATTTTCTGTCCCTTGCTCATGCCTAGTGTTTAGCTGGGTCTTACATGGACATAGCTTATACACTCTTGGCACCCTGGGGGCCTACCGACACTGACGACACCAGAAGCAGGAAGGTTAATTTGCTGGCCAAGTTATCTGGAAGGCCACAGGCCAAGTATTAATTATGTATAGAGAGAGAGAGAGAGAGAGATACACAACACAAGCTTCAAAGAAAATGCAACAGAGATGGGCTGGCTGCTTTAATTATGACATGTGGGTCCGTCTGCGATGCTGGTTGTAGTTTACAGTTTGTTGCAGTTTTAAGTAGGATACATTTTGCCATATGTTAGCTGTCAGTCAAACTGTGCAAATGTGAAACCGAAACTAACCTCTACAGTTAAGGTTAGGTATTCATGTTCAGTTGTTAAGGTAAGGGTTAAAGGCCCAGTGCAGGGATTTTCCTGTCTTTTATTTATATATATATACTGTATCTATATATATATATCTATATCTATATCTATATCTATATCTATATATATATATATATATATATATATATATATATATCCACACTGGGAAATTGTGAAAATTATGATAATGCCTTTTTAGAATAAGAGCTGTTGTCAGGACTTCTAGGTGTAGTGGGTGCGGAGTCAGGCACAGAGAGTAGAGGGTTTAGGACAATCGTATTTATTCCGGTACAGAAACGGTCAACTGACTGGCCCAAAAACAGGAACCAAACAGTCCGGAGAAAATAAGATAAAATGCACATCCACAAAAACGATTAGAGGAACAAGCCCCCACAAAAGCACGCGGGCATAACCAGCTTAAATAGCCCTAACCAAAACCCAAACAAGAAACAGGTGAAACCAATAAGACAAAACTAACAGAAAAGGAGATCGGTGGCAGCTAGTAGACCGGTGACGACGACCGCCGAGCACCACCCAAACAGGAAGAGAAGCCACCTTCGGTGGGAGTCGTGACAGCTGTTTAAAAACACTTCCTGAAATATCGGCTAGGTTTGGTGGGATGGCATTTTGGCCTGCCTAGTGACATCACCAGATGTTCAATTAGGTAATAGACAAATAAGAACGAGAGTTCCAAACCTCTCTGCCAATAACAACTTGTTTTCCGTTTTCCCATGCGCACTCAGACAACTCCAGGACATTACTAGCAAAAGTCTTGCTTGAGAAATTGCTCTTTGCTACGAAGCTATTTTAAATAATTTATTTTTTTACCATTTTCATTTAAAACAATCACAGTAAGGTACTTAATTGTTTCCCAGAAATTATTTGATATTGAGATCAAATCTATCTAAAAACGGAATAAATATATAAACGCAACATGCATCAATTTCAACTATTTTACTGAGTTTCAGTTCATATAAGGACATCAGTCCATTGAAATAAATACATTAGACCCTTATCTATGGATTTTACATGACTGGGCAGGGGCGCAGCCATATGTGGGCCTGGGAGGGCATAGGCCCACCCACTTGGGGGCCACGCCCACCCACCCACTGGGGAGCCAAGTCCAGCCAATCAGAATGAGTTTTTCCCACTGAAGGACTTTATTACAGACCGAACTGATCCTCAGCCCCATCAAGCAGAAGATAAAGGTCTGTATAGATTTTATCAGAACAAGAAGTTAACTGGCTACAGAATCATATTGGACATCAACTCACCCTTCATAAACAGAAACAGTGGATTGCCTTTTACTACCAGCTCGATACAGACACCAACCCCGGGACCTTCTGGCAAAAATATCAAAAACATTAACGGAGAAAAAACCAACAATATCATACCTGTGTTGAAGTCCCAAGACCAACTCGTAGAAGATAACATAACAAAAGCAATAATATTCAGAAACCACCAACAAAATGTCCTCTCTTGTCCCAATGACCCTCTATTTGACCGAGAATGGAAAAACATTGTCGATAGAGAAATGTAGAAAACAATATTTACCTCGCACCTGACACCAGTAGACCCTCCCCTCACTTGAGCTGTCACTATTGAAGAAACTAAGATTCATCTGGAAAAAAATGAAAAACAAAGCATCTGGGGAAGACAATACCGACAGCATCCAACAAGCACCTGATGAATACATTCTCTGAAATGTCATATATCTTTGATATAGAAAGGGCATTTCACAAGATGTGGCACAATGGGTTGTGTTATCTACTTGCAGACTCCAATCTTAAACTACCACCTTCCATCAGAAACATCATCATCAGCTTCCTCCATAAATGCACAATTAAAGTAAAGGTCTCCAAAGCAATACCCCCACCATTTACCCCTGAATCAGGTGTCCCAAGGCCAGTACTCTTTCTTCTATACATATCAGACATCTATTACCCTCCACCCACCATAGGTCAAGTCTCACAGTTTGCTGACGACCTCTGCTACTGGTTCAGCTCCAAATGTCCTCAACTTGCTGCAAAAAAACTCCATTAGTCTATTCAAGAGATTGAGACACACTCTAACATATGGCACGAAAAACTGAACGCACCAAAGACTGAATGTGTCCTCTTTCCAATGAGCACCAGCCAAAAAACTAAGACACCCATAGATCTCAAGCTTTATGGAAAAATAATACAATTAGATAAATAAGCTAAATTCCTTGGAGTCACCTCTCAGAAGAAAATGCTCTGGACAGCACATATAGCGAATGTAGAGAGAGAGGGATGAAAAAAAGACTCTTGAAAGTCTATATCAGCTACATCCAATCCAAAACATAGCAATAAAAATGGCCCACAGACTACCAATATACATCAGTAATCATTACACCCACAGCATACCTGGACTCACATCAATCAAAAAGACAGTCAATCATTGGTCAGAAGTTCATCCATAACCCAACATTAAAGAAAGCTGTGAAAAACGCCAAATGGACCACAGACACACTGTCCATAAACCTGAGACTAACCTAACATATCCCCCTATCCTCAACATAATCATGCAACTGAATCTAATCACACTTCACCATACTTTATTTGATTCAAAAAACGAATAAACAAATAATATATATATATATATTTTTGAAACACCCCCACCCCCCAACCCAATATCTAAATAAAGTTTATTTTAAATCAAATCATGACGGGCAGGAAAATATTTAGTAATATGTTATGCCTGCTACAACAGCACCTTTAAATCCATTTAGACGGGGTGGATGCCTTGCTTTGACTACACGCTCCTTCCTTGCTCCTGGCCTGCCTTGCCTTTTCCACCAATCCAGGTGTTTTTATGGACAAAAAAGAGCAGAAGCTCTGAGCTGTTCGATCAGGCCCATTGTCTATTGTCTCCGTTTCATTAGCTGTCTGGTTGGCTGGTCTCAGACGGCCCCGCAGGTGAAAAAGACAGATGTGGAGGTTTGGCTGGCGTGGTTAAACGTGGTCTGCAGTTGTGCGGCCGGTTGGATGTTCTGCCAAATTCTCTAAAACAACATTGGAGGAGGCTTGTGGTAGAGAAATTAACATTGAATTCTCTGGCAACACCTCTGGTGGACATTTCTGTGGTCAGCAGGCCAATTGCACGCTCCCTCAAAACTTGAGACGTCTGTGGTATTGTGTTGTTTGACAAAACGGAACATTTTAGTGTCCTTTTATTGCCCCCAGCACAAGGTGCACCTGTGTAATGACCATGCTGTTTTATCAGCTTGACATGCCACATCTGTCAGGTGGATGGGTTATCTTGGCAGAAGAGAAATGCTCACTAACAGTGATTTAAACAAATGTGTGTACAACATTTAAGATAAATAAGCTTTTTGTGTGTATGGAACATTTCTGGGATCTTTAATTTCAGCTCATGAAACATGGGACCAACACCCTACATGTTGCGTTTATATCTTTGTTCAGTAATATACAGTACCAGTCAAAAGTTTGGACACACCTACTCATTCCATTTTTTTTCTTTATTTTACTATTTTCTACATTGTAGAATAATAATAATAATAAGTCATCAAAACTATGAAATAACAATCAATCATGTAGTAACCAACAAATCAAATATATTTTAAATTTGAGATTCTTCAAAGTAGCCATCCTTTGCTTTGATGACAGCTTTGCACACTCTTGGCATTCTCTCAACCAGCTTCATCATGAGGTAGTCACCTGGAATGAATTTCAATTAACAGGTGTGCCTTGTTTAAAGTTAATTTGTGGAATTTCTTTCCTTCTTAATGTGTTTGAGCCAGTCAGTTGTGTTGTGACATAGTCGGTGTGGTATACAGAAGATAGCCCTATTTGGTAAAAGACGAAGTCCATATTATGGCAAGAACAGCTAAAATAAGCAAAGAAAAATGACAGACCATCATTACTTTAAGACATGAAGGTCAGTCAATGCGGAAATGTCAAGAACTTTGAATGTGCAGTCGTAAAAACCATCAAGCTCTATGATGAAGCTGGTTCTCATGAGGACCGCCAGAAGAAAGGAAGAGCCAGAGTTACCTCTGCTGCAGAGGATAAGTTCATTAGAGTTAACTGCACCTCAGAAATTGCAGGCCAAAGAAATGCTTGACAGAGTTCAAGTAACAGACACATCTCAACATCAACTGTTCAGAGGAGACTGCGTGAATCAGGCCTTCATGGTCGAATTGCTGCAAAGAAACCACTACTAAAGGACACTGATAATAAGAAGAGACTTGCTTGGGCCAGGAAACACATTATACCAGTGGAAACCTGTTCTTTGGTCTGATGAATCCAGATTTTATATTTTTGTTTCTGACCACTGTGTCTCTGTGAGACGCAGAGTAGGTGAGCGGATGATTTCCCCATTTGTGGTTCCCACCGTGAAGCATGGAGGAGGAGGTGTGATGGTGTGGGGGTGCTTTGCGGGTGACACTGTCAGTGATTTATTTAGAATTCAAAGCACACTTAACCAGCATGGCTACCACATCATTCTGCAGTGATACGCCATCTCATCTGGTTTGTGCTTTGTGAGACTATCATTTGTTTTTCAACAGGACAATGACCCAACACACCTCCAGGCTGTGTAAGGGCTATTTGACCCGGAAGGAGAGTGATGGAGTGCTGCATCGGATGACCTGGCCTCCACAATCACCCAACCTCAACCCAATTGAAATGGTTTTGGATGAGTTGGACTGCAGAGTGAAGGAAAAGCAGCCAACAAGCTCTCAGCATGTGTGGTTGAGAGTATGCCAAGATTGTGCAAAGCTGTCATCAAGGCAAAGGGTGGCTACTTTGAAGAATCTAAAATCTAAAATATATTTTGATTTGTTTAACACTTTTTTGGTTACTACATGATTCCATATGTGTTATTTCGTAGTTATGATGTCTTCACTATTATTCTACAATGTAGAAAATAGTCAATAGTCAATAGTCAATAGTCAATAGAAAAACCCTGGAATAAGTAGGTGTGTCCAAACTTTTGACTGGTGTGGTATATATACACACATACACACACAAAAACAAACAAACGCACACACTAAATAATATTATTTGAAGTCATTATTTAAACATTAATCTCTATGAAGACAAACTCAACTTTACATTTAAAAGGTATACAGCTCAAAGCACTGAGATTTCGTTGGGGCATAGTTTGGCAAGAAATGAAAGGATCTCCTTTTGGCAGACCAAGTCTCTGTCATGAATACTTCCAATAGTCTGTCAGTTGTTCAGTTATTTAATCGGTGGAAGTTATGTAATCGTCTCCCCCCTTGCATACACAAGCAATGCTTCTGTGTAGGAGGAGCGTAACCCCAAATGCCTCTGATAGATACATTCATTTACTGTGCTCATCCCCATTTTAAATCTGCTTGCAACCCGATACAGATGCTTGGATGGTCAAAACAGATGCGTTACGAGAACACATAGCGGGTGTTGCTGCATTTAATTGTGTTTGACCTTAAGATTTGGAAAACTAAAAGAGGTTTGCTATTGCCTAAGAGCAAGGCATTCTGTACATCTAAACATCTTAACCTCCATGTGATGAATTAATGGCGTGCATGAGATGCTTTCCTGCCATTTGAAGAAGCTTTTGAAATCAGGGGCTTTGTTTACTTATTCAGGCAAAACAGAATTTCTTCACTTCTTTCTTTCTTTCTTTCTTTCTTTTTTCGCTTTCTCTCTCTTGCGCTCTCTCCCTTTTTCTCAGTTTTCCACACTCTCTGCAAACCCTTTGGGCTTCAAAAAGTTAATTATCTGAACATTTCATTAAGAATTAAGAATTTAGTGATGAGCCCACAGTCATGTGGAACTCTGTTTACCCAATGTCTGAGCCTTTTGTGTGCAGTTCCAGAGCTGTGGTAAGTAGGATAAATGACATCACAATGCCTGCCACTTTACAGGCGCCAAATGGGGACCGGCAAGAAAGAAGGATGATTTTGCGGTTAATGATACTAAATGTGCCTGGGCTGAGGATACGTTCATGGCAAACATGGTTACATCTTGAGAACACGTTGTTCCCCTGTGGCCAGATGAGCATCTCACTTCATTGTGTCCTGCTTTTAAAGTGCTTTTCACCTTTAAATATTGCTACATCACGTAATAGATACAGAGCCAGCTTATAGTCTGTTAATGTGCGAAACAAAAGGAAACTGAGAACAGCACTATTAGTGCAAATAATGCCAAGCAAGGAAAAGCTTCGTTGGACAGTGGCAACGACGCTAGATGGTAAATACTGTTGCATAGCCCACATTCACATCTAAGGGTACGCTGAAAAGCAATTTTTCTAATCTCCAGTCAAACATGACACTCTCTGCTGTCACTTTCTTCTCACCTGACAAGTAAGCGTGGCCATCAATGCTAATTTAGACTGTATAATCACAAGGTCAGATCTGGCCCCTTTCTGACCTAATTATGACTTCATCACAGCAGCTGGCAAGCCAGAGTAAACTCTACAATCAAAGCTCACAGTTGGGATGATCTGAACACACATAGTTAGCAAAAACTATTAGCCTCTAATGGAGTAAAATTGCTGTAGGCAAGCAAGGCTAAACTAAATTGAGAATTAAGAAGCAGTCAAGATGGGTGAGCCACGTTAGTTAACCTTCGCCTTAATTATATGTGTTTGTCCAAGAAATGGATTTCAACCCCATTGTTGGCAATTTTAGTGTGCTGTGTTTTTTTCATTTTTATTGACCATCGCAATGCCTGAATTATATTCTTACCTGCAAATATTGAAATGTGAAAACCTCCAATGAAGATCGATATTAGTCGATTACTTGAGTTGGAGAAAATACGGGGAAGAATCTTGCAATAGAAAGAGAGAAAATACAGAAATTAACTGTATTGAGAGTGTTGGTGTCCAGAGCTGACGACTGGGAATTAAAGCAATCATATTTAATTTAGCCGATGGCATAACAGAAGAATGTGAAAATATCAGTGTTCCACTTAGCCATTGGTATAAGACAGTGTTGTATTCTGCTGACCTTGTATGTATGTTTGTATGTGATGTTACACTCATTTCCTAACATACCAAGATTATCTTAGCTCTTACATTATGTTCGATGACTTGTGATGCTGTGGGCAGGAATACACAGAAACACAGCAGCTTCTTTGTCTGTGGACAGGCTGACAAATAACCTGTGGAATAGAACAATGTGTCTGTCAGTGAGGCATGAACATTTATCATGGCTCCAAGCATCTCAAACCTAACTAAGTCTGGCTTTTAGAATCTCTCTCACTTAACCATGCGCATGAGGACCAGGCACAGACTGTGAATCTCGAAGAAAAAACATTTACATGGAGAGAAATAGTCCCATTCTTAGGATTCGAGTAGTCCAAACCCACCAACCCACAACCCACCAAACCCTGTAACAAGCTTTTAAGGACGTGGTTTTGGATTATGTCATACTGCAGACTATTGTTTCATCACCTCAGATTTCATCTTCAGAATCTGTCGTCTTTCTCTCAGAAGAAGAGGTGCAAAGACGATCTGCTTGCTCTAGTAAATGGAGGTCGCTCACAGTGTTTCAGAGAGAGTGAGAAACAGAGGCAGTGGGATATTGTATATGGGGAATGTGTCAGTTCATTCAATGCTACGCTGTAATGGACATACACTGTGCCCGGATAATCCACGTGGCCTCGTTGTTAATTATTTCAGTAACGTTTAAAAAGTACTCCCTTTGAAGGCATCTGCAAAATAAAAATAACATTTTAATGAACAGTCTGTTCATCTAATTCAAAACTTTCCAAATTGCAGCTAATTAATTTCATTCAGGGAGGGGGGGCTCTATTCCTGGGAATACAAATCCCTGTGTTGTCTTGTGCTATCTCTCAGTTCATACTGAGAGTTTTGCACACGAAACCGCATGGAGTTGCCCTTTTTGGTATGAACCTAGATCTTCAAATAATTTCTTTCCTACATTTTGATGACAATTCACAGGCTGTCTTGCTACAGTACCTTTCTATATTGTCCTCCTTGTTTCCACACTCCGAGATGCGGGAGTCCCAGGTCACAGCGTGAGCCTGCCTGATGAGATTCAGAGTAACACAGCACTGTTCCAGAGCTTTGGACAAATAACCCTGCCAGGAGAATAGCATGAATCCACAGTGTGTCCTGCGGAAGCAAATACTGCATGCTGCTCTGTGAGATCATTGCCATTGTTCCTCAACGATTGTATCTTCTAATGGCTTGAGGACAACCAAAGTGATAACATAAACAGGTAAGGAAAGACTGATTTAAAAAGATATGGCATTGCACATTTAGTCATTGAAGACTTTGAGAGACTGTGGATCAATATGTCATTCTCTGGAACTTTCTTCCCAAAAGCTAAATGCCTGAAGCTTCTGTGCATGTGCCAGATTCTCTTACTTCATGCGCAGTCTCTGTTCTGCCCATAGAACAGGCTACATTACCTTTGGATTCACAACCTTGGCTAAAAACAATAACCCCAATTGCCAGAAAGAAAAATTAAAAATCACACCCACAGCACTTTTCTATGCAGTTTGTCGATATGACCTCTGCAGGGGATTGCTTTACATTTCCCCTACAACGCGTACTTTTCATTGACCTCATTTTGCTTACAGACTGCAGATTAGGTGTGCTGGAAAATATCCTAAACATGTCCTTAAACTGACAGGGGCAAGTGTCTGTTACTGTGACTGGCACATGCAAATCAATGTTTATCTGGCCTGTATATATCTCCGTGGTGAGTTGCCTGATGTGACATGGAGCATCTCTGTCTGCTGTCATATCAACGTCACGTCATCCTCACGATCAGTGGTGTCCTTTGGAATGACACTGCTATGCCTCCCTTTTTTGCATTCTCCTTCTGGATGAATATGCACTATAAATTGCTGTAGCCCACATGTTTTGCGTTAACAGTCAAAAACAGTTGAACCCCTATTCAATCATTTGCATAATGGTGGAGAAACCGAATCAAGGTCAATAGCGCTGCAGATGGTAAGAGATATCAAATGCTTTGATTGAAACAACAAAGGTATTGCAGTAAAACTGACTACATAAGCACACAATATATTTAGTTGTTTCATTAATTTATTTCAGTGAGATCAGAAACCCAATGGCAATGGCATAATATTGGTAGTAGGAGCAGCAGTGAGTTCATCTATATGCCTTGTGGTGGTTTCCTTTTAGTTTTCTCCACATTTTCACATTTTAGTCCTCTGAAGCAAGTCATTGCAAAGGGCATGATAATAAACAAAGATTGATTGACTTAGTGCATGGAGGGGCCAGGTGCCACAACAAATACTTTAAACACTACATTTAAATGCTAACACCTTTGTTGCCAAGCCCATTGCCACTGTGTCCTAACGAACGTTCAAGCTCCTGAGATAAAGATGCTTTTCAGCACACAATCTCCATGAAGAATTGTGAGGGATCACAAGTTCAAGACCATTTGAAGAGTTTCATTCCAAAATGCCATACAGTATATCCAACGTCAGAAATGAAATGATGAAAGAGATCTAATCATAGCATGGGCTTGTTCAGCTACAGACATGTATTTGTTTCAAATCTATCACTTGAATGTTTAATATCAGAGACAAATAATCATGTTTTTTTTGCAAAATGCTGTATATCTGCCTCACTGTCAGAGAAATACGTAGTACTGCTAGGTTTTACACAATCAAATATAACGAATAATGACATTTTTAATAAAGAACTGTACAAGTGATACATTTGTGGCATCAATATTTAAGAAAGGTTTCAACTCAAGGTGTCATAATAAAAATTAAATGCTCCCACCTCCACAATGATACAGTTATTTTCATATGACCCTCCACTTGTACTGTAATACACATTGCACACCCTCCCCCCTCATACTCATAGAATTAGCTCAAAATAATGTTTAAGACCACAAAAAACTATATCTGTAGCAAACCTGTATCTATAAACGTGGATATCGACATTGACACTTCAGCATGCTTTTGTGGCACAGTCGATGCCACACATGGTTACGGGCCTGAAAGTTAAGGGCGGACGAGCTAACTATCACTTCCTGTTTCATTACACTACGATCAGGGATGGCTGCAGGCAATGATCAGCCAAGTAGAATTTAGACGTTCAAAATTTTTTTGTGCAATATTCATAATAACGTGAAATATGTGCAATGAATTTCCCACCAACAGGTTTTTGTGCCAATGCATCACACGACCAATAAGTAAGGAAACTGACTTTGGTCACTTCAACATCATGGTTTGCATTTTCAACACCACAATCAAATAGACTATGTCCATCTCGACAAACCAAAAAATAGGCCTACATCCCTCTATAACTTGTAAGCCTTCCCAGAATCGAAGGCTTGGCTTGACAATCTCTGAATGTCATTACACTTTCTGTTGTTCTGTAAAAGATGTGTCTTTCCATTTCCTTTCATCAAATGGCCGCTGCAGAGTTTGGATGCTGGAATTATAATTTGGACGGTAACCTACAGGAGACTTTTGAAGCAGCCTAATCTGATTAAAACATTGTGACTGGTTGTGTTTATGCCACACATAAAAGGTAATACATTTAAAAAGTTAATTGGCAAATATTTAGGACAGGATTCAATCCGTTTCGGAATGTCCACCTAAAAATGTTAAGGTAATTTCAGATTAAACCGACATACTGGATGCAGCGTTAACCATAATTGCAGTCTCCGAGACGGGGAACATTGCCTACTATCGCTAAGAACGGTTAAAAGTAATCCCACGACTGCTCCAAATGGAATGAAATACTCAAATCACAGGGCTTTATGCGCCATTATTCAAATGACAATTTCACTGCAGTTTACAGAGTGGAGTATAATTTTGTGCTTCTGTGAAAACAATAATGCAATTGTCAATTGCGTTGTGATGTTGTATGGTCTAGGTAGGTTAATTGTATTGTCCCTTAATGAGATCTATAGGAGAGCTTTTTGAGCTGTGTGTCTCATGTCTTCACTGTTCATTCATGTGCAATTAAGTACATATCCAGTTAAATTGAAACATGGGTGCAGATTTGAATAATTTTATGTGTGGCTAGTTAGTCTATTTTGTGTGTGATGCTAGTTAGCCTATTGCAGATCTGGACAAATGATCCACCTCCCACTATTGTTACTATGAATGGTGGATAGAGGGCAGGATAGACATTTAGACTGGTAGACTATCAGAGATACTGTATATTATGATGAGATGGTGTTGTCTCCGCCTTAACAATGTGATGGGAGAGGTTTTCCCAGAGACCTGCTTTATCACTGTATTCTCGCATGGACAGATTGTGACGGGAGTGTACATTCTCGCTTCATCTCTTCATCTCTGACTATATTGACCTGTGTTATAGTTAGCACTTGGAAAAGTGTAGAGCATCAGGGAAGTACCAAATCCCTTGATATAGGGGAGGCACATGCAATCAGATGAGGAAATGTGGCTAGGATGGAATAAAGGACATCGTAAAACCGGCAAAAGGGCAAATGTAAACAAGGGAAAGAACGCACTACCCTCCCGGTGCCCAATAGAAAAAAGCAAGTTAAACAACACTCTCCTATTTTCGACCACTTCCCCCTCCCCAGTAAATTTCAAACTGCACCTAATGTGAGATTTGTATGTAAAACATTTACATTTGTGTCATTTAGCAGATGCTCTTATCCAGAGTGACTTAAAGAAAGTACAGAAAGTACATAACATAGCTAGGTGAGACAATCAGTAGATGTGCAGGGGTCAAATCACTGAGGATGCCAAGCCAAGCCAGTGAAAAAGCCATATTATAACCCATGTTGTGATAATTGCGTTGTTTGATCTATTACCCACTTGTTCATACACCAACATGATACATAACAATGCCCTGACAACAGTCACACAGTGGCGGAATTAATTAAACTACACATTCACTTGTTTCATCACAAAACCTGAGAGCAATATCTGTCCCGTGAAATCCACAAAGCAAATATCGCATGTGACAAACAGTTATATCACCTGCAGCATGGTCAAGCAAGTTCACGTTTGACAGTTTACTAAACAACTTCTGATTTGCAACCACAGAGTTACCGCAAGTCAGCACAAAGACAACAGGAGCACTGCCGCCGCTATTCCGGCACCATTTCAACTGAAACATTTAAACATCATCAAATCAACAAGGCTATATGCTTCCTCGCATAGGCAACAATGAACCAGCTAAGTTAGTTAGCTAGTTAACATGAGCCTACTAGGATACATCTAGGCTACATATTGAACTTCAATCATCTCAGGCCAGTGGCACAACATATTAATTTATGGTTAGATCAGAATCGCCGTCAAAATCATTGGCCTGTACAGTGAATTAAGACAAAACCTCAAATCCTAATCCCCATTTCCATCCATGGTTTAGGAAAGGGACAATTGAGGAAGCTAGCTACTCAATGCTGATTGGCAAATTCTTTTTTTTAAATATCTAGAGAGGCCAAATGCTTGCTGGCATCAATTAATCAAATGATACGAAGGCAACATGTTCTACTCTTTTGGTCCAGACAGTAGCAGATACATGGGCTATACATACTGAGACAGAGGGGCGCTGTTTCCCTCTCTCGGATGATTTCTCAGTTGAGATTCCACCTCTTGCGAATTGCTGAAAAATTATGAAAACACAGAGAGAGACAAAAGTGAAATGATTATATAATTTTTTTTAAATGTATTAGTCAAATATTTGGCGAAGCCTGGATTCCCTTCGCATCCATGAATACCTGCCACTGGAGACAACCACATATCACAGTAAATTATTTAGTATACGAACATTCCATTCTGGCTAAACAATGAATACATAGCCTTTTGAACAGAACATATTTTCATACACATCTAAAATATATGAATTAAAAAAAAGTCATATTTTACACACATATAAAGGTAAGGAATCATTTCTGATGAATAACCCCAAATGTGAAAAATTGGTGGATATAGTGTTTTGGAAATCAATTAGTGGCGACTGGAAATAGACCCTTCAGTCACTCACATACCACCTTGTCCGTGAACGACCACCAGGGTCACACAGAAGCAAGCAACTAGTGTTAATGTGACCTGTTTCAGGAAACTAGGCATATGTCACAGGTCACTAATTCACAGGAGAGCCGCTGGAATGTAGAATTCCTCACAATCAAATGTCGACCGCATTATCTACCAAGAGAATTCTCTTCGATTATAATCACAGCCGTATATATTCCCCCCCCAAGCAGACACATCGATGGCCCTGAACAAACTTTATTTGACTCTATGCAAACTGGAAACCACATATCTTGAGGCTGCATTCATTGTAGCTGGGGATTTTAACAAGGCTAATCTGAAAACAAGACTCCCTAAATTCTAACAGCATATTGATTGTGCAACCAGGGCTGGTAAAACCCTGGATCATTGTGATTCTAACTTCCGTGACGCATATAAGGCCCTCCCCCGCACTCCTTTCGGAAAAGCTGACCACGACTACAATTTATTGCTTCCAGCCTATAGATAGAAACTAAAACAGGAAGCTCCCGCGCTCAGGTCTGTTCAACGCTGGTCCGACCAATCTCATTCCACGCTTCAAGACTGCTTCGGTCACGTGGATTGGGATATGTTCCGCATTGCTTCCAACAACAGTATTGACAAATACGCTGATTCGGTGAGCGAGGTCATTAGAAAGTGCATCGGCGATGTCGTACCCACAGCAACTATTAAAACATTCCCAAACCAGAAACCGTGGATTGATGGCAGCATTCGCGCGAAACTGAAAGCGCGAACCACTGCTTTAAACCAGGGCAAGGTGACCGAAAACATGACCGAATACAAACAGTGTAGCTATTCCCTCCGCAAGGCAATCAAACAAGCTAAGCGTCAGTATAGAGACAAAGTAGAGTTGCAATTCAACAGCTCAGATACAAGAGGTATGTAGCAGGGTCTACAGTCAATCACAGATTACAAAAAGAAATGCAGCCCCGTCGCGGACCAGGATGTCTTGCTCCCAGACAGACTAAATAACTTCTTTGCTCACTTTGAGGACAATACAGTGCCACTGACACGGCCCGCTACCAAAACCTGCGGACTCAAACATACATTTGGTGATAAAGCTACTCCTCCGCCCACAACCATATAAGGCTCTCAAGAGGGTAGTGAGGTCTGTACAATGCATCACCGGGGGCAAACTACCTGCCCTCCAGGACACCTACACCACCCGATGTCACAGGAAGGCCATAAAGATCATCAAGGACAACAACCACCCGAGCCACTACCTGTTCACCCCACTATCATCCAGAAGGCGAGGTCAGTACAGATGAATCAAAGCAGAGACCGAGAGACTGAAAAACAGATTCTATCTCAAGGCCATCAGACTGTTAAACAGCCACCACTAACATTGAGTGGCTGCTGCAAACAGACTGACTCAACTCCAGCCACGTTAATAATGGAAATTGATGGAGAAAAAAATGTGCACTAGCCACTTTAAACAATGCCACTCAATATAATGTTTACATACCCTACATTACTCATCTCATATGTATATACTGTACTCTATACCATCTACTGCATCTTGCTATCTTTATGTAATACATGTATCACTAGCCACTTTAAACTATGCCACTTTTATGTTTACATACCCTACATTAGTCATGTCATATGTATATACTCTACTCGATACCATCTACTGCATCTTGCCTATGCCGTTCTGTACCATCACTCATTCATATATCTTTATGTACATATTCTTTATCCCTTTACACTTGTGTGTATTATGTAGTTGTTGAGGAATTGTTAGGTTAGATTACTCGTTGGTTATTACTGCATTGTCTGAACTAGAAGCACAAGCATTTCGCTTCACTCGCATTAACCTGTCTACGATACTGGTTCCCAATTGGGAATCAACCCTCCCACGTTCAGCTGAAACGGTGGCGCATGGAACGCAAAAATATTCTTACAAATATTTAACCTCCACACATTAACAAGTCCAATAGCTCAAATGAAAGATAAACACCTTGTTCATCTAGCCAGCAAGTCAGATTTCTAAAATGTTTTACGGCGAAAACATAGCACATATATATGTAAAACCACCACCAGACACAGCTCATTTCAATAGCCAAAACATGCAATCAACAAACGCAGGATTAAAAAATAAATCGCTCACTAACCTTTTGAAAATCTTCATCAGATGACAGTAATATGACATATTACACAGTACATATTTTTTTTTTCAATAATATGCCATTTATATCCATAAATGTCAATTTACAGTGAGTTCACCTTCAGAAATTACTCAAAAATGCCCGCAGGAAATCTATGTAGCGCGGCAAGATAACGTAAATAGACATCATAAACTTTGACTAAATATACATGTTCTACATATAGTTAGAAAGATACACTGCTTCTTTATGCAACCGCTGTGTTAGATTTATTTTTAACGTTACAGAAATCGCACACTATTCCATATGCTGAGACAGCGCTCAGTTCCAAGCTACATTTCCACGTAATGTTGGAGTCAACAGAAACACAGATTTAAGCATAAATATTCCCTTACCTTCGATGGTCTTCGTTCAGAATGTTCTGGAAGGCTTCATACTTACCCAATACATCGTTTGGTTTCAAGTCTTGCGTCTTTGTATTAGCTACTGCTAATAACATCAGCTGAAATGCACCCAAAACGTCCTCTGGTCCGGATAAGTTGCGCATCAAAACTTCAAAATTACACATTATATGTTGACTAAACAGGTCAAACTAAGTGCAGAAGCAAGCTTTATGATGTTTTAGACATGCAAAACAAACTTCAATTCAATCGGCCATCGTCTGCCCTTCTCTTGAGTGCTGGAAACAAAGGAATGGCTGGGACCAATTCGCGCCCATACGCACAGCCTAGTCTCTCGTGGCACGCACTAATTTCACTCCCATAGGGTCAATTCTCGCGGGATTTGAACGATTCAAAGCTCTACTGAATGAGGACATCTAGCGGAAGAGATAGAAAGTGTCCCCAGAATCATAGCTGGTTGGGAAGGGTGGGGGCCATGACGTCAAAGTTGCTCCAACTTTCATGGCCACAAAAACTAGTTTGGAAGAATGCCTGCCCTGTGAGTTCTGCTATACTTACAGACATAATTCCAACGGTTTTAGAATCTTTAGAGTGTTTTCTATCCAATAATAATTTTTATTTGCATATATTAGCAATTTTTGACAGATTTTTTTTCCAGTTTACTAGGGGTACCCAATCTCTCCAAAGGGGGCGTATGTCTGCCAACAGGTTTTAACATCTGCTTACCATGTGTATGTGACAAATAAATCGATTTGATTTGATTTGGAATGTAAACTTAAAAAAAAAAAATCTAAATGTTTTTTTGGGGCAGAAATGCCGTCTTGAACAAATTACCTTTCATGTGCCTTAAAACCCATTACGGCTAGGGGTTCCGCTAGCGGAACGTTTCGACAACGTCCGTTGAAATTGCAGAGCGCGAAATTCTAAATAAATTATTAGAAATACTTAACTTTCATACAATCACAAGTGCAATACACCTAAATCAAGCTTAATTTCTTGTTAATCCAGCCACCGTGTCAGATTTCAAAAAGGCTTTACGGCGAAAGCAAACCATGCTATTATCTGAGGACAGCACCCCATCAAACAATTACATGACAATCATATTTCAACCCACCAGGTGCGACAAAGCTCAGAAATAACGATATAATTCATGCCTTACCTTGGAAGTTCTTCTTCTGTTGGCACTCCAATATGTCCCATAAACATCACAAATGGTCCTTTTGTTCGATTAATTCCGTCGTTATATCCCCAAAATGTCCATTTATTTGGCGCGTTTGATTCAGAAAAACACAGGTTCCAACTCGCCCAACATGACTAAACATTATCTAATAAATTACCTGTAATCTTGGTACAAACATTTCAAACAACTTTCCTAATCCAACTTCAGGTATTTTTAAACATAAATAATCAATAACATTTTAAATGGGATACACTGCGTTCAATAGCGTGTAAAATGAAAGTGGAGCGAGCTTCAGGTCGTGTGCCCCAAACAAAACAGTACACTTGGCTATACACCCAGAAAGGAAAGGCTACTTCTTAATTTATCAAAGGACAAACAACCAATTTCTAAAGACTGTTGACATCTAGTGGAAGTGATAGGAACTGCAAGCAAGTACCTTATAAATCTAGATCCACATAGAAACCCCACTCTAAAACAGTGAACTCAACAAAATAAAATTCCTGGATGATTTGTCCTCGGGGTTTTGCCTGCCAAATACGTTTTGTCAAACTCACAGACATTATTTTAACAGTTTTATAAACTATAGAGTGTTTTCTATCCAAATCTACCAATTATATGCATATCCTAGCTTCCTCGGCCTGAGTAGCAGGCAGTTTACTTTGGGCACGCTTTTCATCTGGACGCGAAAATACCACCCCCTATCCCAAACTTAATAACAAACTTGTATGCCATCTGTAAATACAAATCAACTTGTTAAATTACGAGCCTCGTTGGTTTAGACAGATAAAATTATGGCAACCTTCCCGCTAGCCATGATTGGCTGAGGTAATGAGTGGGCTGGACATGCCGAGAGATGAGTTTGGATTGGTCTGCCATATAGCATGCTTCTGTCTATTTGAGCTGGTCAGTGTTGGGTTTTATTGGGTATTAAAACTGCATAAGTGTTGCTCTCCACTTTCTGGAGGACTGAGTTTTGAAATCAGTGGAATTTGAATAGGATAGCTAAGGAGATGGAGAAAACACCTGTCTCCGGATTATCTTCAAACTAAGGGCAACCATGGCATCCGACAGGAGACGCGTCCAACCATGAATGATGTATAAGATAGAGTAAGATAGTCTAGCTAGCTACATTTCCAGATATGACACTTTTCTAATTTTGACAGAAAGATCCATTTGATAGATAGAGCCTGATGTTAGCGAGCTAACATTGAACCTGGTTGGTTAGATACCTGCATATTCATGCAGGGTTGTAACGTCATGAGTTGTGATTATGCTTCATTGTTTACCTAGCTAGCTAGCTAACGTTAGCTGGCTGGCTCGCAAGCTAATGTTATGTGTATGACCTTATTATTCGTATCTCCGAGCCATTTGCTTAGCTAGCTATATCCCAATGTTAGCTAGCTAACATTGAACCTGGTTGGTTAGCTACCGGCAGATTCATGCAGGGTAGTAACATCATGAGTATTTACCTAGTTAGCTAGCTACATGTCTAAACAAAGTACTCCACAATGCAAGTAACCATTTCGAGTGTGTTCATAAATTCAGTCTGGCCATCTACTATGATTTCAGAGCACTCTCATTGGAGTTTGCCAGAGAACACAGAATAACTGATGAATGTACTCAACACCCGTTGAATATGGCCGGTGTCAGGAAATATCGGCAAAAAAGCATCATTCAATTGATGCCAGCAGTACAGTTGCTGGCACCAACACTCTGGATAACATAACAGCCTAACCAGCTCTGCTAGGTTGAGTAATGTTCAGTGATCTGTTCTCTCTCACTTAGATGTCTGGAAGTAGCTGAAGAGATGGGTGGGGCTAAAGCTTAAGAGTTTGTGAACAAAGCTGAATGGGTGTAGACAAAGAATGGCTCTCCAATAGTAGAACCAAAACATTCAAAGGCCATTTTCTCAAAAGTGAGTTTACAAGTTTATCAACTTTCAAAGCAAAATTACTTTCCCATTGTTCCTCAACTGTAGTGTATGAAATATCGTTTTGTAGCTTTGAGTCTCTACTTTTATCCAATGTAAAAAACACAATTTCAAATTTTTATACATAAGACCGATTTGAGTAGATCCATCACAAATGTACACTGTAGCCTCAATGCTGCAATTTACTGTGTTGACAAGTAGTCTCTGTTACTAGGGCAGGTTATGTACATTTAACTGCAATATAACCATTAAACAATAATGGTTTGGTAAATTATGAAAAACCATAGAAACAGTAATGAATCTGCTTCTTCCTGTTGCTAATCTTGCTGTTTTGTTCAACTATTGAAGACCACGTGCTGTTCTGATTGATCCAGGTTGAGGGTTGTTGCTTGATTGATCAAGGTTGCTGCTCCCCCCAAAGGGTCCTTCCCCCAGAGGTCTCGGCAAACGATAGATAGCCTCTCCTCTCCTTATCTCTGCTAAATGGCCTACACCAACACTCCACAATAAACCACAACAAGCCTGAGGACTGAATTCACTGGAATCCGACAGCATCCCATCAACACATTGATTTTACTTGCACCGAGGTCCAATAGACTTGATGCCTTTAAATTTTAAAATATTAATATTATATTTAAACTATCCTTGAATCAGTTTAATTATGTGCATGTTGCAATTATTTTGTACTTGTTGATACAAATGTTGGAGACTGAAAGGACAATTATAAAAACAGAACTTGCGGTACAAGCTGTTCTGTATACCCAGTGAGATATGATTCTTGTTCTGCTTCTTTGACACAGACAACAAGCACCTGCTCTTGGACATTGTATTTCTCATGCGGCTGCTGTGTTAGGGAGAGTTTGGGGCTAATTAATCTGGTGTTCAGCATTTATCCCAAAGGGCTTTTAAATCGTGAAAATTATATTTTTGAGGGGAAACATCGAACTCCAATCTTTAATTTCACACTGGAGCTCCCTTCCCCTGAGGTGACTGTCTCCCATCTCTCTATCTCTCTCTCTGCCTCTATCTCATTTTATATCTCTCTCTCTATTCTTTGGCCTCCATTCTTCAAATGACCAGTGATGCAAAGTACTTATGTAAAAATACTTTAAAGTACTACTTTAGTAGTTTTTGGGGTATGTGTACTTTACTATTTATATTTTTTGAAAAGTTATACATTTACACCACTACATTCCTAAAGAAAATATGTACTTTTGACTGCGATACATTTTCCCTGATTCCAAAAAGTACTTGTTACATTTAGATTTGTATTTTTTATTTAACCTTTATTCAACTTGGCGAGTCAGTTAAGAACAAATTCTTATTTACAATGAAGGCCTACCCCAGCAAAATCCGGACGACGTTGGGCCAATTGTGCGCCGCCCTATGGGACCAATCACGTCCGGATGTGATGCAGCCCGGATGCTCAGGCAGGACAGCCATATAGTCCAATTCATGCACCTATTAATATAGTGTGTTGTCAACCGTACTGCCTCTGATCTTGCGGATTCACTAAACACAAACACTGCATTTTTAAATAATGTCTGAGTTTTGGAGTGTGCCCCTGACTGTCCGTAAATTGTGCCCTCAGGTATGTTTCATATAAGGAATTTGATGAATAGCATTTACTCTTACTTTTACTCAAATATGACAATTTTGTATTTTTTCCACCACTGTATTGAAGTACATTTAAAACCAGGTACTTTTAGACTTTAGACTACTAAAGTATTATTTTACTGGGTGACTTTCACTTTTAATCTAGTCATTTTCTATTAAAGTATCTTTACTTTTAAAAAAAGTAAAAAGGTTGCGGAGCTACAACAACAGCCCGTAACAAGACAGCAGATGATATAATCATTGATGAACCCGAAATGGCTAATGCTAGCGCAAATAAGATAGCAGCAGCAAAAGAACCGTCATTTCGTGAGGTGATGAAGGAGGAATTGTGCGAGGAAACTTCGAGAAGATGTAAGAAAATAACTAAATTAGTTCAAGATGGACATTAACCAGAAACTGTAAGAAAACAAATTAGAACTTCACAGCATATCTACAAGAATGGGGGACGCAGAACAGCGCATTGGGGAAACGGACACATGGAACTCAGCAGTCAAGGAAATACTTGAACAGTCACTGAAAAGTGACAGAACTCAAAGGTTTCTCACGTCGAAACAACATTAGACTTTATAACGTAGTAGAGGGCGCAGAAAAATACTCCATGCCCAACTTCGTGGAGGGTCTATTCAAGGGCATACTTGAAGACGACACTGACCTGGGAATCGAGAGAGCACACCGAGCTCTGGCCTCAAAACCCCCCAGCGGCGCCCCACCAAGATCCATAGTTCCTAAAATTCTCAGTCAAAGAGAAAGTCTTACATGCAACCTGGAAAAAGCCTGTTAACTTCCAAGGCCAAATAGTGTTTTTTGATCATGACTACGAGGGAGAGATACTGAAAAGAAGGAAAGAACACACCCCCATTAAGAAAGCACTTAAATAGAAGGGTATTCGCTTCCAAACACCATACCCGGCAAAAATGTGGGTATTTCTGGAAAATGGCCTGGTTACATACGAGCATGCAGACGAGGCGGCTGAGGACCTGAAGTCAAGCGGATTCCCAGTGGAGTATACTGCCAGGAGAAAGGTGACATCACCAGTGGAAAGACTCGAACAAGCTCTCCCATGGATCATTGTTGATGAGCAGGGTCATGGAGAAAGAGGGAAACCATCTCGGCGAGAGGACGTTCACATCCGAGAGAGACTCAGGCATTTCCAACGGGAAGATGTAAGACACTGAATCAGATTTAACAGAATTAATAGTTACCGCTGTTAAGACTTTGGGTTGTTACGGTTGACATTACAATAGGTAAAACAATATCCGCTATTCTCCACCAATGTTGAACAAGGGTGAGTAGCCTCTAATAACATATATATTAGCTAAGGATTAATGACACATTGACAACGGGGCGACAGAAGGGCATATCAAGGGGAGGATTCATGATATGCAAGCATGACCGATATAGTTTTCACTTGTAATTAACCGATGTGTATAAGCGACGAAATAGGCACCCTTATTATTTTCGGTTCCACCAGGTCTTGTTTGTGATTACGTCACGCATTTTCCTATCTGAGCGAGGGGCCCATCCTGCGGACAGGCTTATCCCCTCAAACCCCAGAGGCAAGAGACTGTCCAAATACAAAAGTATTTTCCCACTATGGTTTACTTTATTATCGTTCTTGATTTTTTGTTCATTTTTAGGTTCATGATAAGCAGGCAGATATGGTGCACAGGGTTTTTTATTTATATCGATGCATCATTGGGAATTTAAGGTCACTTATCCACACCTGAACACGAGCAACTCAAGAAAATGAGTTGTGTTTACTTGATAGCTACCTACACAAATAGCTAGCTAGAACAAAGTGTTAATAAGATAAATTCATTAAAAGGATTAAAAGCAATACAAATAAGTTCTCCAGTAGGCATCTAGGAACACTTTTTTTCTTCTTACAAAATGGGTAGAAGGGGAGTTGCAATCTTAATTTTTAGTTTGTCAGAAATAAAAGACAAGGAGGGTAGATTTATACTTGCTAAATGTAAACTGGATAACAAGGAAGTTACATTATTTAATGTGTACGCACCCCAGGGAGTGACATGGTCTTCTACGGGAAGGTGTTTGATTTAATTGCCACAGAAACCACTGGCACTCTTATCTGTGGAGGGGACTTTAACACAATTCTAAACTCAAAATTGGAGAGCACAAACCAAAATAGGAAAATGAGCCTAGTTGCCAAAAAGATCAATAAGATACTGCAGGACTGCTCGATGTATGGCGTGACACCCACAAGACCGATAAGGAATATACTTTTTACTCAGCCCGCCACACTGAATACTCCAGGTTAGACTACTTTTTTTACGTACAGTGCAGATAGACACAGGCTTAAGGATTGTAGGATTGGGCAGAGCGACTTATCAGATCATAATGGAGTTTACCTAACTCTACACCTTGATAGCAAACCAAGAAAAACTATATGGAAACTTAATACAAGCATGCTGAATGATCCAGCATTCAAGGATTCAAAAAAGACAGAATTGAACATCAATCTGGAGAATAATGATAATGGGGAAGTATCTCCTGCTATATTTGTGGGATGCAGCTAAGGCGGTTATTAGAGGGAATATCATAGCCACATCATCTCAAGAAAAAGAGTAAAGCACAGAAACTGCTGAAATTACAGGAAACCCCAAGAAACTTAGAACGATCTCATAGTCAATACAAAGACCCTCTTATGTTACGAGAGATTCAAAAGGTAAAACAGGAAATTGACCAGATTTATAGAGAAGAAGTAGAGAAAAAGCTTAGGTTCCTGAAACAACGAGATTATGAAGCAGG
The DNA here is from genome assembly GCF_013265735.2 of Oncorhynchus mykiss. Classification (NCBI taxonomy): domain Eukaryota; kingdom Metazoa; phylum Chordata; class Actinopteri; order Salmoniformes; family Salmonidae; genus Oncorhynchus; species Oncorhynchus mykiss. Next base: position 18,591,499 of record NC_048590.1, read on the forward strand.
CTCAAAGGCAACCAAATTACTAGCATGGAGACTCAGGAAACAACAACACAGAATACCATTTTCAAAATAAAAGACCCCAAAACAAAAAAGATCACATGCAAATTAGATGAAATACAGAATGCATTTGAATCATATTACACAAATCTGTACAAGCAACCAGAGAAGGCATATGCACAGACAATAAAGCACTTTTTGAACTCACTTGATCTGCCCTCAATTTGGACAGAGCAAAATGATAGACTAACTTTAGAAATATCCACCGAAGAAATGAATAAAGCAATATCTCAACAAAAAGTCAACAAGTCTCCAGGCACTGATGGCTTCCCTTCAGAATGGTTCAAGACCTTCAGAGAACAATTAGCACCTCTACTTAAGGCCTGTTTTAACTGGACTCTGTGGGAGGGGTGTCTCCCACCGTCATGGAGAGAGGCCATCATATCAGTAATCCCAAAAGAGGGTAAAGATAAGAAATAATGCTTGTTCATATAGACCTATCGCAATTCTTAACACAGATAATAAACTATATGCATCAATAATATCCAAAAGAATTGAGAACATAATCCCAGAATTGATTGACGGAGATCAAACTGGTTTCATACAAAATAGGCAGACACAGGACAATATAAGGAGAACACTACATGTCATGGACCACATTACTCAGAATAAGACAAGTGCAATATTAATCAGCCTAGATGAAGAAAAAGCATTTGATTCAGTGGGATGGGATTACCTATTCCAAGTTATGGGAAGATTTGGTTTCAACAAAAGTGATACAGTGCATCAAAACACTGTATTCATGTCCAACCGCTAGAATAAAGATAAATGGACATTTGACACGAACGATAAAATTAGAGCGAGGGGCAAGACAAGGCTGTAATCTTTCACCCACGCTCTTCTCCTTGTACCTCCAACCATTAGCACAGGCAATAAGACAGGACCCAACCTTAGAGGGAATAACAATAAGAGGCAGTGAACAGAAGATATTGATGTATACTGATGACATTCTGTTATTCCTTAAAGACCCAGGCTCAAGTGTATCTAGATTGATGGATGTTTTACAAACATTTGGAACATATTCAGGGTATGTGCTTAACGTACACAAGACCCAAGCCCTAGTATATAATTATACCACACAGGAAGAGCTGAAGAGTAGGTATAACTTCACCTGGACCTCTTCATCCATTAAATATCTGGGAGTAAATTTACCAAAAGATACACCTAAACTTTATTGCAAGAATTAAGATCACATTAACAAGAAAATATATGATGACCTAGACAGGTCGAATTCACTTCCCTTATATCTTAGTAGTAGAATTGAAACAATCAAAATGAACATCCTGCCAAGGTTACTGTATTTGTTCCAATCACTGCCCATAGAAATCCCGCCTAAACAGTTTAGGGAATGGGATAAACGGATATCAAGGTTTATCTGGAACAGTTAGAGACCAAGAACTAGATATACAACATTACAGTTACCAAAAAACTGTGGGGGTATGGCCTTTCCAAACCTAAAAGATTATTATGTGTCAGCCCAATTGAGACCTCTGGTGTGTTGGTGCAATTCAGAATACGAATCCAAATGGAAAGACATCGAGACTACTTTGACAGAGATACCCATACAGTCAGTTTTGGGAAATAAGGACATGGTAAAATAAATATACAATAGACAAAATCAGTGGATTAATTTCTCTCTGAAGACATGGTTTAGGGTAGTTAAGCAAAATAATTTAGACAGAGAGATCAAACTGCTGAGTTGGCCCGCATACGACCCCAGCTTCATCCCTGCAACTCAAGACAGCAGGTTTAAACAATGGACGCAGAAAGACATCACATCATTCAGTACAACTATAAGGAATGGGAACCTAGATAACTTCCAGGACCGAAGTAAAAAACATGGCTTGGATAAACAAGATTTTTACAGATACCTACAAGTTCGACACTATTTCTTAAGGGAGCTAAAAGTGACTGACCCTCGAGCACCTCCAAAATTAATCCAAGTATTCACTAATGCATACAACTTGGGGAGTAACAAAAAAACTATTTAAAATCTCTACTTGGGTATTCAATCCTCAAAGAAACATTCTACAAACTATATTAAAAAGAAATGGGAGGAGGAACTTAACATTGAAATAACTGATGAAACATGGTTGAACATGTTAGAGACTCAACAAAGCTCCACCAACTCAAGGTCATGGAGAGAATTCTGTTGGAAGAATGTTATATGTTTCTTCATAACACCTAAACTGAAATCCCACAGTGACACAATGGATAGACATTGTAGAAGAAATACACCACATGACCTTTGCTTTAAGAACTCAACAGGAGAGAGGTCAAGAATATTGGGAAAATTGGTTTCGTACTTGGAAAAGGTTTAACTCAAAGATGTCAATGTAACTAATGTGATGATATGATGATGAAGGTATGAAGTGCACTGTAACTGCCAGATCTTTTTTTGTTGTTCTTTTATTTGACTTTAGTGGAACTTTCTTTGTGTTTCTACAATAAAAGCAAAGTATAAAAAATAAAATAAAAAGTATGACAATTGAATACTTTTTCCACCGATGCAAATGACAAAAATGCTGTTTCAGATTCAGCAGAGAAAATAGCTCATTTGTATACAGTGTCACAATGAAAGCATTCTTTAACATTCAGTATTGCTCCTCGGCTATTTTTCTGGTACATTACACCTCCCGATGTTCGCTTTAAGCCATTAGAGATGACATTTCTGTGCAAATGTCTCACTCAGTTCAGCATTTTCACACTTTTATGTGAGCAAAAGGGAAATTATACTATTAAAGCATCTGATAGTCTAGCTAGTAAGTATATAAACAGCAAAACCATGGGAAATTAAATCATTCAGACCAGGTTATTTATGGTTGTGTACAAAATTCCTTCTGTGATATGTTAATGTTGGATCTGCCATTTTCTCTGTATTCTCTGCTCTCTACCTATCTTCTCTATCACCCTCATGTCACTCTCATCTGTCTATACATGTATATGTACAGCGTATCTCCCTCGGCCCTCGCTCTCCCTCCCTCACTCACTCTTTTTTCTTTCTCCGTGCCATGCTCTAGTCTAGAAGGTTAACCATAATCCTGACAAACAGTGATTGCTTAGTCTGCTTTATATGGTAGATTATACAGTGCCTTCAGAAAGTATTCATGCCCCTTGACTTCTTCCACATTTTTGACCCGTTTCAGGAAACTAGGTGTATGTCGAGGGTCACTACTTCACAGGAGAGCCGTTTGAACGTAAACATATTTTATTTTTCAAAATGCGTTTTATGGCGGTAATGCCTTCTCAAACGTGAGCTTCATGTTCCTTAATAACAAACTTGTATGGCATCTGTAAATATAAATACAATTGTTAAATTACGAGCCTAGGTGGTTTAGCCAGGGAAAAAGGTGGCAACCTTTCCACTAGCCATGATTGGCTGATATAATACGTGGGCTGGACATGATGAGAGAGTTTGGATTGGTCTGCCATGTCGCATGCTTCTGTCTATGTGAGCTGGTCAGTATGTCTAGGTAATCCTGTCTAACGCGGCTTTTAAAATGTTTTGTTGTGTATTACAACTGCATAAGTGTTGCTCTCCACTTTCTGGAGGACTCAGTTTTGAAATAATTTAACCTGTTGAGTGTAGGGGGCAGTATTTTGATGTTTGGATGAAAAACATACCCAAATGAAACTGCCTATTTCTCAGGCCCAGAATCTAGAATATGCATGTAATTGTCAGATTAGGATAGAAAACACTCTAACGTTTCCAAAACTGTCAAAATATTGTCTGTGAGTATAACAGAACTGATATTGCAGGAGAAAACCTGAGGAAAATCCATTGCCTGCCTTTGTTCCATTTAAAGGGATATCAACCAGTCAACCACTATCAACCACTATGTCTAAACAGTCTTTAGACACAGTTTCAGGCTTTTCTTTTGAAAAATGAGCGAGAAAGATCACATCGCGTCATTGTATGGCTGGGTGCCAGCAACGTTTTGCATGCGCAACAGCTTGGAACAGACATTTTCTCTCTCTCATCAATTGAAGAAGCTACAGTCCCGGTTGAAATATTATTGATTATATATTGTAAAAACAACCTAAGGTTTGATTATAAAAAAATGTTTGACATGTTTCTACGAACTTTACGGATACTATTGGGAATTTTTGTCTGCCTGGTCATGACCACTCGAGCCTGTGGATTTCTGAACATAACGCTCCAACCAAATGGAGGTATTTTGGATCTAAAAATAATCTTTATGGAACAAAAGGAACATTATTGTGTAAATGGTGCAAACATATTGTGCAAACATCCGAAGATCATCAAAGGTAAGCGATTCATTTTATTGCTTTTCTGACTTTCGTGACCAATCTACTTGGCTGCTAGCTGTTTGTAATGTTTCGTGTACTGAGAGAGATGTCCTTACATAAACGCTTGGTATGCTTTTGCCAAAATGCTTTTTTGAAATCTGACACGCCAGGTGGATTAACAACAAGCTAAGCTGTGTTTTGCTATATTGCACTTGTGATTTCATGAAAATTAAATATTTTTTTGTAATTTAATTTGAATTTGGCGCTCTGCAATTCAGCGGACGTTGACGAAAATAATCCCGGTAACGGGATTGGTGCATCAAGAAGTTAAATTTGAGTATGATAGCCAAGGAGATGGAGAAAACACCTGTCTCCGGATTACATCTTCAAAATAAGGGCAACCATGGCATCCGACAGGAGACACGTTCAACCATGAATGATGTATACGGGTAAGATAGTTTACCTAGCTACATTTTCAGATATTATACATTTCTAATTTTGACAGGAAGAGCCATTTGCTTGGCTAGCTACAGCCTAATATTAGAATATGGTTGGTTAGTTACCTGCAGATTCATGCAGGGGAGTAACATCATGAGTTGTGATTATGCTTAATTGTTTACCTAGCTAGCTACATGTCTAAACAAAATACTCCACTATGCAAGTAACCATTTTGGGTGCGTCTGGCTGTCTACTCCGATTTCAGAGCACTCTCGTCTGAGTGTGCCCGAGAGAGCAGAGTAACGGATGAATTTACGAACGCTCAACACCCATTGAATATGGCCAGTGTCAGTAAATGAGGCAAAAAAGCGTAATTAAATTGTTGCCAGCAGCACAGTTACAGTTACCAACGCTCTGGATAACATGAAAATAGCCTATCCAGCTCTGCTAGTGCGAGTAAAATGGTCAGTGTGGTCTTCTCTAAATCCAAATCAAATCAAATTTTATTGGTCACATACACATGGTTAGCAGATGTTATTGCGAGTGTAGCGAAATGCTTGTGCACCTAGTTCCGACAGTGCAGCAATATCTAACATGTAATCTAACAATCCCACAACAACTACCTAATACACACAAATCTAAGTAAAGGAATGGAATAAGACTATATACATTTAAAAATATGGATGACCAATGACAGAGCGGTATAGGCAAGATGCAATAGATGGTATTAAATACAGCAAATACAGTTGAAGTCGGAAGTTTACATACACATTAGCCAAATACATTTAAACTCAGTTTTCACAATTCCTGACATTTAATCCTAGTAAAAATTCCCTGTTTTAGGTCAGTTAGGATCACCACTTTGCTTTTAGAATGTGAAGTGTCAAAGTAATAGTAGAGAGAGTGATTTATTTCAGCTTTTTTTTCTTTCATCACATTCCCAGTGGGTCAGAAATGTACATTAACTGAATTAGTATTTGGTAGCATTGCCTTTAAAGTGTTTAACTTAGGTCAAACATTTTGGGTAGCCTTCCACAAGCTTCCCATATTAAGATGGGTGAATCTTGGCCCATTCCTCCTGACAGAGCTGGTGTAATTGAGTCAGGTTTTTTGGCCTCCTTGCTCGCACACACTTTTTCAGTCCTGCCCACAAATGTTCTATATGATTGAGGTCATGGCTTTGTGATGGCCACTCCAATACCTTGACTTTGTTGTCCTTAAGCCATTTTGCCAGAACTTTGGGAGTATGCTTGGGGTCATTGTCCATTTGGAAGACCCATTTGCAACCAAACTGATGTCTTGAGATGTTGCTTCAATATATCCACATAATTTTCTACCTCATGATGCCATCTATTTTGTGAAGTGCACCAGTCCCTCCTGCAGCAAAGCACCCACACAACATGAGGCTGCCAACCCCATGCTTCACGGTTGGGATGTTGTTCTTCTGCTTGCAAGCCTCCCCCTTTTTCCTTCAAACATAATGATAGTCATTATGGCCGAACAGTTCTATTTTTGTTTCATCAGACCAGAGGACATTTCTCCAAAAAGTACGATCTTTGTCCTCATGTGCAGTTGTAAAACCATACTGGCTTTTTTATGGCGGTTTTGGAGCAGTGGCTTCTTCCTTGCTAAGCTGCATTTAAGGTTATGTCGATATAGGACCTGTTTTACTGTGGATATAAATACTTTTGTACCTGTTTCCTCCAGCATCTTCACAAGGTCCTTTGACCAATATGCCTATGACAAGCGTACCCATAACTTAATGCAGGCACCACCATGCTTGAAAATGTGAAGAGTGGTAATCAGTGATGTGTTGTGTTGGATTTGCTCCAAACATAATGCTAGGTAAAGTTTAAACATTTTTTTGCAGTTTTAGTTTTAGGACTCCTGTATCTTTGTAGTGAATGGGTGTTAATACACCATCCAACATGTAATTAATAGCTCATTGGGATATTCAATGTCTGCTTTATTTTTTTTTACCCATAGACCAATAGGTGCCCATCATTGTGAGGCATTGGACAACCTCAATGGTCTTTGTGGTTGAATCTGTGTTTGAAATTCACTAGGACCATACAGATAATTGTATGTGTGGGTACAGATATGAGTCAGTCATTCAAAAATCATGTTAAACACTATTATTACACACAGAGTAAATCCTTTCAACTTATTATGCGACTTATTAAGCAAATGTTTAGTCCTGAACTTATTTAGACTTGCCATAACAAAGTGGTTGAACACTTATTGTCAAGGCTCAGGAGAAGACCCAGGTGCAGACAGTTTCGAAGTAACAAAAGTTTATTAATCAAACAGGGGAGCAGGCAAACAACAGGTCAAGCACACGCAGAGGTCAGAAGTCCAGAGCAGAGCCCTAAAGGTACAGAATGGCAGGCAGGCTCAGGGTCAGGGCAGGTAGAGGTCAGCAATCCAGGGTAGTATGGCAAGGTACAGAACGACAAGCAGGCTCAGGGTCAGGGCAGGCAGAATGGTCAAAACCAGGAAAGCTAAGAAACAGGAACTAGAGACAGACAGCCTGGTAGGCTTGATGAAACAAAATGAACTGGCAACAGACAGAGAACACAGATATAAGTACACTGGGCATGAAAGGGAAGATGCGCGACACCTGGAGGGGGGTGTAGACAAGCACAAAGACAGGTGAAACAGATCAGGGTGTGACTCTTTTTTACTGAAGACATTTCAGCTTTCATTTTTTTAATTAAATTGTAAAAATCACTATAAACATAATTCCACTTTGACATTATCTTGTCTGGCGCAGGCGTTCCGCTAGCAATCCACCTCGACAACATCCGGTGAAATTGCAGAGCGCCAAATTCACAATACAGAAATAGTCATAATAAACATTCATGTAAATACAAATGTTATACATCAGCTTAAAGATTAACTTCTTGTTAATCCAGCTGCTTCGTCAGATTTGTTTGATAAACAAAACAAACATTTATTGTGTTGCTGGGACTCTTGTGACTGCAACCAGATGAAGAGCTTCAAAGGTAAGTGAATAATTTTATCGCTATTTCTGACTTTCGTGACTCCTCTACTTGGTTGGAAAATGTTTGTATGCTTTTGTAAGCGGGGCACTGTCCTCAGATAATCGCATGGTATGCTTTCGCCGTAAAGCCTTTTTGAAATCCTTTTTGAAACCCCTCTTTATATCCCAAAAACTCAGTTTTGTTGGCGTGTTTTGTTCAGTAATCCACTGGCTCAAAGGCGGTCAAAACATGCAGATGAATACATCCTAATAGTACCGGTAATGTTTCTCAAAACATGTCAAACAATGTTTAGAATTAATCCTCAGGTTGTCAATTGTCTAAATAATCGATAATATTTCATTTAGAAAGGAAAAACAACAAAGGGCGGTCACTCGCGCAAAACCAGTACTGCCTGATTCTACAGTCCACTGATAGAAAGGTCTCATTCTTCTTAATTTTTCAGAAAACAAGCCTGAAACAATGTCTAAAGACTGTTGACATCTAGTGGAAGCCATAGGACCTGCAGGACCTCTGGTCCTAACCCATTAGATACTCAATAGGCATTCAATTGAAAACTACCCACATCGAAAAAATCATATCAGTTCTGTTATACTCACAGGCATTACTTGAACAGTTTTAGAAACTTTAGAGTGTTTTCTATCCAAATCTACAAATTATACGTAGATCCAAGCTTTTGGGCCTGAGTAACAGGCAGTTTACTTTGGGCACGCTTCTCATCCAGACGTCGAAATACTGCCCCCAAGCCATAAGAAGATTTATGGGGTATTGTGTGTAGGCCAGTGACACAAAATGTATTTTTAATACATTTAAAATTCAGGCTGTAACACAACAAAATGTGGAAAAGGTCAAGGGGTGTGAATACTTTCTGAAGGCGCTGAAAGGGTTTTGTAAAAACCTATAAGCAATCACATCTAGTGAAGAGCCCCTGTGTTAAAGGGTATGATCTTGGGCAATCTATCACTGCTAATGGTATGGATCAGCCTGATTGTTTCACCAGGCCATTGGAAGAGATGCAACGTGCTCTCTGAAAATGGTCATTACGATGCACATAGAGAAAAAGGGGAGTAGGTGAGAGGGTTTAAAGGCTGCCATTACTGCTGAGGTGGAGGAAGTGTCTGTAAAGACAACGGGATACCTTAGGCTGATTGTGGCTTGCTGGGACTAAGCAAACATACATGCTGTATGGATGTACAGCAGCACCTCCTTTGCAGAGACCTGCATAGCCCATCACTCCCAATGATAATGTCTGAGAGGGGCTTTGCCTTTAGCCCTGCAATTACTGTGGGATAAAAGAACAAGGCGGAGTGACACATTGTTTTTTTCTAGGGCTCTTTTTACATGTAGCGAAAGCACACCTTTAACATCAAACAAACACACCCACCTGGCTATTTACCTGCTCATTATAACCTTTGTGGTTGAATAGATAGGCAACACAATTATTATTGAGATACACAAATATTTGTAGAAAACCCAGAAAATCTAAAAGGTTTGTTGTTTGTATGCATTTAGGCACACTTCAAGCTAACAACCAATCATTTCCCCTTTACTGTAGCTTGCTTATAATTTGATGCACTAGCATTGGTTCCACTGGTGCATCTCGATGAAATATGTATGTGAATAAATGGTGCTTTGATCACATTCCTCCACTCCCTGTTGGCAAGCCCTCGAGTGCAATCATCCTTTTCAGCGGTGTGTGTACAAACAGACACAAAGCCTGGCATAATGGACTTTAAGCCCAGAGATAAGAGACTGAAATCACACTTTAGTGCCTTTTGCTCCATCCCCAACCAATAAGTCTCTATGCTTTTAAAAATGTATCTATAACTCCAATGACAGCAAGGTCGTGACCTCCTCTTCCCTTCCTATGCACTATACATACAGGATAAAGTGGACATGAATAAAGCATAAAGACAATGTTGGGCGGGGGCGGGGGGTGATGATGGTGGGAGCACCAGTGGAAAGGGCAGTAGATAAGAGACCTACTGAAACAATGGTGCTCTGTGATTAGGACCTCAAAACAGCAAAGCTGAACTTTATAAATGTTTTATCATCACTGAATGGCTTGCAGTGTCCTCTTGAGCATGGCAGGAGGGGCTCATATTGGGAAGGCCTTTGTTGTGTCCTCCTTTATCGCCAAAATACCCTAATTCAGTGTAGGCCTACAGCCATGACAGTTTGAGGCAGAGAAACACAATTCAATATTCAACATCTTCTAGAGCATCTTCTATCATTCATGCTCTTTGAGCACACAGCTACATAATGACAGGAACGTTTGTCTCGTGGGCTGCTGTATCTGTGAGAATTAGTAGCTATTGTCTCCTTTAATGATAACCATAGGGTCAGGATAAAGCATGTGATTATAGCAGGATTGGTGAATTGATTTCAATAAACAAACATGAGCCTACGAGAGTGCAGGTGTTGATTGGATTGTGTTAGCATCCATATTTCATCATTACCACCATGCCATGCTTCACTATAGTAATACCAAGAGCAATAATCCCATCTCAACATACTTTCGATGCTGCCCACAGGAAAAATTACTACAGTTTACTATAGAATACTACAGTACCTACTATGGAATTAAACTGAGGTATACTGTAGAATACTATTACACACTGTAGTATCCCTCAATCATGTGTAATGCTTACTATATCATGTTGTAATATACTGTAGAATAATAGTAAATACTGCAGTATTGTTTGCAAAAAAAACACTGTAGTAAATACTTCAGTAATGTCAACAAAAACACTACAGTTTTTTAACTATAGAAATACTATAGTATTTCATTTACATACACACTGCCCATCCCCCTCGCACATAGCTCAATTTTGTGACACCCATGAGTGAGTATAGACCATGTACTGTGTTCCTTACAGGTTGTAGAAACAGTAGCAGAAACTCTGAACCTGTCCTTTCAGACCCCAGTCTTACCTGTCTACAGGTCAAGGAGAAAGACCCCACTTTTATGTCAAAGATAATAAAACAAAAACGCTACAATAAACACTACAGTAATGTCCACAAAAACACAGTAATTATTACAGTAATTATTACAGTATATACTACAGTTTTTTTACTACATTATTTATACTATAATAAACTATAAATACAATAGTAAAGTCTACAAAAACACAAGTGAATACTTTAGTATTCATACTATAGTATACTAGTATTTTTTGTGTGTGTGTGATATAAGGTTCTCGACTATATTGCTTTCCCACCAACCTGTAGCACTTATTTCCTCTTCCAGTGAAATAACACAGTCTGAAGGTAATGTCTCTGTTACAGGATGTTGCTGATGGAAAAACACCACTGTCACTATGATACTGCAGAAATAAATAACATTGTAGGTAAGTAGGTATTCCGAGTTTTGCACCAAATGTGAACAATCAACAAAGACATTCCCTGCCATCTGTCATTATCGACTGGTGTATGGTACTTCAAGTTAGTCTGTAAAAAAATGCACAACTTTTCTTTCTGACATACAGTAAATTATTATACATCATCATGACTTCAGTCTCCATAGCAAAGATAGTTCCACACTTACAGTGGCTAGCGAAAGTTTTCACCCCCCTTGGCATTTTTCCTATTTTGTTGCCTTACAACCTGGAATTAAAATACATTTTTGGGGCGTTTGTATTATTTGATTTACAAAACATGCCTACCACTTTGAAGATGCAAAATATATTTTATTGTGAAACAAACAACAAATAAACAAAAAAACGGAAAACTTGAGCATGCAGAACTATTCAACCCCCCCAAAGTTAAAACTTTGTCGAGCCACCGATTGCAGCAATTACAGTTGCAAGTCTCTTGGGGTATGTCGCTATAAGCTTGGCACATTTAGCCACTGGGATTTTTGCCCAATCTTATAGGCAAAATTCTTCAGCTCCTTCAAGTTGGATGGGTTACGCGGTGTACAGCAATCTTTAAGTCATACCACAGATTCTCAATTGGATTGAGATCTGGGATTTGACTAGGCCATTCCAAGACATGCAAATGTTTCCGCTTAAACCATGTTAGTGTTGCTGTAGCAGTATGCTTAGGGTCATTGCCCTGCTGGAAGGTGAACCTCCGTCCCAGTCTCAAATCTCTGGAAGACTGAAATAGGTTTCCCTCAAGAATTTCCCTGTATTCAGTGCCAGCCATCATTCCTTCAATTCTTACCAGTTTCCCTGTCCCTGCCGATGAAAAACATCCCCACAGTGAAGCACGGTGGTGGCAGCATCATGCTGTGGGGATGTTTTTCATCCATCAGTTTTATATCTTTATGTTTGAAGACTGAAATGTGGCAAAAGGTCGCAAAGTTCAAGGGGGCCGAATACTTTCGCAAGGTACTGTATATACTGAGATCATGTGGCAGGTATATTGCACACAGGTGGACTTTATTTAACTAATTATGTGACTTCTGAAGGTAATTGGTTGCACCAGATCTTATGCAGGGTCTTCATTGCAAAGGGGGTGAATACATACTTTATGCATGCACCACTTTTCAAATGTTTATTTTTTTATTTTATTTTGAAGCAAGTCATTTTTTTCATTTCACCTCACCAATTTGGACTATTTTATGTATGTCTGTTACATGAAATCCAAATAAAAATCTATTTAAAAACAGGTTGTATTGCAAGACAATAGGAAAAACTCCAAGGGGGATGAATACTTTTGCAAGGCACTGTAAACGTGTAATGGACCTAGAGACATAAAGTATAATATGCCAGCTAGGTCAGGCAACACACACAATAGATTGTTTTCCTTGTTGTGTGACAACATTGTAGTCATAGAAATACTAATAAAGCAATGGGACTCCCTAAATCTCCCTAAATCTTTCCCGGATTATTACCAATCCCACAAGGTATGACTCCAAACATCCAGAAAAGGCTACTCTTCTTTATGTTATCCTCACAAATAATCTTGATAGGTATCAGTCTGGTGTTTTCTGTAATGACCTTAGTGATCACTGCTTTACAGCCTGTGTTCGTAATGGCTGCTCAGTGAAACACCCTGTCCTGATTTGTCATAGACGCTTTCTAAAAAAACTTTAATGAGCAAGCCTTCCTTCATGAACTGGCCTCTGTAAAATGGTATATAATCAGCTTGATCCCATCTGTCGAAGATGCTTGGACCTTCTTTTTTGAAATTTTCAGTGGTATTGTTAACAAACACACGCTCATAAATAAAATGAGAATTCAAAACAGGTTCCGCCCCTGGTTTGAGAGTGATCTTACAGAGTTATGCCACCTCAATAATTAAATTTGGTGAATGGTTCGGCACACGCATACTCAGGCAAATGACAAATAAGTGCACTAAAGCTATCCGGAAGGCCAAAGTTAGTTACTTTAAGGAGCAGTTCTCTCTCTGTGCGTCTAACCCCAAGAAGTTCTGGAAAATGGTAAAAGACCTGGAGAATAAACACTCCTCCTCACAGCTGCCCATGTCCCTTAATGTTGATGATGTGGTTGTTACTGACAAGAATCACATGGCTGAGCTCTTTAATCACCACTTAATTAAGCCAGGATTCCTATTTGACTCAGCCATGCCTCCTTGCCCGTCCAACATTATCTCACCTCCCACCCCTTCTAATGTGACTTATCCCTGATGCTTCTTCCTCTTTTCCCCCTGCCCCACTACAAAGTTTCTCCCTGCAGGCAGTCACTGAGTCCGAGGTGCTAAAGGAGCTCCATAAACTTGACCCCAAACAATCTTGGTCAGATGGTTTAGACGCTTTCTTCTTTAAGATTGCTGCCCCTATCATTGCAAAGCCTATCTCCAACCATTTGAACCTGTCTCTCCTTTTTGGAGAGGTTCCCATTGCTTGGAAGGCAGCCACGGTTCTTCCTTCATTTAAAGGGGGAGATCAAGCTGATCCAGCTGTTATAGGCCTATTTCTATGTTGCCCTGTTTATCAAAAGTGTTAGAAAAACTTGTCTAAAATCAACACACTCGAAAGGAGTCTTCATGATGTCTATAGTATTCGCTGGGGTATACAATTGGTTTTCCTCTCAGTTTATGGATGTGTCGCTGCAACCTTAAAGGTCCTCAATGATGTCACCATTGCCCTTGATTCTAAGCGATATTGTGCTGCTATTTTTATTGACTTGGCCAAAGCTTCTGATGCGGTAGACCATTCCATTCTTGTGGGCCGGCTAAGGAGTATTGGTATCTCTGAGGGGTCTTTGGCCTGGTTTTGTAACTACCTCTCTTAAAGAGTGCAGTATATAAAGTCAGAAAATCTGCTGTCTCAGCCACTGCCTGTCACCAAGGGAGTGCCTCAAGGCTCGATCCTAGGCCCCACCCTCTTCTCAATTTACATCAACAACATAGCTCAGGCAGTAGGAAGCTCTCTCATCCATTTATATGCAGATGATACAGTCTTATACACAGCTGGCCCCTCCCTGGATTTTGTGTTAAATGCTCTACAACAAAGCTTTCTTAGTGTCCAACAAGCTTTCTCTACCCTTAACCTTGTTCTTAAAACCTCCAAAACAAAGGTAATGTGGTTTGGTAAGAAGAATGCCCCTCTCTCCACTGGTGTGATTATTACCTCTGAGGGATTAGAGCTTGAGGTAGTCACCTCATACAAGTACTTGGGAGTATGGCTAGATGGTACACTGTCCTTCTCTCAGCACATATCAAAGCTGCAGGCTAAAGTTAAATCTAGACTTGTTTTCCTCTATTGTAATCACTCCTCTTTCACCCCAGCTGCCAAACTAACTCTGATTCAGATGACCATCCTACCCATGCTAGACAAAATGTATAGATTGGCAGGTAAGGATGCTCTCGAGTGGCTAGATGTCCTTTACCATTCGGCCATAAGATTTGCCACCAATGCTCCGTATAGGACACATCACTGCACTCTATACTCCTCTGTAAACTGGTAATCTCTGTATACCTGTCGCAAGACCCACTGGTTGATACTTATTTATAAAACCCTCTTAGGCTTCACTCCCCCTATTTGAGAGAGCTACTGCAGCCCTCATCCTTCACATGCAACACCCGTTCTGCCAGTCACATTCTGTTAAATGTCCCCAAAGCACACACATTCCTGGGTCGCTCCTGCTTTCAGTTCGCTGCAGCTAGCGACTGGAACGAGCTGCAACAAACATTCAAACCGGACAGTTTTATCTCAATCTCCTCATTCAAAGACTCAATATTGGACACTCTTACTGACAGTTGTGGCTGCTTTGTCTCTACCTTCTTGCTATTTGTGCTGTTGTCTGTGCCTAATAATTTTTGCACCGTGTTTTGTGCTGCTACCAAGTTGTGTTGTCATGTGTTGCTGCCTTGCTATGTTGATGTCTTAGGTCTCTCTGTTGTGTTGTCTCTCTTGTCGTGATGTGTGTTTTGTCCTATATTTATGTATATTTTTTTACATTTATTTTTAATCCCTTTTGCCTTTTGATAGGCCATCATTGTAAATAAGAATTTGTTCTTAACTGACTTGCCAAGTTAAATAAAGGTTACATTTAAAACATTTTTTTGTGACTATCCTATTTGTAAAATCTGATGAACAGCAAGGTCTGTGACATAGTGATTGAGAGACTGTGAACCTGCGTATTGCCTGTTGTATAACCTGTGATTTCTACAGTAATGAGTGCTGAGGTGAGGATGTTATCCCCTCCTCCATCTGTTAGCTACAGCCTTGCACTCCACTACTCTGAGCTACACTGCAGTGAATACATCCCTGGCCCATCCCATAGTAATTCCAAGCACATGCCTGTGTCACCTAGCACAGACGAACCAATCAGTGACCTGTCCATCTTCAACCTTACAGTAATGTGTCAGCCACTCCCCCCCAGAATGGCTGTGACACACATATTGCAATCAGATGAACACACACACACACACACAAACATCTTGTAGGTGTTCATGGATCCATATGTGACAGGCTTTTAGTACTGCTGCAACAGGTTTGGTTGGATAAGGGTACAGCACTCGGCAGTCGGCAGTGAACAAGTGTGTGTGGGCAGGCAGGCTCTTGCACCAGCCTCATTGCTGCACTGTGAATCCACAGGGTGGTCAAGTGGCATTTGGGAATGAATGAGTTTGCCAGAGTACCAGTGGCACAGCAGTCGCATATTTACTTGTATATTATCGTAATAAGGTGGATGGATGGTAGAATCAAACACTGTTTTCCCAGCTGATTTGGGGTTGACAGAAAATCCCTCAGCAATAATGGAGGTCGTTTTTAACCTTCAGCAGAGAAAGAAAACAAATATGAAATGAGAATGTATGCATTCTTTGTAAGAGTGTGAATGTAAATTATTCATGGGAATGAGAAAGCATTCAATTTGGTATCGGGATGAATATTAAAAGGAAGACAGCCATCAATAGAAATGTTGATAGATGCCAGTTCTCTTTAATCCTTTGCCCTGTATTGTAGACTAGGCATATGCCCTTAACCAGAGGCATATCATGAATACTGCATAAATAAATGGCCTATTTAAAGTGTGTTTGTGTGTGTGTGTGTGTGTGTGTGTGTGTGTGTGTGTGTGTGTGTGCGCGCTGGGTTACTAATAGTACAGTAATATACACATTGTATATGACTCATATTTCCATATAGCAGTAATAGGAGAAGGATATTCCTTTTAAAGTGTGGAGGATATGGATATAGGATATAGGATATGTTTTGCTGACCACAAATGTTGTTGATAACACCTCATTCGAATGCTTTCTCTATGATTCTCCATGTACAGGGTTAAGGGGTTAGTATGTTACAGTATGTCTTCATTAAGTCTATTATTTGAGCCTACACTGACAGACACCTCAAGCTGTCCAATCTTCATTGACCTTATTTGTCGTCCATCCCCCCTCTCTCTCCTTCCCTAAATGTATACATTGTGGTGCATTTGTTGACAGGCTACAAGGCTTCAGAGCTAGCTCTGTTTATTTGAGAAAAATGACCTTTACAGAAAATCCACCCCAAAACTATACATAATTGGACAAAAACATTTTATTTCTGTTGTTTTGTCCATCTCGCTAGACGTTACTTGTTTTCAAAAGGTCCAATTGAAATTACAGCTTTTAGTATGCTGAAATGCATTCTATTCAGTTGTATTTCCTGTCTTTGACAACAAACATGAGCTGTCAGTGAATCTTGAAGGCCACAGAGACGTTCATCGAGAGAACTGTAGTTAAAGCCTGCCCGACAAGCCCATCTCTGTGTGGACGGTCTAATTTGTGCAGCTTCATACGGGGAATGATATGGGACACTTCTTTTAACTGAGGATATTGGAAAGATGTCAAGGAGAGCTTGTGAGTAGTCAATAAACATGATGTAAAAAGGTTTAATTTGCCATCTAGTCACTGCGACATCAGACTGGAAGACATACAGGGTGCTGAAGACAAGTTATAACCTGCATTTAATTAAGAGTCAAGGAGCAGTTGCACTTCCACTCATGTGCACGGCTATTACAAAAATACATACACATGCACAAGACCATGAAGTGTGGATGGTGTACTTTTGGTAGGGTATCTGACCCGAAAAGTTATTACTTTCTGTAACCACAGATAGCATTTCATAGTATCTATGCAACAATGTCTGTGGATTTATTGGACTGGTCTGCTTAACATATTAAATGCACATGGTACGAAGTTGCCCTTTGTTCTGAGTGGTCAGTCCATCTGACATCCTTCAGTCCCTGGTAGCCAGACAAGCCAAGTGTAGGAATAGATTTGTCGATTACCCCTTCCACCTCTCTTTCCCAACAACACCCCACCTTTTCGCCCCCTCCCTCTCTACCCCAGAGCCTTGGAACCAAAGAGCAGCCCAACTAATTCCAGCAGGCCCCAGCTGTAAATAGGGCTGGGAATGCCAAGCTTTCTTATCAGATTATCCCAGAAAGGGCCCTATCTGCCTCTGATTTACACCGATCGATTCTCCATTAAAAATGAACATTGCCTCAGATGTTCATTGGACAGAGTAGGAGCCTGCTGCAATGCGTGCTGCGTTGGCTGTTTGCCGTGGCATGAGGGGGCGATCATCAATTGTGACTGGAGCACAGCCTGCAGAAAATGGGAAGGGATAATTGAAGGTAAATTACTTATTTCCGCTGTCAAGTGTATTGCTTCGGAGGTTATTGGTTACAGAAATTAGGCAAAAGACAAAATACCTAAAGTGACAGACCTCTGAAAGAGAGTATACTTGCCTTACTGGTAGCATTGAAGTATCTTGAAAGCAGCAGGCACATATTGTATTTTGTGTGTCATGCCGTTTTCCCCTCAAAATATCGACATTGCACTGTGACTTCCTGGTTAACTCTTTTGAACCTCCTCTTTGGGCGCTGTGGAGGCTGTTCTTGTTGGTGAGTCATACTTTGAAAGGAGAAAAAAAAAACGGTTATACCTTTTTGGGTCGCTGTGGGACTTTGATATACAGTATGCTTTGGGTCAGAGGAATAATCTCTCCTCTGGAATTGGAAGTGATGAGGAAGAGGAAGCCATTATACAAGGCGCAGATCCACAGCACACACTTCGTTCATCGTCTCTAATTAAAGACTAGTCTCAAGTGAGTTAATTTGGTTTTTGACAAAACAGGTCAAAGCATCAAATTGCAGCCGATTATTTCAGTGCAATGTTCGGAAAGACAATCATTACGGTCTTGCATTCACACAACAGTACATTTGCATTGCTTAAAGAAGGGGGAACAGCACATCATTTGAATACCTGCGTCAGGTTATGGTTAAGGTTTGAATATCAGTCGTAGTTTCAACGTGCACCTCATTACACCTTGCCACCTCTGTCATTCACCTCTTCAACATGATTTCACATTTCGATACCCGTCAAACATACAGTACGATCTTCAATGGAAATTATATATATTTTTTCAAGATAAGACACAATTGTATTTCAAATTCAAAGTACCTATTAGTTCTCCTCAGACTGGTTTAATTGTAGAAGTGACTGACTGACTGATAGCAACTAAAGCCCTTGTGGATGGGAAGAAACTGATGCAGTGCTGAGGTACTTGGGTTGAATCCAGACACCTAGTGAAAAACAGGTCTCTGACCCCATTTTCATGCGTTTCGATACTGCAGTTAGCCCTGTTTTGGAGTTGGCATCGGTTATTACCTCTATGACTTGCCAATGGACCAGCCAATGAGCTTCACATCCATGTCATTCAGTGCAGAGTTAAACTCTTGTCATTCAGTGTTATATAAGTCCTGTAGAAATAGGTCTGATTATACAAGACTTTACGAAAGCCATATGATTTAAAAATCCCCAGAGCACTTTAAGAGGAAATATCTACCTGAACCTGAGAACAGTTATTTTTGATGTTGTCACATGAGACACAGACCGACTGCTGATTGACACCTGCTTTCATTTCTGCTGTATGATGAAATTGAGGAGATACAGTTGAAACAAAATGTTTAGCCAATCAGACATTCCTGGATGTCCTAGCTCGTTGGAATCGCTGAAACACGTTTTCAAAGATAATCAACAGCAGGGCCTTTTTTTTCTCCCACATAAATCACCATTCAACCATGTGTAACGTTTAGACAAATTAAAATTCCCTCTAGATGTGCGAGATCGTCAGACAGTAGAATTGTACTCGGCTTTGGATTGTTCCATATACAGTATGCTATTCTTATGGAGCTGTTAAAAAAACCTAGAGTCTCTTATATGACCCAGTGTACACTAGGCCTATCATAAATCAGAAGGACTTGCTGTCATATCGCAATACAGATTTATTGGCGTCGTGAGCCATTACACAATAGATAGTCTGAGCCTGCACATTATTGGCCCGTACATGTACCCGAGGAGCAGGGTCAATGGTGAAATGGTGAAACCCTGCAGGGATTTATACCATGTAAGAGGTTGCAGTCAGTAGCAGCAATAGTGTTATCTGTCTGTTAACCTGGAAACAAACCCATTTGATTGGTGCCCCTTGCTCTGTGCTGATGTCAACATGTATCAACATGCTATGTTGTGCTGCCTGTTATACCAGCGAGACAGCTTGACCTCCTCTGTCTGTGCAGCTCGTCAGCTGTGTGACAATGTAACTTCTGTTAACAAGATGCCTTAGAGTAGCTGAGCAAGCACTGGTGTGCCTCTGTGGTCTATGGAGATCTGGGATGCACTTCACATCAACATCCCCTTTCATGTACCCTGTGCACCCTGGATGCATAGTACATATTCATGTTACCTATAGGGAATGTGTTGCACAATAATTATGTCAGGAGAGATGCCTATGCCATATACTGTACCTGAGCTATGATATAGCATATGCGCTGACTGACGTACCAACACACAACCAAATGTCAGTCTGAAAGTGGAATTTAAGCTGGGAGGCCTTATTTTAGAGTCTAACTTTGAATGTTAAAAAAAAGTGACAGAAACTCTGTTACTGGCAACCGCTGCCTTTGGTTCCAATAAATCAGTGACATGCATACATTTCCATACATTTGGGCTGGTGATGATGTGAGGGACGTCATGCATGGCCTCTGGGGTACCTCTTATTTATTAGCATCAGCAGTGGGGAAGCAGACTGTCACAGGCAACCTCCCTCGCTTCGCCTCTCCCCACCATCTCATCACAGATTGTTGATGATCTGCTCTCCGCAGCTTCTTATATGAGCCTGGGTACAATTGGCAATTGATTACCCAATTGAACCTGACCACACGCTATGCCCACTGTTTGAAATCGGAGAAGCCTGTATCCTTTAGGCATCGATCGGACAGTCTGGTGTGCAGTGCTACAATGCCAGAGCACCCAGTTGAAGGACTCACACACTCCCATGCACAGCGTTGGAATTTCTGCTCAGCGAGGCTGCAAAAGTCAGGCCACTATTTAGACTGGGAGATTGGTGATTCATTGACAATTATGTAAATAATTAGAATGGAGTATTTACTGAGTGTCTTGCCATTAATATCGCAAGACTAGCACTGCTGATTTGACTTGGTCTTTATGAGATTTTAATGTAAACCTTTTTTTGTACGGTGCCTTGAGGGTGGCCTTCAAGTGAATAGATCAATGGATTTATTAATGAATCAACATGAGCAGTGATATTAACCACAGCGAGTAAGGGAAGAGCACTCACTTGTATCTTGCAGACTCCAGAGTTTTATTTCTAATTATGCGATGAAGGTAACTTTCAATGTTCCACGCTGACTCTGCAGACCCCATTAATAACAGCCTTCCTTCTGATCAACAGACGAGGAGAGGGAATTTCTCTGGATTAGAGAGAATCGCACAGAATGCATGGCCCATCATTACATGGCCCATATATCCATAGAAGCAGGTGCAAGAGCGCGCACACACACACACACACCCACCCACACACACACACAAAAATGCAAGCAATACAAAAACATTGAACTGAGAACACATCTTTTTTTAAATCGTAAAATATACATGAATGTGGTAGGCCTACCTTTTCATTGTAGAATTCTTGGAGAAGTGTAGATGCCTTTTAAAAGTATCTTCTAAGAGTGTTGTGGGTGCTCAGTTGCCACGGTGTGGGTTGTATAGCGCGAGTGATCTCAGAGAGTGGGATGAACAAGTGACAGCTCCACAGTTGAATCTGCAGCTCCGAGTGGCTGGCAGTTGAGAGTTTTGTTTTGTGTGGTGTTTCTCTTTCTCTCAGCTGACAAGCCTCTGATTGAACAAACCCATGTGGATTGGCAGGCGGTGGGCTGTGGGGAGTTAAAATAGGAGATTGAGACAGTAGGTGATTGATGGCTTGATTGTGGATGCTTCCTGTCTCTGAAAACAAAAAAAAAGGTATTTTTAATGTGTTTTTTTTTTAAACCAATTTAAATAACTTCTTTATCCCTTCAAAAGTATTTGAAGTATTTTACATTATCTTTGTTCAGGCAGAACTATTTATGGTACAAACTATGTATAGGCCTATAGTGCAAATATACTGTAGATGACATTGTTATCAGAATATCTCAGGGTAAATTAAATGGGTACGTTTTATAGACTAATAGAATAATGTTCCTTGTCTGTCCAAAAGCTGTTAACCCAGTGTCAACCCAGTGTTAACCCAGCAGCCAATTTATTTGGTGTGGAGTATGTCACGTTCTGACCTTAGTTCTTTCGTTATGTCTTTGTTTTAGTATGGTCAGGGCGTGAGTTGGGTGGGTAGTCTATGTTCGTTTTTCTATGTTGTGTTTTTGAGTTTGGCCTGGTATGGTTCTCAATCAGAGGCAGGTGTCGTTAGTTGTCGCTGATTGAGAATCATACTTAGGTAGGCTTTTCCCACCTGTGTTTCGTGAGTGATTGTTTTCTGTTGAGTGTTTGTAGCTGCACCAGACAGAACTGTTGCGGGTTCGTTCGTTCACTTTGTTGTTTTTGTTCAGTGTTCTATTACTTTATAAAAAATATGGATACTTACCACGCTGCGCATTGGTCCTGACCTTCTTCCACCGCCAACGGCCGTTACAGAGCAACAACATCTGAGACGGTTTGGTCTCATCTGTCGGTATTTACCTCCAGTGTAAGTGATGTAGAAGAATGGGATCCAGGGTTGTATTTACAAAACTATACAAATGGGCAACAAAAAAAATACTTGAGAAAATGACTTAACTTAATGAATTAACAAAAATAATCAACTTTGTCAATACCAATATATAACTTGAGCGGCGCGCGCTCATTGGAGCCAGTTAACAGAGGTGGTGACTGCATGTTAGCTTTTCAAACGAAGAGAAGAAAAAAAAAGAGGAAACCTTTCTTATTACATCATGTGATTGCCAGCCTCTGGTTTTTTTTGTTGTTCTTTTACATGATTTAAGACTGTGTTTGATGGGACCCACCCTGCAATAGCATAGTTAAGTTACGAAGCAACGTTCACAGAAAACAATTCCGTTTTATGTGGGGAGAAATGGAGGGAAATGTTCCACATGACGAGAGTACTGTTCATTCTTAAAAAAAATAAAAAAAATAATTAAAAGCCACGACATTTTAGTGAGGATACTGTGTACAGGGCTGCGTATTGAAATACTTAAATTGGTGAGAGTAAGTAACATTGTTTTGTCAGCACATCAAATAGGTATTCAAAATGACTGTGGAGCAATTGAGGTTCAAAAATAAGATTGTAATATGCACATTTTCTTGGCACTGTCCAATGGCTGGTGAGGGTTAAATAAACACGTTTCGATGGTTGCAGCTTTCAATAGATACCTCTCCAAGCTAGAGACTTAGGGCCAAACAACCTTCAAGCTGGACTGAGATGAAGTGATTCTCCGGGATGGGTTGTTTTTCATAGGCCCATGCAGCCAGACAGTCAGGACCAGGTAGCCAGGAGCAGGGATCTGCTCAAGAGGCTTGGAAACAGAAAGGCAGTCGCGTTCCAGAAAGGAAATGGGCAAGCCCTCTCGTCGCCAGGGAACACACCGATGTGGGGAGACTGTGGAGAAACCCCTGTAAAATCACTGAATACATCTGCTTCAGTTTGTTAAACAGAGCGATGGTGTGCAAATCTCTCTCTGTGCCTGTGGTGAGTGCATATTGTGTGTTCCTGAGAGATCAACCATTATTGCGATATAAATGGTATATTTGGAGGTGGCGTGAAGAAGCAGAATCAGTAGTTATAATTATGTTAAATTCACCGTATTGTTCACCTATGTGGGTGGAATGTAGTATATGCACATATGAATGCCTACGTAGTCCTACATTAGTGTGGGTGTGAAGCAGTGTGAGGATGTCTGTATGCTCCCTGGAGGCAGCTGTCCACCTTGGGTGTAGTAGGGCAACACAGTGTGGGACACAGGGAAGTAATGAATGACACAGGCAGCACAGATGGGATATTAGGGGTTGAGGCGGCGGTAATAACGCTGTCTCCTAATAGCTTGTTCTGGTTGTTTTCCCCAATTAGCCACTGCCTGAGACAGGTTATCCTGTAGACTTGTATGGTCATGTGGTGTCAGCAGATAACAGAAAGGGCTGTTGGGGGACTGTGGGGGACGGTGGTAGGGGTTGAGAGCCGGATGTGACGGCCAGTACCCGGCAAGGCGGGAGGTTGGAGGGAGTTAGCAGGGGGTTGGCGGAGCTCTTTTTCTGCATTAATGAGAATCGCAGGTGAATTGTGCTGGCTCGGCCTGCATGCTGATGACTCTTGAGGACACCTCGCCTTTGTTTCGGAAGCTTAATTGAAATCGGCATGGCACATGCCATCGCGGAGGGGAGGAGGTAGGGGCAAGCTGCCATCGCACACCCAGGCCTTGACACACTGTCATCCGTCACTCAAACGGCAGACTGAGCAATTTCAACAGTTGTGCCATGGCTTAAATGCCTCTGTCAATGCTGTAGGTGTGTTTGTGCCTGTGATTGTCATGGGGCTGCAAAACAAAGTAATATAAAATTATTAATCAGATCCCTCAGAGGCAATTCAATTGTGTCAATTCCCCTCTGTGTGAACAAGCTATAAGTATGTGTGTGACCGGTGTAGATTGCCTCTGTGTTGTGTTTTGTTCAGCTTATATATAACCACAGGATCAGGGTTGGTGTTGATCTTCTTTTCTCCCATAAAGAAACTACAGTAACAACATCCATGGATGAAATGTTGGTCTGCCCTTATGCACCAACTCCTCAGTAGAAAGGGTTAAAAGAGTAACAATAATTTGACAATAATGCAATGTAGTGCAAGGTTGAGTGTGAAATGAACGAATCATGTGCAATGTGGCCTATTGGCTTAGGTTTGCCAACTCTCTCAATGACAGCCAGGTGTTACGTACAGCAATGACGTGCATTTGCAAACAACGCCAACCACGGACAGTAAATATCAGCAACACAACTTGACAAACGAAAAACACATGACCTACCTGGTGAAGAAACTAACGACATCCATAAAGTGAAACGTTGTGCTGCCCTTATGCACCAGCCCCTCTGTAAAGTACAAATGAGCAACGAAAGGGGACATGAATAGCCATGCTAGTCCGATGACAAAATAAACGTACAGCAAGTACCTCGCATGTGCAGCATTCCTAAATCAACAGAAAGCTAATAACTAAAACAATATATTGGCGGGAGGCTAATGTAACAAAATGTAAGTGACCATATAAACAAAATATCTTTGTTTTAAAATATGGAATTGATTCTGATTTTCACGGGCCAATTTTATTGTAATCTATCTGTTCCCTATGGTACAGTGGAAAGGGAAGAGGAATGGGGGTGCAGGGGTGTACACTAACATCAGGCATGGGAAGTATTTAGATTTTGTGGAGTTATATTACATGAAATTCAACACTTGTTACATGAAGACTTTGCTGCTGTTTATGCTTCCATTGGGCTGGCACCCTACAAGGTTATGATCATTCTCTTACGCTCATCTGTACTAGGTTTGCTTGAGGAGAGTAATTAGCAGCAGGATCTCAGACAGTTAATCCAAAGATTTGTATAACCGACCCAAGATGGACCAGAGCCTGTCGATTCCAATGGGAGCAAATTAATCATAGTGGGTAGAACAAGCAAGTAGGTGGGCAGAGCCAAGCACGAGCTAGTGAGATCCCATTGCATCGTTCTAGCAGTCATTTGCATATTTCCGTTAGGGAACGCCTACTCTGTAAAGTACGCGTGTGCAATAGCTCTATTCGCCCTTGCGTTCCTTCTAAACAACGCATTTTGTTTTTTACAGACATCGCTTTAGAGGTACCAATACTGTCATTATGGTTAAAAATAGATATGCTCTCATTCCAAATTCAATTACACCTATAACATGCCAGCAGTTAAGCCCATGATACCAACCTTGATGAATATGAACCACTGCCATACTCTGTGGTCTAGCTGGCCAGCTGATGAACGCAAGGGCTTATCAATTATTAACAACCAAGGCTCAGTGGCGCCGGAGATCCCAAATGCCCTAAGGCTTTTTGTTGTTGTTTGTTGTTGATAGCATGCAACCAAGAGCCACGTCTATTATAAACAAAAATCATTAGCCGCTTCATGCTTCACCAGCCTTGTCAGTCAGATGTATTTAACAGGAGGGAAAGGGGCCAGGTTGATGTTAACATGGCTCTACTGTAGTGTGTCCTAGATCCTTCCTCACTCAATGGCCCTGTGAGCTCAAACTGCAAGTTTGAGGAGTAAGGATTTGTTTAAAAGGCTGGAGAAGTAAGAATGAGTGTTTGCGAGATGGATGCCGTCAACCAAACCTCTCTGTAACTCACACAAGTGTTTACAGAGGAAAGGTAGAGCACTCCACTCCGCTTTTCTAGGGAGAGCTTTGAGAGGGCATGTCTTCTGTTGTGTTTCAGTATATCTTCTGTTGTGCTTCAGAGTGAACAAAAGCTTTGCCATTTAAACCAAAAGTTTTGAAACACAAGTTAATGATTTAAAGGTGGTCCTCCACTTATATTTGTTCTCTCAGAGTGGTTTAATGTGAATAGTATAAATGCTTTATAAAATTGTGTCCTCACAAGTTCACCACGGTTTCCCTACGACACTCATCCATCCTCTCCCCTCTCTCCGTTCCCAAAGAGGCTGTGACAGACTTAGGAAACACCAGCTGAGGGACATGATGCCATTGGTCACAAATGTATAGTGGAACAATCACACAACCAGATCCTCTCTATCTCAGACTCAGAGGATGAAAGTGGGTTCCCTGCCTGCTAATGCCCCTCTTCTCTGACTGTTATTCTTAAACTACACAACCACACATCTGCCTGCCTGTTCCCCACAAAATAAATACAGACTTGACGTCTACTGTTTTTTTTTTTTATGGTTCCATGTGGTCCCTTGTCTGTTTCCAGAATATATATGTGTAATCCCTGTGATAACGAGCACTTCCTCACTTTGGTGTGTCTGGCTAGATTCATCATGCTCATTATCAGACAGCTCAGGCCTTTGTGGACGTGCTGTCCTCTAGCAGGTTCTCGAAGGACATATAGGCATGCAGAGCTAATCATATAATGAATCTCACGTGTTCATCTAGGTTCCTGTGAAGGGCACTGCATGGCTACTAGGATTCTCTCGCCACCATTATGTGTGGAATTGAAGAAGGGGGATCTTCACTGCCTGTTTTCATGACCTGCTTTTCATTACAATCCTAGTCGTTTTTTTATTTTTATGAGTAGCTTTGTATTCACACAGTACAGTCTGTCAACCATAAACTTCAATCCTCAATATTATTTTACCCCCCCCAGAATAAAACGTTTCAGGTGTCTATATATTTTTTGTGCATGCCAAATAAAGTGTGAGAGTTGTTAACTCAATGGTGTAGTTCTGTCGCCCAATGGTTTCTATTATTGAAACTGCTGGCCCCGTCAATACGAGCTGTGGGCTTCAGTGAGTGACAGATCCGCATGGATTTTCCAATTCAGGCGCAGATGATTGGAATTAGCTACTACTGAGTCCTTCGTCAGCGACAGTTCTGCTTTCTTAATTATCTCTCCCTCAACAGATAACCTGTCAGGCCCCTCACAATTACCAGAGAGATTTTGGAAACCTTCCAGTCAATTCAGGGGATCTTTGATGATATATTGCCAGCAGGAGTTGGCTTTGTTATTAAAGGATAAACTCCACCCTCCTCCCCTCCTCATGATGGCCACTGCAGGAAGTAATGTGTCAAATAGACAACATTAATAGACAGGCACTCTGTCATGTCATCACTGTGCTTTGTTGTCATGTACTATCAGTGTGTCCATGTCGGAACTGATACCTGGAGAGTGGAGATGAGTAAGCGCGGTAGGATGTAGCTTGTAGCAGGGACATTGGCTTGTATCTATGGTAACACAGTGATATGGATTGACAGAAAAGAAAGGTTTCTCATCAACAGAGAAAGAACCTGCTTTGATGTCACTGTTTACACCCATGAATAGGGTTTCAAGCCTCACTTCATTATTGGTTGGCCATGTCGGAACACACTGATTTTTGTCTTCCTCTCAAGAGCATACTAGTACTATTACCATGCTACTGCTGCCTCCCACAGCACCCCCTGTCGCCCACTAGAATTCAACCTAATTGACTTCCTTTTTAGGTTTAGGTCTGTTACTCTTATTGATTTGTATATTAAAATGAATCCCAGGTTTGCCCCTGAAGTCTCCCCTCTACATCTTTAATGTGAATGAGCTGCTTGTTTTCATCTATAATATTCCACTCACAGCTGTAAGTGCAAATGAACCATTTGATATGCCCGCTTCTCAACGGCAAAATGAAGGCGCTATCACAGAATTACTCAAGGCCATGTATTTGTGATTATTCTGGCCATTTTGCATTGGCTGTAGTAGAGCATTCACTATTGCTAATGTTTGGCCTTAAAGTCGGTCCTAAAGACACACAGGGTTAACTACATAGAGGAGAGGACTCTTGAATGCAAAGAGTATAGTTGCAGATGATACATTATTCATATTTTCAAAATGCTTATTTTATCTGGAGAAAACAATACTGCTGAAAGGAAACCGAACATACAGTATTTCAACTGAATAGCAATTTTGTATTGCGGACAGGGATGCAGGAGCCTCTTTCTGAAAAATCATTATTGTACAAGCTATTCTTTGCTTTCAGCTCATGCATTGCAAATATGCTTGGATGAGTTTTCTATAGAGGCTTCACTCTTCTCTCCCTTTTGGTGGAACATTCAATACAATACAATACAGTGCATTCTGTGACTGCCTGCTTTCATTTCTCCTTTTGATTCTTGTATCATTAGCCGTAGCATATCATTTAAAAAAAAATAGCCTTATGGTACATGAAACATCTCCTTAACATCCCATCCCCACCACGATTGATGCTTTTCCAGGGCTGTTATGGATAATGGGGGAAAAAAGCCTCATCAACTAATTGACCAACCTATCCGCCAGCCCTTTCATTAGAATTAAGGTATGTCCTATTTACTTTCAAGAGGTTAACATAATTAATAAACCATCCAGACATGGAAGTTATCCAATGTAGGGCTAAAATGGGCTGTGATGAGTCATTAAGAAAATGTCATTAAGAAAATGGAAGTAGAAATTGGCCGTAATTTGTTGGATGCAGGTAAAACATTGTTTTGCCCTGAAAAGATGTTGGCGGACTCTGTGCTCTGTTTATCTGTCTGCAGCACTTGGTTAGGCAGTGTTTCTCTGTTCCATATTCTGTCAGTGGAGGGTGCCGCCATATCTTTTTTTTTTTATCCCTATGTAATGACTGGACAATGACAGCATAGTCCAGGGTGGCTCACTGCTTTTTATATGTCTGGATAAAAAAATAAATACATTCATAGCGACAGGTTCAGTGAGGCATGACCTGTCAATCTCCAATGACCTGCAGAGCTGCTGCTGCACTGCTTGGCTTGGGTTCATAATAACGAAAAATATCACTGGAAGTAAACATATCAAAATAATTAGAAAACAACATTAATGGCTTTGTGTCAATAACATGGTAATTCTTTGGTAATTTTTTTAAAACCACCTGTGAAATGGCTCATGGCTCCCCAAAACAACACCAACTGTGTTTTCCTTTGAATCAATTCAAAAGAGTCCTGAGATTGTGAAATTAAAAGCAATTTGTTTGGTTCATGACTTTATGTGCCATCAGAGATAAAGTCATTCTAAGAATCTGTGTTCATGACATATACTGTAGCTGCACTTCATACTGTTCATTCTCTAGACCGCAAAATAATCAACAAAATCATGCTAGTTACTGAGTTTGATTTCCGATTTCCTGTCTCCATATGCTGCAGATGGTGTGGATGGTACTGTAGCTGCCCTGCCTGTGCCTTGTTTTGTTTCCCCAGCGACGGAGCCATCAGCAGATGGAGTGCCATTCAGGTGAGCGCGGTGCTGCTATGCCATATGTGGATCACCTTGTTCACCATCTCCACATCATTACATTTCACCGGCCTTTGTTTTCCTAGTCACTGAGTACTGCAGGACCTTTTTTTCAGTGTGTAGAAGTTCACAGCAAAACCTAACTAAAAGGTCATGTATTTTATTAATCCATGGCTGTAAGGGAAAGTGCAATCCTAATGCATTCTATCTCTGAGGCATATATCCCAACCAACTGTGGACTGGAATGTAAATTCCTTGACAAATATGGAACTTAGCATATCAACAGGCTCTTTATTGCGCATTTAAATTTAGTCTGAGCTTGAAGAAACTAAAGGACATACCCTGCTCCTTTACAGGCCAGAGAGGCGTACAATCAGGTGGCAATTAAGATGTCTCTTTTAAGTCTGCCATACAACTCTATTGTTGAATACGATAGAGAGCACTATCGTCTCTATTTCACGTAATTACCCAGTCTCTGCCATTGTTCTAATTAGTATGCCATGTTTAGCAAAAGGTATGGGACTAGGAAAGAGTCACTTCAAGGCTGCTAATCGCAACAGTCAAGATTGTATAGGTCCTTTCACCTTCTGCCTGTTCAGCTAATCAGCATAAATTAATCCGGGGGCGAACGGCGCCAGGTTGCAATTGTATATTAAAATCAGTGTTCCGTTGCAGAGGACACTCAAAGATAAGAATGACTCAGGGCAAGAGCAGGGTCACCGAGACAGTGAGGGGTCTTGTCTCATTTACATTTTGTTTTGCAGCGGCCAGCGAAGGTGCATGGCAGTGGCATCTTGGTTCAAGGATTTTTATGTTTGCATCTGTGACTTTTTGACAGTATCAGGATGTTTGTGTGCTTTTAGTACAGAGTTTATTTCATCTGAAGTGGTGCAAATATACACGGTGTACAACGCATTAAGAACACCTTCCGAATGGCTGCCGGAGGAGGTGGCTGCCGGAGGAGATGGCTGCCGGAGGAGATGGTCCCCTAACCAATTGTGCTATTGTGTGTGTTTTTTCCCATTATTTGAAACTTACTGTATTTTGTTCATAATGTTTTTGCCACTGTCTTATGACCAAAAAGAGATTCTATATATCAGGATAGCGATTACTCACCCTATACTGGAAGAATATTTTTTTTTCTGTAACAAAGGATTTACTCCAGACACCTGACAAGGCGGTCATTCGCAGGAGAAAGAAACAGAGATATCGGGGACGCAGGTCTGGTTGTCTTGTAAGGAGCCGACGGCGAGTGGGTAATCTGCCTTTACCATCGGTCCTATTAGCCAACGTGCAATCATAAAATAGACAAACTACGAGCACGTTTATCCTACCAACGGGACATTAAACACTGTAATATCTTATGTCGGCATGAATAACATACAGCTGGAGGGTTTAAATTTTTTTGGGCAGGATAGAACAGCGGCCTCTGGTAAGACAAGGGGTGACGGTCCATGTATATTTGTAAACAACAGCTGGTGCACAAAATCTAAGGAAGTCAATGTTTTGCTCACCTGAGGTAGAGTATCTCATGATAAGATGTAGACCACAATAATAACCAAGAGTTTTCATCTATATTCTTCGTAGCTGTCTATTTACCACCACAAACCGTTGCTGGCATTAAGACCGCACTCAATGAGCTGTATACAGCCATAAGCAAACAGTAAAACGCTCATCCAGAGGTGGTGCTCCTAGTGGCCGGGGACTTTAATGCAGGGAAACTTAAATCAGTTTGACCTAAATTCTACCAGCATGTTATATGTGCAACCAGAGTGAAAAAAAGTCTAGACCATCTTTACTCCACACACAGAGATGCGTACAAACCTCTCCCTCATCTTCCATTTGGCAAATATGACCATGATTTTACAGTGTCCTCGTTATTCCTGCTTACAAGCAAAAATTAAAGCAGGAAGCACCAGTGACTGGTCAATAAAAAAGTGGTCAGATGACGCTGATGCTAAGCTACAGGGCTGTTTTGCTAGCACAGACTGGAATATGTTCCGAGATTCTTCCGATGGCATTGAGGAGTACATCACTTCATCAATAAGTGCATCGATGACGTCATCCCCACAGGGACTGCACGTAAATACCCCAACCAGAAGCCATGGATTACAGGCTTATTATTGAGTCATACAACACTGGCTCTGATGCTCGTCGGATGTGGCAGGGCTTGCAAACTATTACAGACTATTACAGGGGAGCACAGCCTTGAGTTACCCAGTGACACGAGCCTACCAGACGAGCTAAATAACTTCAATGCTGTATCACAATTCCAGTGGGTGAGAAGTTTACATACAGTAAGATGGCTCTGCCTTTATGCAGCTTGGAAATTTCCAGAAAATGATGTCATGGCTTTAGCAGCTTAGGATAGGTTAATTGATTTATTTTGAGTCAACTGGAGGTGTACCTGTGGATGTATTTCAAGGCCTACCTTCAAACTCAGTGTGTCTTTTTTTGACATCATGGGGAAAAATAAATCAGCCAAGACCTTAGAATAAAAATGTAGACCTCCAGAAGTCTGGTTCATCCTTGGGAGCAATTTCCAAATTCCTGAAGGTACCACGTTCATCTGTACAAGCAATAGTAAGCAAGAATAAACTCCATGGGACCACGCAGCCGTCATACCGCTCAGGAAGGAGACTCGTTCTGTCTCCAGGAGATTAACATACTTTGGTGCGAAACGTGCAAATGAATCCCAGAATAACAGCAAAGGACCTTATGAAGATGCTGGAGGAAACAGGTACAAAAGTATCTATATCCACAGTAAAACAAGTCCTATAACGACAAAACCTGAAATGCCACTCACCAAGGAAGAAGCCACTGCTCTAAAACCGCCATAAAAAAGCCAGACTACTGTTTGCAACTCCACATGGGGACTAAGATCGTACTTTTTGGAGAAATGTCCTCTGGTCTGATGAAACAAAAATAGAACTGTTCGGCCATAATGACCATCATCAGGTTTGGAGGAAAAAGGGGAAGCTTACAAGCCGAAGAACACCATCCAATGCTGCAGGAGGGACTGATGCACTTCACAAAATAGATGGCATCATGAGGGAGGGAAATTATGTGGATATATTGAAGCAACATCTCAAGACATCAGTCAGGAAGTTAATGCTTGATCGCAAATGGGTCTTCCAAATGGACAATGACCCCAAGCATACTTCCAAAGTTGTGACAAAATGGATTAAGTACAACAAAGTCAAGGTATCTGAGTGGCCACCCCCCCCCCCCCCCCCCCCCCCGTAGCATTGAATGGAATGCAAGGGAAGCCAGCAAGCAAGTTGAAAATATATGCACCACCACTTTTCCGCTTTTTATTTTTTATAATTTTTTAAAACAAGTTATTGTTTTCATTTCACTTCACCAATTTGGAATATTTTGTGTATGTCCATTACATGAAATCCAAATAAAAATCAGTTTAAATTGCAGGTTGTAATGAAACAAAATAGGAACAACGCCAAGGGGGATGAATACTTTTGCAAGGCACTGTACTTGTCACGAACGTCGTCTTCGTGGAAATGACCGGACCAAGGTGCAGCATGGTGAACGTACATTTTTCTTGATTTTTAAATGTTGCCAACAAAACAAGAAACAACAAAAACGAACGTGAAGCTTACTAGGTCTATACAGGCCACTAACAAAGACAACTACCCACAAATACAAAAGGAAAAAAGGCTGCCTAAGTATGATTCCCAATCAGAGACAACGATAGACCTGCTGTCCCTGATTGAGAACCATACCCGTCCAAAACATAGAAACACAGAACATAGAGTTTCCCACCTGTGTTTTGTGGGTAGTTGTTTTCTGAATAGTTTATGCACCTTACAGAACTGTTTCAGTTTTCTCTCTTGTTTATTTTGTTTGAGTGTTTTGTGATTAAATAAAATCATGAACACTTACCACGCTGCGCTTTGGTCCGATCCTCATTACGACGAGAGCCGTGGCAGTATTTAATTCTCCGTACGGGCAAATTATTATAACTTCGATTCTGATTCAACCATTCATTCATATATTGTTGTGCCCCTTGCCTGAGAGGATGGAAGTTCAATAGGTAGCTAGATGTAGAGGGCTAATGTTAACTAGCTAACGTTGACCATGAATGGAAGTTAGGCTAGCGAGCAAGAATTTTAGCCAGGTAGCCTAGGACAACAAAAAATGAGTGTGTACTGTATGACAGTGATAGACTGTTTTGTCAACATGGAAGAGAGGAGGATGGCGTTGGCATTTCTCTGCAAGTAGTCTTGAGTCAACATATTTTTCTACTTCCATGAATCCACACATGTACACACACACACACACACGCGCACACAGAAATCAGAATCATGGACAGCCACATCATATTTAGCTTACGTTGATTGGACTAAATTGTTCTTGGTATCTTTTAGTTGTCACTGTATTAGACTAAGCAGAGGTGATTTGATGATGTTGAAATGGTGCTGGAAAAATGGAGACAGCTTCTCCATTTGCGACTTGCGGTAACTCTCTGTGGTTATAAATCAATAGTTGTTAAGTGGTCCGAAAATGTCGGAAACATTAACTTGCTTGACCACGCTGTAGGTCATGTAACTGTCTGTTACATGCAATTTGTTTTGTGGACTAAACCGGACAGAGGTTGCTCTCCGATTCTGTTGTCTTGGCCTTTAGGCCTATATATCATGGTCGGAAGGAATATAAACTAACAGGTTATAGAGCAAACAACACAATTATCACTACACATAGTTTGTAATATTACTTTTTTTACTCATGCACCACTACTGAGCGTTGCCGTTCTTGACACAAACCGGTGCGCCTGGCACCGACTACCATACCCTGTTCAAAGGCACTTAAATCTTTTGTCTTGCCTGTCCCGGTGTTCTTAATGTTTTGTTTCCATTCAATAAAATACATTAAAAAAAAACGACTTTCTGCACATCTCTGCTACTTTCACATTTTTGCTATACCAGTGCTATCTCCTGCAAAAAACAATATGTTTACACATATGCAGTACCTTTAGCAATAATAGTAAGAATAATAATAAACCTCAATGAGGAAAAAAAAACAATGATGACAGGTGTGTAATAACAATAAGTAGTGTCCACTGATTTAATTGCTGTCTTTCTGCATTGTGAAAGGGAAAACCTAGATATTCACAAAGTTTGTGATGAATGACAGGTTGTTTCTTCATGCAAAATAGATTTGGGGTTTAAAATTCAATTAAGCTGCTTTATGTTAGGGGTTCAGTGAAGACGGGTCATTTTTTACCCTTAGGACAAGAGGAGTACACAGAATGTGTTAGTCACGGAATTGTACAATTGTTGTGACATCCCAGGGTTATTTGTAGAGCAGTCTCGATCAGATATACAAACACTGTGGCTACTCTGAACTGGACATGACAGTGTACAAAGCATTGAGAACACCTTCCTAATATTCAGTTGCACCCCCTTTTGCTCTCAGAACAGTCTCAATTTGTCGGGGCATGGACCCTACAAGGTGAAAGCGTCCCACAGGGATGCTAGACCATGTTGACTCCAATGCGCTCCACAGTTGTGTCAAGTTGGCTGGATGTCCTTTGGGTGGTGGACCATTCTTGATACCTGCGGGAAACTGTTGAGTGAAAAACACAGCAGCATTGCAGTTCTTGACACAAATCGGTGTGCCTGGCACCTACTACCGTACCCCCGTTCAAAGGCACTTAAATCTTTTGCCTTGCCCATTCATCCTCTGAATGGCACACATACTGCACACAAAAAAATAAAATCCTTCTTTAACCTGGCTCCTCCCCTTCATCTACACTGATTTGAAGTGGATTTAACAAGTGACATCAATAAGGGGTCATAGCTTTCACCTGGATTCACCTGGTCTGTCTATGTCATGGAAAGCGTTCTTTAATGTCTTGTGTAGTTAAACAAAACTCTCACCCTGTTTAATAACCAACAGTAACATTTTAAATTTGAATCCAAGTTATTTGCCTCCAGAGATGCCTGGATATGCCACCCACATTCCAGTCTATTTAGTCTGTATGGTACGGAAGAGTTAAAATTGTAGAATAGCAGTCTGAAAGTTCAAATAAATGTCTTTGGCTGGAACACGATCCCAGCTCCTCACCCCTTCTTTTTCCATCTTTGGAAAACTGACAGTTTGAGCTGTTTTCCTTGGAAGAGGTCCTGGTGGAACAACATTCTGTGCACTTTCGACAGGAAACACCAGCAGCTGACTGTTATTAAGGAAATTATGAAGAGTTTCAAATGAACAGTCCTGTATTGTCAGGTACAATTACACATTGAATACAACTTTCTTGCAGGGTGGGGGGGGGGGGGGGGGGGGGGGGGGGGGGGGGTGAAATGTAGTCCCATGTTAGATGCTTTTGCTGCACAGGATTTACTTACTGTAATGGTTCAGGAAGTTCAACTGGCAAGAGCATGTATGAGGCTGTCAGAGTGGACCTATAAAAAGTCTCATGATATAAACGAGGACAATGAGCCTTTTGATGCATTCGAAGGGAGCATATGTGGGTCAGTCATGAATAAACTGACTTTCACTACTAACCCTATTGATTTGCTGTATAGAGCCTGTATCAGATTGTCTAGAGATGTTCTTAATGCTTTGTTTAACCTGTTTAACTAAATGTACAGACTTGGACATACACTAGACCTGGTTTGAATCTGGATGTGACCAGAAACTGTTTTCAGTGATTCTAGGCTCGGTTGCTCCTGATTACAATACTTGGGGCCTTGTTTGCTCACACTGTTTTAACATAGAACGTTTGCAATTACAGCTACAAGGCTTTTAGAGGCCCTTTATTCATTATGCTAAGTTAATTTTACTGGTACCTCTTAATTGTTAAGGTGGCCGCTAAATTCTTCAGAATAATCCATTCATGTTTTTTTTGAGAAAATAGTATTTTCTCTCTCTTGGATCCAGATCCGCTCAGGGTCATTGGAGCCTCACCATGTCATGAAAAGAGAGCAGTGGGGAGAGTCTAGTGAGGAGAGGCACCAGGATGTAATGGAGAATGATTTATTGAATAGTGCTGCCTTGCAGTTGGCCCAGGGCCGGTCTCCTAATCGAGCACCTGGTGCTGCTTGGGAAAGTTAATATGATATAAATTGATACCCTGGCAATGGTGGGCAGCACTACGGAGGCAGTAGAGGGCTAGGCCAGACTCCCAATAGAGAGGGGGCCAGATGCTCCGGCAGGCAGGGGAACCAGCGAGGGAGGAATGGCAAAGAGGTGACAGGTAGGCCCCAATGTGAGACCTCTGAGGTGGGCCAGGGTCTGATGGCCACAGCTGCTAAGCCTAGAATTCCAGCCACTGGTGAAAAAACAGCCAGTTTGGAAGAAAAACACACATGAAAAAGCCCAGCAATAGAAGCTAGCATCCATAGAGGTCCAATTTTTTTTTTTTTAAAGAAGACATATATGGTCTGTCACTTGGTGCGGTTGGAGCACAAATTTTCACCTGAGTGCTTTTCACGTAAGTGCCTTCATAACGGATGACAGATTTCATAATGCACAGATTTCAAACTTGGAACTGGATTTTTTTTAAAGCCTGCCGTGGAGACAGTGGGGATTTGAGTTGATTTGTCTTTACCACAGACCATTTGTCTCTGCATTGCTCTTTTTTGTCATGTCTTACACAGAAACAGTCAGTGAAAGGGTCTGCCTGTTGTCTGCATGTTGAGAGAAAGATGGTGAGAGAGAGAGTGTGTGTGAGAAAGAAAGGAGAGGGAAAGAAAGAGTCCATTCTTGGTGCCCACCCCCCACCCCGGGGACGGCTATGTCTTGACAGCTCACTCCTACAAACAAGGCTGTCTGCCACATCTACTCTAACCACCCATTCCTCCTATCCCCTGCAGTCCAACAAATCAGGTGTTGAATATACAAAGCCCTATATTTGCTGACAATTTGACTGGAGATCGAAGAGAAACGACAGCCTAGTAAAAAGTCAAACAGATCTCTCTTCCGATACCTTAATATTTAGCCAAATCTAAAATCCAAGGAACACAGCTCAGCCTGTGTCTGATAATCTTCTCAGGGTATTCCTTGGTGCTTGTCTGAATATGATTCTGGTTCAATAATGATGTGTGTTGGCTTCTGAACAAAGACCTGCAGATTCCCCATACCGTATCCAAATAACTCGTCTTGCATTGCACACATTATTATTTCAGATTTCATGCATTTGCATATGACTTCAAAGCAATGTCTGTCCTATGTTTAAGTAGTTTCTGGGTCCTCTTCAGAATTCTGAGAATAATAGCACTTAAACACATTACTAGAAAATAACTGAAACTGCAGGCACAACAAATAAACAAGAGGAAATAAAACAATTAATGAAATCTATAGAACGGAAACGATAACTCCTAGAATAAGAAACCAATTGACTATTTTTGAGATGCGATTAAAAAAAAAGTTTAAATAAATGACAGTGTATTTTTTTGCCTTAACAGTAGATGAAATGTACATGTTTTAAACAGAGGGGTGTGGGAGGACACGTTTGTGTGTGCCGGTGGATGCGTTTGTGTGAATGGGTGCATGTATGTGAGTGTATGTGTGTGTATGCATGAGTGTGTGCGTGTCTGCGTGTGTGGGTGTGTGTGTGTGTGGGAGAGAAGGAGAGGGAGAATGTGCATGTGTGTGCCATGTACGTAAAGAAGGTGAAAACGCAATGCAAATAGGGATGCCAAGATGCCAACACCACGAATACAAGATTTAACCAAGAAAAAACAACAACATTAATGAAAACAATAACACTTTAGATACAGTACAAGTCCACTGCCTAAGCCAACACGAAACAAAGGATACCTTGCTTTTTTTTTTTTGGGGGGGGGGGGGGGGGGGGTATTTTTTAAAATTTGTTATTTTTCTACTATTGTTGACAATAACTTGTACCAATTATAATGTCTTATGAAATGCTGATTGTTGGTCTGTTTATTTTAATTATTAGATTTTTAGTGGTTGGGGGGGTTGTATACAGTGCCTTCAGAAAGTATTCACACCCCTTGACTTTTTCCACATTTGTTGTGTTACAGCCTGATTTGTGTCACTGTCTTACACACAATACCCCATAATGTCAAAGAGGAATTGTGTTTTTTGAAAGTTGACTAATTCATTAAAAATGAAAAGCTGGAATGTCTTGAGTCAGTAAGTATTCAAACCCTTTGTTAGTTGCATGGACTCACTCCGTGTGCAGCAATAGTGTATGACATGATTTTTGAAGGACTACCTCATCTCTGTACTCCACACATACAATTATCTGAAAGGTCGAGCAGGGAATTTCAGACACAGATTCAACCACAAAGACCAGGAAGGTTTTCAAATGCCTATTGGTAGATGGGTAAAATAAAACATTTAGACATTGAATATCCCTTTGAGCATGGTGAAGTTATTAATTGCACTTTGGATGATGTATCACCCGGGGCTCCCAAGTGGCGCAGCGGTCTAAGGCACTGCATCTCAGTGCTTGAGGCGTCAGTACAGGCACCCTGGTTTGAATCCACGCTGTATCACAACCGACCGTGATAGTGAGTCCCATAGTCCGGGGCACAATTGGCCCAGCGTCTTCCGGTTTCGGCCGGTGTAGGCTGTCATTGTAAATAAGAATTTGTTTTTACCTGACTTGCCTAGTTAAATAAAGGTTACACATCAATACACCCAGCCAACTCAGTTGCCGGAGAGGCAGGAAACCCCTCAGGGATTTCACCATAAGGCCAATGGTGACTTTAAAACAGTTACAGAGTTTAATGGCTGTGATAGAAAGAAAACTGAGGATGGATCAACAACATTGTTCTTACTCCACAATATTAACCTAAATGACAGCGTGAAAAGAAGGAAGCCTGTACAGAATAAAAATATTCCAAAACATGTATCCTGTTTGCAATAAGGCACTAAATTAAAACGGCCCAAAAAAATGTGGCAAATATATCAGGGGTTTGAATGTAATCAAGATATATTAGTGTTTTATTTGTTAGAAATTTAAATACATTTTATTTTAGGGAGTATTTTTTTTGTTGTAAATAATTGACAATTAAATACATTTTAATCCCACCTTGAAACACATCAAAATATGGGAAAAGGCCAAGGGGTGTGAATACTTTCTGAAGGCACTTTTTTTCGTGTGATCTAAAACAAAGAAATAAAATTGATGAACAAGTATTGGAATTCTAGTAACGTAAAACAGAGTTTTAGTGCATGGCTTATTTCATACTCAAATTTTAGAAAACATAAATAGATTATTTTCCTATTCTAAGATAAATACAACTATGTTCCATTTGATTGCCTTTTAGACACAACATACCTAATATATCCATGGGGTTCAACCCAGACACCTGGGAAACGTGTCAGATAATTCTGTATTCCTTAGTAATACTTCAAATTGATCTGGCACTGCTTGTGGACAGCTGTGTGTGAAATATGTTTTGGGTTAAAAGCCATTTGAAAATAGAAAAGGTGAGTTTGAGGCTATGATGTTGTAGGAAAGTTTTCAGGTAAATTCAAATAGTATAATTTTACAAACTTACAGTCCTATTCATATGAGTCATTAGGTTTTAATAATGTCCTTTTAATTGAATTACCTTAAGCTCTCAGCCGTTTAAATGAAAGCAGAAGGATTTTTATCATATCCAAATACATTCCTCTGGCTGGTTAATGTCACCTTTCTGTTTAAAGGTTGTAGATTATATGTGAGGAAACTTCCAAAATGTCAGTCGTTAGTAATAGGTTTGAACTTCACTAAGAGTTCAGTTGAAAGTAAAAACACAGTAATTCTGCTGTGGTTAAAAAAAAATGTCTCTGTGTGCATATAATCTCGAGTTTTGTAGAAAACTGTAGGCTCACACCGCAAATACGTACATTCAGTTCAACCACAAATTGATGAGGTCCCTATCAGGGATAGTATCCCCATTTTTATTTAAGTTCGCAAAGGCAGAGGTAAATCAATGTCTCTCACCACATCCCACAAACAGTAATGCTGATTCATTTCTAAGTGTATATCTCATACTGTATACAGAGAATTTTGCTTTACAGCTTCCAAAAGCACTAGAGCATTAAGTGATGAATAAAATGCCCAGTACCCATGATCCACAGTCCTCTCTTCCACTTGCGTTGTCTGATGAGTTCTGACAGTGGAGCCACCATGAACCATCACAGTCACGGCTATGAGTGCACTTCTTTGTAACCAGTTCCATTCAAGGAGAGGTAAACTCCAGATCCAGGCCTTTGAAGCCATGTTCAACCACATAACTATTAACATTAAAATTTCCATTGCAATTATACATTCGACAAAACAGAGAGAGAAATATATTACCCCCCAAAGAGGCTTTTGTAGTGAAGTGGACAACACAAGGGAAAATAGAAGAATGTGAAAGTATCCCCATTCCAAGACGTCATGGCCCAATTTCCCTATGAATAGCAGAAATCTGTGTCAAATTAGTTTTTAAAGGCTGGTGCCATCCTTTCAACCAATTAGACTCTCACCACTGAGGAGGCGTTGTAAAGATACATCGAAATTACAGTGCCTTTAGACTCTGTTCAATATGAAACCATAACACATGAATATATTAAAATATAAACCTGATTTGACACAGTGCTGTAG
Organism: Oncorhynchus mykiss; assembly: GCF_013265735.2. Lineage (NCBI taxonomy): Eukaryota > Metazoa > Chordata > Actinopteri > Salmoniformes > Salmonidae > Oncorhynchus > Oncorhynchus mykiss. The sequence goes on from NC_048590.1 coordinate 18,632,496, forward strand.
GTTATAGTAGTTAGTGTGCTTATTGCAGGGTCTTGTGCAAATCCTTACACATCTTCTCTAATAAAGTGAGATGCACTCCATTTACTCGGTCTATCTGTTATACTCCACGTCCAGAGGCCCTTCAAGTTAGACACACACTCCTTATGTGCAGGACTGTTGGCTGTTAGAAATAAAATCCCAAATTCAGCATTACTTTGATTTGTAATCCTGCTGAAGCAACAAAAAATAGGAAAGGAAAATATAATGAAAATGTATAGTCTTAAAATGTAAATGTCACTACTGAGAGTAGAATTGATAAGATATACATGCTGTACTGAGTTTGATGAACTCCATTTTGTAAATCGTATGTATTGGTGTAAGATTAGTTAGTGGGCCATGGGTACATGCGTAGAAAGTGGGATACGCGCCACAATGGTAAAATGTAAACCAAATTGGACCCAACCGGTTTTTGGAGGTGGAATCCTTTTTGGTTCCAGGTAGAACTCTTTTGGGTTCCATGCAGAACCCTCTGTGGAAAGGGTTCTACATGGAACCAAAAAAAAGGTTATATACCTAGAACCACAAGTGGGTTTTCAAAGGTTTAGCCCCAAAAAACTTTTAGGTTCGAGAGCACCTTTTTTTCGAAGAGCGTACCTTTTTCCAGAACCCACTAGTGTCACTCTGCTGCCTTCCCAGACCAACAGTGTCTGCCACAGACAAATTACTTGCATAAAGACCGGAATCCTTTCCATGTAACTGAAATTCAGAAAATATTCTTAAATTAAGGCATAACATTAGCACAGTCTTTGTACGTTATATTCAGAGTGCAAATCATTCTGGTAGTCTCTTGTGCATGTGGAGAGGCACTTTTGAAAATAGACACGCTAGTGTAGTAAAGCGCAAATGGAGGGTTAAGCTCTTGCAATGTGTTGTTCCATTCTTCTGAAAATCAAGCTGTTGAGTACATTTATGCTCGGAAATCAATTGACCTTGGTAGATTTTCACTCAGTTTCCCACTATGTACTGGAAAAGGCATCGCTTGTTGTAGATATAGAAGTCAAATACGGTCACCGTAACAGCCCTACTCAATACCCATAGGTACGCCTAATCCGGAAGCTGGAAATATGTTAATACATAGATTTTACTTTACTGTACAGCATAGATGCACTGACTGTACAGTGTTATTTTTGGTATGACATACAGTGGGGAGTACAAGTATTTGATACACTTCCGATTTTGCAGGTTTTCCTACTTACAAAGCATGTAGAGGTCTAATTTTTTATCATAGGTACACTTCAACTGTGAGAGACGGAATCTAAAACAAAAATCCAGAAAATCCAGCGTATGTCCAGGCCCGTCTGAAGTTTACCAATGACCATCTGGATGATACAGAGGAGGAATGGGAGAAGGTCATGTGGTCTGATAAGACAAAAATAGAGCTTTTTGGTCTAAACTCCACTCGCTGTGTTTGGAGGAAGAAGGATGAGTACAACCCGAAGAACACCATCCCAACCATGAAGCATGGAGGTGGAAACATCATTCTTTGGGGATGCTTTTCTGCAAAGGGGACAGGATGACTGCACCGTATTGAGGGGAGGATGGATGGGGCCATGTATCGTGAGATCTTGGCCAACAACCTCCTTCCCTCAGTAAGAGCATTGAAGATGGGTCGTGGCTGGGTCTTCCAGCATGACAACGACCCGAAACACACAGCCAGGGCAACTAATGAGTGGCTCCGTAAGAAGCATCTCAAGGCCCTGGAGTGGCCTAGCCAGTCTCCAGACCTGAACCCAATAGAAAATCTTTGGAGGGAGCTGAAAGTACGTATTGCTCATTGACAGCCCTGAAACCTGAAGGATCTGGAGAAGGTCTGTATGGAGGAGTGGGCCAAAATCCCTGCTGCAGTGTGTGCAAACCTTGTCAGGAACTACAGGAAAAGTATGATCTCTGTAATTGCAAACAAAGGTTTCTGGACCAAATATTAAGTTCTGCTTTTCTGATGTATCAAATACTTATGTCATGCAATAAAATGCCAATTATTTACTTAAAAATCATACAATGTGATTTTCTGGATTTTTGTTTTAAATTCCGTCTCTCACAGTTGAAGTGTACCTGCAAAATCGGCAGTGTATCAAATTCTTGTTCTCCCCACTGTACACTACTGTCCAAAAGTTTGTGGTCACTTAGAAATGTCCTTGTTTTTGTAAGAAAAGGAAACATTTTGTCCATTAAAACCAGTTGCAGCGAGCAAACCCGGATCCGGGATCCTATTTATAGACCTAAGCTCATTACCATAACGCAACGTTAACTATTCATGAAAATCACAAATGAAATGAAATAAATATGCTAGCTCTCAAGCTTAGCATTTTGTTAACAACACTTATCTCAGATTTTCAAAATATGCTTTTCAACCATAGCAAAACAAGCATTTGTGTAAGAGTATTGATACCTAGCGTAGCATTTAGCGTAGCATTTAGCGTAGCATTTAGCGTAGCATTTAGCGTAGCATTTAGCGTAGCATTTAGCATAGCATTCAGCATGCAACATTTTCACAAAAACAAGAAAAGCCTTCAAATAAAATAATTTACCTTTGAAGAACTTCAGATGTTTTCAATGAGGACACTCTCAGTTAGATAGCAAATGTTCAGTTTTTCCAAAAAGATTCTTTGTGTATTAGAAATCGCTCCTTTTTGTACATCACGTTTGGCTACCAAAAAAACCTGTATCCCGGAGTGTATTTATCCCTGCAAGCTCATTAGCATAACGCAACGTTAACTATTCATGACAATCGCAAATTAAATGAAATAAATATGCTAGCTCTCAAGCTTAGCCTTTTGTTAACAACACTGTCATCTCAGATTTTCAAAATATGCATCTCAACCATAGGAAAACAATCATTTGTGTAACAGTAGCTAGCTAGCGTAGCATTTAGCATTAGCGTTAGCATTCAGCAGACAACATTTTCATAAAAACCAGAAAAGCATTCAAATAAAATAATTTACCTTTGAAGAACTTCAGATGTTTTCAACGAGGAGACTGTTAGATAGCAAATGTTCAGTTTTTCCTGAAAGATTATTTGTTTAGGAGAAATCGCTCCGTTTGGTGCATCAAGTTTGGCTACCAAAAAAAACGAGTCATCAATACGCCAAACTTTTTTCCAAATTAACTCCATAATATCGACTGAAACATGGCAAACGTTGTTTAGAACCAATCCTCAAGGTGTTTTTCACATATCTCTTCGATGATATATCCTTCGTGGAAGTGTGCTTTCTGTCCTGAATCCCAGGAGAAAATGCCCGCAACTGAAGATTTACGCACCAATTTAGACAAAGGACACCGGGCGGACCCCTGGAAAATGTAGTCTCTTATGGCCAATCTTCCAATGATATGCCTACAAATACGTCACAATGCTGCAGACATCTTGAAGAAACGACAGAAAGCGCAGGCTCGTTCCTGCTGCATTCACAGCCATATAAGGAGACATTGGAAAACAGAGCTTCAGAAATTCTGCTCATTTCCTGTTTGAAGTTTCATCTTGGTTTCGCCTGTAGCATGAGTTCTGTGGCACTCACAGATAATATCTTTGCAGTTTTGGAAACGTTAGACTGTTTTCTTTCCAAAGCTGTCAGTTATATGCATAGTCGAGCATCTTTTTGTGACAAAATATTGCGCTTAAAACGGGCACGTTCTTTTATCCAATAATGAAATAGCGCCCCCATAGATTCAACAGGTTAAAATAATATCAAATTGTTCAGAAATACAGTGTAGACATTGTTAATGATGTAAATTACTATTGCAGCTGGAAACGGCAGCTTTTTTTGTGGAATATCTACATAGGCGTACAGAGGCCCATTATCAGCAACCATCACTCCTGTAATCCAATGGCACGTTTGTATTAGCTAATCCAAGTCTATCATTTTAAAATGCTAATTGATCATTAGAAAACCCTTTTGCAATTGTGTTAGCACAGCTGAAAACTGTTGTCTTGATTAAACAAGCAATAAAACTGGCCTTCTTTAGACTTGTTGAGTATCTGGGGCATCAGTATTTGTGTGTTTGATTACAGGCTCAAAATGGCCAGAAACAAAGTACTTTCATCTGAAACCCGTCAGTCTATTCTTGCTCTAAGAAATTAATGCTGTTTCTTGTGAGAAAATGCCAAGAAACTGAAGTACAATGCTGTGTACTACTCCCTTCACAGAACAGCACAAACTGGCTCTAACCAGAATAAAAAGATGAGTGGGAACAACTGATCATGAGGACAAGTACATTAGTGTCTAGTTTAAAAATAAGGAGTGTTACTGTTGTTTCAACAGTAAAGAAATGCATATACACTACGGTTCACACGTCCTCAACTGGCAGCTTCATTGAATAGTACCCACAAAACACCAGTCTCAACATCAACAGTGAAGAGGCGACTCCGGGATGCTGGCCTTCTAGGCAGAGTTCTTCTGTCCAGTGTCTGTGTTCTTTTGCCCATCTTAATCTTTTATTTTTATTGGCCAGTCTGAGATATGGCTTTTTCTTTGCAACTCTGTTGTGTCATCAGCAAACTTAATGATGGTGTTGGAGTTGCGCCTGGCCGTGCAGTCATGAGTGAACAGGGAATACAGGAGGAGACTGAACATGCACCCCTGAGGGGCCCCCATGTTGAGGATCAGTGTGGTAGATGTGTTGTTACCTACCCATACCACCTGGTGGCGTCCCTTCAGGAAGTCTAGGATCCAGTTGCAGAGGGAGATGTTTAGTCCCAGGGTCATCGCTCAGTGATGAGCTTTGAGGGCACAATTGTGTTGAACGCTGAGCTGTAGTCAATGAATGGCATTCTCACATAGGTGTTCCTTTTGTCCAGGTGGGAAAGGGCAGTGTGGAGTGGAATAGAGATTGCATCATCTGTGGATCTGTTGGTGTGGTATTCAAATTGGAGTGGGTCTAGGGTTTCTGAGATAATGGTGTTGATGTGAGCCATGACCAGCCTTTCAAAGAATTTATGGCTACAGACGTGAGTGCTACGGGTCGGTAGTCATTTAGGCAGGTTACCTTTGTTCTTGGGCACAGTGACTATGGTGGTCTGCTTGAAACATGTTTGGTATTACAGACTGAGACAGGGAGAGTTTGAAAATGTCAGCGAAGACACTTGCCAGTTGGTCAGCGCACGCTTGGAGTACACGTCCTGGTATTCCGTCTGGCCCAGAGGCCCAGTGAATGTTGACCTGTTTAAAGGCCTTACATCGGCTGCGGAGAGCGTGATCACACAGTCATCCAGACCAGCTGATGTTCTCATGCATATTTCAGTGATACTTGCCTCGAAGCGAGCATAGAAGTTATTTAGCTCGTCTTGTAGGCTCGCGTCACCGGGCAGCTCTCGGTTGTGCTTCCCTTTGTAGTCTGTAATGGTTTGCAAGCCCTGCCACATCCGACGAGCATCGGAGCTGGTGTAGTATGATTGGATCTTAGTCCTGTATTGATGCTTTGCCTGTTTGATGGTTTGTCGGTGGCATAGTTGGATTTCTTGTAAGCATCCGGGTTAGAGTCCCGCTCCTTGAAAGCGGCAGCTCTGCCCTTTAGCTCAGTGTGAATGTAATACAAAGCTTTATGTTGAAGTGTGTACGTACAATCACTGTGGGGACGATGTCCTTGATGCACATTTTGATAAAGCCAGTGACTGATGTGGTGTACTCCTCAATGCCATTGGAAAAATCCCAGAACATATTCCAGTCTTTGCTATCAAAACAGTCCCGTAGTTTAACGTCAGCTTCATCTGACCACCTTTTTATTGAGCGAGTCACTGGTGCTTCCTGCTTTCATTTTTTGCTTGTATGCAGGAATCTGGAGGATATAGTTATGGTCAGATTTGCCAAATGGAAGATGAGGGAGAGGTTTGTATGCATCTCTGTGTGTGGAGTAAAGGTGGTCGAGAACTTTTTTTGCATTAAAGTGCATTAAAGTCACAATTTTTGCATTAAAGTCACCGACCACCAGGAGCACCACCTCTGGGTGAATGTTTTCCAGGTTGCTTATGGCGGATGCAGCTTATTGAGTGCAGTTTTAGTGCCAACTTCGCTCTGTGGTGGTATGTAGACAGCTACAAAAAAAATCAGATGCCTACTCTCTAGGTATATAGTGTGGTCTACAGCTTATCATGAGATACTCTACCTCAGGCGAGCAAACTTTGAGACTTCCTTAGATATCGTGCACAGCTGTTGTTTACATAAATGCATAGGCCCCTGCCCCGTGTCGTACCTGAGGCTGCTGTTCTGTCTTGCCGATAGAATGTATAACCCTCCAGCTGTATGTCCTTATTAATGTCGTCGTTCAGCCACGACTCAGTGACACATAAGATGTTACAGTTTTTAATGTCCGGTTGGTAGGATATACGTGCTTTCAGTTCATCCCAGTTATTTTCCATCGATTGAACCTTGGCTAGCACTCGTCACCTGATCCTTGCAAGGCACTCAAATCTTTTGCCTCAAAATATCTGTTTCCTTCTCCTGCGAATCATAGGGATTGGGGCCTGGTCGTGTGTCTACAATATGTCCCTCGCGTCCGACTCATTGAATAAGAACTCCTTGTCCAATTTGAGGTGAGTAATCCAAGTTCTGATGTCCAGATGCTCTTTTCGGTCGTAAGAGACGGTAAAAGCAAGAACGCGAAAATACAAACAAAAGAGCATGATTGGTTGAGAGCCGATAAGACGGTAGCCCTACCCTCCGGCGTCATCAAGTTTTGCAGTTGGGGAATAAATTGTGTGTGATGCTTTAGCAGTTGTGGCTTTGTTGCAGGCAGCAGAGCACTCCAAGAATGGTTTAGTCAAGTGACTGTGCAGGGTGGCCTTGTGATGCATGGATGAACAGTTAGCCTCTTGCATACCCTGTATGACAGTGATGGAGAGCAGGTACAGTACCCAACCCGACTTCAAAGTGAACAGCAGATTAGACAGGACCACCTTGACACCATAGCCCCCACTGGAATCCTCCCGCTGGAATCCTCACAGTGGGGGAAGCATATGCTGATCTCCCAAAGTATGTATTTTGTGTGGTTTGATACCTTTTACTGTCATTCCTACTCACACAATTTCTTAAACTCTTTTAGATTTAACTTTAGGTAAGGATTTTATTCTACCTGTGTAGTAATGCTGTAATCACAGTAGTAACAACATTGCATTAACGCAATCTTACTAGTAGCATGATTGACATGCTCCACATATCAGCCTAAATATGACTTAATTTTAAATAGGTAATATTGCTAGTTTTTAGTATATATCCTTGCGGCCCATGGTGCTGTACATAAAGGACCTTTATTCTGCTCTCTATTTGTAGACAGATTCCTCTGAGTCTCTAGGTAACCCGATTATGGGGTGTGCGCGTGAGATCTTAAACTGGTTACTAGCATATCCATGCGATGCTGATGATGCTATATAAAGACATCACTCAATGTTTTGTCATAGAGGAAATCAAATCAAGCAGCCATTGATTCTTGCTACGGTTCCCCAATATCGTATTGAGTAAATCAAATAATGAGTTGTACATTTACCGTCTCATGACTAGTGGTATGCACTGCAGTATGCCGCAATAAATCAAACACCAGTCATTGGTCGTTGTGGAAAAGTGACTTGATTTGAATTCTATGGTGAGTCACAACTGCTAAAAACTTGTGGAACTTAAATGTCTCTTCCAAATGAGCATTGCATTTGAACCTAATTAGTTATTTAATTCTTGCTCCTACCTGAGACGCAGATGTCTCAACTAGGCACCTGGAAATGCAAATGCGCTACGCTAAATGCTAAATGTACTTGTTAAAACTCAAACGTTCATTAAAACACATGCATGGTATTGAATTGAAGCTACACTCGTTGTGAATCTAGCCAACAAGTCAGATTTTTAAAATGCTTTTCGGCGAAAGCATGAGAAGCTATTATCTGATAGCATGCAACACCCCGAAATACCTGAAGGCAACGTAAACAAAAGAATTAGCGTAGCCGGCGCTACACAAATAGCAGAAATAAAATATAAAACATTCATTACCTTTGACGAGCTTCTTTGTTGGCACTCCTATATGCCCCATAAACATCACTATTGGGTCGTTTTTTCGATTAAATCGGTCCATATATACCCAAAATATCCATCTATGGAAACTGTGTGATTCAGAAAAAAACACAGTTTCAAAACGCAGCGTAATTTTTTTTTAAATTAAAAAAGTTGACGATAAACTTTCACAAAACACTTCGAAATACTTTTGTAATCCAACTTTAGGTATTAGTAAACGTTAATAATCTATCAAATTTAACACGGGGCGATGTGTATTCAATAGCTCCACGTCTTCAAATCATGTTTGGGAAATCTCTCTTCCAAGACGTCCTGTCGGAGACCGGATGGAATGGAATCTCTCTCCTTTGTTTGACCAAGAAATAACTCTCAGGAAAATGACAAGACTGGCGACATCGTGTGGAAGCTGTAGGAATTGCAATCTCGGCCCTATTTAATTTGGTGTCCCTTAAACAATACATGCAAGTGGCGCATGGATATTTTTTTCAGTTTTCAGTGACCAGTTTTTCTTGCGCTTTTCGATGAAACACACGCTCTGTTATAGTCACAGCCGTGATTTGACCAGTTTTAGAAACTTCAGAGTGTTTTCTATCCACACATACTAATCATATGCATATACTATATTCCTGGCATGAGTAGCAGGACGCTGAAATGTTGCGCGATTTTTAACAGAATGTTCGAAAAAGGAAGGGGTAGAAGGATGTGTTTATGTTGTCTGAAATGAAATGAATACTTTTGAATATACTCAGTAAGATGCATATATTGATGAAAGGTTGCATAGGCCTTAGGTGAACCCTCTTTGCTTTGGAGTTACAGTATTCTTGGGAATATCAGTTGACTTCATATTCAGTCATAGTATTTATATATCTTTGGAATGTACTGAATCTTCCAATTAATACAGTTCACCATTAGGAATGCTTGGAAATATACATTCCTTTGACTACAAATCAACCAGCTGAATTCTGGAAAATGAATTTGACACAACACATAAACAGTGGGATAGAATGACAAGGCCTTTCCAATTTTGACTTCCCTGTGGCGCAAGCTGACTGTTGCCTAGGCAAACTAATTCCGTTTGTGTCAATTTCTCTTCTTTTTGGTATTGAT